>NC_133533.1:40661507-41286507 GCF_048544455.1 Silene latifolia
AGTATATGAACCTAAAAGGGCGGCTGGTATGGGAACTTAAAGGCTTGTGAACCTAAGAGGATTTGGGATTCTAGGGTTAAGTTTAGGAACTACTGGGTTACTAATTCTTGTTTTAATTGCGTGCCTTTAAGCTTTCTGAGGTATGAGAACTCCAAAAGGATTTATGGGTTTATGAACCTAAGGATGTTGGTGTGGGAGCTTAAAGGTTTACGAACCTAAAGGAGGTCATTTTGGGATCTAAGAATCTAAGGGGTAATAATACTAACTTTGGGTTTACGAACCTAAGGAAGGAGGCGCTGGTTTGGGAACTTCTGGAGAACGACACCTCTGCCGAACTCTGTGAGGAAACAAAAAAATGTTGAGGGTAGCAGGACGTAGGCAGGAACTGCTGGGGAAATCTGCTTGGGTCGTCTTCAAACAAACTTCGATAAGTCTTGGGGTTGATGTTGATCTCCATGTCTTGAGAGGGAATGTATGTCTGTGTACTCTCGCTGGGGGAACATAATAAAGGCGTGTCGAAACACCTGTCAGAGAATACTCGCTCGTTGTGACAAGCAAGGTCTTGGTAAAGTACTGCTTTCGGTACTTACCTGCATGGTTAGTAGGCACACAAGAATGCAATCTAATATATGCACGTAAGCGATTATCACATGGACCTCGAATAAGGAAACACATAGGCTTTGCAAAAGTCGTTCCTTTTTTTAAAAGTTGTTTAAAATTTGTTGAAAGAAATTTGTCGTTTGTAATGCGTTATGCATATTCAAATGGGCTTTATACATAGGACTTGTCATGACACAGACCTAATATGGACTTAGGTTTGACTGACGCGACACTAACTTAGATTTGACGCGACACAGGGATGACTTTGATAGACTTTGTTTAAGTATGCGCAACCCCTAGCCAAGTGTGGGTGACAATGCGTATCAGTTCCAAAGGTATAAGAATTGCAAGAATGATGAAGGCATATAAAGGCAAGGCATGAGCCATGGATCATCTGTCTACTAGGACTTCTTCATCGCCGTTTGCTGTAAAAGGGACCCCTCTTGAGGCACGATAACTTGGAGAATTGATCTAAGATCTTTGTCATTGTCCGGACCGAGTACTAACTAGACTTAGAGGAATAAAGGAAGGGTGACATCTTGGAAGAGAAGCCTCCAGGATGAGAAGATGACTCTGGACTTTGGTAAAAAAAAAAAAGGCTAGGCGACAATAAGGAGCCCCCAGTATAGAGGTGTTGGTTGTGGAAGGGATGTTAATTGAGATTGAAAGTTGGAAGTGGGGATGGTTGATAATTGATGTTGAAAGTTGATATTGAGGTGGTTGATAGTTGAGGTTGAAAGTTGGGATGGTTGTGTCCTTGAGGACTGCCTACGTATTCACGTGAAGTGAAATCAAACCAGATCGTAGTTCTGAGGTTTGGTTAATTTTGTTTGGGTGTTGTGGTTGTATCCTTCTTGTGTAAGAAAGGACTGCCTACGTATCCACCTGAAAAGGTGAAATCAAACCATGCTCGTAGTTCAAGTGTGTGCCTAAGCTATGTTGTTAGGACCTTAAAGTGCAGGGGTCACAAGGGTAATTTCCTTTGGTGACTCGAAGAATCGATTTGAGATAACTCCATCTGATCATAGACCAAAGAGGTGTAACTAAGTTTGTAAAAAATTCCTTGTCGCGTGAGCACACCTAAAAGTGGACCCTAAGGATGAATATGGGTATGTCCCGTTCTGGGTAGCAAAGTATTTGAAGACTCCGTGTCTGGGTCAAGGTGAAACTGGATTGGATATTTGGAATTTGGAGCTCGGTAATAAGAGGCTTTGATGAACAAATCTCTAGAGCTTGATTTTGTGGAATTAAGGCTTTATGGGGTTATGGCTTGTAATGTGGCTCGGAAATGGAGTCTCTTGGCTTGATGTAGCCTGAGCACATAAAGGTAGGTTAAATGACGTGGGATCAAGTTTCCATGTCTTGGCCCTAAAGGATGGGTATACTTAACAAGCTTGAGAGGATTCTCAAAATTCCTAACTATCTCCCTGGTAACGGTCTCGAGAAGGACTTAGGGTGTGTGATGTATGAAAGGCAAAGTGAGGGTGCTAGCTGACCATCTTCATTGGCGTCTTGATTCTATATAGAATTCACCAGTATTCTATATAACATTTGATTTCAGGGTTGTTCTTGATTCAGACTCAGATTCTTGGTCCGAAATATATCTCGGCTTTTTTGCTCAGATTCTTGATTCAGGTTTTTTTGTGAAGATAACTTTGGATTTTGTATATTGACATGCTTGATTGAGCCTTGTTCTTTTAACTCTTTTGTCTTGGATATTGATCTTGGTCATTTCTCTCGATTGAGCCTTTGTCTTTGATCATGGCTCGTATCGTCTTGGATTTGCTTGTTACCACGAATTTGGGTTAGACTAGCACCTTTGGTGGGAAACGGGTTGGTCTTTAGTAACACGGGTTGTTTATTGTGGGGAATGGGCTTGCCTTCCGTCATGGATTGTTAACAAAGGAGACGGTCTGGATTCATCCTAGAATCTCTAGAGATAGGCTCGTGCTAAACTGGGGTTATATTGTGGTTTCTATTGCCAGACATGGAATCGGTAAGAAAAGAATACGGTGTTTCAGGTCCTGTACAACTTGGAATGGAACATCATTTAAGTGCACTCACATCGACTTGGAACGTGTTGTTGTTGTTGTTTGTTTTAAAAAATGCCTCAAATCAATTCTTGTTGTCACAGGAAAAAGGATAAAAGAAGAGATATGATAGAATATGTGAATTTAAGAGTGTACTTTTATTGAAATGAATGATAAATGTATTTAACATAGATATGAGAAGACACGTGACTCATGGGACAACCCCCAAGTTGTCACTAGGAATGAAAATGGAGAAAGATACTATAACAAATATGAGATAGAAAGCCTAAGACTCGGACTCGGACCCAGACTTTGACGCGATCTTAGACCTAGACTCGTAATCATCGGCCCATGCTTGAGCATTTTCCCTTCCAGTAACTGGCTTCGACATCCGGCTTTGAGCATCCACCCATTTCAGCACCTCATCCTCGTCATTGGGAACACTAAAAGGGTAATAGTCAAGAAAAGTTTCTTGATAAGTGGTATATCCATGAGGATCGCCTAAGCTACCTTGTGGGTTAAAAGTTGAGAGGGACAACCTCCCGCTTTCGATCATATCCTGAATGACATTTTTTAATTTGTAACATTTCTCTGTATTATGCCCTTTGCCTCTATGGTATTTGCAGTAGGCATTCTCATCCCAAAACTTGGATTTCTTCTCTGGGTTAGGCGTAGGTCCTATAGGGTTCAACATTCGTCGCTCCATGAGTCCCTGAAGGGCATCGGTGTATGTAATACCAATGTTGGTAAATTTCCTAGGAGGTGTGCCCTTATTTTCGGAAGCCTTTGTAAATGACCCCGAAGGCTCCATGAGGTTGCCTTTGTTGATTTTGATTCTTGGATGAGAAGAACTAGGAATAGATTGTCCATTTGTTGCTTTTTCCTTAAGACTGTCAAGCTGAGGGTTTGTCTGGACACTTTTCATCTTGAGAGGTCGGGCATCAAGCTTTCTACTCATTTCAGCAAACTGTTTCTCCATGTTGGAAAGTCGGAAGTTTAGATTATCAATGGCTCCTTCTATTTTGGAGAATTTATTGTTGAAGGTAATGGAAAGCATGAGCATTCCATTTTGGATATCTTCATCTTCGAGGACATTGATTTCTTTATCATCATGATGATTGAGGAGATGAGAACAATCTAGAGATGGTTCTTCATCATGCTTAATGATATTAGACCCAAGAGGGTCGATTTTCTTGGATTTTCCGACAGAAGGTGGCTTAGGAAGCTTGCCCACTTAGATCATATCTTGGATGGTGTGTTTCAAGAGAAAACACTCTTCAATATCATGGCCTCTACCTTGGTGATATAAGCGATTTGTTGCCCTTCCGAGGTTCACCTGTTTCTCTAAAGGTGGATCCGGAGTTGGCCCTATTGGATGTAGCTTGCCTTGGGCAGAGAGTCTCTTCAAAGCATCGGCATAAGACATGCCTAAATTGGTAAGCACCCTTTGATGCCTCCCAGGTTTCCTTTCAGCTGTTTTCGGCTTTCTAGGACGATGGTTATTGCAAGAGGTTAGCTTTGGATGACCTATACTAGAGGTTTCTCTAGGTGGCGTGTTCTTTTCCACCATCCCATTCTTGAGGGTGAGGACGCGAATGCTCAAATTTTCCACTGTAGCTTGAACTCCTAGGACCATGGCATAAACATCTTGGAGAGACACGGTGATGGTGGCTTGAGCTATTTCGTGACCTTGCTGATTGACGGAACTTGCTGGATTCCTACTGTTGGGAAATGTGTCCTCAACAATAGTGCGATCACATGATTTAAATATCATTATTAAATCTCATATAAAGAATACGTAAGGGATGATTTATTATATAGTCAACTGATCAACATAAATCGGTAACGATTGGCTTGCTAGAGTTTGACGTTACTGTCGTGGGACGGTGGTGGTCAGTTGATCCCTTAAGGTCACACCTAAAGGATGATGCCCTTATCCGTAAAGCTGATTGATTGTATGACGATACAAGTTAATCAATTCCTTAAAATTGAACAATTCAATTTGTGAGAGAGAATATTGATATCTTATTTTAATAGGATTAAATAAGATTTATTTTAGTAATAAAATGCTTTATTACTAAAATTGTTTATTGTTTGAGAAATAATAAAGATAAGAATGAATGGTTGATTATAATTACATGATATTGTGAATTATAATTATTTGACCCATTTTATTTTTGTGATCAAGTATCACTAATCAATTTGTTGAATGTAAATAAATTAATTCATAAAATGGTATTTATGAGATAAATATGCATTAAATTAATTAATAACATGTAATATATTACATGAGACATATTGTGTGACAAATGACAAATTGACAAAATAAAATGGTAGTCCATATTATGGAGGATGGACCGAATGGAGGGAGTTGTGATGGTGTAAGATTGATTTATTTTATGATAAGTAATCATAGGCTTTGCTTTTGTAGCCTTACACCTATCCTACTTTGTCTTACACACCTACACATTGTGAAGACAAAAAGAAAGGAAAAGATGCTTTCCTTGTCTCCTTCCCACCGTGTGCATGCATTAGAAATGAGATCTTAATGCATGAAAAAGCTACACATGCATTCTTCTCTCTATCTTCATCATCTTTCTCAAAAAACTTGAGATTTTTGATTCTAATTGTTCCAAAAGATTACTAAAATTATTAATGTAATATATGAGTGTTAGTAATCAATTTTAAGGTAAACTACTAAACTAATATCTAGTTAATATTATTTAGTGGGGATATGGGATAGTCTTGGGTGCAATCAAGAGGAGAATCTCTACTTTGGGATTTTTGAATGTTCATCCTTATATATGGATAGATCAAGAACTAACAAGAAGGAGATCTTGTTGGTGCCCATTTGACCGAAATATATTTGGTGAGAAATTGATTTTCTTATCTTTTGTTTTAGTTTGCATGCATAAGATCAATAATTTATTTTATGACTAAATAAATTTGAAACATATAAGAATATGTTATATAATGAGATATAGATTTCTAACAAGCGGTATCAGAGCACAAGGTTGTTTGCATGCAAATCGGTTAAGTTTTTCCGAGTTATACAATTAACATATAAAACTTGTAATTTTGTGTTATTATGATATATCACGAAATTAATTTTGCATGTTAAAGTTTCTGATCCTAAAATGTATTTAGGATATTTTGGTTAATTTATGGATTTTATTGTTCATTTTATATAATATTGGCATTAAAATGTGATTTTTATGATAAAAATGTCATTTTTGGACGAAAATTAGCTAAACTTCGAATTTTACAGTGGTTTTTGGATATGTTTTCACATATATTATTTTTAGATGATCTGGAAATTTTTATAATTTTATGAGTTCTTATGCTCCAAAAATGGATTTTTCATGATAAAAATCGAATTTAAGTGAAAAATAGGTTAATATTAGAAATATTTCGAATATGGTCATAGAAATTTAGTATGTTTTCACATGAAATTTTACAAGATATGTGTAAAATAATTGGCTATAATGAAGTCTTTATGCATGATTTATGGATTTTTGATGAAAAATAGCATAAATAGTGACTTAATTAGTGAATTATTGATAAAACATACTCTATGACTTAGGAAAAACATCATATGTTGCATTTTATTATCATTTTCAGATCTAAAATTGAAAAGTTGATGAAAATAATTTTTCACATGTTTTTATGATTATTTAGTTAAAACCGATAAACCGCAACATTGTTTTTCCGGAAAATTTTCGAAATTTTTAACCTAAGTTTTTGAACATTATGAGTGTCATGGTATTTTTCCAGAATGTTCATGAGTTAAAATTTTAAATTTCAAATTTATTTGAAATTTTGTGATTTATTTGAAGTTTATAGCTTATTCTTGTAATTTTTGGTCCATTAATGAACAATTTTAGAAATATGAGTTAATTATGGTCAAATAATTAGTGATGACTAAATTTTGAGTCCTAAGAGGTTAGGGTAATTAACTTATGCATAAATATGAATTTATGTAATTTTTGTGATTGTAAAATGTTGAATCACGCAAATCCGTAAAAACCGAGTAATATACGATATTGGCTAATTAAAGGCGATTTAGCATAAAATTGGGCATGTTCATACATATTATAATGCTGCATTTTCTTTATGATTGTCATAATTTTAATTTATGTAATTTTTGAATTATGTAATTTTGCTTAGTATGGCCTTAGTTTTTAATTGGTATTTCCCGAAATGTATGGGAATATCGATTCGGTTGTAATTTTATTGTGATCTCGTATCACCGTCTTGTAATTTAATAGATTTATTTTATTTTAATTAAAAATGTATAATAGGAAATTATGTAATTTATTATGTAATTTTATTCATTTCGGAGTTCCCAAAGACCGATTTCTTCAAGAAGGCGATACATAAAGACGGTGTTACCTCGAGATGCGTGCTACAACCGAAGTTCAAGGGACCAATGGAGTTGGTTTCCGATTTTGTAATAGTTAAATAATTTTTTTTTCTCTTTTAGGAAAGGCCATACTAGGATTTATTTTATGCTTGCATTTTATTTATATGTCACATGCATCGCTAAATCGCCATAACTAAACATGCATTGTCATTTTATCGAGTTTATCGACCGTGTCAATTAGAATTATCGTAGTTCACCGCTTTAGTTCACTTAAAACGTGATAGATAATAAATTGACATGACTTCTCGCTAAAACAAAACAATTGAGACATAGCCTTACCAAATAGTAGAAACCATGAAAACCTATTTCGCGAGGGAGTGCACTCGGCCTTACCGGGGTACAAACCTTGTTACGTAGGGGAAGTGGGTGATGAGTGTTAATCCACCGAGTTCATGTTAATGAGGGTTTCATCAGCCATACCGTGCCCAAGTTGATGTGGATTTGGATCATGGACACATTTATTCAAAATTTGGATTGAGCTCAACGGAAGTATTCGCGACCGTAGTTGCATGTGTTCCGGGCTATAGATAAATATTAGAGTAATTTTATCGACCAAGAGTTCTAAAAGTAGAATCGATTAAAGCGTTAATCCACCGAGTTATATTGATAAGGGTTTCATCGGCCATACCGTGCCCAAGTTAATATGAATTTGGGTCTTGGAATCATTTATCATAGTTGGGTAGAGGTCACTATGTAAATGCTTTACTTGTTATTTACAAGTATTAATAAAACGATAAATGTGAAAGTTTTCCACTATTCCGTTATTATATTGTTCTATTTCTTTACCACATTCATATACGATATCATTTCGATTTTTGATTCAAATCTCCATTAAAACATCGTAACTAAAGACAAATATGAATTTGCTTCTAAAACCTCACATGAACCATTGCTAAGGATCTCTTGCAAAGAGTATAGATTAAAGTTATTCATTATCAAACAGGTTTTTGATTCTAGACTAACACATCTACTTACAATGGATTGTTTTTCCATATACTTAATTAAATTAAGTGTCTTGAAGCGATAAATTGTTTTGGTAATTAGTTTTGTCTGAATTCGTAATTGACCAAAATAACGCAACCACTTCAATGAAAGTTTTAAGACTAAAACGAACAAATGAAGAGTAATCTTCATGAATTCAATTTTGCTTCTCAAAGCAAAGGATCATTGAAATGAGTGAGAGCATTCTCTTAAACCGTTAAGAAATTACGGGGTGTTACAATCACCCTTCCTTTTAAAAAGTTTCGTCCTCGAAACTTAGAAGGAGAAATTATAGTATACAACATCTTAATAATATAATCATAAGAAAAATATAGATATCTTTCCAATGAAACGCTGATACTCTCGTTGATCAGACAAGAACATCCACATTCATATCAAGATATAAAAATATTTCTACACCAATAAATGAGAAAACCCATTATTGGGACGTCTCCAATAACGAGATTTAACACTCATTAATGTTAAAACCATTAAAAATCATAAAAGCATTTTCAAAATTTTAGTTTAAAGTTCTATAATAAGAATAATATCTTTACTAATTATGATTAATTACGGCTTAGTAACGCGGAAAAAGAGTAAGAAAAAGAATACCTTACGAGAATAATTCAGGATATTTAGCTAACATAGAAGCTTTAGTCTCCCAAGTCTCTTCTTCGACATTTCCACAACGCCAAAGAACGCGGACTAAAGGTACAACTTTGCTCCTAAGTTGCTTATTGGCTTTTTCAAGAATCCGAATTGGCCTTTCTTCAATCGCCAAGTTAGGCTCCAATTCAAGAATCTCTTCTTGGATAATATGGCTAGGGTCACTAATGTACTTCCTCAACTGAGAAACATGGAAGACATTGTGAACCTTGCTCAGATTTGGGGGCAATTCTAAACGGTAAGCAGCAGGACCA
This sequence comes from Silene latifolia, assembly GCF_048544455.1. NCBI lineage: Eukaryota > Viridiplantae > Streptophyta > Magnoliopsida > Caryophyllales > Caryophyllaceae > Silene > Silene latifolia. The sequence continues at coordinate 40,670,462 of NC_133533.1, forward strand.
ATCTTTTCAATCACCCGGAAAGGTCCAATATATTTAGGGCTCAGCTTCCCTTTTACGCCAAACCGTTTCACCCCTTTCATAGGTGACACTTTAAGGAATACTTGATCATCAACCTCAAAAGAAAGCGGTCAACGACGGACATCAGCATATGATTTTTGACGGTCCTGAGCGGCCTTCATTCGCTCCCGAATGATCTTAACTTGTTCAATGGACTCGGTCACCAAATCAGGTCCTAACATTGGAACATTTCGGGTTTGATCCCAGCAGACTGGAGTACGGCATTTTCTACTGTACAGAGCTTCATATGGTGCCATTTTAATGGAGGCTTGATAGTTGTTGTTGTAAGAGAACTCAACCAGAGGTAAACATTTCTCCCAGGAAGTTTGGAAATCTAAGGCACGAGCACGAAGAAGATCCTCAAAAGTTTGAATTGTTCTCTCGGTTTGACCATCGGTGGCGGCGTGAAAAGCAAAGTGCTCATCGTAGTTTACTACCCAAGGCTCTCTGTAATGCAGTCCAGAAACGAGAACAAAATCGAGGGTCTCGATCTGAAACTATATCTTTAGGAACCCCATGATAGCGCACTACTTCATTCACATAGGCACCAGCTAGAACTTCTAAACCCCAGGTCTCTCTAATGGGAATAAACCGAGCACACTTAGTCAATCGGTCCACAACCACCCAAACAGCATTCTTCCCAGTGGAAGTTCTGGGTAAAGCCATCACAAATTCCATGGAAATAGACTCCCATTTCCAAAGAGGAACATCCAAGGGTTGAAGCAAACCCCCGGGCTTTTGATGCTCTATCTTTACTTTCTGGCAGGTGAGGCATTTACTGACATACTCCATAACTTCAATCTTCATCCTAGGCCACCAGAATTACAATCTCAAATCTTTGTACATTTTGGTACCTCCCGGATGTATGGAGTAAGGAGAGAGGTGTGCTTCATCAAGAACTCTTTTTCTCAAATCGGCTGCACTCGGAACATAGATTCTACCATGATAACGAAGATACCCATCATCATCAATCTTACAATCCTTAGCTTGCCCAAGTTGAATTTTAGCTCGAATAGATTTGAAAGTAGGATCATCAGGAAGACAAGCACGGATCTCACGGTAGAAGTCAGGTTCGGCTGACATGGCATCAAGATGATGAGAGCCCCTTTTTACAAGGCTTACTCCTAATCTTTGAAGTTCTAAAGCAAGTTCAGGAGGTAATTCCTGAAAAGAATTCAAAGAATGACAGAATTTTAGGCTAAGAGCATCAGCCACCACATTAGCTTTTCCTTCGTGATAAATTAGATCGGCATCATAGTCATTCACCAATTCCAACCATCTTCTTTGTCTCATGTTCAGCTCTTTTTGGGTAAAGAGATATTTCAGGCTTTTGTGGTCGGTGTAGATGTTGCAATGGACTCCAATGAGGTAGTGTCTCCAAATCTTTAAAGCATGCACCACCGCAGCTAATTCAAGATCATGAGTCGGGTAGTTAACTTCATGAACTCTAAGTCACGAGAGGCATACGCAATGACTTTCCTTTTTTGCATCAAGACACAACCTATACCATGCTTAGAAGCATCACAGTAAACATCAAAGTCCACTCCTTCTTCAGGTAAGGTCAAAACCGGAGCGGTAGTCAACCTCTTTTTCAATTCCTGGAAGGCATTTTCACACTCCTCAGACCACACAAACTTAGACTCTTTCTTCAGCAACTGAGTCAACGGCCTAGCAATCTTTGAAAAATCCTTCACAAACCGCCGATAATAACCCGCCAAGCCAAGGAAACTACGGATTTCAGAAACATTGGTCGGACTTTTCCAATCAACAACGGCTTCAATTTTGGCAGGATCTACCATAACGCCCTCTTTTGAAATGACGTGCCCAAGGAAGGTCACTTTAGGTAACCAAAATTCACATTTAGAGAATTTAGCATACCATTTTTCACGGCGCAGAATCTCTAAAATAACACGAAGGTGTTTGGCATGTTCTTTCTCAGATTTAGAATAGATCAGGATGTCATCAATGAACACTACAACGCATTTGTCAAGGTGTTCTCTGAAAGTACGGTTCATCTGATCCATGAATACTGCTGGAGCATTGGTCAATCCGAATGGCATCATTTGTAAACTCGAAATGACCATATCTCGTGATCAAGGCGGTTTTAGGAATGTCGGCTTCTCGATCGAATTTGATGATAGCCCAAACGAAGGTCAATTTTAGAGAAAGTGGAAGCACCTCGGAGTTGGTCGAAAAGATCATCAATTCTATGAAGAGGATATTTATTCTTGATAGTAACCCGGTTAAGTTCACGATAATCTATGCATAACCACATAGATCCATCCTTCTTCCTTACAAAGAGAACAGGAGCACCCCAAGGTGAAGAGCTAGATCGGATAAAACCTTTGGCAATCAAATCATCCAGTTGAGCCTTCAGCTCTTTCATTTCAGACGGTGCCAGCCTATAAGGAGCTTTAGCAATAGGGCCGGTACCAGGAATAAGATCAATAGTAAATTCAACTTCCCTTTCAGGAGGAATTCCCGGTAGCTCATCAGGAAAAACATCGGGAAATTCACAAACTACAGGAATGTTCTCTTTAAGAGGCAGAGAGGAAGAATCAGAAGGAGTCACCATACACAAGAAGGCTTGATGACCCTTTTTCATCGCATTGACAAACTTCATAGCAGAAATTAATTTAGTACCGGTTTGTCTTTTAACCATTTGATAAGACACACGGTGACCTGAAGGGCTTGTAAGAATGATTTTCTGGTCCCGACATTCAAATCGAGCATGATAAGTATGTAACCAATCCATGCCCAAAATGACATCAAATTCTTCAAGCGGAAATTGGAAAAGATTTGCTTTGGAAATATAGATCCCGCAATAGAAATAGGGACTTCGGGATAGATTTTAGAACAGAAAAGACATCACCGAGAGGGTAAGGATATAGATGTGCTTTCTCCATGTGATGATTCAAGTGATAATTTATCGGAGAGTTTTATTGAAATAAAAGATAAAGAGGCACCCGTATCAAATAGTACCAAACAGGAACATCAAAAATAGAAAATGTACCAAGAATGATATCGGGGTGTGCCTCGGCTTACCTCGGCTCATGACAAAGATCCGGCCTTTCGGCCTCACTTTGGGCAAAGCGGAGTAGTAGGAGCCGTCACCTTCTTCTCTGGGCAAACATTGGCCTTGTGGCCCGTTTTGTTGCAAGAGAAGCATATGATAGGATCAACGAAACATTTACCAGGATGTCTTTGGTTTCTTGCGATTATAGCACACTCGGTCTTTAGCACCTTTATTGTTGTTAAAAGTCAAGATTGACCACCCTGGTTAACTTGCACAAGAGAAACAAATCTCCTCTTGTTTGGGTCGAGGGAGAAGAGGTGAACCTGGGTGAAGGAGTATAGGGCCTAGAAGATGGATATAAAGGCCTCTTGCCAAGACTGAACCGTTGCACGAGCTTCATTTTCAATGTCTTTCAGGGAATTCTCAGCCCATAAAGCATCATTGTAAATTGAAACAAAGCTGGTGGAGTCCCGTCGGACCATACTTTTGATTTTAGGAGAGAGCTTTTCAAGATAAAAGAAGGCTTTTTCATTGTCATCCTTCACCAATCTAGTTGCATAATGAGCCAACTCGTTGTATTTATCGGTGAAGGCCTGAACAGGAAGGCTTCCTTGCTTTAATTCCATAAATCCTTTCAACTTCTGCTGTTTAAGTTCTTGCGGATAGAATCGGGCCTCCACTAATTCCTTGAAACGTTCCCAGTCAAATCCCGGTTCAGATGAAACGGTAGGCCCAGTCATGGACCACCATCGATATGCTTCTCGTACTAGGAAGTGAGAGGCCAACTTCACTTTATGTTCCTTCTTAACTTCATACAACGTAAAGCTTTTCTCTAACTCCCGAAACCACCGTGTAAGAGCAACTGGATCAATCTCTCCACCATAAGTGGGAGTGTTGATTCGGGTTAATTGATTAGCCACCCAAGTATAGGTGCCTGGAGTACTCTCAGGAGGCGGGGGAGGAGGAGGAGCTTGTTGATTCTGCTGATTTTGTTGGTTTTGGAGAATTTGAGTAAGAACTAGCAAAATAGCATCATCAACTCTTCTTGGCGGAGCCATCTTTAAAAGATAAAATTTAATTAGTACCTAACAATTAGCAATCACAAACAGACTACCACATAAAATCCTAAATCTACCCATCCTACCCATCTCTCAAGTTTATTATTTAAAGGTCAAGTGATTTTAAGTGGGGTGCACAAACGTGCGTCGGGAGCAACAAGCTCTGATACCAACTGTGACACCCTCAAAAAAAGCGTTAAATAAATACGTAAATTCCACAGAAAAACTGACAGGATATGTTTGCAATTGGTTCAACTAGATAAAACTTGTAATTTTTAAAACTTTCCTAAACCATTCACAAACATTTCCAACTTAAGAGTGCCCAAAACCTGCAAATGCTAACAAACTAATTTACATAACATAACTAAAGACGCGGGGATATAGTGATACAAACCAAAATAGAAGAAGGAGACATATGTCCCTTCAAAATATATACACAACCAAAAGTTTAAAGGTTTCTACAAAATATAACCAAACTAAGTCCAAGGTTCTTTTGCTCACTAGCTCGTCTGTGTACCCCATCTAATCATCTTCAACCTGTCAATCGCATTTATACAAACACGAAAGCCACAATTCAGTGGGGAGTAACATCGAGTCCTCCCAGCCACGAAATGTCATATTTAATGTAACATGTAGTGTAACATGTAAACCATATGATAAACAATTTAGTTATCAAGTATTCTAACATATGAACACTAAACTGACCAAATTAAACTATCATGTGAAACATATAACAAGCAGTAAACCAAACTTTATCAATTGTAACCGGCTTACATCTCACCTATTACAATTCATAAAATCACCATACAAGAAAGGACAATATATCAAAGACAGGCATAAGTTCTTAGTCCCGTCAATAGTCACTCTGTAACTCGAGTCTATACCACGAGGTAGGGAAGGTAATCGAACCGGTATCTTGGCTCAGAGGTTCTATCAAAACATGGCCAAGACACAACACAACCCTAGCCTAAAATCACAGAGACCTAGACATGCGGATACACACCACCGCACCCAAGACCCACAATTTTTCTAAAACAAAGTGAGTACCCTAAGGAGTCCACCAAAGGGTTGGCTAGTACTTAAGCTGACCACTTACTATCAAAATAAGTAACGAGGTCATGCCCCAACTTGGATATAATCCCACCAAGTCAGGAACACAAAGGCTATTAAGCAGTGAACATATACTCGTCAAAGACTATAAAGGCCTATCTATGACAAACACAACAACCTACAAGAAGTATTCAATACCAATTCCAATTCTAACAATATTAACAATATTAAAGGTTTCAGGGAATCTAGGGCCGTTTATACAATATAAGAAACTATTAAATTCAACCAACAACACATGTGAACTAAAAACTTAATAAATGGCCTAAAACAAGTAAAAGGCCGATTATCCAATTCATACAAAATTTCATCCAACCGAATTTTTACCCGCAACCCCAGTCTTGCGACAGTGCACGGTTAAATTGCGGTGACCAATCACACAATTGACTGACATCGATTCAGTCAAAGGGACTAAGGCTCAGTTTTCGGCATAATCATCCAAACATTACAATTATCGCTATAAAATTCATTTTGAGCCTATTCATTACAATTTCATTTTATAACCTATCCTAACATGTGTCAACTACCAAAATAAGCATAACTTCACCATCAAAATTTTATTTACTACTAACATTATTCATTTCATAAGATTACCCATATGTTACTTATACTAACTAATACATTAATGAACCCGAAACGACAAATAATGCATGAAAAACCGCGAAACAAGCAACGGGCCAACTCGGGCCAACCCCAAGGCAGCCGTGGGCCTGCCTAGGCCTGCCGGGCCTGCTGGCCGCCACCCCTAACCCTCCATTTCTCCATTTTTGTTCAGTTTAACACCGTCTGAAGCATCAATTAATCATTCCCATACTAATATGTTAACTTAAACTAACAAAAGACATGAATTAGACATGAATTTAACCCATATTATAATGTGAAATAAACTACTCAAATAAAAATCACAAAATCATACAAAAAGCAAAGAATGTGACGATTATTCGTCGAGTAACTCGAAATATGTTACCTTAAGCTAGAAAATGAGCAATTAGCACCTTGCACACCAAACCCTAATATACAACTAGCCGCTATCTTCAACAATATACGAGTCCCCAAACTCGTCCTCCAAATCTTCACCTAAATAAACAATAAAAACACAATTATAAGTACAAAAAACCGAAATTATGCCAAAATTGTCTTAAATCGACATCAAGAAAACTGAAATTAAAACATACTAGGATGTAGATCTTGAAGAGAGGATTCCGAAAATATAAATTTTGCGAAAAACGGACTAGTAATGAGGAAGTTATGATGAAATTAGCTTGGATTTTGTATAAAAATGGTGTTTTTGATTTGGAAAGCTTTAGAACCTTCAAGGAAATCTGGTTGGGCAAGAAAAATCAGAATGAAAGGAGGATAGGGAGGTGTGCCGCGGGAAAGGGAGAGGAGGAGCGGGATTTGTCGTAATTTCATGAGTCGGTTTTGGCTCATTTCGACAATAATTAGAACCGTTTGTCAAATGCAAATTCCGACAAGACCAAAGTTCTTAAACACGAGATTACAAGAAAATTGAGTACTCATATGACCCATTTCCAAAATCGTTTGCCCAATTTTCAAAAGAGTTGTCATTTTTCTCCTGATATGCCCTTATTTCGAAATAAAAAGTTTTTACACGGTTTAAACTATTTTTAAACATTTCGAAACTATCAAAATAAATACTTTACTTCAAAATATAATAAAATTATATTTTTTTGAATTAATATTACTTCAAATATATTAATATCAATTTTTACTTGATTAATAAATTACTTCCGCAATATAATAACGGTCCGAAATTACGGGGTGTTACATTTGGTTAACATCCCCAAATAAAGAACATCAAATCCATCAACAAAATTACCTCAACATTATTCCCAATACTATCTTAATTGTATCGTCATCTAACTTTCCACCAAAAATTTCATATCGTGTAAATACTCCACCAACTCTTAGTCCCTTAATTCCTCGAAACTCATTATTAATCATGTCGTCCTGAAGCTCCCATATAACCATTAACTAACATCCTCATGATAATATCACACATTTCGATGATTCCTTACCTTTATATCACATAACTCCGGTCAAAATTTTCCTTAGCTTACTTTTTACTCTTCTTTTCTCTTCACATTCAACAATACCATTTAATAGCTCAACTCCTTATTACTTCTATCTAATTCTTTAGTGCTTCGGTTACCTTCTCATTCCGCCAAAGCTCAAATCTCATTATTTCATGTCGATATCATCTCACTCTTTCTTACCATGGATCTTCTCTTATTATGCTATCGCTCACACTTGTCACTAACCTATCCATAAAATCAACGTTCACTGTTTAAACAACTTCATTTCATGCCGTTAAATGCCCAAAGAAATCACACGTAGTTTCACCTCTTAATAAACCAAATCTCCCAAACTCACTCACTGTCTACAAATCCACCTCGCAACATGTCTCCATAAAGTTCACTATATACCACCCTTCTCAACCCCTTTAAAACGAACTTTCACTACATATATTCTTGACCCACACGACTCCTAACCATCTCACTCCATAATTCTTTACACATCTCAAGTTGCCACTATCCAAACCTTCCTTTCAATCTTTTCATTCTCACGTTCCTTAGACCCACATCATCCCTTACCCACTTTCACTTACTTTTACATCACTCAATTTCGCGAATAAATCACTCACCACGTCTCACCAAAACTTGCACCATGCCTCAATCAGCTCATCCATATTCTTTTTCTTTTTCCACTTCTCAGTACAACCACATATAGCTCATCTCCTCCCACCAAACTCATACTCACCATAAGGTGCCACTCACCACCCCATAAGATTGGGTAACTTACGTATCAAGACCAACTTACATGTAAAACAATGCATAAAGAAGTACAATAACAACTTTGAATTAAACATAATATGCAACGAATGTCAAAAGATAAGCATATGACCCAAAACAGGGGTCACTAAATCAAGTACCGGCCACTCGATCGAGTAAGGGACTTACTCGATCGAGTAGGTGAAGATCAGAAGCACGTAAAACAAATCACCAGGGCTACTCGATCGAGTAACTAACGTACTCGATCGAGTTCCCCTTACTCGATCGAGTACCAAGGCTACTCGATCGAGTACCCCAATTCTCAGCACTGTCCAGGTTTCGTAAAACAGTCATAACTCACTCATTACTAGGTCGTTTTGGGCATGTGACCTATCGTTAGAATCGTAAAAGGACAAGCTATCACCTCCAATTGGAATCACATCAAAATCATTTATGCATCTCAAGTTATAACAGTTTAAAGACAACCTCTTTATAATCGAAAAACACAACTACTTGATTTTACTTCCAAACAACTTAAACAACAACCAAGCAAGCAAAACCAGTCCAAAACTCATAAAACCAGTATTCATAATCATATGTTACTATTTTCAAAAGCTAAGCAACAACATTAATCATGCACTTAGATTATATTACTTGTCAATCACGATTTACCACCAGCTTTTATTTTATAACTTTACGTACACAATAACATAATATACAACATAAAATCCCCTATTCACATGTTACAAACATTGCCATATTATTAAAATCCATTACCCACATAAACATGTTCCACACATGAATTTCATATTTTTATGCAATTACTTACTTAATCTCTTCCAACCATTTCATTCATTACATCTACACACTTCTTACCACATATACACATGAACAATAGTGGACAAGTACATAAACTTATCAAGCAACCTTATGCAAACCAGATATACGTATACGACACAACATTCCTATGCACATGTTATTATTATGCCACATTATGAATCATCCATCCTGCAACATCATCATTCATCACATATTATCACATATGAGCTACTTCCTTTTTCTACCAAATCATTCATCATTCTCATATACTTTTCCTACAATTCAAAACAACATTGTAAACCAACTATCATGCTTTCAAATCAATAGCTTACGAAATCACATCATCACCATCTTTTCTACACATTCCCCATTCTCCACATACATACATCCACCGATTCATGCCACACATCACCATATAGGTACACAATTCACAAGATAAACACATAGCGATCCCGACTCATATCCCATGGTGACCGGTTCAAAATTGTAGGGCGAGTTCGCGACTTTAGGACGCCTCCCATGCCTTTGCATTAGCTCCTACAACCTTTACCCCGGGTTCATTTTAATTGACTCCCTATATTCATTAAATTCATTGGTTACAGGTTTCAGGATCGTCGCTCTGATACCATTTGTAACACCCCCATACTCCAAGTGCCTTACCAGGACCACTCAGGTATAAGGACGCTACCATCTCGGTTACCCGAGGCATGATAATCATAAGACAATAACGAAACAACTTTAAATAATATAAGTTTAGTGAAAGGTTACAACTGAAACCAAATACCAAAATACGATACATGTTCTCAAATCCAACTGTCTACTGAGTTAACTGAAAAGTTATAAAACTAGTAAAGCTACAGCGGAAGACTTCTATCGTCAGACGGTGGCACATCCCAGCTATTCCAGTACTCAACTCAAACCTGCTCAATTACTGCTCACCATCCCCGAATGGATCACCGCAGGTTTTACAAAACAACAACCGGGGTCAGTACTAACCACACAACTTATACATATCAACAATACGATAAACAGACAGCTTACACCATCACACACACACAATCACACCAGTCCCATCAATCTCAATCACCGACAGTCCACTGGACCAGCCCTGCCAGTGGGGGACCGCAGCCGAACCCACCAAATCCCCGCTCCTCATATTGAGCGATTTCCCTGTTCATTAATGTGCACATCCCCTTCCGTGGCTGGTTCCACGAAGGGCGAAACTAGGGCGTGAAGCCACTCCCGCAAGTGACTCCATTCAGCCGAGAACGCATCTCGAGAACCAAAGACAAACAATCACAATCACAGCCGTCACAATACAATTACGATATTAAACAATCAATCTCAACACATCAACAATCATCTCATCATGGGACTAATACTGAGTAGGAAATCCTACCTGGAAATTAACACAATCAGACGGTCTCAACAGCTGTATTAAAATTCCTCTTGTACGAATCCTCCTCCTAACATATAATCACATAATTACTAACAATCACAAAACTAACACAAATCCCCAATTCCCAAAATTAGGGTTTAACCAACTCTAACGAAACAGTATAAAAATTATATGTAAAGCTTACCCTCGACACAAGGATCACAACGGTGTAAAGAACGATGAAATCCGACACCTCTAGCTCCGGGATTTGCTAATGATGCGATGACAGACAAACTACGTAACTCCTTTTCTCCTCACTTAGGTTTTAGAATAGATAAAAGAACTAAGAAAAGTGACGGACAACCTTTTATACTTATCTCGCATCATTTAACAAAACCCGACAAAACATCCCCCGTAAACCGGTTACTCGATCGAGTAGCTGAGGTACTCGATCGAGTGCCCCCCTTACTCGATCGAGTACCCAACAGGTCAGAAACTATTTTTAAAACGCAACACACCCTTACTCGACAGAGTAAGGCCTACTCGATAGAGTACCCAGAGACTCATAAAACCGTAGTATTACATTAGTAGTTAATTAATACGTAAGCTAATTAATTAAGGTCAAGGCAGAAACGGAGTTCAGGGACAGAATTCAACCCGGAACAGGCGCAGCAGAGCTGCGTCCTTTGGAAGAGGCGCAGCAGTTGCTGCGTCTGTTCCTGACCTGAATTCTGGCTGTGAAGCCGGAATTTGGTGTTGTTAATACTCGTGGGTAAATTTAATGATTGATTAAATTATTTACTTGGATGAAAGTGATTAATAGGTTATTTACATGTGATTAAGGGTCATAAAACAATAAACATGGATGAGACGGAATTAAAAGAATTAATTTACATGAACGAATGATTGATTAGTGACAAATTAACAAACTAAATCAATTAATTAGGTTAAATATAATGGATTAATGACGAATATATGATATATATGACAAATAACAGATGCGAATATGTCAATGATGAATTCCAGAGACCCAATATGAATAAATCGAATCTCTAAAACCCGAATTGAGTTTAATGACGAAAACCCGCAAATATGGATTACTTGGGATTTAAGTCGGATGTATGACGAATTATGAGTGTTAATGACGATAAATAATATACATATGAAATTAACGTGATGATATCCAAGAATTAACAAGAAACAAACGAAAACAAATAAAGGATTTTGACGGATTACAGAGGACGAAGGAAGAAGAAAGGAAGCAGGAACTGCGGCAGCCTCACGAAGAGACGCAGCAGGAACTGCGCTCCTTCGAAGAGGCGCAGCAGTTGCTGCACCCTTTCTCGACGGTTAGTCTTCTGGAAATCCGTAAAAAGAGGTTTTAAATATGGTTTTAGAAATCGGTTTTAATTAGTATTTTCGACATAAACCTTACAATTGTGATACAAAAAGTAAAATACAATAAATAAAAGAGAGATTTACACCCTCAGACTTACATGTTTGACGAAACGAGAAGGACTAAGATATCGATTAGTGATGCTCGACGCGAATGTAAAGAAAGTGCCCTCGTAAGAGGAAAACGAACAGATTAATTAAGTTGATTGATTGTGTAGTTGGTCAAATTGGTCGGTCATGCAAACGAGGCTGGTACTCAGAAGGATCCGAGCTTACGTGGTCGAATGATCAAACACGTAGACGCCAAAAAGTAAGAACAAAGGTCTAGAATGCAAAGGGAGAAGAGAAGGGCGGACACTCGGGTGAGAAATATGAGGAGCGAAGGCTCCTATTTATACTAATCACGGAGTAATTATGGTAAGACTAGGATACGGAAGGAAAGATCTGGAAACAACCGACTTAGGTTAAACACGGAAATTTGGACAAAAAGAAAACCCTGGGAAAAGGCGCAGCAGGTGCTGCGTCCCTTGGAAGAGGCGCAGCACTTGGTGTGTCCTTTCCCGGGTAGGTTCCTCTGCGCGAGAAAGCGCGTTTGACAGCCTGTCGTATTTTAGGCATAACGTTCTCTACAAGACTCAGAATAAGGTGATTTTGGTGGCGTTGGAAAGCTAAAAGAAAGATCTAGAACTTTATGTGAAATAGGCCTGACCCACAAAAGTCGTTATGACCTCGTAAAACGGGCCTAAAGGTTGGGTTATCATTTTAGCTAAATGAAATGCACATTTTGTAATGTAAACTTTTAGTTTAGCCTAATGAAGTGAGATGGGACTCAAAATGAGATATAATCATAACATTTTATGACATCCTAACCTTAGGTAGACAAGCACATTGCTTTGACTCGGGATTTGACGGTTTTAGGAAATGAAGACGGTTTTTGACCCGGACTCCAAATGAACTCTAATTACTGCCAAAACGACCGTAATGACACCTAGATGACAACAATGAGGTAGACATTAATGTTTGAGCAATCACTTGACGATAAACTTACGAACTGTCACAAATCGTTCCGCGTACCAAACATGCGACCCAATCATCACCGGGTGGTTTGCGGGAGGTGCAGAAACGAGGTGTCTACAGATGGTTGTTCAACACCATAAGGTCATACGTGATGACTAGTCGATTACATAGGCAGAGTGTGTGACACTTTGCCGGACAGTGACCATTTAGAGAGTCCCTAAGTTCTATTATAGACGCCTGGTCGTTGCAGGGATCTCTAAGATGTTCCTATGAGTCGATTCTTTTGACTGGAGACTATTATATGAGCAAGTGCAGTTTCCGAGTGACTTTGGTTTATGTCCTAGGTCGTGCCGTAAAAGGACGCCAAAAGGGAATTTACTAGGTCATGGTGATCTGTATTGTTCAATAGGATAAATAGGGCATACAGGAATTGTCCACCCACGTTGGGTAACCATATCTCAAGGCCACTCGAGGAGATAATGACTACAAATGCGTGGCCACGCTCGGAAGTAATCTGTGAGAGATTTTTCCGGTCAGGTAGTCACACTCCCGATCGAGAAAACCACTCGCGATATGTTCATGTGCAAGTGCGACCTGAAAGACACCTTGCATTGAGTGGGAGATTTAAAACGGATAAGAGAATTGGTAGCGCACACCTTGTGTCGGACAAGTGGGAGATTGTTTGAGTTAGTGTCCTCCACAATAGTGCGTTTACATAATAAATCTCATTAAAGGAATATCATCAGATATTTAATTATTTGATCCTCGTCAGTTGATTAACGTAAATCGATAACGGTTGGCTGACTAGAGTTTGACGTTATTGTCGTGAGACGGCGGTGATCAACTGACCCCTTTCGGTCACACCTAAAGGAACGAACCCCAATAGACAACTAATTAATTGTATGAGATACAATTTATTTAGTCCCTTGATTTATAGACTAAAAGGTTCGTCGATTATTTTTAGAGAGATTTCGAGTTGCGAACTCGAGGAGCGGCATTTATTATTTAATTACGTGATAATTAAATAATAAATTTTATGAGACGGGTTTTAGTTAATTAATTGTTAATTCACTAAAATTGTACTAATTGATTAATGTGATTAATATTAGTACGTAAATAATATGTGTAGCGGTACATGTATATTTACGGAGTGATTTGGACGAAATTAATTGGAAGCATTTAAACATGAAACGATGTTTAAATAAAATTTACACGTATTTGTGCGACAAATATAAGAACCAAAATGGACCCGTAAATAGGACATTGGACCGTGTAAATGGAGTGTAGTGGATGATCATGATCATTACACTTATTTTTCTTCCATAATTGTCATGTAATCATTATGTGTGTCATAATGCATTGGACAAAAAAAATAAGGAAAATCAATCCTTCACTCTACCTTACTACACCCGCCACTTCCTCTACTACACTCCATCTTTTGTTCATTTTTTCTACACTTCATTTTTCACTTTTGCATGTGAACAAAATTTGGCCTATCTCTCTAAAATTAATATACACCATTTACTAAGAAGTTAGTAATCAAAAATATTATAACTAAGAGTGTTAGTAATATTACAAATATTATTAAGGGTAAGTTTTACAAATATCTAGTTAATATTTGTAAGATTATTTTGGGTGTTTTGTTCTTGGGTGCAACTTGAAGGAGACTTTCTTTTTGAAGGTTTTTCAAGGAGAATAATCCATTTCTTTTTAGCTCAAGAACAAACTAGATAGGTGATCTAGTTTGTGCCCTTATTACCATAAAAAAATCTATGTAAGGAAATTGTTTTTCCTTAACTTTCATTTTTATGGTTTTATATTTGCATGCATGTTACATAGATCACTAAAATGATAAATTATGAGATAATTTAATTTTTATTAGAGAGTCTAATATGGATCTATGATCTTTCAAAAACAAGGTTTTACAAATCGGCTTTAAACGTATTTTCGACATAAATCTTACAATTGTGATTACAATAAATAAAGAACAATAAATAAAAGAGGATTTACACCCTCAGACTTACATGTTTGACGAAACGAGATTGACTAAGTTAACGTTTAGTGATGCTCGACTCGAATGTACGACGAAAGTGCCCTCTAGGAGGAAAACGAACAGATTGATTAAAGTTGATTATTGTGGAGTTGGTCAAATTGGTCGGTCATGCAAAACGAGGCTGGTACTCAGAAAGATCCGAGCTTACGTGGTCGAAAGTTCAAGCACGTAGACGCCAAAAAGTAAGAACGTGGTCTATAATGCAAAGGGAGAAGAGAAGGGCGGACACTCGCGTGAGAAATATGTGAGACCGAAGGTCTCTATTTATACTAATCACACGGAGGAAATTAGGGTTTTCGGAGAAACTTTGGAAGTGAATCTCGAAAAGATACGGAAAATACGCAGAAAAGGACCGAGGAAGAGGCGCAGCAGGCACTGCGTCTCTTGGAAGAGGCGCAGCACCTTCTGCGTCTTTTCCTCAGTGGTTTCCTCCTGCGGAAGAAAGATTTCCGTGTTTCTATTATGGAATAGCGGATTAATCTTGTTTCCTTAATATTTTGTATGAATATTTCGGGATATAGTTTACCAAAGATTAAAAGATTGGAAAAATATGGAATAGAAATATCCGGAATATTCCAGAACATTCTGACTCGGCATTTTAAATGGTTATTAGAAAATGAAGACGGTTTGTGACCCGGACTCCAAATGTACTCTAATTACTGTCAAAACGACCGTATCGGCGCGTAGATGACAACTAAGAGGTAGACACGAGTGTTTGAGCGATCACTTGACGGTAAACTTACGAACTGTCATAAATCGTTCCGTGTACCAAACATGCAGCCCAATCATCACCGGGTGGTTTGTGGGAGGTGCAGAAATGATGTATCTACACATACGATATTTCCACCAGCCATAGTCCGTGCCATCAAAGACAGGACATTTGACAGATTTGGAATTCATGAGAAAATAAAAAAAATAAAAAGATAAACTCAAAAAGGATCAAACTCTTTGCTGTAAGGCAATCCAGAGCACGAGGCTCTGATACCAATTGTTGAGTTTATCGATCCGGTACTTAAGAGGGGGAGGGGGTGAATTAAGTACCCTTTTAAAAAATTTAAACTTTAAAGCGAAATGATAGTTCTCGTTCGATACTGAAACAGTACACAGGCGAATTGGACAGTCTCGGTGACTTTTCAAACAATACGAAGTATGTTGTACTGTTCTGTTCGTATGCGTGAAACAAAATCTATAAGAAAGAACGAGAAATAATACAAATAAAGAGAAAAGGCACGAGACACAAGATTTTTAACGTGGTTCGACCTACTCTCTAAAGGTCTACGTCCACCTTCTCTCTTATTAATATTTCCTTTATAACCAAACCCGATTACAAAGAAAACCCCCATGATCAACCTCGATCGTGCGACTCGAGTACAACCCCGTACCCCAATAAATTAAAACTCTCTCACAAATCTGAAAATTACAACTCAATTTGTCTCCTTATATGGTTCAAAACTTAGAACAATAGAGAACAAAATATGCGTAGAGATAAGAAGACTTAAACACTCAAAACAAATTCTCTAAGGCACAAAAATAGCTTTTGCAAAGATAAAATTTCTTTTAAACCAAATTTCACAAATCTTCTAAAAAATGTATGCTTTCAAACGTAAGAATTGTGAAGTGCAAAAGATAATAAATTCTGAATCACATATGCCTTATTTATAGGAGATAATATTAGTCAATGAAATCTCCATAATTTAGGCAAAGATAAGATAAATAAAAGATATGCAAAATCTTTTCCTTTTAACCAATTATCTTTTTATATTTTAAGAATATTCTAATGTGATATCCTCCTTGTTGATCAAGCAAGCTTTAGAAAGGATAAGGATGGATATCTATCAGAATATTTCGTTCAAAAACAATTTAACCATAAAAAGATATTATTTCAAATTATTCAGAAAATAGATTTATCGTGCCTTTTGAACTTGCTCTGAATTGAACAGTCTCCAGGACTGTTCAGTTCAGATGAATCGAGCAGAGCTTAAGCTTCTCAGCTTTACAATTAGCTAAATAACAAAGACAAAGACTTGGCCAATGCTTCCACCTCCTTCCATGTAAGATGTCAATCCTTGTAAATCTGTTACAACTTATGCCTAGCTCACAAGCATTAGTCAAGAGAGAAAGAAACGATTTAGGACTTGTCATCATCAACATATATAGTTCAACATTGACGTCGAGCATTGAGGGCGAAGTGTGGTACTCTGTTTTAGCGTCGTTTCGATAAAAGTTCCTGGTTTTTAGTCGGGTTCGAATTGTATGATGTCGGGGTTGTTGGTTGATGTTATTGCCGTGTTGTGGGCTCGTGTGGGGTGTTGACGGTGCTGGGCAGTGGCTAGGTTGGGGTATTGGTGGCTCACGGCAATGGTGAATGGGTGGTCGTGTTGTGCAGGCCGTTGTTGTTGTTGTTCCTGCTGGCTGCTATGGGTGGTTGCGGGAAGGTGTCGGGTGAAGGTGGTGGCTGGTTAGGGAGGCCACCGTGGTTGGGTGGTCTATGGTGGAGGTCGTGCAAGGATCCGCCGCCGAGGGGTTATGAGGTGTATGTGGGGGTAAGGGAGTACGTGAAGGTATGGTGTGGGTTTATAACTTGTTTTTTTTTTTATTATATAATGGGTGTCGGGATTTGACTTGGGTTTAAGAAGGGTTTATAATTAATAAATTACGTAATAATATAATTAATATAACTAGTTTATAATTAGTTTAATTATTTTGTAATTAGTTTAGTTAGTAATTGTGAATTATTATTTGTATTAGGTGACAGTTTTATTGAGGAACTTTATTTGTTGATTGGATTGCATTATTTGAGTGCGTAATTGGAGTATTTGCTTGCCAGGTAGGATAACTACCCAACTCGTCTTATCTTTGTTGGTTTGTGGAAATTATAAAAGTATTGTGGAATTAGGTGAACTAATGGATGTGGATTATATGTTGTTGGATTGTTTATCGTTTAATTATTTATATTGGAATTTCGTTTCGATTGGATATCTCAGCCTCGTGCCTGAGATGATTTTATGTTGGCATGACGTATAATTATAATTGAATACCTCAACTTAGGTTGGGATGATGATGAAGGAAAAGTAGATCTATATACTTACATATTCATATATGTTTTAACTTAATTTGTAATAAAATTAAAGATGGATTTTATGCATGCAAACATAATAAACAATATAAAGAAGAAACCATCATCTTACATTGTGATTTTCGGATTTATGGGCACAAGTGAGTTCACCTACTCACTTGTTCTTGAGCTCTCCAAATGGAAGAACAAGGATTCAAGTATAGAATCCCTCCCAAAAGCATATACCCAAGGAAATCTCTTAATAACTAATATTATTTAGATCTAGTAATAATAGTAGTTTTACTATAAAATTGACACAAAATAAATTTCATTTATACTCTTGAAAATCTCGGTCAAGAGGGAGTATTTGTGAGTTTATTTCTCTAGAATTATCATAAATTGTAGAGAGTTTTATTGCATTTTCTTACTCTAGAAAAATTTGATGGGAGGAATGAATAATGATCTAAAAGAGAAAGGCCTCTTCTCTTTCTTGTGGGATGGCCGAAAATTTGGCTTGGGTAGGTTGCCCAATACTTTTCATTTGTGCTCTTCACAAGAGATTAGGCATGCAAGCCTACTACCTAGTGTTATGATTGTGTTTTCATTTAAAAATAAACAACACAATATAAACTATGTACACACACCCTTATTTTCGGTTTTAGGCATAAAATGGAGAATCCATTTTATTTTGTCATTTGTCAAATTTGTCACATGTAACATGTTACATGACATGTCACAATGTAATGTATTTTTATCATATTAAAAATTAACATACTCATAAAATATGTCATTTACAAAATTGACTAGT
This sequence comes from Silene latifolia, assembly GCF_048544455.1. Taxonomy (NCBI): domain Eukaryota; kingdom Viridiplantae; phylum Streptophyta; class Magnoliopsida; order Caryophyllales; family Caryophyllaceae; genus Silene; species Silene latifolia. The sequence continues at coordinate 40,689,017 of NC_133533.1, forward strand.
AATTCGTAATTACTTGTACCAAAAATGTTTCCGAATTATAAACTACAACATTCTGTATTTATAATAATTTATTCATTCCGTTTCAATTTGTTTCTGTAAACAATAATTTCATCTAAGTAACAAAACAATTCGATTACTTAGACCGTGTCTCATTTCATCATATTTACAATAAGATACGTAAATTATACTCACAAAATTATCCGTCAATTTTAAGCAATTTAATTAACTCGTATCAATATACGATTAATTAAATAATCAATTAAGAGTATTTCCCTATAGGAATGACCTAAGGGGATCAACTGATCACCAACGTCGCACGACAGTAATGTCAAACTCTAGTCAGCCAATCATTACCGATATGTGTGGACCAGTTGACTGTAAAATATTACATCCCACATGTATTCTTAAAATGAGATTTAATAATGATATTTAAATCATGTGATCGCACTATTGTTGAGGACACATTTCCCAACAATCTCCCACTTGTCCTCGACAAGTGTGCGTCACCAATTCTCTTGTCCTATTACTATCTCCCACTCAATGCAAGGTGTCTTTCAGGTCGTACTTGCAAGTGATCATATCGAGAGTGGTTTCCTCGATCTGGAGAATAACTGATTGACCGGATTTATCTATCATAGATACCTTCCGAGCGTGGCCACGCATTTCCAGTTCATTACTCCTCGAGTGGCCCTGAGATATTGTTTTAACCCTGACAAGGGGATGGACAATTCCTATCGCACTCATTCCCTTCGACTAGCCACAACCATCATAACCCAAAATATGCCCATTTGACCTCATTTACGAAGGTCGTAGTAACACAAATCAAAGTTAATCTGAAACTGTGCCATCTTAGGCGAATAGTCTTTAGTCAAAAGAATCGACTCATTAGAATACTATAGTAGCTCTCGCCACGACCAGGCTATATAAATTTGCCAGAACTCTATAAGCGGTCATAAGGCCCGACAAAGTGTTCCTAACAATCTGCCTATGTGATCGACTAGTCATCTCACATGACTCTATGGCACTTGAACTTGCCATCAATCGCATCACACTCTAGTCACTTCGAGACGTCACCTCATACAAGTGACTATGGGCGAATACAATGTTAATCCGTGTTCACTTTAACGGGGTTCAATTGTCACTACAACCCGTTTGGATGTAACAAAGTATAAAAGGAGTTTTTAAAGAAAAACTCGAACGACAAATGCGATTATCACATATGAATAGTCAATGCCTGATTACTATTTCATATTCTATAATCTAATTTGATCTTGTATGTAGTTGTTCATTTCAATTCAATTGAAATGACATGACTCATCATGTTAAGCCTATGAGAAGGCTTTGGTTAGTAGGTTTTATCAATTTCTTGTACCTTACTCAACCCTACTACATACTCGTTTTCCTTTGTAATGTATACATTTGCATTACCAAACTTTCTGAGTACGTGTCGAGATCCAATCAAGACATAGTCCCTCCAGCCTTAGAATAGCTCCCACTATTTTCACAGTGTGCGGGACTCATCCTTCTTGCACATCTCATGATTGCAAGTGTACTCAATTTCCGTTATAAATATCTCTCATTGTTCTTTATTGCCTAGAACGATTCTAGAAAATCTACTTCTTAATTAACATTGCCACAATGGTATCTTAACCATCCTAATGTGTTTTGACTATGGTTTTGTCGGAAACCATGTGCAATCTCACTTGTCAATTGTCACTTGTGTAACACCCTTACACAAAATTGCATCATAAACACTTTGCATCATAGCCTTAATGCTTCTGCAAGCACTTAAGGGTAATCTTTATGGCTTACTTGGTAAAGATTACTTAAATTCGATTTTGAAAACAATTCATCATACTCAAAGCATATGAAGTGTTATACATCATTTCTTTTTAATTGATTCGGCAGCGAAAGCAAATGAAATCAATCAAATATGTTCAATTTAATTGAACTAGTCATGAATCTTATCAACATAAGACTTCTTACTGACGCTAATATCATGTGGATTTATCTTCATAAATCCGGATATTCAAGATGTATTATAATACTCCAAAAGTCTTAAATCATTCTCAATGATCAATATGTCATCCACATATCGGACTAATTAAAATTTCCGTAACTCCCACTAAACTTCATGTATAAACACAACTTCTCGACTTATCGAGAAAATTTTTATAACATGATCAAAACATTGATTCCAACTCATTGATGTCCTACTTAAGATTCTCTCTTAAGTTTCACATTATCTTAGGATTGCAAGAATCTACAAAAACTCAAGACATGTATTGAATACATTCCTTCTAATTGAAGAAGTGGGTTTTAGATTCATTCGCTATATATTTCATAATATTGAAACACAATCCCTAAGAAGATCAAAATAGACTTAAGCATTTCCACTGGTGCAAAACCCTTTGCAACCAATCAAACCTTGAAATCTATCTTTATTAGTGCAAAACCCTTTGTCACTAATCAAGCCTTTTTGTTTCGGATTTTTCATGGCTCTAAGCCTTGTAATGAGTTGCGACTTAAACACTCTTATGTAAGTCATTTGTTGATTATTTTCCAGAAGTAATCAACTTGAATCAAACAATTTCTTTTGTAAGTTATAAGCTCTTTACTTTCTTAAAAGTAGCATGAATTCATCATCTTTTGACAAGTGATGACTTTAACCTCCTAGATTTTGAAGAAACAATATCTTACACTAAACGTCTCATGTAGCCAAGAAAGACCAGTTTCTTGCAACATAACATTCTTTGTGGCTCTTGAATAATTTCTCCCACTATGTCTTCTAGAAATAAATTTGTGTTTTAGAAAGACAGCTTCACGAGCCGCAAACCCGTCGTACTCGTGATAATTGCAAGGGAAAAATGAGCATTTGTTTCTTGTGAAAACTTACAAACATGGTACATTACCATTTCATATCTCATATGATTTAGTGGAAAAATAATTTAGACAAAAATGATAAATTCCCCAAAAGGATCAAGTAACTCAAAGTAACTTGATTGAAGTCCAAACCATATCGAATAGCATTTGAATTCTTATCCAACCACACATTATTCCATAATGCATGCTAAGAGAGATTAATTTGTGATACTATATCACAATTCATTTGGCTTATATCAAAGTCTTCACTTTGATAATCCCATCACGACTAAATCGTGCTTCTTCGAACTTTTGAACTTCAAAAATTTCTCTATTTACCTTATTAAGTGAACACATTAGTGTCAATCTAAATCGTTGGTAAAAGAAAATGATCAACCTATTTTGGATCAATGATTTACAACCTCGATCTCCTTTTCAACCAAAAGGCACGAGACATCTTGCTTTGAATACAAGATACGCATATACCATTAACAATCTAATGGTTTCAAGAGTACTCGATAACTCTTTGCGTTAATCATTCCAAAATTTAAGGTTTAATCTTGGGTTACCAATTTTGAGTCTTGCATCATCTTCATGATATATCATTCTAGTTTGGTTTAGAATATAATCACCTTTATAATGGGCTAGCCATACATCAATTCGTGGTGTATAGGGTTACAAAAGTGAAAACTCTTTTGTATCTTAACAAGTTTATATTCTCATTTAGAGTTTATGTACTTAATAGTCACAATTAAGTATAACTCCAAACCCAAAAACTAGATTGAGTACATAATGACTCTATCTCTCAACATTATTGTTTCTAGTCGTCATATTCTAATCATCATATGTATCAAACATAATGATGAAAACCACCACCGGTTTCTAATATTGACGAAGTAGTACTAGCAAAATTTTATGTTAATCAAATAAACATTTAAAGAAGAAGGTCTAATTAGATGTCCCACAACTAACTTGTTGATCCTTCAATAATTTGGGGTAGTTTCCTTTCTCGTGTCCAACATTTAAGACAATGGAAACTTATCGGTCGGGATTGATAGGTTTAGTATCGTCATTCTCAACAACTTTACCTTTAACATTACCTTGTATCAATTCCATTATAATTTTTACTTCTTGAACCTCGTCCTCATCTTAACGGTTTAAGAGAATGCTCCCACTTAATTCAATGAGTCTTTGCTTTGAGAAGCAAAATTGAATTCATGAAGATCACTCTTCATTTGTTCGTCTTAGTCTTAAAACTTTCATTGAAGTGGTTGCGTTTATTTTGGTCAATTACGAATTCTTGACAAAACTAATTACCAAAACAATTTATCGCTTCAAGGTACTTAATTCATTTAAGTACATGAAAAATAATCCATTGTAAGTAGATGTGTTAGTCAAGAATCAAAAACCTGTTTGATAATGAATAACTTTAATCTATACTCTTTACAAGAGATCCTTAGCAATGGTTCATATGAGGTTTTAGAAGCAAATTCATATTTGTCTTTAGTTACGATGTTTTAATGGAGTTTTGAATCAAAAACGAAATGATATCGTATATGAATTGTGGTAAAGAAATAGAACAATATAAAAACGGAATAGTGGAAAACTTAACATTTATCGTTTTATTAATACTTGAAAAACAAGTATAGCATTTACATAGTGACCTCTACCCAACTATGATAAATGATTCCAAGACCCAAATTCATATTGACTTAGGCACGGTGGGGCCGATACATCCTTTATCAATATAACTCGGTGGATTAACGTTTAATCGATTCTACTTTTAGAACTCTTGGTCGATAATATTACATTAACATTTATCTTTAGCCCAAAACACATCCGACAAGGGCACGGTGGGGCCGATACATCCCTTATCAAAAACTTTTGTTGAGTTCAATCCAAATTTCGAATAAATGTGTCCATGATCCAAACCCACATTAACTTGGGCACGGTGTGGCCGATACATCCCTTATCAACATGAATTCGGTGGATAGACATTTATCACCCACTTCCCCTACGTAACAAGGTTTGTACCCCGGTGGGGCCGAGCGCACTCCCTCGCGAAATAGGTTTTCATGGTTTCTACTCTTTGGTAAGGCTATGTCTCAATTGTTTGTTTTAGCGAGAGGTCATGTCAATTTATTATCTATCACGTTTTAAGTGAACTAAAGCGGTGAACTACGATAATTTTAATTGACACGGTCGATAAACTCGATGAAAGAAGATGCATGTTTTAGTTATGGCGATTTAGCGATGCATGCGACATAAAATAAAATGCAAGCATAAAAATAAGTAAATAAATCCTAGTATGGCCTTTCCTAAAATAGAAAAACTATTTAACTATTACATATTCGGAAACCAACTCCATTGGTCCCTTGAACTTCGGTTGTCGCACGCATCTCGAGGTAACACCGTCTTTATGTATCGTCATTCTTGAAGAAATCCGTCTTTGGGAACTCCGAGAATAAATTAAATTACATAATAAATTACATAATTTCCTATTATACATTTGTAACTAAAATAAAATAAATCTATTAAATTACAAAACGGTGATACGAGATCACAATAAAATTACAACCGAATCGATATTCCCATACATTTCGGGAAATACCAATTAAAATCTAAGGCCATACTAAGTAAAATTACATAAATTAAAATTATGACAATCATAAAGAAAATGCAGCATTATAATATGTATGAACATGCTCAATTTTATGCTAAATCGCCTTTAATTAGCCAATATCGTATATTACTCGATTTTTACGGATTTGCGTGATTTCAACATTTTACAATCACAAAAATTACATAAATTCATATTTATGCATAAGTTAAATACCCTAACCTCTTAGGACTCAAAATTTAGTCTTCACTAATAATTTGACCATAATTAACTCATATATTTATAAAATTGTTCATTAATGGACTAAAAATTACAAAAATAAGCTATAAACTTCAAATAAATCACAAAATTTCAAATAAATTCAAAGTTTGAAATTTAAACTCATGAACATTCTGGAAAAATACCATGACACTCATAATGTTCAAAACTTTAGGTTAAAAATTTCGAAATTTTTCCGGAAAAACAATGTTGCGGTTTATCGGTTTTAACTAAAATAATCATAAAAACATGTGAAAAATTATATTCATCAACATTAGACGTTTTTCCTAAGTCATAGATTATGTTTTAATAATTTTTTCACTAATAATGTCACTATTTATGCTATTTTTCTTCAAAAATCCATAAATCATGCAAAAAGACTTCTTTATAGCCAATTATTTTACACACATCTTATAAAATTGCATGTGATAACATATTAAATTTCTAAGACCAAAAAAAAAAACATATTAAATTTCTATGACCAGATTCGAAATTTAACTCATATTAACCTATTTTTCACCTAAATCCGTATTTAATAATGAAAAATCCATTTTTCGAGCATAACAAGTCCAAAAATTATGCAAATTTGTAGGTTATCTCAAAATAATATGTGTGACAACATATCCAAAAATCACCTGAAAATTCGAAGTATAGCTAATTTTAGACCGAAAATGACATTTTTACTCATAAAATCATATTTAAATGTCATTATTGTATAATATGAACAATAAAAATCCGTAAATTTAACCAAAATATCCTAAAACATTTTAGGACCAGAAATTTTAACATGCATGAATTAATTTCGTGATATTTCATAATAACACAAATTTTACAAGTTTTATATGTTATTCTTATAACTCGGAAAAACTTTTAACCGATTTGCATGCAAACAACCATGGCTCTGATACCGATTGAAGGAAAAGTAGATCTATATACTTACATATTCATATATGTTTTAACTTAATTTGTCATAAAATTAAAGATGGATTTTATGCATGCAAACATAATAAACAATATAAAGAAGAAACCATCATCTTACATTGTGATTTTCGGATTTATGGACACAAGTGAGTTCACCGACTCACTTGTTCTTGAGCTCTCCAAATGGAAGAACAAGGATTCAAGTATAGAATCCCTCCCAAAAGCATATACCCAAGGAAATCTCTTAATAACTAATATTATTTAGATCTAGTAATAATATTAGTTTTACTATAAAATTGATACAAAATAAATTTCATTTATACTCTTGAAAATCTCGGTCAAGAGGGAGTATTTGTGAGTTTATTTCTCTAGAATTATCATAAATTGTAGAGAGTTTTATTGCATTTTCTTACTCTAGAAAAATTTGATGGGAGGAATGAATAATGATCTAAAAGAGAAAGGCCTCTTCTCTTTCTTGTGGGATGGCCGAAAATTTGGCTTGGGTAGGTTGCCCAATACTTTTCATTTGTGCTCTTCACAAGAGATTAGGCATGAAAGCCTACTACCTAGTGTTATGATTGTGTTTTCATTTAAAAATAAACAACACAATATAAACTATGTACACACACCCTTATTTTCGGTTTTAGGCATAAAATGGAGAATCCATTTTATTTTGTCATTTGTTAAATTTGTCACATGTAACATGTTACATGACATGTCACAATGTAATGTATTTTTATCATATTAAAAATTAACATACTCATAAAATATGTCATTTACAAAATTGACTAGTACTCCCTCTGGCTTTTATTTTTCTTCCCGTTTCTCTAATATATGTGAGGAGTATTATAATGAAATGGGAAGAAAACAACAAGCCAGAGGGAGTAATTCGTAATTACTTGTACCAAAAATGTTTCCGAATTATAAACTACAACATTCTGTATTTATAATAATTTATTCATTCCGTTTCAATTTGTTTCTGTAAACAATAATTTCATCTAAGTAACAAAACAATTCGATTACTTAGACCGTGTCTCATTTAATCATATTTACAATAAGATACGTAAATTATACTCACAAAATTATCCGTCAATTTTAAGTAATTTAATTAACTCGTATCGGTATACGATTAATTAAATAATCAATTAAGAGTATTTCCCTATAGGTATGACCTAAGGGGATCAACGATCACCACCGTCCACGACAGTAATGTCAAACTCTAGTCAGCCAATCATTACCGATATGTGTGGACCAGTTGACTGAAAAATATTACATCCCACATGTATTCTTAAAATGAGATTTAATAATGATATTTAAATCATGTGATCGCACTATTGTTGAGGACACATTTCCCAACAGATGAATACCTCAACTTCGGTTGGGATGGTGAATACTTCAACTCCGGTTGGAATGATGAATAACCCGGGCCAGGGATTGTCGGGATGAATGGGTGTTTCGGGTGATGAGCTCAGTCGTATTGTATTATATATCATATCATTTTACTTTGACTTGTTGTTGGTTATTCCTACTCAACCTCGTGGTTGACCGTGTATTCGTGAACACCTGTGATGAACCATTTTATGGGGAGCAAATTAATTGACAGGTACTTGAGTTAGCTGACTAGGGAGCTTATGGGATTGTGTGAGGATTTGGCAAGACCACCTAGTAGTCTAGATCACTTAGTTATTTTATTACTCAGTTGTATTTATTTCCGCTGCGAGTTTGTAACTTAATTAGTTAAGTTGTTTAAATAAGTTGTAATTAATAGGAGTGTTAATTAGAAAATTTTAATAAAGTACTTTGGTTCTGTTTTAATTTGTACTCACTACCTCGGGAAACCGAGATGGTAACAGCCTTATTTATTTGGGAATGTCTAGATAAAGGCTCCTGAATAAATGAGGGTGTTACAGTGCATTTAAACCACTAGAATCAATTGTCACATGTAAGGGTTTAAAATGAATGGATGCATACGACAAATACTAGTTCGATTAATATTGGCCATTGTTTGAATGAGCTTCCCAACACGTAGTTTCACACGAATCTTTTTTCTCTAAAACGGTTTCCAAATTTCCTTAAATTTGGTGGCGACTCCTTGTGTTTTAAAAACCCCTGTGGATACATCAACTTCCCACATCCACAATTAGATTCGTATATTTATACGTATTTGTATTTTTATCGTATTTTACGAAATGGGTTTGTGAGATGGTTTTACGAGATGGGCCTAGCTTATGTGACGGTTTGCTTATGCGGATATGCTATGAGGTAGGTTTATCCTACTCAGTTTTCATTGTCGTATTTGTTTATAAAATGAGTCTTTTGCATTTAATTGCATCGAGTGAGTGGTATTGCATGTTGTTGGTCATGACGACTCGGCGAGTCGGGATATTTGAGGAAATAGTATCCATGGCATGTTTGGCATGTCATGGTGTATTTTGTCTGTCATGCATTTCATATTATGACGGGTGTGATTATACATGTTGGAGGATTTGTGTTGTTTTCTTGGAGACGTAAGACGGTTGAGAGACCGTCTTGCGCTTAAATTGCCTCTTGGAGCTTCCCACTCCAAGAGGGATGTGCACATTAATGGCTTGAGTTACGGAGGGACTCGTGTAGTTTAGACAGGACGTCTGGCAGGGGATCCGCACTACGGCGCATAATAGGTGTAACAACGGTTAGATAAGGTGATATACGGTTGTAATACAAAATACAGAACCGGTATGTTGTTATTTTGTGACCACGGTTGTTAAAAAGGCGGAGCCGTTATAAAATGTAAATAACGGGTTCAAATAACCGTAATACAATATTAAGAACGGTTCAAAAACCGTTGTCTATAATATTGAAACCGTGGTAGTATTAGTCTGAATGCTCTACGGAAACCTATGACAACGGTTTTACTGAAACACAACCGTAGTAAAATAGTAAATATGATAAAGGTTTATGCTTATTAAACAGTTTTAAATGTCATGAATTCGACAACGGTTTATCCTTATTAAACCGTTATATTTTGGATGAATATGTCAACGGGTTTCATAGCCATTATCGTAAATATACAAGAGAAGGATGAGAGAGAAAGAAGTGAGAGAAAATTCTCCCTTTTTCTAAAAACAAGCTTGAACCGCAAGCAATGGCACATTTCAAGGTTGTTGCAAAGAATCCTACGATTAATTCATCACAAAAATCACAAAAAAATGTAGCTAGTAATTCTCGATCAAATAATAATAATGGAATTCATCTAAATATTGAATCCCCTAAGCATAATCGTAAACTTAGTTTTTCTACGCTGGAGTATGAAGCTGATCTCAATAGTATTGTTGACGATGAGGAAGAACATGTGGAATTGGTGGAGGAAACTACAGCTCCGAAACCGATTCTCCAGCTGGAAAAGGCGGATGTTGAAGGTGAGATCGAATACTGGTCATCCTCTGTTTTCTGTTACATACTGGGTACAAACCCTCCAAGCAAGGTAATTACTGGCTTTGTGAAGAGAGTATGGCAGGGATATTGTAATACTACGGTTTTATGAGTCTTTGGGTACTCTATCGAGTGGGCCTTACTCTGTCGAGTAAGTGTGTTTTGCGTTTTAAAATAGTTTCTGACCTGTTGGGTACTCGATCGAGTAGCCTTGATACCCGGTCGAGTAGGCGGCACTCGATCGAGTACGTCAGTTACTCGATCGAGTAGCCGGTTTACGGGGGGATGATTTGTCGGGTTTTGTTAATAATGCGAATTAATATATAAACACTTCCATCACTTTCATAATACACTTTTACAAACCTAATTACTTTCAAAAGAGAAATCAATCTACATACTTCGCATTCATCGCATTATTGACAAATCCCGGAGCTTAGAAGGTCGGAATTCATCTTTCTTTACATCTTTGTGATCCTTGCGTCGAGGGTAAGATTTACATACCGAATTTATTATATTTAATTAAGTCATGTTAAACCCTAATTTTGGGAATTGGGGATTTGTGTTAGTTTTGTGTGGTTAGTGATATATGTGATGTTATGTTAGGAAGAGGATTCGTAGAGGAGGCTTTTTGATAACAACTGTTGAGATCGTCTAACTGTATTGCATTCCAGGTAGGGTTTTCCCTACTCAGTTTTAGTCCCATAATGTGTTGGTGGTGATTTGTGATTGTTGATTGTTATCATACGAGTATTGTGACGGTTGTTGGTTTTGATTGTTGTTTAGTAGTTATGATTGTTTGTATCTGTCTGTGTTTTTCAGGGCGCGTCCCTGGCTGAGTGGAGTCACTTGCGGGAGTGGCTTCACGCCCATTATTCGCCTTCTGTGGAACCCGCCACAGAAGGGATGTGCACATTAATGGATTTGGGTTTATCGATCGACGGAGATGAGCGGGGATTAGGTGGGAATGGCTGCGGTCCCCCACTGGCGGCGTGGAGTGACTTGTTGCAATGGGCACTCTGGCAGGGCTACACACTTTAGTGTGTAGTTAGTATTGTGGAGTTGGTGATGGAGTTCGGAGTATATCTGTGACGATTGAGCTGTGTTGTTTGTTGTGTTGTTGGATTATACAAATTGTGTGCTTAGTACTGACCCCGTTTAAATGTTTTAAAAACTGTGGTGATCCATTCGGGGGCGGTGAGCAGTTATTGAGCAGGTATGATTGATGCGCATGGGATAGCTGGGATGAGTCATCACGTGGCAGTTAGAAGTCTTCCGCTGTGTCAGACGATGTCTAGTAGCTTTGATAGTTTCATCAGTGGACCGTTTGAGTACTTTGTATTTCATTTAACAGTTTTGTTTGAGACATGTAATCAATTAATTTATATTTTCTTTTTAAGTACGTTTCTTTATTGTCTTAGGATTATCATTGCCTCGGGTAACCGAGATGGTAGCACTTCCATGCCTTAAGTGGTCCTGGTAAGGCACTTGGAGTATGGGGGTGTTACAAAATGGTATCAGAGCGACGATCCTGAAACCTGTAACCAATGAATCTAATGAACCTAGGTAGTCTAATTAAAATGAACCCGGGGTAGAAGTTGTAGGAGCTAATGCAAAGGCTTGGGAGACGTCCTAAAGTCGCGAACTCGCCCTACAATTTTGAACCGGTCAAATGGGATATGAGTCGGGATCGCTATGTGTTTACCTTGTGTGTTGTGTTTCTATATAGTAAGGTGTTGTATGAATCGATGGATGCATGCATGTGGAGGCTATGAGATGTGTAGTGAAGGATGATGATGATATGATTGTATTTGTCGTTGATTGAATACATGAATTGCATGATAGTTGGTTTACAATGTTGTTTTGAATTGTTGGAAAAGTATATGAGAATGAGGAATGATGTGGTAGAAAAAGGGAGTAGTTCATATATGATAATATGTGATGAATAATGATGTTGCAGGAGGGATGATTTATAATGGGTATATACTAGTAACATGTGATTAGGGGGTGTGATATGATTTTACGTAATTTTGTTTGCGTAAAGCTATATAATAAGTTCGTATAATTGTCTACTGTTATTTCATATGCACTAGTTAGATGAAGAATGTGATTGAACTAGACGAATTGATTAGAAAAGATGAAGTGGCAATTGCATGAAGATATGAATTTCGTGATTATGAATATGTTTAGGTGACGAAGTGGATTTGTAATATTGTTGTATTAGTAACATGGAAATATGATTTGTAGTTGTATGAGTATGTTTTGTTTTACGAGAAGTTATGAAGTTAAAGTATGCGGTAGTACATGAGTGATAAGTTGAATGTTATATGAGCATGATAAATGTTATTGTTTGGCTTTTGGTAGGTCGTAACATTGTGGACAATGGGCCACGGGGGCGCTTGGGAATGAACAAGCGTTTGCATTTGTGGATTCGCCACCAATTTATTGTGGAAAATTGGAAACCGTTCGAATACCTCATGTCAAGACACAAAGTAGTGACATGAACACCAATAACTCGTTACCCTTAGCATTCTATGTCTAGAATGACTCTCGTGGATGCCAATGAACACGGATGTTCACAGAGATCTGGAGTAAGGGGTGAGGGTACGTATTAGGAAGCTCTTTTGATCGAACACCTAATCCCGCCCGCCTCGATAGCGGCCTCTACTAATGATTAGGGAAGTTATTCATACTCGATATATCGTCGATTATATGCATGCAATGCAACATCCAAGTTTTAATCCTAACATGTGAGAATTAGACAAAGTCGGTTAACAAGTAATTTAACATACAATTAATGTCGAAGTAGGATTTAATGCTCAATTACATGTGAAGGCATACAAATGACACAAAAAATATGATAAATAAAATTACAATAATGAAAATTACAATAATTACATCGGGTTCATTGATTTATGTCGAAAATACCTTTAAAACGGATAATTTGAGAAAAAGAATAAAAGAAAGAATTAGCGAACAAAAATTAAGCGATAATACGGATAATAGTCAATTATACGTAAGCTAATTAACTAAGTCAAGGCAGAACGGGAGTTCAGAGGCAGAAATCAACCTGGAACAGGCGCAGCAGGACTGCGCCCTTTGGAAGAGGCGCAGCAGTTGCTGCGTCTGTTCCAAGGGTGAGTTCTGGCTGTGAAGCCGAAACTGCAAATCGTTAATATTAATTGGTGAATTTAAATGATTGATTAATATATTTACTCGGATGGAAGTGCTTATCAGGTTATTTACATGTGATTGATGGTCATAAAAGCAATAAAACATGGATGAGACGGATGCAAACGAATTATTTACATGAACGAACGATTGATTAATGACATGGGTGAACTAAATAGGTTAAATATAACGAATTAATGACAAATTAATGACGAATATGACAATAGACAGATGAAAATATATCAAAGATCGAATTCATGAAACCCGATATGAACGAATCGAATTTCTACAACCCGGATTGATTTTAATGACGAAAACCCGCAAATATTGGATTATAAGGGATTTAAGCCGAAATTAATGACGAATTAAACGTGTTTACGATGATGAATTATGTACATGTGAAATTATTATGCTATTGTGTCAAAGAATTAAAGAAAACAAATAAAAACGAATAAAAGTTGACGAATTACAGAGGACGAAGGAAGAAGAAAGGAAGCAGGAACTGCGGCAGCCTCACGAAGAGGCGATGCGCTCCTTCGAAGAGGCGCAGCAGTTGCTGCGTCATTTCTCGACGGTTTGTGTTCTGGAAATCCGTAAAAAGGGGTTTTAAGCGAGGTTTTAGAAATCGGTTTTAAGAGGTGTTTTCGACATAAACCTTACATTAGTGATACAAAAAGGTAAATAACAATAATAAAAGAGAGATTTACACCCTCAGACTTACATGTTTGACGAAACGAGATGAACTAAGTTTACGATTAGTGATGCTCGACTCGAATGTAGACGAAAGTGCCCTCGTAAGAGGAAAACGATTAGATTAATTAAGTTGATTAGTTGTGGAGTTGGTCAAATTGGTCGGTCATGCAAACGAGGCTGGTACTCAAAAGGATCCGAGCTTACGTGGTCGAATGTTCAAGCACGTAGACGCCAAAAAGTAAGAACATGGTCTAGAATGCAAAAGAAGAAGAGAAGGGCGGACACTCGCGTGAGAAATATGAGGAGCGAAGGCTCCTATTTATACTAATCACGTGAAGGAATAGGGTTTTCGGAGAGACTTTGCAAGTGAATCTCGGAAAGATATGAAAAAGATACGAAAAATACGCGAGAAAGGACTGGGAAGAGGCGCGGCGATCACTGCGTCTCTTGGAAGAGCGCAGCACTGCTGCGTCGTTCCCAGGTGGTTTCCTCCTGCGGAAGAAAGATTTCCGTGTTTAAGTTATGGAATAACGGGATAATTTGGTTTTCCTTAATATTTTGTATGAATATTATGGGAAATTGTTTACCAAAGATTAAAAGATTGTGAAATTTTTATAAAATATGGAATAGAAATCTCCGGAACATTCCAGAACATTCTGACTCGGGATTTAACGGTTATCAGAAAATGAAAACGGTTTTAGGCCCAGACTCCAAATGTACTCTAATTACTGTCAAAACGACCGTATCGGCACGTAGATGACAACTAAGAGGTAGACATCAGTGTTTGAGCAATCACTTGACGATAAACTTATGAACTGTCACAAATCGTTCTGCGTACCAAACATGCGGCCCAATCATCACCGGGTGGTTTGCGGGAGGTGCAGAAATGAGGTATTTACAGAGCCCCCACTTTGACTGAGGCTTGGACAAGGCGAAAGTCAAAGTATAGCCATCAGGCCAATCGAAGATTACAACCTGACGACTATGGCGACGCGAGGCGGCTCAAGGGGTCTTAACCAAGGACCTGTCGTCGGGAACATTTTAGAGTCTGTCGACTATCGGGGAGGGTCGTTTAAAGTCCCCTAGACTACGTAAGGAGGCTCGCCAGCCATAAGAAGAGATCATACCTGAGACTTCTTTTCGAGATGCTTCCGGAGGTGCGTGGGAGCTAAGGTTAAGCGTAGGAGCTAAGGTTAAGCGTAGGAGCTAAGGGTAAGCGTAGGAGCTAAGGGTAAGACCTAAAAGTTATGTAAGGATTTGTGCTAGGGCGTGGGGCCCTAAAGGAAAGCATCAATGGGAAGGAGGCCCGAATATAAGTTCAAACTAAGGGGTAACTAAGGCTCGAGTGTAGGAACTCCAAGGAAAAGCGATCCTAAAGGATGTGATCCTAAAGGGAGTTTGGGAATATGATCCTAAAAGGAAAGGTATGTGAACTTAAAAGGACGGCTGGTATGGGAACTTCTGGAGAACGAAACCTTTATCACACTCCGCGGGAAACAAGAAATATTGTGAGTAGCAGGACACAGGCAGGAACTGCTGGGAGAAATCTGCTTGGGTCGTCTTCAAACAAACTTTGGAAGAACTTGAGAGGGATGATTGTATATCGCGAACTCTCGTGTTGGGAAACCTTATCAGGAATGTATCTCCATATCTCGAGAGGGATTGTCGATCCACTTACTCTCGCTGGGAACATAATCGGGAACTTATCTCCATGTCTCGAGAGGGATTGTCGATCCGCTTACTCTCGCTGAGGGAATATAATGAAGGCGTGTCGAAACACCTGTGAAGGAATACCCGCTTGTTATGACATGCAAAGTCTTGGAAGCGATAAATAACGTATGATAGTCTGCTGTTGGCTTAGAAACGCGGGTCTGAACGAAAGATAATCATCAAACGAACCAAAAGATAAAATGGCATTGGGGAAGAGGCGCACCAAGGATGGGCCCACAAATAACGAACTCATAACGAATTTTTGAAAACTCGTATAGAGGGAACCTCAGGAAGAGGCACATCAAGAGCTGTGTCTCTTGGAAGAGGCGCAGCGCCTGCTGCGTCTGTTCCTGGAGTTGTCTTTTCTGCGTAAAAACGCAATAATCAGAGGGTTTAATTAATTTGTTCGAAATACAAATTCCTCAATTTATCTCTCAAATCTTAACCATTTCCGCCAAAATTTGATCCAAAAGCTTGCATTCATCATGACTAATCGAGGTATGTACATCATTCTTGCATTAATCTTCTATATTTTGCTTAATTTGGATCGAAAAAATTAGGGTTATCAACCCAATTAATTCGAAAATTTGGGGCCTTTCCCCCAAATGGATTTGCTTTGTAAAATTGTTATTAGAAACGGATAATTGGTAATATAAGGAACATAACCATGTATTTGTTTCGAATTCTCGTTGAGTTTTGAGCATTTGAGTGAAATTGAGACGGTTTCACAGCTAAACCGTAAATTGCTTCGAACATAGCCTTAGGATTGCCCATTTACGATGAAACTTGATATTTGGAATCCTTGTATTATGGGTATACTTCCTACCATCTCGGAATTTTGGTTTGTGACGGCTTTTTCAGGACACTTTTCTAGGGCATAATCGTCGTTATAACGAAATGCTGCCGAAATTTCGACTCGAACCCACGACTAGGCTTCAACTTAGACTTGACATGACCCAAATTACCACATGAGTGATCGGGTTTGTGAGAATATGGCCAAAGATGGCGAGAAAAGAGTGATTTCAGGGCTTTCGAAAGCTCGAAAATCCCTTAATCAAGGCTCGTCGTCACGTGACGCGGCCTAATTTACTTTAACGTTGCAGGTGATGAGGCTTCTAATTCTGGGAGAGCTCCCATGGAGGTAGACACTGCTGTTGACCCTTCTCGTGTTATCGAGGAGGATTTGGAGGAGGCTTTCACCGCCGCGGTGATGGCAGCCGGGGACGAGGTCCAAGAGGAGGAGGCTGTTGAGGAGGAGGAGGCCCCGAGGCGGGCTAACTTTGGACGAGGAGGTCGTCAGCTGAGGGGAGCACCCGCGTGGGCTGAGACCTGGGACAGTAGGCACTTGCTTTAGGCTGCGGAGGGTCAGCTGTCCTACAGGACGGTGAAGAGCCTGGTGATCTTGAATTCATTACTCATCACTCATCTTCTTTCATTTCATTTGCTCATATCTTTTCCAACTTTCATTCAAAACTAAAGATAGCTTTTGTTTCAAATCACAATAGGAGGCCGGGAATATTAGGTCGTTCTCGGGCTACACGACGACGATGGAGTGCTGTGAGAGGCTGTCGGCGGAGGAGCGCGCCATGATCGAGCGTGGAGCGTTTGGCGCCTTGGTGCAGGCTTGGAGGGATATCGTGAAGAGGAAGCTGCGGGCTAACCTCAGCCTGGTCCGCGCTTTCTTGGACCGATTCTGGGATACGACTTCCACTTTTCACATGCCTTTTGGTGAGGTGGGAGTCACGTTGGAGGACTACGGCATGATTTACCGTCAGTGTGGGACCGAGGTGGTGGAGTGGCTGGAGACTACCATGAGGGTGGACTCGGCCGAGGCTAGGAGGTTGATCGGTGGAACTTGTCGCCGAAGGTGTTATAGTGCCTGGTTTGGTGCCCGTTCCTATGTCCGAGACTACTTTGGGGAAGACCCCGGCGGCCGTGACGATTGACGGGAGAGAGACGGCTTCTCCTCCTGTCAAATGAGGAGGGGCTCGCTTGTGGCTTTGGTGGTTTCTGTCTTCGATCTACCTCGGAGACAAGGGAGAGAGGCTGTCGACGAAGCTTCTTCCCTTCCTTTCTGACCTGAGCTCCCTAGGGCGTTGGGACTGGGTCACTGCTGGTTTTGCGGTCCTCATCCGCTTCATGATGGCCCTGGTTCGTCCGGAGTTGATGGAGAAGGGAACTTCTCCTAGTGTTGTCGGCCCTGGACTACTGCTGGAGGTATGAACCTTCATTTGGATTAAAATCAACTCTTTTCCTTATCGAATTACGAAATATCGTTACTGACCATCTTGCTTCACAGGCGTGGGTGTACTCCTACTTTCCGAGCCTCTCGCCCAAGAGGACGGAGCCGCTGGAGAAGGCATATCCCGTCGTGAGGGATTGGGTGATGTGTAGGACGAGGAGCAAGCGTTCCTCTCACGGTGTTTACCGACGGGACGTGAACGCTATTCAGCTGGACAGCGTGAGCATCTCACTTATATTCATTTTGCTTCTTCATTGCTTTTAATCAATCATAAGAATGATTCCTTATTTGTCTTGTCCAGTGGGTGCCTAGGCCTTGGGCGGAGTACGCTGGAGCGCCTTCTTTTGTGGCTGAGGTCTTTCGACCTAGGAGCTCAAGTCGGCTGCTGCTGAGGACGTCGATGGGTCCTGTGTGGTACTTGGGCGAGCGCTTGGCTCGTCAGTGCTCTCGGGATGTGTTGACGGTTCCCATCGATCCTCCTAGGACGATATTCAGGGAGCCTTCTGAGGCTGAGAGGGAGGCTGACTTGGCTGGCGTTGGTGGTGACGCCCTCCTTCTTCCTGGCGAGGACTACTCGGCGTTCCTTTACGGGAGGTTGGCGTACTGGCCGGTTGTGGTGGGCATCTTCACTCTCCTTTATTCTTGATTTTGAGAATACGATGAAAGATCATCGATTAATGAGAAACATTTGACTTTGCAGGAGGTTGAGGCGGCGGGCATCGAGCCCCCAGAGTACCCCGAGACCCTCGAGTACACTGACGCGACCGGGAGGACGACGATCTCCGAGCTGCGTGACTTTGACGTGGCTGTGACGGATGCTGGTTTGGACGATTGGAAGCATCTAATTCGGAGGGTGAGCCTCTAATTTGCATGATTTTTGTGTAAGAACACATTTGACTTGAACTTATTCAATTATTGAGAACTTCTTTTTGAAAATGCAGGTTGCGCCGTCTCGGTTTGTGGCGTTATGGAGGGTGACCAACCGGCTGCGAGCTACTGCCATCGAGGCACTTATCGGTGGTCGAGGTCGTCAGGTATGTGTGGACAGCGGGCTGCCCACGGGGGCGCTTGGTGAGAAACGAAACAAGCGTTTGCATTTTGTATGGAGTCGCCACCAATTTTTATGGGAAATTGGAACCGTTCGAATACCTCATGTCATGTCAAGACATAAAGTAGTGACATGAACACTAAGCAATCGTTACCCTTAGCATTCTATGTCTAGAATGACTCTCGTGGATGCCAATGAACACGGGTGCTCACGGAGATCTGGAGTAAGGGGTGAGGGTACGTATTAGGAAGCTCTTTTGATCGAACACCTAATCCCGCCCGCCTCGATAGCGGCCTCTACTAATGATTAGGGAATTTATTCGTACTTGATATATCGTCGGCTATATGCATGCAATGCAACATCCAAGTTTTAATCCTAGCATGTGAGAATTAATACTAAGTCGGTGAACAATTAATTAGCATACAATTAATGTCGAAGTTGGATTTAATGCCCATTTACATGTGAAAATATACAAGCAATAATAATTATAAATTACAATAATGAAAATTACAATAATTACAACGGATTAGGCGATTTATGTCGAAAATACCTTTAAAACGGATAATTTGAGAAAGTGAGTAAAAGAAAGAATTAACGAACAAAACAGAAGGTGATAATACGGTTAATAGTCAATTAATACGTAGTCTAAATAACTAAGTCAAGGCAGAAACAGAGTTCAGAGACAATTCAACCGAATAGCGCAGCAGAGCTCAAATCCTTTTGAATAGGCGCAGCGATTCTTTGCGTCTGTTCCTGACCTGAATTCTGGCTGTGAAGCCGGAATCGCGTGCTGTTATTACTCATGGGTAAATTTAATGATTGATTAAATTATTTACTCGGATGAAAGTGATTAATAGGTTATTTACATATGATTAATGGGTCATAAAACAATAAAACATGGATGAGACGGATGCAAACGAATTAATATAAGATTAATGAGGATTATTGACAAGTTAACAAATTAAACTAATTAATTAGGTTAAATACAACGGATTAATGACGAATATATGATAGATATGACAAATAACAGATGTAAATATGTCAATGATGAATTCCAGAAACTCAATATTGATGAATTGAATCTCTAAAACCCGAATTGAATCTAATGACGAAAACCCGCAAATATTGGTTATGAGGGATTTAAGTCGAATTTTAATGACGAATAAAACGTGTTAAAGATGATGGACAATATACATATGAAATTAATATGCTATTATGTCAAAGAATTAAAGAACAAACCAACAAATAAGAATTTGACGAATTACAGAGGACGAAGGAAGAAGAAAAGAAGCAGGAACTGCGGCAGCCTCACGAAGAGGCGCAGCAGGAACTGCGCTCCTTCGAAGAGGCGCAGCAGTTGCTGCGTCTTTTCTCGACTGTCAGTCTTCTGAAAATCCGTAAAAAGAGGTTTTAAAGAAGGTTTTTAGAAATCGGTTTTAATGAGGTATTTTCGACATAAACCTTACATGAGTGATACGATAATTAAAATACAATAAATAAATAAGGATTATACACCCTCAGACTTACATGTTGACGAAACGAGAAGAACTAAGATATCGATTAGTGATGCTCGACGCGAATGCAAAGAGAGTGCCCTCGTAAGAGGAAAACGATTGATTAATTAAGTTGATTATTGGTGTAGTTGGTCAAATTGGTCGGTCATGCAACGGAGAGGCTGGTACCCGGAAAGATCCGAGCTTACGTGGTCGAAAGTTCAAGCACGTAGGCGCCAATAAGTAAGAACAAAGCCTAGAATGCAAAGGGAGAAGAGAAGGGCGGACACTCGTGTGAGAAATATGAGGAGCGAAGGCTCCTATTTATACTAATCACACGGAGGAGTTATGGTAAGACTAGGATGCGGAAGGAAAGATCCGGAAATAACCGACTTAGGTTAAACACGGAAACTTGGACAAAAAGAAAGCCCTAGGAAAAGGCGCAGCAGGTGTTGCGTCCCTTGGAAGAGGCGCAACACTTGCTGTGTCCTTTCCCGGGTAGGTTCCTCTGCGCGTAGAAAACGCGTTTGACAGCATGTCGTATTTTAGGCATAACTTTCTCTACAAGACTCGGATTTAGGTGATTTCGGTGGCGTTGGAAAGCTAAGAAAGAGATCTAGAACTTTCTGTGAAATAGGCCTGACCCAAAAAAGTCGTTATCACCTCGTAAAATGGGCCTAAAGGTCGGGTTGTCATTTTAACTAAATGAAATGCACATTTTGTAGTGTAAACTTTTAGTTTAGCCCAAAGAAGTGACATGGGACTCAAAATGAGACATAATCTCGACATTTTATGACATCCTAGCCTTAGGTAGACAAGCACATAGCTTTGACTCGGGATTTGACGGTTTTAGGAAATGAAGACGGTTTTTGACCCGAACTCCAAATGTACTCTAATTACTGCCAAAACGACCGTATCGGCGCGTAGATGACAACTAAGAGGTAGACATTAATGTTTGAGCAATCACTTGACGATAAACTTACGAACTGTCACAAATCGTTCCGTATACCAAACATGCGGCCCAATCATCACCGGGTGGTTTGCGGGAGGTGCAGAAACGAGGTGTCTACAGAGCCCCCACTTTGACTGAGGCTTGGACAAGGCGAAAGTCAAAGTATAGCCATCAGGTCAATCGAAGATTACAACCTGACGACTATGGCGACGCGAGGCGGCTCAAGGGGTCTGAACCAAGGACCTGTCGTCGGGAACATTTTAGAGTCTGTCGACTATCGGGGAGGGTCATTTAAAGTCCATTAGACTACGTAAGGAAGCTCGCCAGCCATTATATTAAACCATATCTGAGATACCCCTGGGTGAAACGGGACTGAAGACGCTTCGGCAAAACTCTTTGGTCTGAAGATAACTTGGTGTCTGAAGGCATTAGGGGTCACAGGGATTCTGAAGAAACTTCTTAACACTTCTGAAGGCTAACTCTGAAGGCTACCTCTCACTAAAGGGAAGGCTGAAGGATAATTCTCTCTAAAGGGAAGGCTGAAGGATACTTCTCTTTAAAGGACTGAAAGGGGACTTAACTGAAAGGGGTTATCTGAAGGTTACTGAAAGGATTATCCTGAAGTGTCTGAAGAAATAAAGGATTATCTGAAGGGATAAGAAAGGATTATCCTGAAAGGGATAAGGCTGAAGGAAGGATTATCCTGAAAGGGATATCTAAGGGTTATCTGAAAAATTAAGGTAAGTTTCTGAAAGATCTGAAGGGTTTATCCTAAAGGGATGAAGGATTGCCTGAAGGGTTGTCTGAAAGATTAAGGTAAGTTTCTGAAAGATCTTAAGGGTTTATCCTGGAGGGATGAAGGATTGCCTGGGAGTATCTGCCTGTCTCTGTCCTCAAACAAACTCTCACTGGGGAATAAAACGATGATTTTGGGGAATCTGCCTGTCTCTGTCCTCAAGCAAACTCTCGTTGGGTGATTATATTGATGATTAGGAACATCTTGATCGTCATGGGAGAAACCTTGAGTGAGCAATACTGCGAAATACTACTGCGCTGGATATAAGGATTTGAGCAATACTGCGAAATCTTTGCTGCTACTGGATATAAGGATTTGAGCAATCTTGCAAAATACTTGATCGCTGGATATAAGGATTTGAGCAATCTTTGCAAAATCTTTATGCTACTGGATATAAGGATTTGAACAATACTTTTGCAAAATATCTTTGCTACTGATATAAGGATTTGAGCAATACTGCAAAATACTGATGCGCTGGAGAAAATGAATAGGGGTGTGTCGAAACATTGTCAGATAAAATCTGCTCGTTGTTGCAAGCGAAGTCTTGATAAAGTACTGCTTCTGATACTCACCTGCATGGTTAGTAGCCACACAAGAATGCAATCTAATATGTGCACGTAAGCAATTATCACATGGACCTCGAATGAGGAAACACACAGGCTTTGCAAAACTTGTTTCTTTATAAAAGTTGTTTAAAACTTGTTCAAAGAAGTTTGTCATTTGTAATGCGTTATGCATATTCAATGGGCTTTAGACACGTGACTGACGTGACGTAGACCTTGTACGGATGCAAAAATATAGACTTATCTTGGACTGACGCGACACCAACTTGGATTTGACGCGACACAGGGATGACCTAGGCAGACTTTGCTTAAACATGTGCAACCCCTAGCCAAGTGTGGGTGACAATGCGTATCAGTTCCAAAGGTAGGAGAATTGCAAGGATGATGAAGGCATATAAAGGCAAGGCATGAGCCATGGATCATCTGTCTACTAGGACTTCTTTCACCATCGTTTGCTGTAAAAGAGACCCCTCTTGAGGCACGATAACTTGGAGAATCGATCCAAGACCTTTGTCATTATCCGAACCGAGCACTAGCTAGACTTAGATTAGAAAGGAATAAAGGAAGGGTGGCATCTCGGAAGAGAAGCCCCCAGGATGAGAGGATGGCTCTGGAATTTGGTAAAAAAGACTGGGCGACAATAAGGAGCCCCCAGTAAATAGGTGTTGGTTGTGGAAGGGATGTTAATTGAAAATGAGGATGGTTGTGTCCTTGCGGACTGCCTACGTATTCACGTGAAGTGAAATCAAACCAGATCGTAGTTCTGAGGTTTGGTTAATTTTGTTTGGGTGTTGTGGTTGTATCCTTCTTGTGTAAGAAAGGACTGCCTACGTATCCACCTGAAAAGGTGAAATCAAACCATGCTCGTAGTTCTGAGTGTGTGCCTAAGCTAAGTTGTTAGGACCTTAAAGTGCATGGGTCAGGAAGGTAGTATTCCTTTGGTGACTCCAAGAATCGATTTGAGATAACTCCCTCTGATCATAGACCAAAGAGGTATAACTAAGTTTGTAAAAATTTCCTTGTCATGTGAGCACATTTAGTGGACCCTAAGGATGATATGGGTATGTCCCATTCTAGCTAGCAAAGTATTTGAAGACTCCGTGTCTGGGTCAAGGTGAACCTGGATTGGATATTTGGAATGTGGAGCTCGGTAATAAGAGGCTTTGATGAAACAAATCTCTGGAGCTTGATTTTGTGGTGTTAAGGCTTTATGGGATTATGGCTTGTAATGTGGCTTGGAAATGGAATCTCTTGGCTTGATGTAGCCTGAGCACATAAAGGTAGGTTAAAATGATGTGGGTTCAAGTTTCCATGTCTTGACCCTAAAGGATGGGTATACTTGACGAGCTTGAGAGGATTCTCAAAATTCCTAACTATCTCCCTGGTAACGGTCTCGAGAAGGACTTTAGGGTGTGTGATGTATGAAAGGCTAAGTGAGGGTGCTAGCTGACCCTCTTCGATATTTTGAGTCTATAGACTTCAACAGTATTTCGTATTTATTTTCATACTCGTTCTTGATTCAGACTCAGATTCTTGGTCTGGAATATATTTCGGCTTTTGCTCAGATTTTTGATTCGGTTTTTGAAGATAACTTGACTTTGGATATTGACATTGGATGATTGATTGAGCCTTCTTCTTTTGACTCTTTTGTCTTGGATATTGATCTTGGGTATTTCTCTTGATTGAGCCTTTTGTTTTGAGCATGGCTCGTATTGTCTTGGATTTGATTGCTACCATGAATTTGGGTCAGACTAGCACCTTTTGATGTGAAAGTGGTTGGTCTTTAGTAACACGGGTTTGTTTATTGTGGGGAATGGGCTTACCTTCCGTCATGGATTGTTAACAAGGGAGACGGTTTGGATTTGTCCTAGAATCTCTTGAGATAGGCTCGTCCTAAATTAGGGTTATATTATGGTTTCTATTGCCAGACATGGAATAGGTAAAGAAAGAACACGGAGTTTCGGGTCCTCTACAACTCAGAACGGAACATCATTTAAGTGTACTCACATCGATTGTCATGTGTTGTTGTTGTCATTTTAAAAATGTCTCAAATCAATTCTTGTTGTCACAGGAAATGGTAAATGAAGAGATATGATAGAATATATGAATTGAAGAGTGTACTTTTATTGAAATGAATGATAAATGTATTTAACATAGACTCGAGAAGACATGCGACTCATGGGACAGCCCCCAGGTTGTCACTGGGAATGAAAATGGAGAAAAACGCTAGAACAAATATGAGACAGAAAGCCTAAAACTCGGACTCGGACCCGGACTTTGACTCGATCCTAGAACTAGACTCGTAATCATCGGCCCACGCTTGAACATTTTCTCTTCCAGCAACTGGCTTTGGCATTTGGTTTTGAGCATTCACCCATTTGAGCACCCCGTCCTCATTATTGTGAACACTGGAAGGGTAACAGTCAAGAAGAGTTTCTTGATAAGTGGTATATCCATGAGGATTGCCTAAGCTACCTTGTAGGTTAAAAGTAGAGAGAGACAATTTCCCGTTTTCAATCATATCTTGGATGACATGTTTTAATTTGTAACATTTCTCTGTATCATGCCCTTTGCCTCTATGGTATTCACAGTAGGCATTCTCATCCCAGAACTTGGATTTCCTTTCTGGTTCGGGGGTAGGTCCTATAGGCTTCAACATTCGTTGTTCCATGAGTCTCTGAAAGGCATCGGTGTATGTAATACCAATGTTGGTGAATTTCCTAGGAGGTGTATCCTTCTTTTCGGAAGCCTTTGTGAGTGACCTTAGAGGGTTGTTAGGAATAGATCGTTTACTAGTTACTTTCTCCTTAAGACTGTCGAATTGAGGGTTTGTCTGGACATTCTTCATCTTCAAAGATTGGGTCTCAAGCTTCCTATCCATTTCAGTAAATTGATTCCCCATGTGGGAAAGCCGAGAGTTTAGAGTATCAATGGCTCCCTCTATCTTGGAAAGCATGAGCATTCCACATTGGACATCGTCCTGCTTTGGCGTTTTGACTTCTTTGTCATCACGAGGATCGAGGAGATGAGAAAAGTCTAGGAATGATCCTTTATCGTATTTAGTGTTGTTAGACCCAAGAGGGTCGGTCCCATCGAATTGCTCCACAAATGGTGGCGTTGGAAGCTTGCCGTCCTCGATCATATCCTGAATGGTGTGTTTCAAGAGAAAACACTCTTCAATATCATGGCCTCTACCTTGGTGATATAAGCAGTATTTGTTTCCCTTCCAGAGGTTCACTTGTTTCTCTAAAGGTGGATCCGGAGTCGGACCTATTGGGTGTAGCTTACCTTGGGCAGAAAGTCTCTTCAAAGCATCGGCATAAGACATGCCTAAATCAGTAAGCACCCTTTGATGCCTCCCAGGTTTCCTTTCAGCTATTTTTGGCTTTCTAGGACGATGGTTATTGCAAGAGGTGAGCTTTGGACGACCTAGACTAGAGGTTTCTCTAGGTGGGATGCTCTTTTCCACCATTCCATTTTCAAGGGTGAGGACGCGAATGCTCAAATTTTCCACTGTAGCTTGAACTCGTAGGGCCATGGCATAAACGTCCTGGAGAGACATGACGATTGTGGCTTGAACCGCTTCGTGACCTTGCTGATTGACGGAACTTGTTGGATTCCTATTCGACAGAAATGACGCGCATTACAACTTGATTTGACATGGGATCACGCATACTAAGGCAAACAACAAAGGAAGGGATAAGATGAAAAATCTAGACTTGACTTGTGAATTCGTGAAATGTCGTGAGCGACTTCTCGTGTTTGGATTCACGGTGTTTGACCTTGACCTTTGGACTCGAGTGTTGACTTTGACAGAGTGACCCTTATATGATTGACTTTATTGACGGGATTGATGACACATGTTGATTCTGGACTCGAGGTTTGCTTATATGTGTTAAGAAGACTCTTGTAGTTTAGACTCAAATATGAGGCCCATTGAGACTCGTGTGTTGAGCCTCGGAACGTGTGACTCAAGTGTTTAGATCCTAACTGAATTGGGGTAGGGGGGTCCAAAACGACGGCGTGACGCCTTAGGACTTGACTTGAATTTTGAAAAGACCCAAAATGTAAAGGAAGACGGGTTTATGACTCGACATAGTTCCGACTAGGACATAGTTGGTTTGAATTTTTGACTCTAACTTAGCCCAATTGAATTTACATATTTACATTTACATGGTTCGAAATTTTTTTGAATAAAACGTTTTTTTTTTTTTTTTTTTTTTTTTTTTTTTTGTTTGGACTTTTTTTTTTTTTTTTTACACGGGTTTTGAAATGGGTTTGAGGCCCGAAGTTTGACTCAATAAACGGACAGAGTTTTGACTGGGTTTTGCGCTAATCAATCGGCCTTTTTCGAAATTTAAAAAAGCATTTTGATTTTTACAAAAATCGTCATGGTTTTGTTTAGAAATAGTGATCACGTAAGGTGCAAACATTCATACAAGCATTATAACGGGATGCTGAGTGCATTTAGAAGGGGTTTGGTTTAAAGGGTGGGTTGCCATACCGAACCATCAAACCCGATGTCTGTGGAGAGGCTCGTACCAAACAAGAGTAAGGTCGATTCCTAGTCCATTTCCTCAAGTAGTGAAAGTCCTTGATACAAACAAGAGTAAGTACCATGGTATGGATGACGTCAATCGCTATCCATCCTTAGGCCCAAATAAGAATTAGGACCATTTAGACGGGACGATTGGTCGAATGGGTTGGGTTGGGCCTAGGAAGGCCGAATTAAACGATCTAGGAAGACCGAGTTATGAAAACCGACAATTGTCTTGTACAAATTATTCCCTAACCTTGTTCAAGTTTCACCCTTGCTACACGTAAGTGTATGATCCCCAGCGGAGTCGCCAAACTGTGGACAGCGGGCCGCCCACGGGGGCGCTTGGGAGGAAAAGAGAAACATGTTGATGAAACGAGAAGAACTACGATATCGATTAGTGATGCTCGACGCGAATGCAAAGAGAGTGCCCTCGTAAGAGGAAAACGATTGATTAATTAAGTTGATTATTGGTGTAGTTGGTCAAATTGGTCGGTCATGCAACGGAGAGGCTGGTACCCGGAAAGATCCGAGCTTACGTGGTCGAAAGTTCAAGCACGTAGGCGCCAATAAGTAAGAACAAAGCCTA
Source organism: Silene latifolia (assembly GCF_048544455.1). Classification (NCBI taxonomy): domain Eukaryota; kingdom Viridiplantae; phylum Streptophyta; class Magnoliopsida; order Caryophyllales; family Caryophyllaceae; genus Silene; species Silene latifolia. The sequence goes on from NC_133533.1 coordinate 40,716,880, forward strand.
GAATGCAAAGGGAGAAGAGAAGGGCGGACACTCGCGTGAGAAATATGAGGAGCGAAGGCTCCTATTTATACTAATCACACGGAGGAGTTATGGTAAGACTAGGATGCGGAAGGAAAGATCCGGAAATAACCGACTTAGGTTAAACACGGAAACTTGGACAAAAAGAAAGCCCTGGGAAAAGGCGCAGCAGGTGTTGCGTCCCTTGGAAGAGGCGCAACACTTGCTGCGTCCTTTCCCGGGTAGGTTCCTCTGCGCGTAGAAAACGCGTTTGACAGCCTGTCGTATTTTAGGCATAACTTTCTCTACAAGACTCGGATTTAGGTGATTTCGGTGGCGTTGGAAAGCTAAGAAAGAGATCTAGAACTTTCGGCGAAATAGGCCTGACCCAAAAAAGTCGTTATCACCTCGTAAAATGGGCCTAAAGGTCGGGTTGTCATTTTAACTAAATGAAATGCACATTTTGTAATGTAAACTTTTAGTTTAGCCCAAAGAAGTGACATGGGACTCAAAATGAGACATAATCTCGACATTTTATGACATCCTAGCCTTAGGTAGACAAGCACATTGCTTTGACTCGGGATTTGACGGTTTTAGGAAATGAAGACGGTTTTTGACCCGGACTCCAAATGTACTCTAATTACTGCCAAAACGACCGTATCGGCGCGTAGATGACAACTAAGAGGTAGACATTAATGTTTGAGCAATCACTTGACGATAAACTTACGAACTGTCACAAATCGTTCCGTATACCAAACATGCGGCCCAATCATCACCGGGTGGTTTGCGGGAGGTGCAGAAACGAGGTGTCTACAGTATGAACCTTTCTTTATTTCATTTTTGAACTTTGATTTTCCCATTCATATTTTGCTTGAAATGATTGACATGAGCCAATTTTGTTGCTTACAGGGGGACCGTGAGCTGGAGCGAGAGTTGGCCCAGTCTCGGGAGGAGACAGCTCGCTTGTTGAGGGAGCTCGAGGTTCGCGACGCCGAGGTTGCTGCTCTCGAGGCGAGAGTTGCGGAGCTAGAGGGCGACCGGCAGTAGTTTTGCTTTGTTGTTGTTTGTATCTTGCACATTTTGGACTTACATTTTGGACATTTTGGACTTTGCTCGGGGCTCGAGCCCCCAGTTTGGTGTGCATTTCCCCTTTTTTGGTTGTATATATGATGGCCTGAGTGCCTTTGCTACTGGGTTGCGTTGCTTGTACCTGCAGGTTAGCTTTGAACAGGTTTGGTAGATGACGGTTTATGCCATCACGCTGCCGAAATTTACATAGAAATCACATAGAACATACATTTGTATATACACATGGCCTAACTTAGCGCAAAACGAATGACTCAAAAGAATGCAAAAATGCAAAAGAAAGTGCCAAAAATGCAAAAATTTGCCGTAAATGACCGGACGGTAGGGAGGGTTACTCCTAAAAAAATGAAAAAAAATAGAAACCTATAAGTTAGAAATGAAATGATTAAAAAAGAAATATATAAATGAAATAAATATATAAGTTTTGAAATGAATTAAATTAAAATGAAAATTATTTCCTAAAAAACGAAAATATACAAGTGTGTTAAAATGACGAGAATGCTGATATTGCCTCGAAATGCGTGCTCGTGGATTTAGGAAACACGAAATATGGCAATTTTCACGTATTTACCAAAATAATAACCCGTAGGAATAGGAAATTATTCGTCAAGGAAATTAGGAAAGATCCAACGCGGAAAATCACAGAAACCTTGCTGAGGAAGAGGCGCAGCATGAGCTGCGTCCCTTGAAAGAGGCGCAACAGGTGCTGCGCCTGTTCCCAGGTGTGTCGGTTCTGGCAGATTTTAGGAAACAGATTTTAGTTTAAATAGAGACGTTGATGGAGGTTTTATTCACACAATTCTTCCGTCTCTTCTTCGTCTTATTACATAAAATTCCCAATATAATCACTTATCATGAATACTTTGGAGATTCGCCTAAAAGAGTGGAACAATGAGTTTTCCAACATGGAGAAACACGATATGGGCGCCTATAATCTTGGATCTTTGTTGAGTTTGAAGCTTATCAAGGTTGTCAAACCATTCCTAGATGCTTGTCTTGATTATTGGGACCCGAATTATCATGTTTTTGCGTTCCCCGGAGGCGATATTTGCCCACTTCCCGAAGAAATTGCTGCGTTCGGTGGGTGGGACCCAGAACACTTGCCTGCCATTCCTTCTACTTCACAAGGGTATAAGAGCAAATTTAGAGACTTGCTTGGGTTGACAAGACTTGAGGTGGACCGTTTAGTGACCTCAAAAGGAGTGCGAATGTTGGACTTCATTGACCGATTCATTAACAGGGCCGACCCCACCGTTTATTATGTTGCGAGGCGAAGGGCATTTGGATTTTGTTTGTTGCATGTATATGTCCTTCAACGGCATGTTGATGAAGACTTGAGAGGTGATCCCCGTCTTCTTGGCCTAGTTGAGCAAATGGAGCTGCGCAGGAGCCCAGCTTGTTTATGCTTAAGAGAGATCCTGTTGGGCTTGGATAATAGGAAAGCCAATCGTGACCTACCGTACTTGGGAAGTCCCGTTATCTTGCAGGTAAAAGAACATTTTTCTCTCTCGTTTTTTGTTCGTTTTTTTTCTTTTTCGTTTTCTTTTTTTTTTCTTTTTTTTTCTTTTTCTCGCTTTTTTTTTCTAATACCCGCTTTTGGTAGGTCTGGCTTATGGAGCGTCTTCGATTGATCGAGCCCCCAGTTCATGTTCCTTCTTATCATGCTCGTTCGATTGCGATGAGGACCAGGCTTTACATGGTGGACTTCACTCGGGTTTGCAATTATTGGGAGAATAAATTGAAGAGTGATGATGGCCCCTTGATTAGGTGGATTGTACCATGGTAGCACCTCAAATCTGTCACTGGAGCATCTTCCTTGGATCCTACCCGATCTGTGCGCATTCCTGGCTTGGAATTCATGGTGTGCATCTTCCCGGAAAGGCTGATGAAACAGGTTGGACTAAAGTAGACAATCCCGAACTTGACACTATCTCGCAGACTGCCGTGGCGCTTACTACTGAGAGTCGAAGGGAGTGGGCCATTAAATGGGCTCAAAGAAACGTATGGTTCTTGAACTCTTCTCCTAATGCCTTATGGGTGTCGGACTCCTACCTGCGATGGAGGAAGGCTACTACTCCGGAAGAGCGCGAGATATTGAGGAAGCGCGAGCCTGTTGACTACAAGGTGCGTGAGGTGGAAAAGGAGAAAGAGAAGCATCTGACTGAGGGAGAGGAGGAAGCCGGGTTTCGAGTTGTTCATCCTGCGAAGAAACCGAAGACCTCTCCTGCCGTGGGCAAAGTGATTGATAAGAATGGGAAGGCTAGGCCTCGATAAAGACCGTTGGTGATTAGGTCCGAAGTGGCGCAAGAGCGTCCGGCTCGAGGTCGTGACAAGAAGTATGACAAGAATGACAAGGGCAAAGGGAAGATGGAGGAATAGCCCAAGTCTTTATTATTATTTATTATTATTATTACTGTTGTAATAAAAAGGTGGGGTTTCTAGAATCCTAGCCTATTTTATTTTTATTATGTAGCGTATTATTATTAGAAAATGAATGGAATAAAAAAGGTTAATTGGTTATGAAACCGTTGTGATTTTCTATTTATTATTCTTGTCGAATTCCAAATGCAATGCAAATGTCCTTCTATTTACATTTTAAAATAATGGGTTGTAACCCGTGAAGGATTGCCTACGTATTCATTAAGAAAATAAAATCAAACCCTTGCGCGTAGTTTGAGTAAATGTAAAAGAATAATTGTTCTAAGCAAGAGCTTGTAATGAACTTTGGAAAATAAGCATGAGCTTTTTACTTACTCTTAAGGTGCAAATTAGTTTATTCGATGATATGAGGATGATAAATTTGTCAGAATGCAAGAGCAGAGTGACATTAGCTTATTTCAGCTTGGGCAGGGGCCGTTTATGTAGTGCCACAAGAGCGACACGTGAGGTTACGCGAGGCGCGTTTTTGTTCCTATTCTAGGCATAATACCGTTTTAGTTGGTCGAGGTTTGTCGGGTTGGCGAATTCATTCCCATCTAGGTCTGTGATTCTAACCGCACCCCCTAGAAGTATGGACTTGATTAGAAATGGCCCGGCCCAATTAGGTTTGAATTTTCCCCGTGGATCGACAGGTAAAAGAGCTCTAACCGACTTGAGTACTAAGTCTCCTTCCTTGATGTTTCTTGGCTTAACCCTTTTGTTGAAGGCTCATTTGATACGTGCTTGATACGTTTGGACATTATGCAAGGCGCGTAGCCTACGTTCATCCAGGAGGATGAGTTCTTCATATCTATCCCTCTTCAAATCGGCTTCCGGGATTTGACTTTCGAGTAAGATACGCAAGGATGGTATCTCTAGCTCGACTGGCTGTACAGCTTCCATGCCGTATCGGCAAATGATCTCATGTGGGCAACCGTATCGGCAAATGATGTTGTTTTGTATGAATTTTGCCACATTTTTAGCCGTGAGACTAGTGTAGGAAGCCGCCTCTACCCATTTGGTGAAATAGTCGATTGCCACTAGGACGAAACAGTGACCTCCTGTTCCGGCTGGGGTTATCTTCCCGATTATATCAATTCCCCAGGCAGAAAATGGCCAAGGAGATGTCATCGTATAGAGCAATGAAGGAGGGACATGTTGTACATTCCCGAAGATTTGGCAGTTGTGGCAATGTCTTACATATTTGATGCAATCGGATTCCATTGTGGTCCAATAATACCCCAAACGTGTGATTTTCTTTGCCATCATGGGCCCACTCATGTGAGGACCACATTCTCCATCATGGACTTCTTCCATCACTTTCCGTGCCTGTGAATGATCAAGGCAACGTAGGATTACACCAAGAGGTGTTCTTTTGTATAACTCTCCTTGCATGAGAACGTATTGGGAAGCTATTAGGCGTATAGCACGTTGTCCCCTTTTGTCCATATCCGGTGGATAGGTACCGTTGAGCTTGAAATTTAGGATTGCTTGGAACCAGGGTTCCTGTGTGATTTCCTCTTCGTCGGCGATTTGGTGGACATATGCTGGCTCTGACCGTCGCTCGATGCATAAAGGCATTTCCACCATGTCATCTGGCATATTAATCAAAGATGCGAGTTTTGCAAGAGCATCTGCAAATTGACTTTCTTCCCGAGGTAGGTGTAGATAGGTCACGTGATCAAAGAATTTGGCCACTTGGTCTATTCTGGCTTGATAAGGTGCTAAGCTTTCGCTTCGGATTTTCCAGGATCCCGTGACTTGGTTGATGATCAGGGATGAATCCCCATGCACTCGGAGGTTTTTAATGCCTAAGCTCACTGCCGCTTGTAGTCCTATAAGACAAGCTTCGTATTCTGCAGCATTATTTGTCACCTCGAAGTCGAGTTTGACAGAGATTGGTGTATGCTCACCTTCATGAGAAATGAGCAACACTCTTATTCCAAATCCTCTTAAGTTTGATGCCCTATCAAAGTAAAGGTCCCAGGAGTCTACATCGGTTTGGAGTATATCCTCTTCTGGAAATGACCAAGTATCTATTGTTTGTGCATCATTGATGGGATTTTCCGCAAAGAATTCGGCAACGGCGCGCCCTTTTATAACTTTCAGAGGTACGTATTTGAGATCGAACTCTGAGAGCATCAAAGTCCATCTTGCTAGGTGTCCGTTGAGGACGGGTTTTTTGAAGAGGTATTTGACTGGATCCATTTTGGAGTATATTTTGACGGAGTAGCTAAGTATGTAATGGCGTAGCTTCTTCGTTGCCCACACAAGAGCGAGGCATGTCTTTTCGAGTTGTGAGTATTTGCACTCGTACTCCAGGAACTTCTTACTAAGGTAGTAGATAGCCCTTTCTTCCTTTCCTACGGTTTTAGCTAGCATGGCACCCATGGCTGTTTCGGTTACTGTGAGATACAAACCAAGAGGTTGATCTCGTTGAGGTGGCATGAGCACTGGTGGTTTAGCTAATATCTCCTTGATTCGATCGAATGCCTTCTGACAGTCATAATCCCAAATGGTGTGATCCGTTTTCTTGAGCTTCTTGAAGATAGGTTCACAAATCATGGTGAGTTTCGATATGAATCGACTTATATATTGCACTTTCCCTAGGAATCCTCTGACTTCTTTTTCTGTTTGAGGTTGTGGCATTTCGATCAGAGCCTTGATCTTGGAAGGGTCTATTTTTATACCTCGTTGGCTAACGACGTATCCCAGGAGTTTACCAGATGTTACTCCGAATGCGCACTTCTGAGGATTGAGCCTCATGTTGTACTTTCGTAGCCTTGCGAAGAATTTGCGAAGGTTCGCGATATGCCCTTCTCTATCCTTGGATTTGACAATCATGTCGTCTACGTATACCTCAACTTCTTTGTGCATCATGTCATGTAAGAGTGTAGTTGCGGTGCGTTGATATGTAGCGCCGACGTTGATTAACCCGAACGGCATGACCGTATAGCAATAGGTTCCCCATTGAGTGACAAAGGCGGTCTTATGCATGTCTTCTTTGGCCATCTTGATTTGTTTATAACCCGCATACCTATCCATGAAGGATAGTAATGCGTGGTCTGCCGTATTGTCCACCAATATGTCGATGTGTGGTAGAGGGAAGTCATCTTTAGGACTTGCTTTGTTTAAGTCCCTAAAATCAACACAAACACGGATTCTCCCATCCTTTTTGGGTACAGGTACTATGTTAGCTACCCAGTCAGAGTACTCGGAAACTTTGATGAACCCGGCTTTGAATTGCTTATCGACTTCTTCTTTAATCTTGAGAGCCCATTCTGTTCTCATCCGACGAAGCTTCTGTTTTACAGGCTTGAAACCTTGGTTAATTGGGATTCTATGTTCGGCGATATCCCTGTCGATCCCTGGCATGTCTTTGTAGGACCACGCGAAAACGTCTTTGAACTCGTGTAGGAGGTCTATGAAGTCGGCCCTTTCGGTAGAGCTCAAGGTAGTCCCTATCCTAAGTTCTTGGGGTTCTAATTCGGTTCCTACATTGATGGGTTCGGTGTTCTCTATTACTGGTCCCCCTTCCCCTTCCTGTAGTATTTCTTTGGCTACGTAGGGAGGTATTTCAATCGAGTCTGGGTCTTGGTCATCCTCAGTATCATCGTAAACAGAATTGCACTCAAGATAACACAAAGAGTAAGCAGAACCTGATTTATTCATATTGAAGTTTGAGAAAAGTTGAAATAAAGAAGTCATCTGATCTGTGGTCAGCGGCGGTAAAGGGACAGTTGTTGGGACATTTCCCGAACTACTGTTACTATTTGAGGCTAAGCTGGGAGAAAGAAAGGGAATGGGGATGACGACAGAGGGAGACTCCTTAGTGACTTCTCTAGACTCTGACTCCGACTCTGACTCTGACTCGAATTCATCGTCTTCTGGTTCTCCTTTGAACATCTCTCCTTCTCCAGTGGTGAGGTTGAAGAGTCTTCCTTAATTGTTGGTCCACTTGATTGATTTTCTCCATCCTTTCTGCTGGTTCGCGTTAGCTTCTGTGATTAACGCGGTAGGGTTGAAGTGATCGTCTTGAAATATCATGGTAATGATCTCATCTTGCGCGGCTCTAACAAATCGATCCTCTCCAAACAATAGACTAACAGCTTGTTCGTCTAAGCAAGGTGCTTGATGGGTTTTGACGGTAGGAACCGTTTCTGGAGGAATGAAGTAGCAATCGTGAAAAATCTCGATTCCGGCTAGCTTCCTTCCGAGATAGTGCCAAGGTTCGGGAAATCCATGAAAGAGTTCTAGACTTCCTTCCTTAACAAAGTATCCATTTAGGGTAGGGAGATAGGGTCGCATTTGGACTCCTATGTGCTTGCGGTTTTGAACTTGAGCGAGCATTTCGAGGACTTCCTCTTTAGTGGGCTTGTATCCTAGTCCAAGTGGTATTCTTTTTGAGTTGCCTTCCTTGTATGGTGTGAAGGTGTTTCTTCGGATGGGGTTTAAAGGCATTCCAGGGAAGTATCCCTGGGATTTGAGTATGTGGTTGACCACCAAGTTGGAGTAGGGATTGTAGTATAAGGGTGCCAATTCGCTTTCTATGACACTTATGCTTTGGAAGCCCCCAAGTTCATATACTGGATCCGCAAGGACTTGATTGTTTGACTTCTTTTCGATTATTGCCTTGATGGGTGACGAAGTGATCGTCACCACTTTGCCATTTAGTGGGATTTTAATCTTTTGGTGAAGGGTGGATGTGAAGGAAATGTAGATTCATATACATACTAACATACTCATATATGTTAAAATTAATTTGTCATAAAATTAAACATGGATTTTATGCATGCAAACATAAGATAAAATAGAGGAGAAATCATATTCTTACATTGGATTTCGATTTAATGGGCACAAGAGAGATCACCTTTCTCTCTTGTTCTTGAGCTTTCCAAATGGAAGAACAAGGATTCAAGTATAGAATCCCTGCCAAAAGCATATACCCAAGGAATCTCTTAATAACCAATATTATTTAGATCTAGTAATAATATTAGTTTTACTATAAAATTGACACAAAAATTTTTGTCTCTCTTGAAAAATTTCGGCCAAGAGTGAATGATTTATGTGGTTTTTCTTTCTCTAAAAATGTCTCACCAAAAATGTGGAGAGAAACATAATAATCTTACACTAGAAAATTATGTAGAGAAGTAGTGAATGAATAAAAGAAAAGCCCCTTGTCTTTTCTAGGTAGAAACCGATTGGGAGGGTAGGAGAGCCCAATGCATGGGCTAATTTTTCTACCCAAGAAATGTAGGCTTGCATGGCTACATATAGGTAGATCATCATTGTGTTTTCTCTTATTAAAATAATTAACACAATTTTTCCACTAAAACCCTCTTAATATTTCGGTACTTATAAAATGGAAAGTCCATTTTATATTTTGTCATTTGTCAATTTTGTCACATGTTACATGTTACATGACATGTTACAATGCAATGTATTTTTATCATATTAAAATCAACGTATTAATAAAAATACGTCATATACAAAAATCGACTTAGTAATTCATAATTACTTGCACCAAAATATTTTACCAATTTATAAATCACAATAAATTGTATTTATAATAATTCATTCAATTCAATTGTTTCCTTAAACAATAATTTCATCTGAGTAATGAAACAATTCGATTACTCAGACCGTATCTTATTTAATCATATTTACAATAAGATACGTAAATTATACTCACAAAATCATCCGTCAATTTTTAAGCAATTTAATTAACTCGTATCGGCATACGATTAATTAAATAATCAATTAAGAGTATTTCCCTATAGGTATGACCTAAGGGGATCAATCGATCACCACCGTCGCACGACGAATGTCAAACTCTAGTCACCAATCATTACCGATATGTGTGGACCAGTTGATCTGTAAATATTACATCCCATATGTATTCTTTAAATGAGATTTAATAATGATGTTTAAATCATGTGAGCGCACTATTGTTGAGGACACATTTCCCAACAATCTCCCACTTGTCCTCGACAAGTGTGCGTCACCAATTATCTTGTCCTATTACTATCTCCCACTCAATGCAAGGTGTCTTTCAGGTCGTACTTGCAAGTGATCATATCGAGAGTGGTTTCCTCGATCCGGAGAATAACTGATTGACCGGATTTATCCACTCGATACCTTCCGAGCGTGGCCACGCATTTCGATTCATTACTCCTCGAGTGGCCCTGAGATATTGTTTTAACCCTGACAAGGGGATGGACAATTCCTATCGCACTCATTCCCTTCGACTAGCCACAGCCATCATAACCCAAAATATGCCCATTTGACCCCATTTACGAAGGTCGTAGTAACACAAATCAAAGTTAATCTGAAACTGAGCCATCTTAGGTGAATAGTCTTTAGTCAAAAAAATCGACTCATTTGAATACTATAGCAGCTCTCGCCACGACCAGGCTATATAAATTTGCCAGAACTCTATAAGCGGTCATTAGGCCCGACAAAAAATTCATAACAGTCTGCCTATGTGATCGACTAGTCATCTCACATGACTCCATGGCACTTGAACTTGCCATCAATCGCATCACACTCTAGTCACTTCGAGACGTCACCTCATACAAGTGACTATGGGCGAATACAATGTTAATCCGTGTTCACTTTAACGGGGTTCAATTGTCACTACAACCCGTTTGGATGTAACAAAGTATAATAGAAGAGTTTTAAAGTAAAACTCGAACGATAAATGCGATTATCACATATGAATAGTCAATGCTTGATTACTATTTCATGTTCTATAATCTAATTTGATCTTGTATGTAGTTGTTCATTTCAATTTAATTGAAATGACATGACTCATCATGTTTAGCCTATGAGAAGGCTTTGGTTAGTAGGTTTTATCAACTTCTTGTACCTTACTCAACCTTACTACATATTCGTTTTCCTTTGTAATGTATACATTTGCATCACAAAACTTTCTGAGTACGTGTCGAGATCCAATCAAGACATAGGCCCTCTTAGCCTAAGAATAGCTCCCACTGTTTTCACAGTGTGCGGGACTCATCCTCTTGCACATCTCATGATTGCAAGTGTACTCAATTTCCGTTATAAATATCTCTCATTGTTCTTTATTGCCTAGAACGATTCTAGAAAATCTACTTCTTAATTATCATAGCCACAATGGTATCTTAACCATCCTAATGTGTTTTGATTATGGTTTTGTCGGAAACCATGCGCAACCTCAATTGTCAATTGTCACTTGTGTAACACACTTACACAAAATTGCATCATAAACACTTTGATTTACTTCCTTAATGCTTCTGCATGCACTTAAGGGTAATCTTTATGGCGTACTTGGCAAAGATTACTAAAATTCGATTTTGAAAACAATTCATCATACTCGAAGTATATGAAGTGTTATACATCATTACCCATTTAATTGATCCGGCAGCGGAAGCAAATGGAATCAATCGAATATGTTCAATTTAATTGAACTAGTCATGAATCTTATCAACATAAGACTTCTTACTGACGCTAATATCATGTGGACTTATCTTCATAGATCCGGATATTAAAGATGTATTATAATACTCCAAAAGTCTTAAATCATTCTTGATGATCAATATGTCATCCACATATCGGACTAATTAAAATTTCCGTAACTCCCACTAAACTCCATGTATAAACACAACTTCTTGACTTATCGAGAAATGTTTTATCACATGATCCAATAATGTTGATTCCAACTCATTGATGTCCTACTTAAGACCCTCTCTTCAGTTTCACATTATCTTAGGATTGCAAGAATCTACTAAACTCAAGACATGTATTGAATACATTCCTTCTATTGAAGAAGTGGGTTTTAGATTCACTCGCTATGTATTTCATAACCTCATAATGAAACACAATCCCTAAGAAGATCCAAATAGACTTAAGCATTTCAATTAGTGCAATACCCTTTGTCACTAATCAACCAATCTTGCTTTGAAATATCTCTTTATTAGTGCAAAACCTTTTGTCACTAATCAAGCCTTTTTATTTCGGATTTTCATGGCTCTAAGCCTTGTATTGAGTTGTGACTTGAACACTCTTATGTAAGTCATATGTTCATTACTTTCCAGAAGTAATCAACTTGAATCAAACAATTTCTTTGTAAGTTATAAGCTCTTTACATTCTTAAAAGTAGCATGAATTCATCATTTTTAACAAGTGACGAATTTAACCTCCTAGGTTTTAAAGAAACAACGTCTTACACAAAATGTCTCATGTAGTCAAGAAAGTCCAGTTTCTTGCGACATAACATCTTTGTGGCTCTTGAATAATTTCTCCCACTCTGTCTTCTAGAAATAAACTTGTATTTTAGAAAGACAGCTTCACGAGCCGCAAACCCGTCGTACTCGTGATAATTGGAGAGGGAAAAATGAGCATTTGTTTCTTTGTGAAAACTTACAACCATGGTACCCTTACCATTTCATATCTCATATGATTCGATTTAGTGGAAAAATAAATTTAGACAAAAATGATAAAATCCCCAAAAGGATCAAGTAACTCAAAGTAACTTGATTGAAATTCAAACCATATCGAATAGCGTTTGATTTCTTATCTAATCACACATTATTCCATAATGCGTGCTAAGAGAGATTAACTTGTGATACTATATCACATTTTCTTTGGCTTATATCAAAGTCTTCACTTTGATAATCCCATCACGACTAAACCGTGATTCCTTGAATTCTCTGAAATTCTTCAAAGATTTCCCTATTTACCTTATTAAGTGAACATATTAGCGTCAATTTAAATCGTTGGTAAAAGAAAATGATCAACTTATTTTGGATCGATGATTTACAACCTCGATCTCCTTTTCAACCAAAAGGCACGAGACATCTTGCTTTGAATACAAGATACGCATAAACCATTAACAATCTAATGGTTTCAAGAGTACTCGATAATTCTTTGCGTTCATCATTCCAAAATTTAAGGTTTGATCTTGGGTTACCAATTTGAGTCTTGCATCATCTTTATGATATATTATTCTAGTTTGGTTTAGAATACATTCACCTTGATGATGGGCTAGCCATACATCAAATCGTGGTGTATAGGGTCACAAAAGTGAAACCTCTTTTGTATCGTAACAAGTTTGTATTCTAATTTAGAGTTTATGTACTTAATAGTCACAATTAAGCATTACTCCAAACCCAAAACTAGATTTAGTACACAATGACTCTATCTCTCAACTTCATTGTTGCTACTCGTCATATTCTATTCATCCTATGTATCCAACACAATGATGAAAACCTCCACTGGTTTCTAATATTGACGAAGTAATACTAGCAAAATTTATGTTTAATCAAATAAACATTTAACTAAGAAGGTCCCATTAGATGTCCCACAACTAACTTGTTGATTCTTCAATAATTTGGGGTAGTTTCCTTTCTCGTGTCCAACATTTAAGACAATGGAAACTTATCGGTCGGGATTGATAGGTTTAGTATCGTCATTCTCAACAACTTTACCTTTAACATTACCTAGTATCAATTCCATTATAATCTTTACTTCTTGAACCTCGTCCTCATCTTAACGGTTTAAGAGAATGCTCCCACTCATTTCAATGAGTCTTTGCTTTGGGAAGCAAAAATTGAATTCATGAAGATTACTCTTCATTTGTTCGTTTTAGTCTTAAAATTTTCATTGAAGTGGTTGCGTTATTTTGGTCAATTACGAATTCTTACAAATCTAATTACCAAAACAATTTATCGCTTCAAGGTACTTAATTCATTTAAGTATATGAAAAACAATCCATTGTAAGTAGATGTGTTAGTCTAGAATCAAAAACCTGTTTGATAATGAATAACATTAATCTATACTCTTTGCAAAAGATCCTTAACAATGGTTCATATGAGGTTTTTAGAAGTAAATTCAAATTTTGTCTTTAGTTACGATGTTTTAATGGAGATTTGAATCAAAAACGAAAAGATATCGTATATGAATTGTGGTAAAGAAATAGAACAAAATAAAAACGGAATAGTGGAAAACTTAACATTTATCGTTTTAATAATACTTGTAAATAACAAGCAAAGCATTTACATAGTGACCTCTACCCAACTATGATAAATGATTCCAAGATCCAAATTCATATTAACTTGGGGCACGGTGTGCCGAAATACCCCTCATCAATATAACTCGGTGGATTAACTCTTTAATCGATTCTACTTTTAGAACTCTTGGTCGATAAAATTACATTAATTTTTATCTTTAGCCCGAAACACATCCGGAAATACGTCGTGAATACTTTCGTTGAGTTCAACCCAAATTTCGAATAAATGTGTCCATTATCCAAACCCATATCAACTTAGGGCACGGTGTGCCGAAATACCCCTCATTAACATGAATTCGGTGGATAGACATTCATCACCCACTTCCCCTACGTAACAAGGTTTGTACCCCGGTGGGGCCGAGCGCACTCCCTCGCGAAATAGGTTTTCATGGTTTCTACTATTTGGTAAGGCTATGTCTCAATTGATTGTTTTAGCGAGAGGTCATGTCAATTTATTATCTATCACGTTTTAAGTGAACTAAAGCGGTGAACTACGATAATTCTAATTGACACGGTCGATAAACTCGATAAAATGACAATGCATGTTTAGTTATGGCGATTTAGCAATGCATGTGACATAAAATAAAATGCAAGCATAAAAAAAAATCCTAGTATGGCCTTTCCTAAAAATAGAAAAACTCTTTAACTATTACATATTCGGAAACCAACTCCATTGGTCCCTTGAACTTCGGTTGTGACACGCATCTCGAGGTAACACCATCTTTATGTATCGCCATTCTTGAAGAAATCCGTCTTTGGGAACTCCGGAATGAATAAAATTACATAATAAATTACATAATTCCTATTATACATTTGTAACTAAGATAAAATAAATCTATTAAATTACAAAACGGTGATACGAGATCACAATAAAATTACAACCGAATCGATATTCCCATACATTTCGGGAAATACCAATTAAAATCTAAGGCCATACTAAGTAAAATTACATAATTCAAAATTACATAAATTAAAATTATGACAATCATAAAGAAAAATGCAGCATTATAATATGTATGAACATGCTTCATTTTATGCTAAATCGCCTTTAATTAGCCAATATCGTATATTACTCGGTTTTTACGGATTTGCGTGATTTAACCTTTTAAAATCACAATAATTACATAAAATCATATTTATGTACTAGTTAATTACCCTAACCACTTAGGACTCAAAATTTAGTCTTCACTAATAAATTGACCATAATCAACTTATATTACAAAAATTGTTCATTAATAGTCCAAAAAAATACAAAAATAAGCTATTTAAACTTCAAATAAATCACAAAATTTCAAATAAATTCAAAATTTGAAATTTAAATTCATGAACATTCTGGAAAAATACCATGACACTCATAATGTTCAAAATCTTAGGTTAAAAATTTCGAAATTTTCCGGAAAAACAATGTTGCGGTTTATCGATTTTAACTAAAATAATCATAAAAACATGTGAAAAATTATTCTCATAAACTTTTCAATTTTAGATCTGAAAATGATAATAAAAAGCAACATTTGATGTTTTTCCTAAGTCATAGATTATGTTTTATTAATTTTTCACTAATAATGTCACTATTTATGCTATTTTTCTTCAAAAATCCATAAATCATGCAAAAAGACTTCTTTATAGCCAATTATTTTATACACATCTTGTAAAATTGCATGTGACAACATATTAAAAAACCATGACCATATTCGAAATTTAACTCATATTAACCTATTTTTCACCTAAATCCGAATTTAATAATGAAAAAATCCATTTTTCGAGCATAACAAGTCCAAAAATTATGAAAATTTACAGGTTATCTCAAAATAATATATGTGACAACATATCCAAAAATCACTGGAAAATTCGAATTATAGCAAATTTTAGACCGAAAATGACATTTTTACTCATAAAATCATATTTAAATGTCATTATTGTATAATATGAACAAAAAAAATCTGTAAAATTAACCAAAATATCCTAAAACATTTTGGGATCAGAAATATTAACATGCATGGATGAATTTCGTGATATATCATAATAACACAAAATTTACAAGTTTTATATGTTATTCTTTATAACTCGGAAAAACGTTTAACCGATTTGCATGCAAAAACCGTGGCTCATGATACCGATTGAAGGAAATGTAGATTCATATACATACTAACATACTCATATATGTTAAAATTAATTTGTCATAAAATTAAACATGGATTTTATGCATGCAAACATAAGATAAAATAGAGGAGAAATCATATTCTTACATTGGATTTCGATTTAATGGGCACAAGAGAGATCACCTTTCTCTCTTGTTCTTGAGCTTTCCAAATGGAAGAACAAGGATTCAAGTATAGAATCCCTCCCAAAAGCATATACCCAAGGAATCTCTTAATAACCAATATTATTTAGATCTAGTAATAATATTAGTTTTACTATAAAATTGACACAAAAATTTTTGTCTCTCTTGACAAATTTCGGCCAAGAGTGAATGATTTATGTGGTTTTTCTTTCTCTAAAAATGTCTCACCAAAAATGTGGAGAGAAACATAATAATCTTACACTAGAAAATTATGTAGAGAAGTAGTGAATGAATAAAAGAAAAGCCCCTTGTCTTTTCTAGGTAGAAACCGATTGGGAGGGTAGGAGAGCCCAATGCATGGGCTAATTTTTCTACCCAAGAAATGTAGGCTTGCATGGCTACATATAGGTAGATCATCATTGTGTTTTCTCTTATTAAAATAATTAACACAATTTTTCCACTAAAACCCTCTTAATATTTCGGTACTTATAAAATGGAAAGTCCATTTTATATTTTGTCATTTGTCAATTTTGTCACATGTTACATGTTACATGACATGTTACAATGCAATGTATTTTTATCATATTAAAAATCAACGTATTAATAAAAATACGTCATATACAAAAATCGACTTAGTAATTCATAATTACTTGCACCAAAATATTTTACCAATTTATAAATCACAATAAATTGTATTTATAATAATTCATTCAATTCAATTGTTTCCTTAAACAATAATTTCATCTGAGTAATGAAACAATTCGATTACTCAGACCGTATCTTATTTAATCATATTTACAATAAGATACGTAAATTATAATCACAAAATCATCCGTCAATTTTTAAGCAATTTAATTAACTCGTATCGGCATACGATTAATTAAATAATCAATTAAGAGTATTTCCCTATAGGTATGACCTAAGGGGATCAACTGATCACCACCGTCGCACGACAGTAATGTCAAACTCTAGTCAGCCAATCATTACCGATATGTGTGGACCAGTTGACTGTAAAATATTACATCCCATATGTATTCTTTAAATGAGATTTAATAATGATATTTAAATCATGTGAGCGCACTATTGTTGAGGACACATTTCCCAACAGGATGTTACCGCTTTGGAAGCGTGAATCCAAGGTCTCCCTAGAAGTATGTTGAAGGAAGCTTCAATGTCCACTATTTGGAAGTTAACCTTTTGCTCAGTTGGCCATGTGGCTATGGTTAGGTTAACGAGTCCTACTACCTTTCGTCGTGTACCATCATATGCGCGAACACCTTGATTGGCAGGGGTCCAATCCGACTCTTTCATGCCTAATTTGTATGCCGTTTTGAGAGGTATGACGTTGACCGCGGAGCCATCATCAACCAAGGTCATTGGCACATTCTTCTTTAGACAAATGACAGTGATGTAAAGAGCCAAGTTATGACTAGCGCCTAAGGGTGGCAAATCTTCATCTGAGAAAGTAATAGGATTACTTAACTTTGGTGATTCTTGGAAGACCAAGTTTACTACATCGTCGGGTGTGGAATTATGTGCTACGTTTAGTTTGGCCAAAGCTTGCAGTAAAGCTTGGCGATGTGGGAATGAGCTTGCTACTAGTTGCCAGGCTGAAAGATCAGCTTTTGTCTTCTGTAATTGCTTGAGCAAATGATCAGTGGAGTCATCTTCGTTATCATTTGGTGTGATAACGTTGGTTGGACCATTTTAAGTAGTATTTTGATATGGACGCCCCGAACGAGTTAGGTGGTCCATATCTTGGTCTTCACCATTTTGGACTATTTCCTTGACTAGGGAGTGTTCAATAAGATACTCGTCTTCATCATCGTCGGCCCATACTCCATTGATTGTAGCTAGTTCCCTCATTCTCATGATTTCGTCTTCTAATTGCGTGAATTGGTCGACTAGTTTATCAACCACGGCGACTATTTCTTGCATAATAGCATTTTGAGAGAAGATTAGTGGCACATGCTCTTTAGGTGTTGCGTTGGGATCATGTAAAGTTGTCACCACATTTTCCAATTTCCAAACTTGCCTATCTACATTTCTTGCCCATGTGATGAAGTCGGAAATGGTAGGAGAGATAGTAGAGTAGAACTCTTCATTCTCGATCGCGTAGATCTCATCTTCAATTGGAGAAATGAGGTGTGAACAATCTAAGGTAGATTCTTCACTTGTGATCACTAGAAACCCAAGAGGGTTCTGAGTGTTGTTGGGTTTACCTCCCCGCGGTATTGGTAGTCGACCATCTTCGATCATGTCTTAAAGCACATTTTTCAATTTGTAGCATTTTTCTGTGTCATGCCCATTGCCCCTATGGTATTCACAGTACGAGTTCTCGTCCCAGAATTTGGATTTCTTTTCGGGTTCAGGAGTAGGTCCTATGGGTTGGAGTTTGCCTTGCTTCATTAACCTCTTTAGAGCGTTGGAGTAAGCGTCCCCAAGATTTGTGAATTTCCTTGGTGGGGTACTTTTCTTGGATAGCTCGAGAAGGTTAACCTCATCGGTCTTGCTAGTGGAGCCGTATGAACGACTTCTTGAGCCTTGATATCCTCGACCTACCGTTTTGGACAAGAGCCCTTTACGGATGTCATCTTCAATCCTTGTTCCTAGTACGGTTAAGTTCTTGAAAGTTTTGATGTTTTGGTATCTCAAATGATTGGCATAGATGGGTTTGAGATTGTCCACGAACTTCTCCACAAGGGTAGCCTCATCCGGGCGTTCAACTATTTGGGTACTAGTCTTCCTCCACCTACTTAGGAAGTCGGTGAATCCTTCTTTGTCATTTTGGGTAAGAACCTCTAGAGTGCGCATGTTAACTTGGATCTCGGCATTATCCGCGTATTGCTTAGAAAACTCGATCGCGGCATCTTCCCAAGTAGCGATCTTCTTGTGTTCTAAAGAGTAGAACCATTGCTTTGGGATGGTGTCAAGAGATGAAGGAAAGATCCTTAAGAACATCTCGGGTTTGATGCCTTTGATAGACATGTAATCCTTAAAGGCACGGATGTGGTTCAAAGGGTTTTTGTGCCCCTTGAATTTAGGGATATCCGTCATGTTGAAGTTGGTTGGTAATTTGGAATTTACGGCCTCATACTTGCGATTATTCTCCCTATAAATGTCATCCCCTTTAAGATACATCAATTGCTCCTCTAACTATTGGAGTCTTTTTTTCACCATTGCAGTCATTCCCATGTGAGGGTTTTCATCCCTGAAGTCATTCACAAAGTCATCCACTACTTCACTTTCTTGAGGAGGCAACCTCTCCTCGACGGCGTAGATTCGGCCATCGATGGTGTCAAGGCGATCATACACTTGGTCTTGGGTGACTTGGATTTGGGCTAGCGCGGCTAGAATTCGATCATTACCATCTTGAAGTTGGTTGAAGTTCACGTCGCTTGTTTCAGGCATCTTGAAAATTGGACAAGAGATCGATGACGAATCAAAACACGATCGACCATTCTAACGCACTTGCTAAGAAAGAAATGTTTTGACTCGTGAAGTGGGTGTGTGCCACTTGTGTTGAGTGAGCTTTGAAGAAAAGACAAAGTTTTGAAAAATGTGTATCCTAGTCAACTGTAGTGTAGTTGTAGGAGTCGACTCGAAGTGAGGTTTTGAAATGGGCTTGGGCCCGAAATTTGACTCGACAAACGGACGAATTTCGACTCGGTTTTGCGCTAATCATGGCCTTTTCGAAATTTTCATTTAAAAAAGGGATTTTGATTTTTCAAAAAATCGTCATGGTTTCGTTTAGAAATGGTGATCACGTAAGGTACAAACATTTATACAAGCATTATAACGGGATGCTGAGTGCATTTAAAAGGCTTTTGGTTTAAAGGGTGGGTTGCCATACCGAACCATCAAACCTGAAGTCTGTGGAGAGGCTCGTACCAAACAAGAGTAAGGCCGATTCCTAGTCCATTTCCACAAGTAGTGAAGGCCCTTGATACAAACAAGAGTAAGCATCATGGTATGGATGACGTCAATCGCTATCCATCCTTAGGCCCAAATAAGAATTAGGACCGTTTAGACGGGACGATTGGTCGAATGGGTTGGTTTGGGCCTAGGAAGGACGAATAAAACGATCTAGGAAGACCGAGTTATGAAAACCGACAATTGTCTTGTACAAACTATTCCCTAACCTTGTTCAAGTTTCACCCTTTTGGCTACACGTAAATGTATTATCCCCAGCGGAGTCGCCAAACTGTGGACAATGGGCCACGGGGGCGCTTGGGAATGAACAAGCGTTTGCATTTGTGGAGTCGCCACCAATTTATTATGGAAAATTGGAAACCGTTCGAATACCTCATGTCATGTCAAGACACAAAGTAGTGACATGAACACCAAGAACTCGTTACCCTTAGCATTCTATGTCTAGAATGGCTCTCGTGGATGCCAATGAACACGGATGTTCACAGAGATCTGGAGTAAGGGGTGAGGGTACGTATTAGGAAGCTCTTTTGATCGAACACCTAATCTCGCCCGCCTCGATAGCGGCCTATACTAATGATTAGGGAAGTTATTCATACTCGATATATCGTCGATTATATGCATGCAATGCAACATCCAAGTTTTAATCCTAACATGTGAGAATTAGACTAAGTCGGTTAACAAGTAATTTACATGTGAAGGCATACAAATGACACAAGAAATATGATAAATGAAATTACAATAATGAAAATCATAATAATTACATCGGGTTCATTGATTTATGTTGAAAATACCTTTAAAACGGATAATTTGAGAAAAAGAATAAAAGAAAGAATTAACGAACAAAAATTAGGCGATAATACGGATAATAGTCAATTATACGTAAGCTAATTAACTAAGTCAAGGCAGAACGGGAGTTCAGAGGCAGAAATAAACCTGGAACAGGCGCAGCAGGACTGTGCCCTTTGGAAGAGGCGCAGCAGTTGCTGCGTCTGTTCCAAGGGTGAGTTCTGGTTGTGAAGCCGGAACTGCAAATCGTTAATATTAATTGGTGAATTTAAATGATTGATTAATATATTTACTCGGATGGAAGTGATTATCAGGTTATTTACATGTGATTGATGGTCATAAAAGCAATAAAACATGGATGAGACGGATGCAAACGAATTATTTACATGAACGAACGATTGATTAATGACATGGGTGAACTAAATAGGTTAAATATAACGAATTAATGACAAATTAATGACGAATATGACAATAGACAGATGAAAATATATCAAAGATCGAATTCCAGAAACCCGATATGAACGAATCGAATTTCTACAACCCGGATTGATTTTAATGACGAAAACCCGCAAATATTGGATTATAAGGGATTTAAGCCGAAATTAATGACGAATTAAACGTGTTAACGATGATGAATTATGTACATGTGAAATTATTATGCTATTGTGTCAAAGAATTAAAGAAAACAAATAAAAACGAATAAAAGTTGACGAATTACAGAGGACGAAGGAAGAAGAAAGGAAGCAGGAACTGCGGCAGCTTCACGAAGAGGCGCAGCAGGCGCTGCGCTCCTTCGAAGAGGCGCAGCAGTTGCTGCGTCCTTTCTCGACGGTTTGTCTTCTGGAAATCCGTAAAAAGGGGTTTTAAGCGAGGTTTTAGAAATCGGTTTTAAGAGGTGTTTTCGACATAAACCTTACATTAATGATACAAAAAGGTAAATAACAATAATAAAAGAGAGATTTACACCCTCAGACTTACATGTTTGACGAACGAGATGAACTAAGTTTACGATTAGTGATGCTCGACTCGAATGTAGACGAAAGTGCCCTCGTAAGAGGAAAACGATTAGATTAATTAAGTTGATTAGTTGTGGAGTTGGTCAAATTGGTCGGTCATGCAAACGAGGCTGGTACTCAGAAGGATCCGAGCTTACGTGGTCGAATGTTTAAGCACGTAGACGCCAAAAAGTAAGAACAAAGGTCTAGAATGCAAAGGGAGAAGAGAAGGGCGGACACTCGCATGAGAAATATGAGGAGCGAAGGCTCCTATTTATACTAATCACGTGAAGGAATAGGGTTTTCGGAGAGACTTTGGAAGTGAATCTCGGAAAGATATGAAAAAGATACGAAAAATACGCAGAAAAGGACCGGAGAAGAGGCGCAGCAGTCACTGCGTCTCTTGGAAGAGGCGCAGCACCTGCTGCGTCTGTTCCCAGGTGGTTTCTTCCTGCGGAAGAAAGATTTCCGTGTTTAAGTTATGGAATAACGGGATAATTTGGTTTTCTTTAATATTTGTATGAATATTACGGGAAATTGTTTACCAAAGATTAAAAGATTGTGAAATTTTTATAAAATATGGAATAGAAATCTCCTAACATTCCAAACATTCGACTCGGGATTTAACGGTTATCAGAAAATGAAGACGGTTTTAGGCCCGGACTCCAAATGTACTCTAATTACTGTCAAAACGACCGTATCGGCACGTAGATGACAACTAAGAGGTAGACATCAGTGTTTGAGCAATTACTTGACGATAAACTTACGAACTGTCACAAATCGTTCCGCGTACCAAACATGCGGCCCAATCATCACCGGGTGGTTTACGGGAGGTGCGAAATGAGGTATCTCTGAGCCCCCACTTTGACCGAGGCTTGGACAAGGCGAAAGTCAAAGTATAGCCATCAGTCAATCGAAGATTACAACTCGACGACTATGGCGACGAGAGGCGGCTCAAGGGGTCCAACCAAGGACTGTCGTCGGGAACATTTTAGAGTCTGCCGACTATCGGGGAGGGTCGTTTAAAGTCCATTAGACTACGTAAGGAGGCTCGCCAGCCATAAGAAGAGATCATACCTGAGACTTCTTCTCGAGATGCTTCCGGAGGTGCGTGGGAGCTAAGGTTAAGCGTAGGAGCTAAGGTTAAGCGTAGGAGCTAAGGGTAAGCGTAGGAGCTAAGGGTAAGACCTAAAAGTTATGTAAGGATTTGTGCTAGGGCGTGGGGCCCTAAAGGAAAGCATCAATGGGAAGGAGGCCCGAATATAAGTTCAAACTAAGGGGTAACTAAGGCTCGAGTGTAGGAACTCCAAGGAAAGGCGATCCTAGAGGATGTGATCTTAAAGGGAGTTTGGGAATATGATCCTAAAAGGAAAGGTATGTGAACTTAAAAGGACGGCTGGTATGGGAACTTCTGGAGAACGAAACCTTTATCACACTCCGCGGGAAACAAGAAATATTGTGAGTAGCACGACACAAAGTGGAACTATTTGGGAGAAATCATTGGTCGTCTTCAAACAAACTTCGGAAGAACTTGAGAGGGACGATTGTATATCGCGAACTCTCGTGTTGGGAAACCTTATCAGGAATGTATCTCCATATTTCGAGAGGGATTGTCAATCCACTTACTCTCATTTGGGAACATAATCGGAACTTATCTCCATGTCTCGAGAGGGATTGTCGATCCGCTTACTCTCGCTGGGGGAATATAATGAAGTCGTGTCGAAACACCTGTGAAGGAATACCCGCTCCTTATGACAAGCAAAGTCTTGGAAGCGATAAATAACGTATGATAGTCTGCTGTTGGCATAGAAACGCGGGTCTGAACGAAAGATAATCGTCAAACGAACCAAAAGATAAAATGGCATTGGGGAAGAGGCGCACCAAGGATGGGCCCACAAATAACGAACTCATAACGAATTTTTGAAAACTCGTATGGAGGGAACCTCAGGAAGAGGCGCAGCAAGAGCTGCGTCTGTTCCTGGAGGTGTCTTTTCTGCGTAAAAACGCGATAATCAGAGGGTTTAATTCATTTGTTCGAAATACAAATTCCTCAATTTCTCTCTCAAATCTTAACCATTTTCGCCAAAATTTGATCCAAAAGCTTGCATTCATCATGACTAATCGAGGTATGTACATCATTCTTGCATTAATCTTCTATATTTTGCTTAATTTGGATCGAAAAAATTAGGGTTTTCAACCCAATTAATTCGAAAATTTGGGGCTTTTCCCCCAAATGGATTTGCCTTGTAAAATTGGTATTAGAAACGGATAATTGGTAATATAAGGAACATAACCATGTATTTGTTTCGAATTCTCGTTGAGTTTTGAGCATTTGAGTGAAATTGAGACGGTTTCACAGCTAAACCGTAAATTGCTTCGAAAATAGCCTTAGGATTGCCCATTTACGATGAAACTTGATATTTGGAATCCTTGGATTATGGGTAAACTTCCTACCATCTCGGAATTTTGGTTTGTGATGGCTTTTTCAGAACACTTTTCTAGGGCATAATCGCCGTTATAACGAAATGCTGCCGAAATTTCGACTCGAACCCACGACTAGGCTTCAACTTAGACTTGACTTGACCCAAATTACCACATGCGTGATCGGGTTTGTGAGAATATGGCCAAAGATGGCGAGAAAAGAGTGATTTCAGGGCTTTCGAAAGCTCGAAAATCCCTTAATCAAGGCTCGTCGTCACGTGACGCGGCCTAAATTACTTTAACGTTCCAGGTGATGAGGCTTCTAATGCAGGAGAGCTCCCATGGAGGTAGACACTGTTGTTGACCCTTCTCGTGTTATCAAGTTGGCTTTGGAGGAGGCTTTCACCGCCGCGGTGATGGCAAACTGGGGACGAGGTCCAGGTCCACGGAGGAGGTCAGTTGAGGAGGAGGAGGCCCCGAGGCGGGCCAACGTTGGACAAGGAGGTCGTCACCGAGGGGAGCACCCGCGTGGCCGAGACTGGGACAAAGGACAGCACTTGCTTTGGGCGGAGGGTCACCCCCTACGGACGGTGAAGAGCCTAGTGATCTTGAATTCATTACTCATCACTCATCTTCTTTCATTTCATTTGCTCATATCTTTTCGAACGTTCATTCAAAACTAAATATAGCTTTTGTTTCAAATCACAATAGGAGGCCGGGAATATTAGGTCGTTCTCGGGCTACACGACGGCGATGGAGTGCTATGAGAGGCTGTCGGCGGAGGAGCGCGCCATGATCGAGCGTGGAGCGTTTGGCGCCTTGGTGCAGGCTTGGAGGGATATCGCGAAGAGGAAGTCTGCGGCTAACCTCGATCCGGTCCGCGCTTTCTTAGACCGATTCTGGGATACGACTTCAACTTTTCACATGCCTTTTAGTGAGGTGGGAGTCACGTTGGAGGACTACGGCATGATTTCTGGTCTGCCGTGAGGGACTGAGGTGGTGGAGTGGACGGAGACTGCCATGAGGGTGGACTCGGCCGAGGCTAGGAGGTTGATCGGCAGGGACCTGTGGCCAAAGGCTGTTACAGTGCCTGGTTTGGTGCCCAGTTCCTATGTCCGAGACTACTTTGCAGGGAAGACCCCGGCGCTGGTGACAATTGACGGGAGAGAGACGGCTCCTCCTCCCTGTACAGCTGAGCAGAGGGCTCGCTTGTGGCTTTGGTGGTTTCTGTCTTCGATCTACCTCGGAGACAAGGGAGAGAGGCTGTCGACGAAGCTTCTTCCCTTCCTTTCGACCCGAGCTCCCTAGGGCGTTGGGACCGGGTCATCCTTGCTGCGGTCCTCATCCGCTTCATGAGGGCCATGGTTCGTCCGGAGTTGATGGAGAAGGGAACTTCTCCTGGTGCTGTCGGCCCTGGACTACTGCTGGAGGTATGAACCTTCATTTGGATTAAAATCAATTCTTTTCCTTATCGAATTACGAAAGATCGTTACTGACCATCTTGCTTCACAGGCGTGGGTGTACTCCTACTTTCCGAGCCTCTCGCCTAAGAGAACGGAGCCGCTGGAGAAGGCCTATCCCGTCGTGAGGGATTAGGTGATGTGTAGGATGAGGAGCAAGCGTTCCTCTCACGGTGTTTACCGGCGGGACGTGAACGCTCTTCAGCAGGACAGCGTGAGCATCTCACTTATATTCATTTTGCTTCTTCATTGCTTTTAATCAATCATAAGAATGATTCCTTGTTTGTCTTGTCCAGTGGGTGCCCAGGCCTTGGGCGGAGTACGCTGGAGCGCCTCCTTTTGTGGCTGAGGTCCTTCTACCTAGGAGCTCGAGCCGGCTGCTGCTGAGGACGTCGATGGGTCCTGTGTGGTACTTGGGCGAGCGCTTGGCTCGTCAGTGCTCTCGGGATGTGTTGACGGTTCCCATCGATCCTCCTAGGACGATGTTCAGGGAGCCTTCTGAGGCTGAGAGGGAGGCTGACTTGGCTGGCGTTTGTGGTGACGCCCTCCTTCTTCCTGGCGAGGACTACTCGGCGTTTCTTTATGGGAGGTTGGCGTACTGGGCGGTTGTGGTGAGCATCTTCACTCTCCTTTATTCTTGATTTTGAGAATACGATGAAAGATCATCGATTAATGAGAAACATTTGACTTTGCAGGAGGTTGAGGCGGCGGGCATCGAGCCCCCAGAGTACCCCGAGACCCTCGAGTACACTGACGCGACCGGGAGGACGACGATCTCCGAGCTGCGTGACTTTGACGTGGCTGTGACGGATGCTGGCTTGGACGATTGGAAGCATCTGATTCGGAGCCTGAGCCTCTAATTTGCATGATTTTTGTGTAAGAACACATTTGACTTGAACTTATTCAATTATTGAGAACTTCTTTTTGAAAATGCAGGTTGTGCCGTCTCGGTTTGTGGCATTATGGAGGATGACCAAACGGCTGCGATCTACTGCCATCGAGGCACTTATCGGCGGTCGAGGTCGTCAGGTATGAACCTTTCTTTATTTCATTTTTGAACTTTGATTTTCCCATTCATATTTTGCTTGAAATGATTGACATGAGCCAATTTTGTTGCTTACAGGGGGACCGTGAGCTGGAGCGAGAGTTGGCCCAGTCTCGGGAGGAGACAGCTCGCTTGTTGAGGGAGCTCGAGGTTCGCGACGCCGAGGTTGCTGCTCTCGAGGCGAGAGTTGCGGAGCTAGAGGGCGACCGGCAGTAGTTTTGCTTTGTTGTTGTTTGTATCTTGCACATTTTGGACTTACATTTTGGACTTTGCTCGGGGCTCGAGCCCCCAGTTTGGTGTACATTTTCCCTTTTTTGGTTGTATATATGATGGCATGAGTGCCTTTGCTGCTGGGTTGCGTTGCTTGTACCTGCAGGTTAGCTTTGAACAGGTTTGGTAGATGACGGTTTATGCCGTCACGCTGCCGAAATTTACATAGAAATCACATAGAACATACATTTGTATATACACATGGCCTAAATTAGCGCAAAACGAATGACTCAAAAGAATGCAAAAATGCAAAAGAAAGTGTCAAAAATACAAAAATTTGCCAGAAATGACCGGACGGTAGGGAGGGTTACCCCTAAAAAAATGAAAAAAATAGAAACCTATAAGTTAGAAATGAATTGATTAAAAAAGAAATAAATGAAATAAATAAATGAAATAAATATATAAGTTTTGAAATGAATTAAATTAAAATGAAAATTATTTCCTAAAAAATGAAAATATACAAGTGTGTTAAAATGACGAGAATGCTGATATTGCCTCGAAATGCGTGCTCGTGGATTTAGGAAACACGAAATATGGCAATTTCCACGTATTTACCAAAATAATAACCTGTAGGAATAAGAAATTATTCGTCAAGGAAATTAGGAAAGATCCAACGCGGAAAATAACAGAAACATTGCTGAGGAAGAGGCGCAGCATGAGCTGCGTCCCTTAAAAAAGGCGCAGCAGGTGCTGCGCCTGTTCCCAGGTGTGTCTGTTCTGGCAGATTTTAGGAAACAGATTTTAGTATAAATAGAGACGTTGATGGAGGTTTTATTCACACAATTCTTCCGTCTCTTCTTCGTCTTATTACATAAAATTCCCAATATAATCACTCATCATGAATACTTTGGAGATTCGCCTAAAAGAGTGGAACAACGAGTTTTCCAACATGGAGAAACACGATATGGGCGCCTATAATCTTGGATCTTTGTTGAGTTTGAAGCTTATCAAGGTTGTCAAACCATTCCTAGATGCTTGTCTTGATTATTGGGACCCGAATTATCATGTTTTTGCGTTCCCCGGAGGCGATATTTGCCCATTTCCCGAAGAAATTGCTGCGTTCGGTGGGTGGGAATGAGCTTGCTACTAGTTGCCAGACTGAAAGATCAGCTTTTGTCTTCTGTAATTGCTTGAGCAAATGATCAGTGGAGTCATCTTCGTTATCATTTGGTGTGATAACGTTGGTTGGACCATTTTGAGTAGTATTTTGATATGGACGCCCCGAACGAGTTAGGTGGTCCACATCTTGGTCTTCACCATTTTGGACTATTTCCTTGACTAGGGAGTGTTCAATGAGATACTCGTCTTCATCATCGTCGGCCCATACTCCATTGATTGTAGCTATTTCCCTCATTCTCATGATTTCGTCTTCTAATTGCGTGATTTGGTCGACTAGTTTATCAACCACGGCAACTATTTCTTGCATAATAGCATTTTGAGAGAAGATTAGTGGCACATGCTCTTTAGGTGTTACGTTGGGATCATGTAAAGTTGTCACCACATTTTCCAATTTCCAAACTTGCCTATCTACACTTCTTGCCCATGTGATGAAGTCGGAAATGGTAGGAGAGATAGTAGAGTAGAACCCTTCATTCTCGATCGCGTAGATCTCATCTTAAATTGGAGAAATGAGGTGTGAACAATCTAAGGTAGATTCTTCACTTGTGATCACTAGAATCCCAAGAGGGTTCTGAGTGTTGTTGGGTTTACCTCCCCGCGGTATTGGTAGTCGACCATCTTCGATCATGTCTTGAAGCACATTTTTCAATGTGTAGCAATTTTCTGTGTCATGCCCCTTGCCCCTATGGTATTCACAGTACGAGTTCTCGTCCCCGAATTTGGATTTCTTTTCGGGTTTAGGAGTAGGTCCTACGGGTTGGAGTTTGCCTTGCTTCATTAACCTCTTTAGAGCGTTGGAGTAAGCGTCCCCAAGATTTGTGAATTTCCTTGGTGGGGTACTTTTCTTGGATAGCTCGAGAAGGTTAACCTCATCGGTCTTGCTAGTGGAGCCGTATGAACGACTTCTTGAGCCTTGATATCCTCGACCTACCGTTTTGGACAAGAGCCCTTTACGGATGTCATCTTCAATCCTTGTTCCTAGTACGGTTAAGTTCTTGAAAGTTTTGATGTTTTGGTATCTCAAATGATTGGCATAGATGGGTTTGAGATTGTCCACGAACTTCTCTACAAGGGTAGCCTCATCCGGGCGTTCAACTATTTGGATACTAGTCTTCCTCCACCTACTTAGGAAGTCGGTGAATCCTTCTTTGTCATTTTGGGTAAGAACCTCTAGAGTGCGCATGTTAACTTGGATCTCGGCATTATCCGCGTATTGCTTAGAAAACTCGATCGCGGCATCTTCCCAAGTAGCGATCTTCTTGTGTTCTAAAGAATAGAACCATTGCTTTGGGATGGTGTCAAGAGATGAAGGAAAGATCCTTAAGAACATCTCGGGTTTGATGCCTTTGATAGACATGTAATCCTTAAAGGCATGGATGTGGTTCAAAGGGTTTTTGTGCCCCTTGAATTTAGGGATATCCGTCATGTTGAAGTTGGTTGGCAATTTGGAATTTACGGCCTCATACTTACGATTATTCTCCCTATAAATGTCATCCCCTTTAAGATACATCAATTGCTCCTCTAACTATTGGAGTCTTTTTTCAGCTGCAGTCATTCCCATGTGAGGGTTTTCATCCCTGAAGTCATTCACAAAGTCATCCACTACTTCACTTTCTTGAGGAGGCAACCTCCCCTCGACGGCGTAGATTCGGCCCTCGATGGTGTCAAGGCGATCATACACTTGGTTTTGGGTGACTTGGATTTGGGCTAGCGCGGCTAGAATTCGATCATTACCATCTTGAAGTTGGTTGAAGTTCACGTCGCTTGTTTCAGGCATCTTGAAAATTGGACAAGAGATCGATGACGAATCAAAACACGATCGACCATTCTAACGCACTTGCTAAGAAAGAAATGTTTTGACTCGTGAAGTGGGTGTGTGCCACTTGTGTTGAGTGAGCTTTGAAGAAAAGACAAAGTTTTGAAAAATGTGTATCCTAGTCAACTATAGTGTAGTTGTAGGAGTCGACTCGAAGTGAGGTTTTGAAATGGGCTTGGGCCCGAAATTTGACTCGACAAACGGACGGAGTTTCGACTCGGTTTTGCGCTAATCATGGCCTTTTCGAAATTTTCATTTAAAAAAGGGATTTTGATTTTTCAAAAAATCGTCATGGTTTCGTTTAGAAATGGTGATCACGTAAGGTACAAACATTTATACAAGCATTATAACGGGATGCTGAGTGCATTTAAAAGGGTTTTGGTTTAAAGGGTGGGTTGCCATACCGAACCATCAAACCTGAAGTCTGTGGAGAGGCTCGTACCAAACAAGAGTAAGGTTGATTCCTAGTCCATTTCCTCAAGTAGTGAAGGCCCTTGATACAAACAAGAGTAAGCATCATGGTATGGATGACGTCAATCGCTATCCATCCTTAGGCCCAAATAAGAATTAGGACCGTTTAGACGGGACGATTGGTCGAATGGGTTGGGTTGGGCCTAGGAAGGCCGAATAAAACGGTCTAGGAAGACCGAGTTATGAAAACCGACAATTGTCTTGTACAAACTATTCCCTAACCTTGTTCAAGTTTCACCCTTTTGGCTACACGTAAGTGTATTATCCCCAGCGGAGTCGCCAAACTGTGGACAATGGGCCACGGGGGCGCTTGGGAATGAACAAGCGTTTGCATTTGTGGAGTCGCCGCCAATTTATTATGGAAAATTGGAAACCGTTCGAATACCTCATGTCATGTCAAGACACAAAGTAGTGACATGAACACCAAGAACTCGTTACCCTTAGCATTCTATGTCTAGAATGGCTCTCGTGGATGCCAATGAACACGGATGTTCACAGAGATCTGGAGTAAGGGGTGAGGGTACGTATTAGGAAGCTCTTTTGATCGAACACCTAATCTCGCCCGCCTCGATAGCGGCCTCTACTAATGATTAGGGATGTTATTCATACTCGATATATCGTCGATTATATGCATGCAATGCAACATCCAAGTTTTAATCCTAACATGTGAGAATTAGACTAAGTCGGTTAACAAGTAATTTAACATACAATTAATGTCGAAGTAGGATTTAATGCTCAATTACATGTGAAGGCATACAAATGACACAAGAAATATGATAAATAAAATTACAATAATGAAAATTACAATAATTACATCGGGTTCATTGATTTATGTCGAAAATACCTTTAAAACGGATAATTTGAGAAAAAGAATAAAAGAAAGAATTAACGAACAAAAATTAGGCGATAATACGGATAATAGTCAATTATACGTAAGCTAATTAACTAAGTCAAGGCAGAACGGGAGTTCAGAGGCAGAAATCAACCTGGAACAGGCGCAGCAGGACTGCGCCCTTTGGAAGAGGCGCAACAGTTGCTGCGTCTGTTCCAAGGGTGAGTTCTGGCTGTGAAGCCGGAACTGCAAATCGTTAATATTAATTGGTGAATTTAAATTATTGATTAATATATTTACTCGGATGGAAGTGATTATCAGGTTATTTACATGTGATTGATGATCATAAAAGCAATAAAACATGGATGAGACGGATGCAAACGAATTATTTTAATGAACGAACGATTGATTAATGACATGGGTGAACTAAATAGGTTCAATATAACGAATTAATGACAAATTAATGACGAATATGACAATAGACAGATGAAAATATATCAAAGATCGAATTCCAGAAACCCGATATGAACGAATCGAATTTCTACAACCCGGATTGATTTTAATGACGAAAACCCGCAAATATTGGATTATAAGGGATTTAAGCCGAAATTAATGACGAATTAAACGTGTTAACGATGATGAATTATGTACATGTGAAATTATTATGCTATTGTGTCAAAGAATTACAGAAAACAAATAAAAACGAATAAAAGTTGACGAATTACGAGAGGACGAAGGAAGAAGAAAGGAAGCGAGAATGCGCGGCCCTCACGAAGAGGCGCAGAAGGCGCTGCGCTCCTTCGAAGAGGCGGAGCAGTTGCTGCGTCCTTTCTCGACGGTTTGTCTTCTGGAAATCCGTAAAAAGGGGTTTTAAGCGAGGTTTTAGAAATCGGTTTTAAGAGGTGTTTTCGACATAAACCTTACATTAATGATACAAAAAGGTAAATAACAATAATAAAAGAGAGATTTACACCCTCAGACTTACATGTTTGACGAACGAGATGAACTAAGTTTACGATTAGTGATGCTCGACTCGAATGTAGACGAAAGTGCCCTCGTAAGAGGAAAACGATTAGATTAATTAAGTTGATTAGTTGTGGAGTTGGTCAAATTGGTCGGTCATGCAAACGAGGCTGGTACTCAGAAGGATCCGAGCTTACGTGGTCGAATGTTCAAGCACGTAGACGCCAAAAAGTAAGAACAAAGGTCTAGAATGCAAAGGGAGAAGAGAAGGGCGGACACTCGCGTGAGAAATTTGAGGAGCGAAGGCTCCTATTTATACTAATCACGTGAAGGAATAGGGTTTTCGGAGAGACTTTGGAAGTGAATCTCGGAAAGATATGAAAAAGATACGAAAAATACGCAGAAAAGGACCTGGGAAGAGGGGCGTGATCCATCGCTGCGTCTCTTGGAAGAGGCGCAAAGACTGCCGTGCGTTCCCAGTGGGTTTCCTCCCCTGGAAGAAAGATTTCTGTGTTTAAGTTATGGAATAACGGGATAATTTGGTTTTCCTTAATATTTTGTATGAATATTACGGGAAATTGTTTACCAAAGATTAAAAGATTGTGAAATTTTTATAAAATATGGAATAGAAATCTCCGGAACATTCCAGAACATTCTGACTCGGGATTTAACGGTTATCAAAAAATGAAGACGGTTTTAGGCCCGGACTCCAAATGTACTCTAATTACTGTCAAAACGACCGTATCGGCACGTAGATGACAACTAAGAGGTAGACATCAGTGTTTGAGCAATCACTTGACGATAAACTTACGAACTGTCACAAATCATTCCGCGTACCAAACATGCGGCCCAATCATCACCGGGTGGTTTGCGGGAGGTGCAGAAATAAGGTATCTACAGAGCCCCCACTTTGACTGAGGCTTGGACAAGGCGAAAGTCAAAGTATAGCCATCAGGTCAATCGAAGATTACAACCTGACGACTATGGCGACGCGAGGCGGCTCAAGGGGTCTGAACCAAGGACCTGTCGTCGGGAACATTTTAGAGTCTGTCGACATTCGGGGAGGGTTGTTTAAAGTCCATTAGACTACGTAAGGAGGCTCGCCAGCCATAAGAAGAGATCATACCTGAGACTTCTTCTCGAGATGCTTCCGGAGGTGCGTGGGAGCTAAGGTTAAGCGTAGGAGCTAAGGTTAAGCGTAGGAGCTAAGGGTAAGCGTAGGAGCTAAGGGTAAGACCTAAAAGTTATGTAAGGATTTGTGCTAGGGCGTGGGGCCCTAAAGGAAAGCATCAATGGGAAGGAGGCCCGAATATAAGTTCAAACTAAGGGGTAACTAAGGCTCGAGTGTAGGAACTCCAAGGAAAGGCGATCCTAGAGGATGTGATCTTAAAGGGAGTTTGGGAATATGATCCTAAAAGGAAAGGTATGTGAACTTAAAAGGACGGCTGGTATGGGAACTTCTGGAGAACGAAACCTTTATCACACTCCGCGGGAAACAAGAAATATTGTGAGTAGCACGACACAGGCGGGAACTGCTGGGAGAAATCTGCTTGGGTCGTCTTCAAACAAACTTCGGAAGAACTTGAGAGGGCGATTGTATATCGCGAACTCTCGTGTTGGGAAACCTTATCAGGAATGTATCTCCATATTTCGAGAGGGATTGTCAATCCACTTACTCTCGCTGGGAACATAATCGGGAACTTATCTCCATGTCTCGAGAGGGATTGTCGATCCGCTTACTCTCGCTGGGGGAATATAATGAAGTCGTGTCGAAACACCTGTGAAGGAATACCCGCTCGTTATGACAAGCAAAGTCTTGGAAGCGATAAATAACGTATGATTGTCTGCTGTTGGCTTAGAAACGCTGGTCTGAACGAAAGATAATCGTCAAACGAACCAAAAGATAAAAATGGCATTGGGGAAGAGGCGCACCAAGGATGGGCCCACAAATAACGAACTCATAACGAATTTTTGAAAACTCGTATGGAGGGAACCTCAGGAAGAGGCGCAGCAAGAGCTGCGTCTCTTGGAAGAGGCGCAGCGCCTGCTGCGTCTGTTCCTGGAGGTGTCTTTTCTGCGTAAAAACGCGATAATTAGAGGGTTTAATTCATTTGTTCGAAATACAAATTCCTCAATTTCTCTCTCAAATCTTAACCATTTCCGCCAAAATTTGATCCAAAATCTTGCATTCATCATGACTAATCTAGGTATGTACATCATTCTTGCATTAATCTTCTATATTTTGCTTAATTTGGATCGAAAAAATTAGGGTTTTCAACCCAATTAATTCGAAAATTTGGGGGCTTTTTCCCCAAATGGATTTGCCTTGTAAAATTGGTATTAGAAACGGATAATTGGTAATATAAGGAACATAACCATGTATTTGTTTCGAATTCTCGTTGAGTTTTGAGCATTTGAGTGAAATTGAGACGGTTTCACATCTAAACCGTAAATTGCTTCGAAAATAGCCTTAGGATTGCCCATTTACGATGAAACTTGATATTTGGAATCCTTGGATTATGGGTGAACTTCCTACCATCTCAGAATTTTGGTTTGTGATGGCTTTTTCAGGACACTTTTCTAGGGCATAATCGCCGTTATAACGAAATGCTGCCGAAATTTCGACTCGAACCCACGACTAGGCTTCAACTTAGACTTGACTTGACCCAAATTACCACATGAGTGATCGGGTTTGTGAGAATATGGCCAAAGATGGCGAGAAAAGAGTGATTTCAGGGCTTTCGAAAGCTCGAAAATCCCTTAATCAAGGCTCGTCGTCACGTGACGCGGCCTAAATTACTTTAACGTTCCAGGTGATGAGGCTTCTAATTCTGGGAGAGCTCCCATGGAGGTAGACACTGTTATTGACCCTTCTCGTGTTATCAAGTTGGCTTTGGAGGAGGCTTTCACCGCCGCGGTGATGGCAGCTGGGGACGAGGTCCACGAGGAGGAGGCTGTTGAGGAGGAGGAGGCCCCGAGGCGGGCCAACGTTGGACAAGGCGGTCGTCAGCTGAGGAGAGCACCCGCGTGGGCTGAGACCTGGGACAGCAGGCACTTGCTTTGGGCTGCGGAGGGTCACCTGTTCTACAGGACGGTGAAGAGCCTAGTGATCTTGAATTCATTACTCATCACTCATCTTCTTTCATTTCATTTGCTCATATCTTTTCGAACGTTCATTCAAAACTAAAGATAGCTTTTGTTTCAAATCACAATAGGAGGCCGGGAATATTAGGTCGTTCTCGGGCTACACGACGGCGATGAAGTGCTATGAGAGGCTGTCGGCGGAGGAGCGCGCCATGATCGAGCGTGGAGCGTTTGGCGCCTTGGTGCAGGCTTGGAGGGATATCGCGAAGAGGAAGCTGCGGGCTAACCTCAGCCTGGTCCGCGCTTTCTTAGACCGATTCTGGGATACGACTTCAACTTTTCACATGCCTTTTGGTGAGGTGGGAGTCACGTTGGAGGACTACGGCATGATTTCTGGTCTGCCGTGAGGGACTGAGGTGGTGGAGTGGCCGGAGACTGCCATGAGGGTGGACTCGGCCGAGGCTAGGAGGTTGATCGGCTGGAACTTGTCGCCGAAGGTCACATGGCCTGTTTGGTGCCCGCCTCCTATGTCCGAGACTACTTTGAAGGGAAGACCCCGGCGCTGGTGACGATTGACGGGAGAGAGACGGCTCCTCCTCCCTGTACAGCTGAGCAGAGGGCTCGCTTGTGGCTTTGGTGGTTTCTGTCTTCGATCTACCTCGAAGACAAGGGAGAGAGGCTGTCGACGAAGCTTCTTCCCTTCCTTTCTGACCTGAGCTCCCTAGGGCGTTGGGACTGGGTCACTGCTGGTTTTGCGGTCCTCATCCGCTTCATGAGGGCCATGGTTCGTCCGTAGTTGATGGAGAAGGTAACTTCTCCTGGTGTTGTCGGCCCTGAACTACTGCTGGAGGTATGAACCTTCATTTGGATTAAAATCAATTCTTTTCCTTATCGAATTACGAAAGATCGTTGCTGACCATCTTGCTTCACAGGCGTGGGTGTACTCCTACTTTCCGAGCCTCTCGCCCAAGAGGACGGAGCCGCTGGAGAAGGCTTATCCCGTCGTGAGGGATTAGGTGATGTGTAGGATGAGGAGAAAGCGTTCCTCTCACGGTGTTTACCGGCGGGACGTGAACGCTCTTCAGCAGGACAGCGTGAGCATCTCACTTATATTCATTTTGCTTCTTCATTGCTTTTAATCGATCATAAGAATGATTCCTTGTTTGTCTTGTCCAGTGGGTGCCCAGGCCTTGGGCGGAGTACGCTGGAGCGCCTCCTTTTGTGGCTGAGGTCCTTCTACCTAGGAGCTCGAGCCGCCGCCGCCGAGGACGTCGATGGGTCCTGTGTGGTACTTGGGCGAGCGCTTGGCTCGTCGGTGCTCTCGGATGTGTTGACGGTTCCCATCGATCCTCCTAGACGATGTTCGGGGAGCCTTCGAGGCCGAGAGGAGGCTGACTTGGCTGGCGTTGGTGGTGACGCCCTCCTTCTTCCTGGCGAGGACTACTCGGCGTTCCTTTATGGGAGGTTGGCGTACTGGGCGGTTGTGGTGAGCATCTTCACTCTCCTTTATTCTTGATTTTGAGAATACGATGAAAGATCATCGATTAATGAGAAACATTTGACTTTGCAGGAGGTTGAGGCGGCGGGCATCGAGCCCCCAGAGTACCCCGAGACCCTCGAGTACACTGACGCGACCGGGAGGACGACGATCTCCGAGCTGCGTGACTTTGACGTGGCTGTGACGGATGCTGGCTTGGACGATTGGAAGCATCTGATTCGGAGGCTGAGCCTCTAATTTGCATGATTTTTGTGTAAGAACACATTTGACTTGAACTTATTCAATTATTGAGAACTTCTTTTTGAAAATGCAGGTTGAGCCGTCTCGGTTTGTGGCATTATGGAGGGTGACCAACCGGCTGCGATCTACTGCCATCGAGGCACTTATCGGCGGTCGAGGTCGTCAGGTATGAACCTTTCTTTATTTCATTTTTGAACTTTGATTTTCCCATTCATATTTTGCTTGAAATGATTGACATGAGCCAATTTTGTTGCTTACAGGGGGACCGTGAGCTGGAGCGAGAGTTGGCCTAGTCTCGGGAGGAGACAGCTCGCTTGTTGAGGGAGCTCGAGGTTCGCGACGCCGAGGTTGCTGCTCTCGAGGTGAGAGTTGCGGAGCTAGAGGGCGACCGGAAGTAGTTTTGCTTTGTTGTTGTTTGTATCTTGCACATTTTGGACTTTGCTCGGGGCTCGAGCCCCCAGTTTGGTGTACATTTCCCCTTTTTTGGTTGTATATATGATGGCATGAGTGCCTTTGCTGCTGGGTTGCGTTGCTTGTACCTGCAGGTTAGCTTTGAACAGGTTTGGTAGATGACGGTTTATGCCGTCACGCTGCCGAAATTTACATAGAAATCACATAGAACATAAATTTGTATATACACATGGAATAAATTAGCGCAAAACGAATGACTCAAAAGAATGCAAAAATGCAAAAGAAAGTGCCAAAAATGCAAAAATTTGCCAGAAATGACCGGACGGTAGGGAGGGTTACCCCTAAAAAAATGAAAAAAATAGAAACCTATAAGTTAGAAATGAATTGAT
Organism: Silene latifolia; assembly: GCF_048544455.1. Taxonomy (NCBI): domain Eukaryota; kingdom Viridiplantae; phylum Streptophyta; class Magnoliopsida; order Caryophyllales; family Caryophyllaceae; genus Silene; species Silene latifolia. The sequence continues at coordinate 40,754,443 of NC_133533.1, forward strand.
TAAAAAAGAAATAAAAGAAATATATAAATGAAATAAATATATAAGTTTTGAAATGAATTAAATTAAAATGAAAATGATTTCCTAAAAAAATGAAAATATACAAGTGTGTTAAAATGACGAGAATGTTGATATTGCCTCGAAATGTGTGCTCGTGGATTTAGGAAACACGAAATATGGCAATTTCCACGTATTTACCAAAATAATAACCCGTAGGAAAAAGAAATTATTCGTCAAGGAAATTAGGAAAGATCCAACGCGGAAAATCACAGAAACCTTGCTGAGGAAGAGGCGCAGCATGAGCTGCGTCCCTTGAAAGAGGCGCAGCAGGTGCTGCGCCTGTTCCCAGGTGTGTCTGTTCTGGCAGATTTTAGGAAACAGATTTTAGTATAAATAGAGACGTTGATGGAGGTTTTATTCACACAATTCTTCCGTCTCTTCTTCGTCTTATTACATAAAATTCCCAATATAATCACTCATCATGAATACTTTGGAGATTCGCCTAAAAGAGTGGAACAACGAGTTTTCCAACATGGAGAAACACGATATGGGCGCCTATAATCTTGGATCTTTGTAGAGTTTGAAGCTTATCAAGGTTGTCAAACCATTCCTAGATGCTTGTCTTGATTATTGGGACCCGAATTATCATGTTTTTGCGTTCCCCAGAGGCGATATTTGCCCATTTCCCGAAGAAATTGCTGCGTTCGGTCGGTGGGACCCAGAACACTTGTCTGCCATTCCTTCTACTTCACAAGGGTATAAGAGCAAATTTAGAGACTTGCTTGGGTTGACAAGACTTGAGGTGGACCGTTTAGTGACCTCAAAAGGAGTGCGAATGTTGGACTTCATTGACCGATTCATTAACAGGGCCGACCCCACCGTTTCTTATGTTGCGAGGCGAAGGGCATGTGAATTTTGTTTATTGCATGTATATGTCCTTCAAGGGCATGTTGATGAAGACTTGAGATGTGATCCCCGTCTTCTTGGCCTAGTTGAGCAAATGGAGCTGCGCAGGAGCCCAACTTGTTTATGCTTAGGAGAGATCCTGTTGGGCTTGGATAATAGGAAAGCCAATCGTGACCTACCGTACTTGGGAAGTCCCGTTATCTTGCAGGTAAAAGAACATTTTTCTCTCTCTTTTTTTGTTCTTTTTTTTTCTTTTTCGTTTTCTTTTTTTTTTCTTTTTTTTTCTCGCTTTTTTTTTCTAATACCCGCTTTTGGTAGGTCTGGCTTATGGAGCGTCTTCGATTGATCGAGCCCCCAGTTCATGTTCCTTCTTATTATGCTCGTTCGATTGCGATGAGGACCAGGCATTACATGGTGGACTTCACTCGGGTTTGCAATTATTGGGAGAATAAATTGAAGAGTGATGATGGCCCCTTGATTAGGTGGATTGTACCATGGTGGCACCTCAAATCTGTTCCTGGAGCATCTTCCTTGGATCCTACCCGATCTGTGCGCATTCCTGGCTTGGAATTCATGGTGTGCATCTTCCCGGAAAGGCTGATGAGACAGGTTGGACTAAAGCAGACAATCCCGAAGCTTGACACTATCCCGCAGACTGCCGTGGCGCTTACTACTGAGAGTCGAAGGGAGTGGGCCATTAAATGGGCTCAAAGAAACGTATGGTTCTTGAACTCTTCTGCTAATGCCTTATGGGTGTCGGACTCCTACCTGCGATGGAGGAAGGCTACTACTCCGGAAGAGCGCGAGAGATTGAGGAAGCGCGAGCCTGTTGACTACAAGGTGCGCGAGGTGGAAAAGGAGAAAGAGAAGCATCTGACTGAGGGAGAGGAGGAAGCCGGGTTTCGAGTTGTTCATCCTGCGAAGAAACCGAAGACCTCTCCTGCCGTGGGCAAAGTGATTGATAAGAATGGGAAGGCTAGGCCTCGAGAAAGACCGTTGGTGATTAGGTCCGAAATGGCGCAAGAGCGTCCGGCTCGAGGTCGTAACAAGAAGTATGACAAGAATGACAAGGGCAAAGGGAAGATGGAGGAATAGCCCAAGTCTTTATTATTATTTATTATTATTATTACTGTTGCAATAAAAAGGTGGGGTTTCTAGAATCCTAGCCTATTTTATTTTTATTATGTAGCGTATTATTATTAGAAAATGAATGGAATAAAAAAGGTTAATTGGTTATGAAACCGTTGTGATTTTCTATTTATTATTCTTGTCGAATTCCAAATGCAATGCAAATGTCCTTTTATTTACATTTTAAAATAATGGGTTGTATCCCGTGAAGGATTGCCTACGTATTCATTAAGAAAATGAAATCAAACCCTTGCGCGTAGTTCGAGTAAATGTAAAAGAATAATTGTTCTAAGCATGAGCTTGTAATGAACATTAGAAAATAAGCATGAGCTTTTTACTTACTCTTAAGGTGCAAATTAGTTTATTCGATGATATGAGGATGATAAATTTGTCAGAATGCAAGAGCAGAGTGACATTAGCTTATTTCAGCTTGGGCAGGGGCCGTTTATGTAGTGCCACAAGAGCGACACGTGAGGTTACGCGAGGCGCGTTTTTGTTCCTATTCTAGGCATAATACCGTTTTAGTTGGTCGAGGTTTGTCGGGTTGGCGAATTCATTCCCATCTAGGTCTGTGATTCTAACCGCACCCCCTGGAAGTATGGACTTGATTAGAAATGGCCCGGCCCAATTAGGTTTGAATTTTCCCCGTGGATCGACAGGTAAAAGAGCTCTAACCGACTTGAGTACTAAGTCTCCTTCCTTGATGTTTCTTGGCTTAACCCTTTTGTTGAAGGCTCATTTGATACGTGCTTGATACGTTTGGACATTATGCAAGGCGCGTAGCCTACGTTCATCCAGGAGGATGAGTTCTTCATATCTATCCCTCTTCAAATCGGCTTCCGGGATTTGACTTTCGAGTAAGATACGCAAGGATGGTATCTCTAGCTCGACTGGCTGTACAGCTTCCATGCCGTAGGTCAAATAGAAAGGAGTGGCCCCAGTGGGCGTCCTAACAGATGTGCGATATCCCCACAAAGCAAAGGGTATCTTGCTTGGCCAATCTCGATAGTTGTCAATCATTTTCTTGAGAATTGTGACAACGTTCTTGTTTGCTGCCTCTACCGCACCATTAGTCTGTGGTTTATATGGCGAAGAGTGGTGATGCCTAATTTTGTACTTGGCTAGAAATTGCTCAGTCTCAGCTTGGAAATGTGATCCATTATCACTAATGATCTCATGTGGGCAACCGTATCGGCAAATGATGTTGTTTTGTATGAATTTTGCCACATTTTTAGCCGTGAGACTAGTGTAGGAAGCCGCCTCTACCCATTTGGTGAAATAGTCGATTGCCACTAGGATGAAACAGTGACCTCCTGTTCCGGCTGGGGTTATCTTCCCGATTATATAAATTCCCCAGGCAGAAAATGGCCAAGGAGATGTCATCGTATAGAGCAATGAAGGAGGGACATGTTGTACATTCCCGAAGATTTGGCAGTTGTGGCAATGTCTTACATATTTGATGCAATCGGATTCCATTGTGGTCCAATAATACCCCAAACGTGTGATTTTCTTTGCCATCATGGGCCCACTCATGTGAGGACCACATTCTCCATCATGGACTTCTTCCAACACTTTCCGTGCCTGTGAATGATCAAGGCAACGTAGGATTACACCAAGAGGTGTTCTTCTGTATAACTCTCCTTGCATGAGAACGTATTGGGAAGCTAGTAAGCGTATAGCACGTTGTCACTTTTTGTCCATATCCGGTGGATAGGTACCGTTGAGCTTGAAATTTAGGATTGCTTGGAACCAGGGTTCCTGTGTGATTTCCTCTTCGTCGGCGATTTGGTGGACATATGCTGGCTCTGACCGTCGCTCGATGCATAAAGGCATTTCCACCATGTCATCTGGCATATTAATCAAAGATGCGAGTTTTGAAAGAGCATCTGCAAATTGATTTTATTCCCGAGGTAGGTGTAGATAGGTCACGTGATCAAAGAATTGGGCCACTTGGTCTATTCTGGCTTGATAAGGTGCTAAGCTTTCGCTTCGGATTTTCCAGGATCCCGTAACTTGGTTGATGATCAGTGATGAATCCCCATGCACTCGGAGGTTTTTAATGCCTAAGCTCACTGCCGCTTGTAGTCCTATGAGACAAGCTTCATATTCTGCAGCATTATTTGTCACCTCGAAGTCGAGTTTGACAGAGATTGGTGTATGCTCACCTTCAGGAGAAATGAGCAACACTCTTATTCCAAATCCTCTTAAGTTTGATGCCCCATCAAAGTAAAGGTCCCAGGAGTCTACATCGGTTTGGAGTATATCCTCGTCTGGAAATGACCAAGTATCTATTGTTTGTGCATCATTGTTGGGATTTCCCGCAAAGAATTCGGCAACGGCGCGCCCTTTTATAACTTTCAGAGGTACGTATTTGAGATCGAACTATGAGAGCATCAAAGTCCATCTTGCTAGGCGTCCGTTGAGGACGGGTTTTTCGAAGGGGTATTTGACTGGATCCATTTTGGAGTATATTTTGAGGGAGTAGCTAAGCATGTAATGGCGTAGCTTCTTCGTTGCCCACACAAGAGCGAGGCATGTCTTTTCGAGTTGTGAGTATTTGCACTCGTACTCCATGAACTTCTTACTAAGGTAGTAGATAGCCCTTTCTTCCTTTCCTACGGTTTGAGCTAGCATGGCACCCATGGCTGTTTCGGTTACTGTGAGATACAAATCAAGAGGTTGATCTCGTTGAGGTGGCATGAGCACTGGTGGTTTAGCTAATATCTCCTTGATTCGATCGAATGCCTTCTGACAGTCATCATCCCACATGGTGTGATCCGTTTTCTTGAGCTTCTTGAAGATAGGTTCACAAATCATGGTGAGTTTCGATATGAATCGACTATAATATTGCACTTTCCCTAGGAATCCTCTGACTTCTTTTTTGGTTTGAGGTTGTGGCATTTCGATCAGAGCCTTGATCTTGGAAGGGTATATTTCTATACCTCATTGGCTAACGACGTATCCCAGGAGTTTACCAGATGTTACTCCGAATGCGCACTTCTGAGGATTGAGCCTCATGTTGTACTTTCGTAGCCTTGCGAAGAATTTGCGAAGGTTCGCGATATTCCCTTCTCTATCCTTGGATTTGACAATCATGTCGTCTACGTATACCTCAACTTCTTTGTGCATCATGTCATGTAAGAGTGTAGTTGCGGTGCGTTGATATGTAGCGTCGGCGTTGATTAACCCGAACAGCATGACCGTATAGCAATAGGTTCCCCATTGAGTGACAAAGGCGGTCTTATGCATGTCTTCTATGGCCATCTTGATTTGGTTATAACCCGCATACCCATCCATGAAGGATAGTAATGCCTGGTCTGCCGTATTGTCCACCAATATGTCGATGTGTGGTAGAGGGAAGTCATCTTTAGGACTTGCTTTGTTTAAGTCCCTAAAATCAACACAAACACGGAGTATCCCATCCTTTTTGGGTAAAGGTACTATGTTAGCTACCCAGTCAGAGTACTCGGAAACTTTGATGAACCCGGCTTTGAATTGCTTATCGACTTTTTCTTTAATCTTGAGAGCCCATTCTGTTCTCATCCGATGAAGCTTCTGTTTTAATGGCTTGAAACCTGGCTTAATTGGGATTCTATGTTCGGCGATATCCTTGTCGATCCCTGGCATGTCTTTGTAGGACCACGCGAAAACGTCTTTGAACTCGTGTAGGAGGTCTATGAAGTCGGCCCTTTCGGTAGAGCTCAAGGTAGTCCCTATCCTAAGTTCTTGGGGTTCTAATTCGGTTCCTACATTGATGGGTTCGGTGTTCTCTATTACTGGTCTCCCTTCCCCTTCCTGTAGTATTTCTTTGGCTACGTAGGGAGGTATTTCAATCGAGTCTGGGTCTTGGCCATCCTCAGTATCATCGTAAACAGAATTGCACTCAAGATAACACAAAGAGTAAGCAAAACCTGATTTATTCATATTGATGTTTGAGAAAAGTTGAAACAAAGAAGCCATCTGATCTGTGGTCAGCGGCGGTAAAGGGACAGTTGTTGGGACATTTCCCGAACTACTGTTACTATTTGAGGCTAAGCTAGGAGAAAGAAAGGGAATGGGGATGACGACAGGAGGAGACTCCTTTGAACATATCTCCTTTGAATTGCACTCCGACTCTGACTCTGACTCGAATTCATCGTCTTCTGGTTCTCCTTTGAACATCTCTCCTTCTCCAGTGGTGAGCTTAAAGAGCTTTCCTTGATTGTTGGTCCACTTGATTGATTTTCTCCATCCTTTCTGCTGGTTCGCGTTAGCTTTTGTGATTAACGCGGTAGGGTTGAACTGATCGTCTTGAAGTATCATGGTAATGATCTCATCCTGCGCGGCTCTAACAAATCGATCCTCTCCAAACAATAGACTAACAGCTTGTTCGTCTAAGCAAGGTGCTTGATGGGTTTTGACGGTAGGAACCGTTTCTGGAGGAATGAAGTAGCAATCGTGAAAGATCTCGATTCCGGCTAGCTTCCTTCCGAGATAGTGCCAAGGTTCGGGAAATCCATGAAAGAGTTCTAGACTTCCTTCCTTAACAAAGTATCCATTTAGGGTAGGGAGATAGGGTCGCATTTGGACTCCTATGTGCTTGCGGTTTTGAACTTGAGCGAGCATTTCGAGGACTTCCTCTTTAGTGGGCTTGTATCCTAGTCCAAGTGGTATTCTTTTTGAGTTGCCTTCCTTGTATGGTGTGAAGGTGTTTCTTCGAATGGGGTTTAAAGGCATTCCAGGGAAGTATCCCTGGGATTTGAGTATGTGGTTGACCACCAAGTTGGAGTAGGGATTGTAGTATAAGGGTGCCAATTCGCTTTCTATGACACTTATGCTTTGGAAGCCCCCAAGTTCATATACTGGATCCGCAAGGACTTGATTTTTTGACTTCTTTTCGATTATTGCCTTGATGGGTGACGAAGTGATCGTCACCACTTTGCCATTTAGTGGGATTTTAATCTTTTGGTGAAGGGTGGATGTTACCGCTTTGGAAGCGTGAATCCAAGGTCTCCCTAGAAGTATATTGAAGGAAGCTTCAATGTCCACTATTTGGAAGTTAACCTTTTGCTCAATTGGCCATGTGGCTATGGTTAGGTTAACGAGTCCTACTACCTTTCGTCGTGTACCATCATATGCGCGAACACCTTGATTGGTAGGGGTCCAATCCGACTCTTTCATGCCTAATTTGTATGCCGTTTTGAGAGGTATGACGTTGACCGCGGAGCCATCATCAACCAAGGTCATTGGCACATTCTTCTTTAGACAAATGACAGTGATGTAAAGAGCCAAGTTATGACTAGCGCCAAAGGGTGGCAAATCTTCATCTGAGAAAGTAATAGGATTACTTAACTTTGGTGATTCTTGGAAGACCAAGTTGACTACATCGTCAGGTGTGGAATTATGTGCTACGTTTAGTTTGGCCAAAGCTTGCAGTAAAGCTTGGCGATGTGGGAATGAGCTTGCTACTAGTTGCCAGACTGAAAGATCAGCTTTTGTCTTCTGTAATTGCTTGAGCAAATGATCAGTGGAGTCATCTTCGTTATCATTTGGTGTGATAACGTTGGTTGGACCATTTTGAGTAGTATTTTGATATGGACGCCCCGAACGAGTTAGGTGGTCCATATCTTGGTCTTCACCATTTTGGACTATTTCCTTGACTAGGGAGTTTTCAATAAGATACTCGTCTTCATCATCGTCGGCCCATACTCCATTGATTGTAGCTAGTTCCCTCATTCTCATGATTTCGTCTTCTAATTGCGTGATTTGGTCGACTAGTTTATCAACCACGGCGACTATTTCTTGCATAATAACATTTTGAGAGAAGATTAGTGGCACATGCTCTTTAGGTGTTGCGTTGGGATCATGTAAAGTTGTCACCACATTTTCCAATTTCCAAACTTGCCTATCTACACTTCTTGCCCATGTGATGAAGTCGGAAATGGTAGGAGAGACAGTAGAGTAGAACTCTTCATTCTCGATCGCGTAGATCTCATCTTCAATTGGAGAAATGAGGTGTGAACAATCTAAGGTAGATTCTTCACTTGTGATCACTAGAAACCCAAGAGGGTTCTGAGTGTTGTTGGGTTTACCTCCCCGCGGTATTGGTAGTCGACCATCTTCGATCATGTCTTAAAGCACATTTTTCAATTTGTAGCATTTTTCTGTGTCATGCCCATTGCCCCTATGGTATTCACAAGATTTGTTCTCGTCCCAGAATTTGGATTTCTTTTCGGGTTCAGGAGTAGGTCCTATGGGTTGGAGTTTGCCTTGCTTCATTAACCTCTTTAGAGCGTTGGAGTAAGCGTCCCCAAGATTTGTGAATTTCCTTGGTGGGGTACTTTTCTTGGATAGCTCGAGAAGGTTAATCTCATCGGTCTTGCTAGTGGAGCCGTATGAACGACTTCTTGAGCCTTGATATCCTCGACCTACCGTTTTGGACAAGAGCCCTTTACGGATGTCATCTTCAATCCTTGTTCCTAGTACGGTTAAGTTCTTGAAAGTTTTGATGTTTTGGTATCTCAAATGATTGGCATAGATGGGTTTGAGATTGTCCACGAACTTCTCCACAAGGGTAGCCTCATCCGGGCGTTCAACTATTTGGGTACTAGTCTTCCTCCACCTACTTAGGAAGTCGGTGAATCCTTCTTTGTCATTTTGGGTAAGAACCTCTAGAGTGCGCATGTTAACTTGGATCTCGGCATTATCCGCGTATTGCTTAGAAAACTCGATCGCGGCATCTTCCCAAGTAGCGATCTTCTTGTGTTCTAAAGAGTAGAACCATTGCTTTGGGATGGTGTCAAGAGATGAAGGAAAGATCCTTAAGAACATCTCGGGTTTGATGCCTTTGATAGACATGTAATCCTTAAAGGCACGGATGTGGTTCAAAGGGTTTTTGTGCCCCTTGAATTTAGGGATATCCGTCATGTTGAAGTTGGTTGGTAATTTGGAATTTACGGCCTCATACTTGCGATTATTCTCCCTATAAATGTCATCCCCTTTAAGATACATCAATTGCTCCTCTAACTATTGGAGTCTTTTTTCAGCTGCAGTCATTCCCATGTGAGGGTTTTCATCCCTGAAGTCATTCACAAAGTCATCCACTACTTCACTTTCTTGAGGAGGCAACCTCCCCTCGACGGCGTAGATTCGGCCATCGATGGTGTCAAGGCGATCATACACTTGGTCTTGGGTGACTTGGATTTGGGCTAGCGCGGCTAGAATTCGATCATTACCATCTTGAAGTTGGTTGAAGTTCACGTCGCTTGTTTCAGGCATCTTGAAAATTGGACAAGAGATCGATGACGAATCAAAACACGATCGACCATTCTAACGCACTTGCTAAGAAAGAAATGTTTTGACTCGTGAAGTAGGTGTGTGCCACTTGTGTTGAGTGAGCTTTAAAGAAAAGACAAAGTTTTGAAAAATGTGTATCCTAGTCAACTATAGTGTAGTTGTAGGAGTCGACTCGAAGTGAGGTTTTGAAATGGGCTTGGGCCCGAAATTTGACTCGACAAACGGACGGAGTTTCGACTCGGTTTTGCGCTAATCATGGCCTTTTCGAAATTTTCATTTAAAAAAGGGATTTTGATTTTTCAAAAAATCGTCATGGTTTCGTTTAGAAATGGTGATCACGTAAGGTACAAACATTTATACAAGCATTATAACGGGATGCTGAGTGCATTTAAAAGGCTTTTGGTTTAAAGGGTGGGTTGCCATACCGAACCATCAAACCTGAAGTCTGTGGAGAGGCTCGTACCAAACAAGAGTAAGGCCGATTCCTAGTCCATTTCCACAAGTAGTGAAGGCCCTTGATACAAACAAGAGTAAGCATCATGGTATGGATGACGTCAATCGCTATCCATCCTTAGGCCCAAATAAGAATTAGGACCATTTAGACGGGACGATTGGTCGAATGGGTTGGTTTGGGCCTAGGAAGGCCGAATAAAACGATCTAGGAAGACCGAGTTATGAAAACCGACAATTGTCTTGTACAAACTATTCCCTAACCTTGTTCAAGTTTCACCCTTTTGGCTACACGTAAGTGTATTATCCCCAGCGGAGTCGCCAAACTGTGGACAATGGGCCACAGGGGCGCTTGGGAATGAACAAGCGTTTGCATTTGTGGAGTCGCCACCAATTTATTATGGAAAATTGGAAACCGTTCGAATACCTCATGTCATGTCAAGACACAAAGTAGTGACATGAACACCAAGAACTCGTTACCCTTAGCATTCTATGTCTAGAATGGCTCTCGTGGATGCCAATGAACACGGATGTTCACAGAGATCTGGAGTAAGGGGTGAGGGTACGTATTAGGAAGCTCTTTTGATCGAACACATAATCTCGCCCGCCTCGATAGCGGCCTCTAATAATGATTAGGGAAGTTATTCATACTCGATATATCGTCGATTATATGCATGCAATGCAACATCCAAGTTTTAATCCTAACATGTGAGAATTAATGTCGAAGTAGGATTTAATGCTTAATTACATGTGAAGGCATACAAATGACACAAGAAATATTATAAATGAAATTACAATAATGAAAATTACAATAATTACATCGGGTTCATTGATTTATGTTGAAAATACCTTTAAAACGGATAATTTGAGAAAAAGAATAAAAGAAAGAATTAACGAACAAAAATTAGGCGATAATACGGATAATAGTCAATTATACGTAAGCTAATTAACTAAGTCAAGGCAGAACGGGAGTTCAGAGGCAGAAATCAACCTGGAAAAGGCGCAGCAGGACTGCGCCCTTTGGAAGAGGCGCAGCAGTTGCTGCGTCTGTTCCAAGGGTGAGTTCTGGCTGTGAAGCCGGAACTGCAAATCGTTAATATTAATTGGTGAATTTAAATGATTGATTAATATATTTACTCGGATGGAAGTGATTATCAGGTTATTTACATGTGATTGATGGTCATAAAAGCAATAAAACATGGATGAGACGGATGCAAACGAATTATTTACATGAACGAACGATTGATTAATGACATGGGTGAACTAAATAGGTTAAATATAACGAATTAATGACAAATTAATGACGAATATGACAATAGACAGATGAAAATATATCAAAGATCGAATTCCAGAAACCCGATATGAACGAATCGAATTTCTACAACCCGGATTGATTTTAATGACGAAAACCCGCAAATATTGGATTATAAGGGATTTAAGCCGAAATTAATGACGAATTAAACGTGTTAACGATGATGAATTATGTACATGTGAAATTATTATGCTATTGTCTCAAAGAATTAAAGAAAACAAATAAAAACGAATAAAAGTTGACGAATTACGAGAGGGACGAAGGAAGAAGAAAGGAAGCGAGAACTGCGGCGGCCTCGAAGAGGCGCAGCAGGGCGCGCTCCTTCAAGAGGCGCAGCGATTCTGCGTCCTTTCTCGACGGTTTGTCTTCTGGAAATCCGTAAAAAGGGGTTTTAAGCGAGGTTTTAGAAATCGGTTTTAAGAGGTGTTTTCGACATAAACCTTACATTAATGATACAAAAAGGTAAATAACAATAATAAAAGAGAGATTTACACCCTCAGACTTACATGTTTGACGAACGAGATGAACTAAGTTTACGATTAGTGATGCTCGACTCGAATGTAGACGAAAGTGCCCTCGTAAGAGGAAAACGATTAGATTAATTAAGTTGATTAGTTGTGGAGTTGGTCAAATTGGTCGGTCATGCAAACGAGGCTGGTACTCAGAAGGATCCGAGCTTACGTGGTCGAATGTTTAAGCACGTAGACGCCAAAAAGTAAGAACAAAGGTCTAGAATGCAAAGGGAGAAGAGAAGGGCGGACACTCGCGTGAGAAATTTGAGGAGCGAAGGCTCCTATTTATACTAATCACGTGAAGGAATAGAGTTTTCGGAGAGACTTTGGAAGTGAATCTCGGAAAGATATGAAAAAGATACGAAAATACGCAGAAAAGGACTCGGGAAGAGGCGCGGATCACATGCGTCTCTTGGAAGAGGCGCGGCACTGCCGCGTCTTTCCCAGTGGTTTCCTCCTGCGGAAGAAAGATTTCCGTGTTTAAGTTATGGAATAACGGGATAATTTGGTTTTCCTTAATATTTTGTATGAATATTACGGGAAATTGTTTACCAAAGATTAAAAGATTGTGAAATTTTTATAAAATATGGAATAGAAATCTCCTAACATTCCAGAACATTCTCGACTCGGATTTAACGGTTATCAGAAAAATGAAGACGGTTTTAGGCCCGGACTCCAAATGTACTCTAATTATCACAAAACGACCGTATCGGCACGTAGATGACAACTAAGAGGTAGACATCAGTGTTTGAGCAATCACTTGACGATAAACTTACGAACTGTCACAAATCGTTCCGCGTACCAAACATGCGGCCCAATCATCACCGGGTGGTTTGCGGGAGGTGCAGAAATGAGGTATCTACAGAGCCCCCACTTTGACTGAGGCTTGGACAAGGTGAAAGTCAAAGTATAGCCATCAGGTCAATCGAAGATTACAACCTGACGACTATGGCGACGCGAGGCGGCTCAAGGGGTCTGAACCAAGGACCTGTCGTCGGGAACATTTTAGAGTCTGTCGACTATCGGGGAGGGTCGTTTAAAGTCCATTAGACTACGTAAGGAGTCTCGCCAGCCATAAGAAGAGATCATACCTGAGACTTCTTCTCGAGATGCTTCCGGAGGTGCGTGGGAGCTAAGGTTAAGCGTAGGAGCTAAGGTTAAGCGTAGGAGCTAAGGGTAAGCGTAGGAGCTAAGGGTAAGACCTAAAAGTTATGTAAGGATTTGTGCTAGGGCGTGGGGCCCTAAAGGAAAGCATCAATGGGAAGGAGGCCCGAATATAAGTTCAAACTAAGGGGTAACTAAGGCTCGAGTGTAGGAACTCCAAGGAAAGGCGATCCTAGAGGATGTGATCTTAAAGGGAGTTTGGGAATATGATCCTAAAAGGAAAGGTATGTGAACTTAAAAGGACGGCTGGTATGGGAACTTCTGGAGAACGAAACCTTTATCACACTCCGCGGGAAACAAGAAATATTGTGAGTAGCACGACACAGGCGGGAACTGCTGGGAGAAATCTGCTTGGGTCGTCTTCAAACAAACTTCGGAAGAACTTGAGAGGGACGATTGTATATCGCGAACTCTCGTGTTGGGAAACCTTATCAGGAATGTATCTCCATATTTCGAGAGGGATTGTCAATCCACTTACTCTCGCTGGGAACATAATCGGGAACTTATCTCCATGTCTCGAGAGGGATTGTCGATCCGCTTACTCTCGCTGGGGGAATATAATGAAGTCGTGTCGAAACACCTGTGAAGGAATACCCGCTCCTTATGACAAGCAAAGTCTTGGAAGCGATAAATAATGTATGATAGTCTGCTGTTGGCTTAGAAACGCGGGTCTGAACGAAAGATAATCGTCAAACGAACCAAAAGATAAAATGGCATTGGGGAAGAGGCGCACCAAGGATGGGCCCACAAATAACGAACTCATAACGAATTTTTGAAAACTCGTATGGAGGGAACCTCAGGAAGACGCGCAGCAAGAGCTGCGTCTCTTGGAAGAGGTGCAGCGCCTGCTTCGTCTGTTCCTAGAGGTGTCTTTTCTGCGTAAAAACGCGATAATCAGAGGGTTTAATTCATTTGTTCGTAATACAAATTCCTCAATTTCTCTCTCAAATCTTAACCATTTCCGCCAAAATTTGATCCAAAAGCTTGCATTCATCATGACTAATCGAGGTATGTACATCATTCTTGCATTAATCTTCTATATTTTGCTTAATTTGGATCGAAAAAATTAGGGTTTTCAACCCAATTAATTCGAAAATTTGGGGCTTTTCCCCCAAATGGATTTGCCTTGTAAAATTGGTATTAGAAACGGATAATTGGTAATATAAGGAACATAACCATGTATTTGTTTCGAATTCTCGTTGAGTTTTGAGCATTTGAGTGAAATTGAGACGGTTTCACAGCTAAACCGTAAATTGCTTCGAAAATAGCCTTAGGATTGCCCATTTACGATGAAACTTGATATTTGGAATCCTTGGATTATGGGTAAACTTCCTACCATCTCGGAATTTTGGTTTGTGATGGCTTTTTCAGGACACTTTTCCAGGGCATAATCGCCGTTATAACGAAATGCTGCCGAAATTTCGACTCGAACCCACAACTAGGCTTCAACTTAGACTTGACTTGACCCAAATTACCACATGCGTGATCGGGTTTGTGAGAATATGGCCAAAGATGGCGAGAAAAGAGTGATTTCAGGGCTTTCGAAAGCTCGAAAATCCCTTAATCAAGGCTCGTCGTCACGTGACGCGGCCTAAATTACTTTAACGTTCCAGGTGATGAGGCTTCTAATTCTGGGAGAGCTCCCATGGAGGTAGACACTGTTGTTGACCCTTCTCGTGTTATCAAGTTGGCTTTGGAGGAGGCTTTCACCGCCGCGGTGATGGCAGCTGGGGACGAGGTCCACGAGGAGGAGGCTGTTGAGGAGGAGGAGGCCCCGAGGCGGGCCAACGTTGGACAAGGAGGTCGTCAGTTGAGGGGAGCACCCGCGTGGGCTGAGACCTGGGACAACAGGCACTTGCTTTGGGCTGCGGAGGGTCACCTGTCCTACAGGACGGTGAAGAGCCTAGTGATCTTGAATTCATTACTCATCACTCATCTTCTTTCATTTCATTTGCTCATATCTTTTCGAACGTTCATTCAAAACTAAAGATAGCTTTTGTTTCAAATCACAATAGGAGGCCGGGAATATTAGGTCGTTCTCGGGCTACACGACGGCGATGGAGTGCTATGAGAGGCTGTCGGCGGAGGAGCGCGCCATGATCGAGCGTGGAGCGTTTGGCGCCTTGGTGCAGGCTTGGAGGGATATCGCGAAGAGGAAGCTGCGGGCTAACCTCAGCCTGGTCCGCGCTTTCTTAGACCGATTCTGGGATACGACTTCAACTTTTCACATGCCTTTTGGTGAGGTGGGAGTCACGTTGGAGGACTACAGCATGATTTCTGGTCTGCCGTGAGGGACTGAGGTGGTGGAGTGGACGGAGACTGCCATGAGGGTGGACTCGGCCGAGGCTAGGAGGTTGATCGGCTAGAACGTGTCGCCGAAGGCTTATACAGTGCCTGGTTTGGTGCCCAGTTCCTATGTCCGAGACTACTTTGCAGGGAAGACCCCGGCGCTGGTGACAATTGACGGGAGAGAGACGGCTCCTCCTCCCTGTACAGCTGAGCAGAGGGCTCGCTTGTGGCTTTGGTGGTTTCTGTCTTCGATCTACCTCGGAGACAAGGGAGAGAGGCTGTCGACGAAGCTTCTTCCCTTCCTTTCTGACCTGAGCTCCCTAGGGCGTTGGGACTAGGTCACTGTTGGTTTTGCGGTCCTCATCCGCTTCATGAGGGCCATGGTTCGTCCGGAGTTGATGGAGAAGGGAACTTCTCCTGGTGCTGTCGGCCCTGGACTACTGCTGGAGGTATGAACCTTCATTTGGATTAAATCAATTCTTTTCCTTATCGAATTACGAAAGATCATTACTGACCATCTTGCTTCACAGGCGTGGGTGTACTCCTACTTTCCGAGCCTCTCGCCCAAGAGGACGGAGCCGCTGGAGAAGGCCTATCCCGTCGTGAGGGATTAGGTGATGTGTAGGATGAGGAGCAAGCGTTCCTCTCACGGTGTTTACCGGCGGGACGTGAACGCTCTTCAGAAGGACAGCGTGAGCATCTCACTTATATTCATTTTGCTTCTTCATTGCTTTTAATCGATCATAAGAATGATTCCTTGTTTGTCTTGTCCAGTGGGTGCCCAGGCCTTGGGCGGAGTACGCTGGAGCGCCTCCTTTTGTGGCTGAGGTCCTTCTACCTAGGAGCTCCAGCAGGCTGCTGCTGAGGACGTCGATGGGTCATGTGTGGTACTTGGGCGAGCGCTTGGCTCGTCAGTGCTCTCGGGATGTGTTGACGGTTCCCATCGATCCTCCTAGGACGATGTTCAGGGAGCCTTCTGAGGCTAAGAGAGAGGCTGACTTGGCTGGCGTTGGTGGTGACGCCCTCCTTCTTCCTGGCGAGGACTACTCGGCGTTCCTTTATGGGAGGTTGGCGTACTGGGCGGTTGTGGTGAGCATCTTCACTCTCCTTTATTCTTGATTTTGAGAATACGATGAAAGATCATCGATTAATGAGAAACATTTGACTTTGCAGGAGGTTGAGGCGGCGGGCATCGAGCCCCCAGAGTACCCCGAGACCCTCGAGTACACTGACGCGACCGGGAGGACGACGATCTCCGAGCTGCGTGACTTTGACGTGGCTGTGACGGATGCTGGCTTGGACGATTGGAAGCATCTGATTCGGAGGCTGAGCCTCTAATTTGCATGATTTTTGTGTAAGAACACATTTGACTTGAACTTATTCAATTATTGAGAACTTCTTTTTGAAAATGCAGGTTGTGCCGTCTCGGTTTGTGGCATTATGGAGGGTGACCAACCGGCTGCGATCTACTGCCATCGAGGCACTTATCGGCGGTCGAGGTCGTCAGGTATGAACCTTTCTTTATTTTATTTTTGAACTTTGATTTTCCCATTCATATTTTGCTTGAAATGATTGACATGAGCCAATTTTGTTGCTTACAGGGGGACCGTGAGCTGGAGCGAGAGTTGGCCCAGTCTCGGGAGGAGACAGCTCGCTTGTTGAGGGAGCTCGAGGTTCGCGACGCCGAGGTTGCTGCTCTCGAGGCGAGAGTTGCGGAGCTAGAGGGCGACTGGCAGTAGTTTTGCTTTGTTGTTGTTTGTATCTTGCACATTTTGGACTTACATTTTGGACTTTGCTCGGGGCTCGAGCCCTCAGTTTGGTGTACATTTCCCCTTTTTTGGTTGTATATATGATGGCATGAGTGCCTTTGCTGCTGGGTTGCGTTGCTTGTACCTGCAGGTTAGCTTTGAACAGGTTTGGTAGATGACGGTTTATGCCGTCACGCTGCCGAAATTTACATAGAAATCACATAGAACATACATTTGTATATACACATGGCCTAAATTAGCGCAAAACGAATGACTCAAAAGAATGCAAAAATGCAAAAGAAAGTGCCAAAAATACAAAAATTTGCCAGAAATGACCGGACGGTAGGGAGGGTTACCCCTTAAAAATGAAAAAAATAGAAACCTATAAGTTAGAAATGAATTGATTAAAAAAGAAATAAAAGAAATAAATAAATGAAATAAATATATAAGTTTTGAAATGAATTAAATTAAAATGAAAATTATTTCCTAAAAAATGAAAATATACAAGTGTGTTAAAATGACGAGAATGCTGATATTGCCTCGAAATGCGTGCTCATGGATTTAGGAAACACGAAATATGGCAATTTCCACGTATTTACCAAAATAATAACCCGTAGGAATAAGAAATTATTCGTCAAGGAAATTAGGAAAGATCCAACGCGGAAAATAACAGAAACATTGCTGAGGAAGAGGCGCAGCATGAGCTGCGTCCCTTAAAAGAGGCGCAGCAGGTGCTGCGCCTGTTCCATGGTGTGTCTGTTCTGGCAGATTTTAGGAAACAGATTTTAGTATAAATAGAGACGTTGATGGAGGTTTTATTCACACAATTCTTCCGTCTCTTCTTCGTCTTATTACATAAAATTCCCAATATAATCACTCATCATGAATACTTTGGAGATTCGCCTAAAAGAGTGGAACAACGAGTTTTCCAACATGGAGAAACACGATATGGGCGCCTATAATCTTGGATCTTTGTTGAGTTTGAAGCTTATCAAGGTTGTCAAACTATTCCTAGATGCTTGTCTTGATTATTGGGACCCGAATTATCATGTTTTTGCGTTCCCCGGAGGCGATATTTGCCCATTTCCCGAAGAAATTGCTGCGTTCGGTGGGTGGGAATAAGCTTGCTACTAGTTGCCAGACTGAAAGATCAGTTTTTGTCTTCCGTAATTGCTTGAGCAAATGATCAGTGGAGTCATCTTCGTTATCATTTGGTGTGATAACGTTGGTTGGACCATTTTGAGTAGTATTTTGATATGGACGCCCCGAACGAGTTAGGTGGTCCACATCTTGGTCTTCACCATTTTGGACTATTTCCTTGACTAGGGAGTGTTCAATGAGATACTCGTCTTCACCATCGTCGGCCCATGCTCCATTGATTGTAGCTAGTTCCCTCATTCTCATGATTTCGTCTTCTAATTGCGTGATTTGGTCGACTAGTTTATCAACCACGGCGACTATTTCTTGCATAATAGCATTTTGAGAGAAGATTAGTGGCACATGCTCTTTAGGTGTTACGTTGGGATCATGTAAAGTTGTCACCACATTTTCCAATTTCCAAATTTGCCTATCTACACTTCTTGCCCATGTGATGAAGTCGGAAATGGTAGGAGAGATAGTAGAGTAAAACCCTTCATTCTCGATCGCGTAGATCTCATCTTCAATTGGAGAAATGAGGTGTGAACAATCTAAGGTAGATTCTTCACTTGTGATCACTAGAATCCCAAGAGGGTTCTGAGTGTTGTTGGGTCTACCTCCCCGCGGTATTGGTAGTCGACCATCTTCGATCATGTCTTGAAGCACATTTTTCAATGTGTAGAATTTTTCTGTGTCATGCCCCTTGCCCCTATGGTATTCACAGTACGAGTTCTCGTCCCAGAATTTGGATTTCTTTTCGGGTTTAGGAGTAGGTCCTACGGGTTGGAGTTTGCCTTGCTTCATTAACCTCTTTAGAGCGTTGGAGTAAGCGTCCCCAAGATTTGTGAATTTCCTTGGTGGGGTACTTTTCTTGGATAGCTCGAGAAGGTTAACCTCATCGGTCTTGCTAGTGGAGCCGTATGAACGACTTCTTGAGCCTTGATATCCTCGACCTACCGTTTTGGACAAGAGCCCTTTACGGATGTCATCTTCAATCGTTGTTCCTAGTACGGTTAAGTTCTTGAAAGTTTTGATGTTTTGGTATCTCAAATGATTGGCATAGATGGGTTTGAGATTGTCCACGAACTTCTCTACAAGGGTAGCCTCATCCGGGCGTTCAACTATTTGGATACTAGTCTTCCTCCACCTACTTAGGAAGTCGGTGAATCCTTCTTTGTCATTTTGGGTAAGAACCTCTAGAGTGCGCATGTTAACTTGGATCTCGCCATTATCCGCGTATTGCTTAGAAAACTCGATCGCGGCATCTTCCCAAGTAGCGATCTTCTTGTGTTCTAAAGAGTAGAACCATTGCTTTGGGATGGTGTCAAGAGATGAAGGAAAGATCCTTAAGAACATCTCGGGTTTGATGCCTTTGATAGACATGTAATCCTTAAAGGCACGGATGTGGTTCAAAGGGTTTTTGTGCCCCTTGAATTTAGGGATATCCGTCATGTTGAAGTTGGTTGGCAATTTGGAATTTACGGCCTCATACTTGCGATTATTCTCCCTATAAATGTCATCCCCTTTAAGATACATCAATTGCTCCTCTAACTATTGGAGTCTTTTTTCAGCTGCAGTCATTCCCATGTGAGGGTTTTCATCCCTGAAGTCATTCACAAAGTCATCCACTACTTCACTTTCTTGAGGAGGCAACCTCCCCTCGACGGCGTAGATTCGGCCCTCGATGGTGTCAAGGCGATCATACACTTGGTTTTGGGTGACTTGGATTTGGGCTAGCGCGGCTAGAATTCGATCATTACCATCTTGAAGTTGGTTGAAGTTCACGTCGCTTGTTTCAGGCATCTTGAAAATTGGACAAGAGATCGATGGCGAATCAAAACACGATCGACCATTCTAATGCACTTGCTAAGAAAGAAATGTTTTGACTCGTAAAGTGGGTGTGTGCCACTTGTGTTGAGTGAGCTTTGAAGAAAAGACAAAGTTTTGAAAAATGTGTATCCTAGTCAACTATAGTGTAGTTGTAGGAGTCGACTCGAAGTGAGGTTTTGAAATGGGCTTAGGCCCGAAATTTAACTCGACAAACGGACGGAGTTTCGACTCGGTTTTGCGCTAATCATGGCCTTTTCGAAATTTTCATTTAAAAAAGGGATTTTGATTTTTCAAAAAATCGTCATGGTTTCCTTTAGAAATGGTGATCACGTAAGGTACAAACATTTATACAAGCATTATAACGGGATGCTGAGTGCATTTAAAAGGGTTTTGGTTTAAAGGGTGGGTTGCCATACCGAACCATCAAACCTGAAGTCTGTGGAGAGGCTCGTACCAAACAAGAGTAAGGTTGATTCCTAGTCCATTTCCTCAAGTAGTGAAGGCCCTTGATACAAACAAGAGTAAGCATCATGGTATGGATGACATCAATCGCTATCCATCCTTAGGCCCAAATAAGAATTAGGACCGTTTAGACGGGACGATTGGTCGAATGGGTTGGGTTGGGCCTAGGAAGGCCGAATAAAACGGTCTAGGAAGACCGAGTTATGAAAACCGACAATTGTCTTGTACAAACTATTCCCTAACCTTGTTCAAGTTTCACCCTTTTGGCTACACGTAAGTGTATTATCCCCAGCGGAGTCGCCAAACTGTGGACAATGGGCCACGGGGGCGCTTGGGAATGAACAAGCGTTTGCATTTGTGGAGTCGCCACCAATTTATTATGGAAAATTGGAAACCGTTCGAATACCCTATGTCATGTCAAGACACAAAGTAGTGACATGAACACCAAGAACTCGTTACCCTTAGCATTCTATGTCTAGAATGGCTCTCGTGGATGCCAATGAACACGGATGTTCACAGAGATCTGGAGTAAGGGGTGAGGGTACGTATTAGGAAGCTCTTTTGATCGAACACCTAATCTCGCCCGCCTCGATAGCGGCCTCTACTAATGATTAGGGATGTTATTCATACTCGATATATCGTCGATTATATGCATGCAATGCAACATCCAAGTTTTAATTCTAACATGTGAGAATTAGACTAAGTCGGTTAACAAGTAATTTAACATACAATTAATGTCGAAGTAGGATTTAATGCTCAATTACATGTGAAGGCATACAAATGACACAAGAAATATGATAAATAAAATTACAATAATGAAAATTACAATAATTACATCGGGTTCATTGATTTATGTCGAAAATACCTTTAAAACGGATAATTTGAGAAAAAGAATAAAATAAAGAATTAACGAACAAAAATTAGGCGATAATACGGATAATAGTCAATTATACGTAAGCTAATTAACTAAGTCAAGGCAGAACGGGAGTTCAGAGGCAGAAATCAACCTGGAACAGGCGCAGCAGGACTGCGCCCTTTGGAAGAGGCGCAGCAGTTGCTGCGTCTGTTCCAAGGGTGAGTTCTGGCTGTGAAGCCGGAACTGCAAATCGTTAATATTAATTGGTGAATTTAAATGATTGATTAATATATTTACTCGAATGGAAGTGATTATCAGGTTATTTACATGTGATTGATGGTCATAAAAGCAATAAAACATGGATGAGACGGATGCAAACGAATTATTTACATGAACGAACGATTGATTAATGACATGGGTGAACTAAATAGGTTCAATATAACAAATTAATGACAAATTAATGACGAATATGACAATAGACAGATGAAAATATATCAAAGATCGAATTCCAGAAACCGGATATGAACGAATCGAATTTCTACAACCCGGATTGATTTTAATGACGAAAACCCGCAAATATTGGATTATAAGGGATTTAAGCCGAAATTAATGACGAATTAAACGTGTTAACGATGATGAATTATGTACATGTGAAATTATTATGCTATTGTGTCAAAGAATTACAGAAAACAAATAAAAGTTGACGAATTACAGAGGACGAAGGAAGAAGAAAGGAAGCAGAATCATGGCAGCCTCACGAAGAGGCGCAAAGAGGCGCTGCGCTCCTTCGAAGAGGCGAGCAGCGATTGCTGCGTCCTTTCTCGACGGTTTGTCTTCCGGAAATCCGTAAAAAGGGGTTTTAAGCGAGGTTTTAGAAATCGGTTTTAAGAGGTGTTTTCGACATAAACCTTACATTAATGATACAAAAAGGTAAATAACAATAATAAAAGAGAGATTTACACCCTCAGACTTACATGTTTGACGAACGAGATGAACTAAGTTTACGATTAGTGATGCTCGACTCGAATGTAGACGAAAGTGCCCTCGTAAGAGGAAAACGATTAGATTAATTAAGTTGATTAGTTGTGGAGTTGGTCAAATTGGTCGGTCATGCAAACGAGGCTGGTACTCAGAAGGATCCGAGCTTACGTGGTCGAATGTTCAAGCACGTAGACGCCAAAAAGTAAGAACAAAGGTCTAGAATGCAAAGGGAGAAGAGAAGGGCGGACACTCGCGTGAGAAATTTGAGGAGCGAAGGCTCCTATTTATACTAATCACGTGAAGGAATAGGGTTTTCGGAGAGACTTTGGAAGTGAATCTCGGAAAGATATGAAAAAGATACGAAAAATACGCAGAAAAGGACCTGGGAAGAGGGGCGCGAGCCATCGCGTCTCTTGGAAGAGGCGCAGCACCTGCTGCGTCTGTTCCCAGGTGGTTTCCTCCTGCGGAAGAAAGATTTCCGTGTTTAAGTTATGGAATAACGGGATAATTTGGTTTTCCTTAATATTTTGTATGAATATTACGGGAAATTGTTTACCAAAGATTAAAAGATTGTGAAATTTTTATAAAATATGGAATAGAAATCTCCGGAACATTCCAGAACATTCTGACTCGGGATTTAACGGTTATCAAAAAATGAAGACGGTTTTAGGCCCGGACTCCAAATGTACTCTAATTACTGTTAAAACGACCGTATCGGCACGTAGATGACAACTAAGAGGTAGACATCAGTGTTTGAGCAATCACTTGACGATAAATTTACGAACTGTCACAAATCATTCCGCGTACCAAACATGCGGCCCAATCATCATCGGGTGGTTTGCGGGAGGTGCAGAAATGAGGTATCTACAGAGCCCCCACTTTGACTGAGGCTTGGACAAGGCGAAAGTCAAAGTATAGCCATCAGGTCAATCGAAGATTACAACCTGACGACTATGGCGACGCAAGGCGGCTCAAGGGGTCTGAACCAAGGACCTGTCGTCGGGAACATTTTAGAGTCTGTCGACTATCGGGGAGGGTCGTTTAAAGTCCATTAGACTACGTAAGGAGGCTCGCCAGCCATAAGAAGAGATCATACCTGGGACTTCTTCTCGAGATGCTTCCGGAGGTGCGTGGGAGCTAAGGTTAAGCGTAGGAGCTAAGGTTAAGCGTAGGAGCTAAGGGTAAGCGTAGGAGCTAAGGGTAAGACCTAAAAGTTATGTAAGGATTTGTGCTAGGGCGTGGGGCCCTAAAGGAAAGCATCAATGGGAAGGAGGCCCGAATATAAGTTCAAACTGAGGGGTAACTAAGGCTCGAGTGTAGGAACTCCAAGGAAAGGCGATCCTAGAGGATGTGATCTTAAAGGGAGTTTGGGAATATGATCCTAAAAGGAAAGGTATGTGAACTTAAAAGGACGGCTGGTATGGGAACTTCGGAGAACGAAACCTTTATCACACTCCGGGAAACAAGAAATATTGTGAGTAGCACGACACAAAGTGAACCTCCGGGAGAAATCGCTTGGGTCGTCTTCAAACAAACTTCTAAGAACTTGAGAGGGACGATTGTATATCGTGAACTCTCGTGTTGGGAAACCTTATCAGGAATGTATCTCCATATTTCGAGAGGGATTGTCAATCCACTTACTCTCGCTGGGAACATAATCGGGAACTTATCTCCATGTCTCGAGAGGGATTGTCGATCCGCTTACTCTCGCTGGGGGAATATAATGAAGTCGTGTCGAAACACCTGTGAAGGAATACCCGCTCGTTATGACAAGCAAAGTCTTGGAAGCGATAAATAACGTATGATAATCTGCTGTTGGCTTAGAAACGCTGGTCTGAACGAAAGATAATCGTCAAACGAACCAAAAGATAAAAATGGCATTGGGGAAGAGGCGCACCAAGGATGGGCCCACAAATAACGAACTCATAACGAATTTTTGAAAACTCGTATGGAGGGAACCTCAGGAAGAGGCGCAGCAAGAGCTGCGTCTCTTGGAAGAGGCGCAGCGCCTGCTGCGTCTGTTCCTGGAGGTGTCTTTTCTGCGTAAAAACGCGATAATCAGAGGGTTTAATTCATTTGTTCGAAATACAAATTCCTCAATTTCTCTCTCAAATCTTAACCATTTCCGCCAAAATTTGATCCAAAAGCTTGCATTCATCATGACTAATCGAGGTATGTACATCATTCTTGCATTAATCTTCTATATTTTGCTTAATTTGGATCGAAAAAATTAGGGTTTTCAACCCAATTAATTCGAAAATTTGGGGCTTTTTCCCCAAATGGATTTGCCTTGTAAAATTGGTATTAGAAACGGATAATTGGTAATATAAGGAACATAACCATGTATTTGTTTCGAATTCTCGTTGAGTTTTGAGCATTTGAGTGAAATTGAGACGGTTTCACATCTAAACCGTAAATTGCTTCGAAAATAGCCTTAGGATTGCCCATTTACGATGAAACTTGATATTTGGAATCCTTGGATTATGGGTAAACTTCCTACCATCTCGGAATTTTGGTCTGTGATGGCTTTTTCAGGACACTTTTCTAGGGCATAATCGCCGTTATAACGAAATGTCGCAAAATTTCGACTCGAACCCACGACTAGGCTTCAACTTAGACTTGACTTGACCCAAATTACCACATGAGTGATCGGGTTTGTGAGAATATGGCCAAAGATGGCGAGAAAGAGTGATTTCGTGGCTTTCAAAGCTCGAAAATCCCTTAATCAAGGCTCGTCGTCACGTGACGCGGCCTAAATTACTTTAACGTTCCAGGTGATGAGGCTTCTAATTCTGGGAGAGCTCCCATGGAGGTAGACACTGTTGTTGACCCTTCTCGTGTTATCAAGTTGGTTTTGGAGGAGGCTTTCACCGCCGCGGTGATGGCAGCTGGGGACGAGTGTTGGGAAATGTGTCCTCAACAATAGTGCGATTACATGATTTAAATATCATTACTAAATCTCATTTTAAGAATACAATTGGGAAGTAATATTGTTATCACACCGGTCAACATATATCGGTAATGATTGGTGACTAGAGTTTGACATTCATCGTCGTGTGACGGTGGTGATCAGTTGACCCCTAGGTCATACCTAAAGGGCAATACACTTAATTGATTATTTAATTAATCGTATAACGTTACGAGTTGATTAAATTACTTGAAAATTGACGGGCGATTTTGGAAGTAAAATTTACGTATCAAATTAAAATGTGATTAAATGAGATACGGTCCAAGTAATTGAATTGTATCATTACTCGGATGAAATAATTGTTTAATGTAACAATTGAATTGAATGAATTATTATAAATACAAACTGTTGTGATTTATAAAGTGGTAAAATATTTTGGTACGATTAATTGTGAAATTACTAAGTCAATTTTTGTATGTGACGTATTTTTGATAATACGTTGATTTTTAATATGTTAAAAATTACATAACAAATATATGTGACATGTGACATGTAACATATAGACAATTGACAAAAATAATATGGACACCATGTTATGTAAAGTGCCGAAAATAAGAGGGGAATGGACTTAATATTGTGTTTATATTTTAAATAAGAAAACATAATGATTATAAAGTAATCTAGCCATGCAAGCCTATGAACATTGTTAAGAGCAACAATTTCATGCATTGGCTCTTTCCTTCCTCCACTCCCACCGGTTTTGGGAAGTAAAAACACTTGAGTTTGTTTTTCTTATTTTGCCTAATATTCACTAAGAGGTAGTGCATGCTTATTCATTCTTTTACTCATCAAAATATAAGATTTCTAGAGAGACAAAACTCTCTCTTCTTCTTCTCTCCCATATAGCCGAAATTATTAAGTATGTATAATAATTTTGGGTCATTTTTCTACTAGATTAATATTATACTAGTATTCATAATATTAATTAGATTAAGTGTTAAGCCTTGGGTATAAAGCTTGGGGAGAGATCTTATTCTTAGATCTTGTTCATCCATTGGAATAGCTCAAGAACAAGAAGAGAAAGGTGATCTCTCTTGTGCCCAATATAGCCGAAATATTGAATGTAAGGACATTATTTCTCTTCTTTTATATTATTGTTTGCATGCATAAAATCCGTTTTAATTTTATGACAAATTAATTAGACATATATGAATATGTTTTAATGTATATGAATCTACATTTCTTTCAATCGGTATCAAGAGCCATGGTTGTTTGCATGCAAATTGGTTAAAAGTTTTTCCGAGTTATATGAATAACAAAATAAAACTTGAAAAATTTGTGTTATTATGATATATCACGAAATAATTACATGCATGTTAATATTTCTGGTCCTAAAGTGTTTTAGGATTTTTTGGTTAATTTTTCGGATTTTTATTGTTCATATTTAATAATAATGACATTTAAATGTGATTTTATGAGTAAAAATGTCATTTTTGGTCGAAAATTAGCTATACTTCGAATTTTCACTTGGTTTTTGGATATGTTGTCACATATATTATTTTGAGATAACCTGTAAATTTTCATAATTTTTGGACTTGTTATGCTCGAAAAATGAATTTTTCATTATTAAATTCGGATTTAAGAGAAAAATAGGTTAATATGAGTTAAATTTCGAATCTGGTCATAAAAAATTAATATGTTGTCACATGCAATTTTACAAAATGTGTGTAAAATAATTGGCTATAAAGAAGTCTTTTAGCATGATTTATGAATTTTTGAAGAAAAATAGCATAAATAGTGACATTATTAATGGAAAATTAATAAAACATAATCTATGACTTAGGAAAAACGTCTAATGTTGCATTTTATTATATTTTTCAGATCTAAAATTGAAAAGTTAATGAAAGTAATTTTTCCATGTTTTTATGATTATTTTTATTAAATATCGATAAACCGCAACATTGTTTTTCCGGAAAATTTTCGAAATTTTTTAACCTAAGATTTTGAACATTATGAGTGTCATGGAATTTTTTCCAGAATGTTCATGTATTTAAATTTCAAATTTTGAATTTATTTGAAATTTTGTGATTTATTTGAAGTTTAATAGCTTATTTTTGTAATTTTGGTCCATTTATGAACAATTTTATAAGATATGGGTTAATTATGGTCAAATTATTAGTGAAGACTATATTTTGAGTCCTAAGAGGTTAGGGTAATTAACTTATGCATAAATATGAGTTTATGTATTTTTGTGATTATAAAATGTTGAAATCACGCAAATCCGTGAAAACCGAGTAATATACGATATTGGCTAATTAAAAGGCGATTTAGCATAAAAATTGAGCATGTTCATACATATTATAATGCTGCATTTTTCCTTTATGATTGTCATAATTTTAATTTATGTAATTTTGAATTATGTAATTTTACTTAGTATGGCCTTAGATTTAATTGGTATTTCCCGAAATGTATGGGAATATCGATTCGGTTGTAATTTTATTTGTGATCTCGTATCACCGTTTTGTAATTTAATAGATTTATTTTATTTTAGTTACAAATGTATAATAGGAAATTATGTAATTTATTATGTAATTTTATTCATTCCGGAGTTCCCAAAGATGGATTTCTTCAAGAATGGCGATACATAAAGACGGTGTTACCTCGAGATGCGTGCCACAACCGAAGTTCAAGGGACCAATGGAGTTGGTTTCCGAATATGTAATAGTTAAAGAGTTTTTCTATTTTAGGAAAGGCCATACTAGGATTTATTTATTTTTATGCTTGCATTTTATTTTATGTCACATGCATTGCTAAATCGCCATAACTAAACATGCATTGTCATTTTATCGAGTTCATCGACCGTGTCAATTAAAATTATCGTAGTTCACCGCTTTAGTTCACTTAAAACGTGATAGATAATAAATTGACATGACCTCTCGCTAAAACAATTAATTGAGACATAGCCTTACCAAATAGTAGAAACCATGAAAACCTATTTCGCGAGGGAGTGCGCTCGGCCACACCGGGTACAAACCTTGTTACGTAGGGGAAGTGGGTGATGAATGTTAATCCACCGAATTCATGTTGATAAGGGATGTATCGGCTACCCCGTGCCCAAATTGATGTGGGTTTGGATAATGGACACATTTATTCGAAATTTGGATTGAACTCAACAAAAGTATTTGATAAGGGATGTATCGGCTACCCCGTGCCCTTGTTGATGTGTTTTGGGCTATAGATAAACATTAGAGTAATTTTATCGACCAAGAGTTCTAAAAGTAGAATCGATTAAAAGGTTAATCCACCGAGTTATATTGATGAAGGTTGCATCGGCTACCCCGTGCCTAAGTCGATATGAATTTGGGTCTTGGAATCATTTATCATAGTTGGGTAGAGGTCACTATGTAAATGCTTTACTTGTTATTTACAAGTATTAATATAACGATGAATGTTTTTGTTTTCCACTATTCCGTTATCATATTGTTCTATTTCTTTACCACAATTCATATACGATATCATTTCGTTTTTGATTCAAATCTCCATTAAAATATCGTAACTAAAGACAAATATGAATTTGCTTCTAAAACCTCAAATGAACCATTGCTAAGGATCTCTTGTAAAGAGTATAGATTAAAGTTATTCATTATCAAACAGGTTTTTGATTCTTGACTAACACATCTACTTGCAATGGATTTTTATTCATATACTTAATTGAATTAAGTATCTTGAAGCGATAAATTGTTTTGGTAATTAGATTTGTTGGAATTCGTAATTGACCAAAATAACGCAACCACTTCAATGGAAGTTTTAAGACTAAAACGAACAAATGAAGAGTAATCTTCATAAGATTCAACTTTGCTTCTCTAAGTAAAGACTCATTGAATTCAGTGGGAGCATTCTCTTAAACCGTTAAGATGAGGACGAGGTTCAAGAAGTAAAGATTATAATGGAATTGATACAAGGTAATGTTAAAGGTAAAGTTGTTGAGAATAACGATACTAAACCTATCAATCCCGACCGATAAAGTTTCCATTGTCTTAAAATGTTGGACACGAGAAAGGAAACTACCCCAAATTATTGAAGAATCAACAAGTTAGTTGTGGGACATCTAATGGGACCTTCTTCTTTAAAAATGTTTATTTGATTAAACATAAATTTTGCTAGTATTACTTAAATCAATATTAGAAACCGGTGGTGGTTTTCATCATTATGTTTGATACATAGGATGATTAGAATATGACGACTAGCAACAATGAAGTCGAGAGATAGAGTAATTGTGTACTCAATCTAGTTTTTGGATTTAAAGTGGTACTTGATTGTGACTATTAAGTGCATAAACTCTAAATAAGAATATAAACTTGTTAAGAGACAAAAGAGGTTCTCACTTTTGTGACCCTACACACCACTATTTGATGAATGGCTAGCCCATTATCAAGGTGATTATATTCTAAACCAAACTAGAATGACATATCATGTAGATGATGTAAGATTCAAATTGGTAACCCAAGATTAAACCTTAAATTTTGGAATGATGAACGCAAAGAGTTATCAAGTACTCTTGAAACCATTAGATCATTAATGGTATATGCGTATCTTGTATTCAAAGCAAGATGTCTCGTGCCTTTTGGTTGAAAAGGAGATCGAGGTTGTAAATCATTGATCCAAAATAGGTTGATCATTTTTACCAACGATTTAAGTTGACGCTAATATGTTCACTTAATAAGGTAAATAGAGAAATCTTTGAAGAACTTCAAAGAGTTCAAGGAATCACGATTTAGTCGTGATGGGATTATCAAAGTGAAGACTTTGATGTAAGCCAAAGAAAATGTGATATAGAATCACAAGTTAATCTCTCGTAGCACGCATTATGGAATAATGTGTGATTAGATAAGAAATCAAACGCTATTCGATATGGTTTGGATTTCAATCAAGTTACTTTGAGTTACTTGATCCTTTTGGGGATTTTATCATTTTGTCTAAATTATTTTCCACTAAATCGAATCATATGAGATATGAAATGGTAAGGGTACCATGTTTGTAAGTTTTCACAAGAAACAAATGCTCATTTTTTCCCTTTCAATTATCATGAGTACGACGGGTTTGCGGCTCGTGAAGCTGTCTCACTAAAATACAAGTTTATTTCTAGAAGACAGAGTGGGAGAAATTATTCAAGAGCCACAAAGAATGTTATGTCGCAAGAAACTGGTCTTTCTTGGCTACATGAGACGTTTTGTGTAAGACATTGTTTCCTCAAAACCTAGGAGGTTAAATTCGTCACTTGTTAAAAATGATGGATTCATGCTACTTTTAAGAAAGTAAAGAGCTTATAACTTACAAAGAAATCGTTTGATTCAAATTGATTACTTCTAGAAAGTAATGAACATATGACTTACATAAGATTGTTTAAGTCACAACTCAATACAAGGCTTAGAGCCATGAGAATTCGAAATAAAAGGCTTGATTAGTGACAAAGAGTTTTGCACTAATAAAGAGATATTTCAAAGCCAGATTGGTTGATTAGTGACAAAGGGTTTTTGCACTAATTGAAATGCTTAAGTCTATTTGGATCTTCTTAGGGATTGTGTTTCATTATGAGGTTATGAAATACATAGCGAGTGAATCTAAAACTCACTTCTTCAATTAGAAGGAATGTATTCAATACATGTCTTGAGTTTTGAAGATTCTTGCAATCCTAAGATAATGTGAAACTTAAGAGAGGGTCTTAAGTAGGACATCAATGAGTTAGAATCAACATTTTGATCATGTGATAAAACATTTCTCGATAAGTCGAGAAGTTGTGTTTATACATGGAGTTTAGTGGGAGTTACGGAAATTTTAATTAGTCCGATATGTGGATGACATGTTGATCATTAAGAATGATTTAAGACTTTTGGAGTATTATAATACATCTTGAATATCCGGATTTATGAAGATAAATCCACATGATATTAGCGTCGATGAAGTCTTATGTTGATAAGATTCATGACTAGTTCAATTAAATTGAACATATTTGATTGATTCCATTTGCTTCCGCTGCCGAATCAATTAAATAGGAAATGATGTATAACACTTCATATACTTTGAGTATGATGAATTGTTTTCAAAATCGAATTTAAGTAATCTTTACCTAGTATATAAAGATTACCCTTAAGTGCTTTGACATTAAGAAAGTAAAAGCAGAGTGTTTATGATGCAATTTTGTGTAAGGGTGTTACACAAGTGACAATTGACAATTGAGGTTGCGCATGGTTTCCGACAAAAACCATAATCAAAACACATAAGGATGGTTAAGATACCATTGTGGCTATGATAATTAAGAAGTAGATTTTCTAGAATCGTTCTAGGCAATAAAGAACAATGAGAGATATTTATAACGGAAATTGAGTACACTTGTGATCATGAGATGTGCAAGAAGGATGAGTCCCGCACACTGTGAAAAACAGTGGGAGCTATTCTTAGGCTAGAAAGCCTATGTCTTGATTGGATCTCGACACGTACTCAGAAAGTTTTGTAATGCAAATGTATACATTACAAAGGAAAACGAGTATGTAGTAAGGTTGAGTAAGGTACAAGAAGTTGATAAAACCTACTAACCAAAGCCTTCTCAAAGGCTAAACATGATGAGTCATGTCATTTCAATTGAATTGAAATGGACAACTACGTACAAGATCAAATTAGATTATAGAATATGAAATAGTAATCAGGCATTGACTATTCATATGTGATAATCGCATTTGTCGTTCGAGTTTTACTTTAAAACTCTTTTATTATACTTTGTTACATCCAAACGGGTTGTAGAGACAATTGAACCCCGTTAAAGTGAACACAGATTAACATAGTATTTGCCCATAGTCACTTGTATGAGGTGACGTCTCGAAGTGACTATAGTGTGAGGCGATTGATGGCAAGTTCAAGTGCCATAGAGTCATGTGAGATGACTAGTCGATCACATAGGCAGACTGTTAAGAACATTTTGTCGGGCCTAATGACCGCTTATAGAGTTCTGGCAAATTTATATAGCCTGGTCGTGGCGAGAGCTACTATAGTATTCAAATGAGTCGATTCTTTTGACTAAAGACTATTCGCCTAAGATGGCACAGTTTCAGATTAACTTTGATTTGTGTTACTACGACCTTCGTAAATGGGGTCAAATGGGCATATTTTGGGTTATGATGGTTGTGGCTAGTCGAAGGGAATGAGTGCGATAGGAATTGTCCATCCCCTTGTCAGGGTTAAAACAATATCTCGGGGCCACTCGAGGAGTAATGAATCGAAATGCGTGGCCACGCTCGGAAAGTATCTATGATAGATAAGTCCGGTCAATCGCTTATTCTCCGATCGAGGAAACCACTCTTGATATGATCACTTGCAAGTACGACCTGAAAGACACCTTGCATTGAGTGGGAGATAGTAATAGGACAAGAGAATTGGTGACGCACACTTGTCGAGGACAAGTGGGAGATTGTTGGGAAATGTGTCCTCAACAATAGTGCGATTACATGATTTAAATATCATTACTAAATCTCATTTTAAGAATACAATTGGGAAGTAATATTGTTATCACAACCGGTCAACATATATCGGTAATGATTGGGTGACTAGAGTTTGACATTACCTATGTGGACGGTGGTGATCGATTGACCCCTAGGTCATACCTAAAGGGCAATACACTTAATTGATTATTTAATTAATCGTATAACGTTACGAGTTGATTAAATTACTTGAAAATTGACGGGCGATTTTGGAAGTAAAATTTACGTATCAAATTAAAATGTGATTAAATGAGATACGGTCCAAGTAATTGAATTGTATCATTACTCGGATGAAATAATTGTTTAATGTAACAATTGAATTGAATGAATTATTATAAATACAAACTGTTGTGATTTATAAAGTGGTAAAATATTTTGGTACGATTAATTGTGAAATTACTAAGTCAATTTTTGTATGTGACGTATTTTTGATAATACGTTGATTTTTAATATGTTAAAAATTACATAACAAATATATGTGACATGTGACATGTAACATATAGACAATTGACAAAAATAATATGGACACCATGTTATGTAAAGTGCCGAAAATAAGAGGGGAATAGACTTAATATTGTGTTTATATTTTAAATAAGAAAACATAATGATTATAAAGTAATCTAGCCATGCAAGCCTATGAACATTGTTAAGAGCAACAATTTCATGCATTGGCTCTTTCCTTCCTCCACTCCCACCGGTTTTGGGAAGTAAAAACACTTGAGTTTGTTTTTCTTATTTTGCCTAATATTCACTAAGAGGTAGTGCATGCTTATTCATTCTTTTACTCATCAAAATATAAGATTTCTAGAGAGACAAAACTCTCTCTTCTTCTTCTCTCCCATATAGCCGAAATTATTAAGTATGTATAATAATTTTGGGTCATTTTTCTACTAGATTAATATTATACTAGTATTCATAATATTAATTCGATTAAGTGTTAAGCCTTGGGTATAAAGCTTGGGGAGAGATCTTATTCTTAGATCTTGTTCATCCATTGGAATAGCTCAAGAACAAGAAGAGAAAGGTGATCTCTCTTGTGCCCAATATAGCCGAAATATTGAATGTAAGGACATTATTTCTCTTCTTTTATATTATTGTTTGCATGCATAAAATCCGTTTTAATTTTATGACAAATTAATTAGACATATATGAATATGTTTTAATGTATATGAATCTACATTTCTTTCAACGAGGTCCACGAGGAGGAGGCTGTTGAGGAGGAGGAGGCCCCGAGGCGGGCCAACGTTGGACAAGGAGGTCGTCAGCTGAGGGGAGCACCCGCGTGGGCTGAGACCTGGGACAGCAGGCACTTGCTTTGGGCTGCGGAGGGTCACCTGTCCTACAGGACGGTGAAAAGCCTAGTGATCTTGAATTCATTACTCATCACTCATCTTCTTTCATTTCATTTGCTCATATCTTTTCGAACGTTCATTCAAAACTAAAGATAGCTTTTGTTTCAAATCCCAATAGGAGGCCGGGAATATTAGGTCGTTCTCGGGCTACACGACGGCGATGAAGTGCTATGAGAGGCTGTCGGCGGAGGAGCGCGCCATGATCGAGCGTGGAGCGTTTGGCGCCTTGGTGCAGGCTTGAAGGGATATCGCGAAGAGGAAGCTGCGGGCTAACCTCAGCCTGGTCCGCGCTTTCTTAGACCGATTCTGGGATACGACTACAACTTTTCACATGCCTTTTGGTGAGGTGGGAGTCAGGTTGGAGGACTACGGCATGATTTCTGGTCTGCCGTGAGGGACTGAGGTGGTGGAGTGGCCGGAGACTGCCATGAGGGTGGACTCGGCCGAGGCTAGGAGGTTGATCGGCTGGAACTTGTCGCCGAAGGCTGTTACAGTGCCTGGTTTGGTGCCCAGTTCCTATGTGCGAGACTACTTTGCAGGGAAGACCCCGACGCTGGTGACGATTGACGGGAGAGAGACGGCTCCTCCTCCCTGTACAGCTGAGCATAGGGCTCGCTTGTGGCTTTGGTGGTTTCTGTCTTCGATCTACCTCGAAGACAAGGGAGAGAGGCTGTCGACGAAGCTTCTTCCCTTCCTTTCTGACCTGAGCTCCCTAGGGCGTTGGGACTGGGTCACTGCTGGTTTTGCGGTCCTCATCCGCTTCATGAGGGCCATGGTTCGTCCGGAGTTGATGGAGAAGGGAACTTCTCCTGGTGTTGTCGGCCCTGGACTACTGCTGGAGGTATGAACCTTCATTTGGATTAAAATCAATTCTTTTCCTTATCGAATTACGAAAGATCATTGCTGACCATCTTGCTTCACAGGCGTGGGTGTACTCCTACTTTCCGAGCCTCTCGCCCAAGAGGACGGAGCCGCTGGAGAAGGCCTATCCCGTCGTGAGGGATTAGGTGATGTGTAGGATGAGGAGCAAGCGTTCCTCTCACGGTGTTTACCGGCGGGACGTGAACGCTCTTCAGCAGGACAGCGTGAGCATCCCACTTATATTCATTTTGCTTCTTCATTGCTTTTAATCGATCATAAGAATGATTCCTTGTTTGTCTTGTCCAGTGGGTGCCCAGGCCTTGGGCGGAGTACGCTGGAGCGCCTCCTTTTGTGGCTGAGGTCCTTCTACCTAGGAGCTCGAGCCGGCTGCTGCTGAGGACGTCGATGGGTCCTGTGTGGTACTTGGGCGAGCGCTTGGCTCGTCAGTGCTCTCTGGATGTGTTGACGGTTCCCATCGATCCTCCTAGGACGATGTTCAGGGAGCCTTCTGAGGCTGAGAGGGAGGCTGACTTGGCTGGCGTTGGTGGTGACGCCCTCCTTCTTCCTGGCGAGGACTACTCGGCGTTCCTTTATGGGAGGTTGGCGTACTGGGCGGTTGTGGTGAGCATCTTCACTCTCCTTTATTCTTGATTTTGAGAATACGATGAAAGATCATCGATTAATGAGAAACATTTGACTTTGCAGGAGGTTGAGGCGGCGGGCATCGAGCCCCCAGAGTACCCCGAGACCCTCGAGTACACTGACGCGACCGGGAGGACGACGATCTCCGAGCTGCGTGACTTTGACGTGGCTATGACGGATGCTGGCTTGGACGATTGGAAGCATCTGATTCGGAGGCTGAGCCTCTAATTTGCATGATTTTTGTGTAAGAACACATTTGACTTGAACTTATTCAATTATTGAGAACTTCTTTTTGAAAATGCAGGTTGAGCCGTCTCGGTTTGTGGCATTATGGAGGGTGACCAACCGGCTGCGATCTACTGCCATCGAGGCACTTATCGGCGGTCGAGGTCGTCAGGTATGAACCTTTCTTTATTTCATTTTTGAACTTTGATTTTCCCATTCATATTTTGCTTGAAATGATTGACATGAGCCAATTTAGTTGCTTACAGGGGGACCGTGAGCTGGAGCGAGAGTTGGCCCAGTCTCGGGAGGAGACAGCTCGCTTGTTGAGGGAGCTCGAGGTTCGCGACGCCGAGGTTGCTGCTCTCGAGGAGAGAGTTGCGGAGCTAGAGGGCGGCCGCGATAGTTTTGCTTTGTTGTTGTTTGTATCTTGCACATTTTGGACTTACATTTTGGACTTTGCTCGGGGCTCGAGCCCCCAGTTTGGTGTACATTTCCCCTTTTTTGGTTGTATATATGATGGCATGAGTGCCTTTGCTGCTGGGTTGCGTTGCTTGTACCTGCAGGTTAGCTTTGAACAGGTTTGGTAGATGACGTTTTATGCCGTCACGCTGCCGAAATTTACATAGAAATCACATAGAACATACATTTGTATATACACATGGCCTAAATTAGCGCAAAACGAATGACTCAAAAGAATGCAAAAATGCAAAAGAAAGTGCCAAAAATGCAAAAATTTGCCAGAAATGACCGGACGGTAGGGAGGGTTACCCCTAAAAAAATGAAAAAAATAGAAACCTATAAGTTAGAAATGAATTGATTAAAAAAGAAATAAAAGAAATATATAAATGAAATAAATATATAAGTTTTGAAATGAATTAAATTAAAATGAAAATGATTTCCTAATGAAAATATACAAGTGTGTTAAAATGACGAGAATGTTGATATTGCCTCGAAATGTGTGCTCGTGGATTTAGGAAACACGAAATATGGCAATTTCCACGTATTTACCAAAATAATAACCCGTAGGAATAAGAAATTATTCGTCAAGGAAATTAGGAAAGATCCAACGCGGAAAATCACAGAAACCTTGCTGAGGAAGAGGCGCAGCATGAGCTGCGTCCCTTGAAAGAGGCGCAGCAGGTGCTGCGCCTGTTCCCAGGTGTGTCTGTTCTGGCAGATTTTAGGAAACAGATTTTAGTATAAATAGAGACGTTGATGGAGGTTTTATTCACACAATTCTTCCGTCTCTTCTTCGTCTTATTACATAAAATTCCCAATATAATCACTCATCATGAATACTTTGGAGATTCGCCTAAAAGAGTGGAACAACGAGTTTTCCAACATGGAGAAACACGATATGGGCGCCTATAATCTTGGATCTTTGTTGAGTTTGAAGCTTATCAAGGTTGTCAAACCATTCCTAGATGCTTGTCTTGATTATTGGGACCCGAATTATCATGTTTTTGCGTTCCCCAGAGGCGATATTTGCCCATTTCCCGAAGAAATTGCTGCGTTCGGTGGGTGGGACCCAGAACACTTGCCTGCCATTCCTTCTACTTCACATGAGTATAAGAGAAAATTTAGAGACTTGCTTGGGTTGACAAGACTTGAGGTGGACCGTTTAGTGACCTCAAAAGGAGTGCGAATGTTGGACTTCATTGACCGATTCATTAACAGGGCCGACCCCACCGTTTCTTATGTTGCGAGGCGAAGGGCATTTGAAT
Organism: Silene latifolia; assembly: GCF_048544455.1. Lineage (NCBI taxonomy): Eukaryota > Viridiplantae > Streptophyta > Magnoliopsida > Caryophyllales > Caryophyllaceae > Silene > Silene latifolia. The sequence goes on from NC_133533.1 coordinate 40,791,734, forward strand.
TTTGTTTGTTGCATGTATATGTCCTTCAAGGGCATGTTGATGAAGACTTGAGATGTGATCCCCGTCTTCTTGGCCTAGTTGAGCAAATGGAGCTGCGCAGGAGCCCAACTTGTTTATGCTTAGGAGAGATCCTGTTGGGCTTGGATAATAGGAAAGCCAATCGTGACCTACCGTACTTGGGAAGTCCTGTTATCTTGCAGGTAAAAGAACATTTTTCTCTCTCTTTTTTTGTTCTTTTTTTTTCTTTTTCATTTTCTTTTTTTTTTCTTTTTTTTTCTCGCTTTTTTTTTTCTAATACCCGCTTTTGGTAGGTCTGGCTTATGGAGCGTCTTCGATTGATCGAGCCCCCAGTTCATGTTCCTTCTTATTATGCTCGTTCGATTGCGATGAGGACCAGGCATTACATGGTGGACTTCACTCGGGTTTGCAATTATTGGGAGAATAAATTGAAGAGTGATGATGGCCCCTTGATTAGGTGGACTGTACCATGGTGGCACCTCAAATCTGTTCCTGGAGCATCTTCCTTGGATCCTACCTGATCTGTGCGCATTCCTGGCTTGGAATTCATGGTGTGCATCTTCCCGGAAAGGCTGATGAGACAGGTTGGACTAAAGAAGACAATCCCGAAGCTTGACACTATCCCGCAGACTGCCGTGGCGCTTACTACTGAGAGTCGAAGGGAGTGGGCCATTAAATGGGCTCAAAGAAACGTATGGTTCTTGAACTCTTCTGCTAATGCCTTATGGGTGTCGGACTCCTACCTGCGATGGAGGAAGGCTACTACTCCGGAAGAGCGCGAGAGATTGAGGAAGCGCGAGCCTGTTGACTACAAGGTGCGCGAGGTGGAAAAGGAGAAAGAGAAGCATCTGACTGAGGGAGAGGAGGAAGCCGGGTTTCGAGTTGTTCATCCTGCGAAGAAACCGAAGACCTCTCCTGCCATGGGCAAAGTGATTGATAAGAATGGGAAGGCTAGGCCTCGAGAAAGACCGTTGGTGATTAGGTCCGAAATGGCGCAAGAGCGTCCGGCTCGAGGTCGTAACAAGAAGTATGACAAGAATGACAAGGGCAAAGGGAAGATGGAGGAATAGCCCAAGTCTTTATTATTATTTATTATTATTATTACTGTTGCAATAAAAAGGTGGGGTTTCTAGAATCCTAGCCTATTTTATTTTTATTATGTAGCGTATTATTATTAGAAAATGAATGGAATAAAAAAGGTTAATTGGTTATGAAACCGTTGTGATTTTCTATTTATTATTCTTGTCGAATTCCAAATGCAATACAAATGTCCTTCTATTTACATTTTAAAATAATGGGTTGTATCCCGTGAAGGATTGCCTACGTATTCATTAAGAAAATGAAATCAAACCCTTGCGCGTAGTTCGAGTAAATGTAAAAGAATAATTGTTCTAAGCATGAGCTTGTAATGAACTTTAGAAAATAAGCATGAGCTTTTTACTTACTCTTAAGGTGCAAATTAGTTTATTCGATGATATGAGGATGACAAATTTGTCAGAATGCAAGAGCAGAGTGACATTAGCTTATTTCAGCTTGGCCAGGGGCCGTTTATTTAGTGCCACAAGAGCGACACGTGAGGTTACGCGAGGCGCGTTTTTGTTCCTATTCTAGGCATAATACCGTTTTAGTTGGTCGAGGTTTGTCGGGTTGGCGAATTCATTCCCATCTAGGTCTGTGATTCTAACCGCACCCCCTGGAAGTATGGACTTGATTAGAAATGGCCCGGCCCAATTAGGTTTGAATTTTCCCCGTGGATCGACAGGTAAAAGAGCTCTAACCGACTTGAGTACTAAGTCTCCTTCCTTGATGTTTCTTGGCTTAACCCTTTTGTTGAAGGCTCATTTGATACGTGCTTGATACGTTTGGACATTATGCAAGGCGCGTAGCCTACGTTCATCCAGGAGGATGAGTTCTTCATATCTATCCCTCTTCAAATCGGCTTCGGGATTTGACTTTCGAGTAAGATACGCAAGGATGGTATCTCTAGCTCGACCGGGTCGTTGTGCCTTCCATGCCGTAGGTCAAATAGAAAGGAGTGGCCCCAGTGGGCGTCCTAACAGATGTGCGATATCCCCACAAAGCAAAGGGTATCTTGCTTGGCCAATCTCGATAGTTGTCAATCATTTTCTTGAGAATTGTGACAACGTTCTTGTTTGCTGCCTCTACCGCACCATTAGTCTGTGGTTTATATGGCGAAGAGTGGTGATGCCTAATTTTGTACTTGGCTAGAAATTGCTCAGTCTCAGCTTGGAAATGTGATCCATTATCACTAATGATCTCATGTGGGCAACCGTATCGGCAAATGATGTTGTTTTGTATGAATTTTGCCACATTTTTAGCCGTGAGACTAGTATAGGAAGCCGCCTCTACCCATTTGGTGAAATAGTCGATTGCCACTAGGATGAAACAAAGGACCTCCTGTTCGGTCAAGTTATCTTCCGAGTATATAAATTCCCAGTGCGAAAAATGGCCAAGGAGATGTCATCGTATAGAGCAATGAAGGAGGGACATGTTGTACATTCCCGAAGATTTGGCAGTTGTGGCAATGTCTTACATATTTGATGCAATCGTATTCCATTGTGGTACAATAATACCCCAAACGTGTGATTTTCTTTGCCATCATGGGCCCACTCATGTGAGGACCACATTCTCCATCATGGACTTCTTCCAACACTTTCCGTGCCTGTGAATGATCAAGGCAACGTAGGATTACACCAAGAGGTGTTCTTCTGTATAACTCTCCTTGCATGAGAACGTATTGGGAAGCTAGTAAGCGTATAGCACGTTGTCCCTTTTTGTCCATATCCGGTGGATAGGTACCGTTGAGCTTGAAATTTAGGATTGCTTGGAACCAGGGTTCCTGTGTGATTTCCTCTTCGTCGGCGATTTGGTGGACATATGCTGGCTCTGACCGTCGCTCGATGCATAAAGGCATTTCCACCATGTCATCTGGCATATTAATCAAAGATGCGAGTTTTGCAAGAGCATCTGCAAATTGATTTTATTCCCGAGGTAGGTGTAGATAGGTCACGTGATCAAAGAATTGGGCCACTTGGTCTATTCTGGCTTGCTAAGGTGCTAAGCTTTCGCTTCGGATTTTCCAGGATCCCGTAACTTGGTTGATGATCAGGGATGAATCCCCATGCACTCGGAGGTTTTTAATGCCTAAGCTCACTGCCGCTTGTAGTCCTATGAGACAAGCTTCATATTCTGCAGCATTATTTGTCACCTCGAAGTCGAGTTTGACAGAGATTGGTGTATGCTCACCTTCAGGAGAAATGAGCAACACTCTTATTCCAAATCCTCTTAAGTTTGATGCCCCATCAAAGTAAAGGTCCCAGGAGTCTACATCGGTTTGGAGTATATCCTCGTCTGGAAATGACCAAGTATCTATTATTTGTGCATCATTGTTGGGATTTCCCGCAAAGAATTCGGCAACGGCGCGCCCTTTTATAACTTTCAGAGGTACGTATTTGAGATCGAACTCTGAGAGCATCAAAGTCCATCTTGCTAGGCGTCCGTTGAGGACGGGTTTTTCGAATGGGTATTTGACTGGATCCATTTTGGAGTATATTTTGACGGAGTAGCTAAGCATGTAATGGCGTAGCTTCTTCGTTGCCCACACAAGAGCGAGGCATGTCTTTTCGAGTTGTGAGTATTTGCACTCGTACTCCATGAACTTCTTACTAAGGTAGTAGATAGCCCTTTCTTCCTTTCCTACGGTTTGAGCTAGCATGGCACCCATGGCTGTTTCGGTTACTGTGAGATACAAATCAAGAGGTTGATCTCGTTGAGGTGGCATGAGCACTGGTGGTTTAGCTAATATCTCCTTGATTCGATCGAATGCCTTCTGACAGTCATCATCCCACATGGTGTGATCTGTTTTCTTGAGCTTCTTGAAGATAGGTTCACAAATCATGGTGAGTTTCGATATGAATCGACTTATATATTGCACTTTCCCTAGGAATCCTCTGAATTCTTTTTTGGTTTGAGGTTGTGGCATTTCGATCAGAGCCTTGATCTTGGAAGGGTATATTTCTATACCTCATTGGCTAACGACGTATCCCATGAGTTTACCAGATGTTACTCCGAATGCGCACTTCTGAGGATTGAGCCTCATGTTGTACTTTCGTAGCCTTGCGAAGAATTTGCGAAGATTCGCGATATTCCCTTCTCTATCCTTGGATTTGACAATCATGTCGTCTACGTATACCTCAACTTCTTTGTGCATCATGTCATGTAAGAGTGTAGTTGCGGTGCGTTGATATGTAGTGTCGGCGTTGATTAACCCGAACAGCATGACCGTATAGCAATAGGTTCCCCATTGAGTGACAAAGGCGGTCTTATGCATGTCTTCTATGGCCATCTTGATTTGGTTATAACCCGCATACCCATCCATGAAGGATAGTAATGCCTGGTCTGCCGTATTGTCCACCAATATGTCGATGTGTGGTAGAGGGAAGTCATCTTTAGGACTTGCTTTGTTTAAGTCCCTAAAATCAACACAAACACGGAGTATCCCATCCTTTTTGGGTAAAGGTACTATGTTAGCTACCCAGTCAGAGTACTCGGAAACTTTGATGAACCCGGCTTTGAATTGCTTATCGACTTTTTATTTAATCTTGAGAGCCCATTCTGTTCTCATCCGATGAAGCTTCTGTTTTAATGGCTTGAAACCTGGCTTAATTGGGATTCTATGTTCGGCGATATCCCTGTCGATCCCTGGCATGTCTTTGTAGGACCACGCGAAAACGTCTTTGAACTCGTGTAGGAGGTCTATGAAGTCGGCCCTTTCGGTAGAGCTCAAGGTAGTCCCTATCCTAAGTTCTTGGGGTTCTAATTCGGTTCCTACATTGATGGGTTCGGTGTTCTCTATTACTGGTCCCCCTTCCCCTTCCTGTAGTATTTCTTTGGCTACGTAGGGAGGTATTTCAATCGAGTCTGGGTCTTGGCCATCCTCAGTATCATCGTAAACAGAATTGCACTCAAGATAACACAAAGAGTAAGCAAAACCTGATTTATTCATATTGATGTTTGAGAAAAGTTGAAACAAAGAAGCCATCTGATCTGTGGTCAGCGGCGGTAAAGGGACAGTTGTTGAGACATTTCCCGAACTACTGTTACTATTTGAGGCTAAGCTTGGAGAAAGAAAGGGAATGGGGATGACGACAGGAGGAGACTCCTTAGTGACTTCTCTAGACTCCGACTCTGACTCCGACTCTGACTCTGACTCGAATTCATCGTCTTCTGGTTCTCCTTTGAGCTTAAAGAGCTTTCCTTGATTGTTGGTCCACTTGATTGATTTTCTCCATCCTTTCTGCTGGTTCGCGTTAGCTTCTGTGATTAACGCGGTAGGGTTGAAGTGATCGTCTTGAAGTATCATGGTAATGATCTCATCCTGCGCGGCTCTAACAAATCGATCCTCTCCAAACAATAGACTAACAGCTTGTTCGTCTAAGCAAGGTGCTTGATGGGTTTTGACGGTAGGAACCGTTTCTGGAGGAATGAAGTAGCAATCGTGAAAGATCTCGATTCCGGCTAGCTTCCTTCCGAGATAGTGCCAAGGTTCGGGAAATCCATGAAAGAGTTCTAGACTTCCTTCCTTAACAAAGTATCCATTTAGGGTAGGGAGATAGGGTCGCATTTGGACTCCTATGTGCTTGCGGTTTTGAACTTGAGCGAGCATTTCGAGGACTTCCTCATTAGTGGGCTTGTATCCTAGTCCAAGTGGTATTCTTTTTGAGTTGCCTTCCTTGTATGGTGCGAAGGTGTTTCTTCGGATGGGGTTTAAAGGCATTCCAGGGAAGTATCCCTGGGATTTGAGTATGTGGTTGACCACTGATACGTGCCTAATGTATAGTCTTTTTGGCCTATTTCAGCACGTATTTCTATGCATTTCTATACTGTTTTTATAGTATTTTGCCCCGAATTGGCTACTTTGGTGTATTTTGTCCTTTTTGTAGGAATAATCGCGGAAGTAGCGGAACCATACTCCTTTTCGTCCTTTTTGCATGCATTTAGAGGAGACGGGATTGTCCCAGAGTGAGATGTTGCACTTGGAAGTGTCGTTGCACGCATTACGAGGCATTTGGGTGAAGACGTGAGCTGAATTGAAGACCCAAGTGGTCTATCGAGCTGTTTGGTGGTCGATCGAGTGGTTCCTAAGCTCCCCAAGGCTCGATCGAGCTATTCCTTACTCGATCGAGTAAGATGCACATGACCAAGTCCTCGATCGAGTACCCTGCTGGTCGATCGAGGGACTTCTGCTGAGATATTGGTCGATCGAGTGGTTTAATCCACTCGATCGAGAGGTTTTCGACATTATGGGCTTTAATCAGTCCGTGTTTTATTTATTTCCGCATAAACACTTTGTGGTTTGGCTATTTTAACCTATGATTTACTAGGTTATTAGTCATTCTTTTATCATCTCTTTGACTCTCTAAGTTTTCACATTAGAAAACCACTGTTACTTCCTACGTTGCTTGAACTTTCTCTACTGTTACTTCCATTTTGGATTGCTTCACTCGGATTACGAGTTCTTTACGCCGGAATTTGCTTGGATTGTAATTCCTTCTCTTCTTTCAATAATAATTAACCTTTCGTTGCATTAATTTCTTGTTGCCCTTATTTATTCTTCTGCCCTAGTTTATTTATTATTGAATTTTATTATTATTCAATTATGTCATCTCTTTGAAATTATCTCATTAGATTAATTATGAGTATGAGTAGCTAAACCCCTTCATGTTGGGATTAGGGAATCATGTAGAATAATGACGACGTAGTGAATGAATTAGATAAACTGTTAAGAGACTCTCGTCACTATAGCAATTTAACTCGTAATTCTCGACCTAGTTGAGTGCACGCTTCTATGTCACCCATTAATCTGGCTACAATTAATCCTGGATCGAAAGATTGGACTAAATAGGCCTGCTATAAACAGTAGACTACCCTAATGAGGACGAAAGTTAAGTTAGTGGTATTTTAGGGTGGGAAGTGGACCGAAAGGACCTTCTAATATCCGTCTCGCATTAGTTAAATCCGAGTCATTTACTGCTAAGTTGTTGAACTACCGTAGTGAACCGAATTCCCGACATGTCCCCCTCTTATTGATAGTTTTAATTCATTTTCCTGCGTTACTGCTCTCTGCTTTATTTCTCTTTCCTTTCAACTCCGTAGTTTAGAACCAAAATTTAATCAACACCAATTGTTACCATAGGATTAGAAATAGATAGCTGTAGTTGCATTACCTCCCTGTGGATTCGATACTCGACTGCCTCTACTACATTTTAGTTGAGACCGTTAGGTTTTATTTTTGACAGGTACGCGACAGACGTGTCAAATTTTGGCGCCGTTGTCGGGGAGGCAATTGTTCAAATTACGAGCTGTTTTATTTTTAATTCTTCTTTTAGTTTAAGGAACATCGTTCCTTAGACTATTCTCATATCTTGTCTGTAGTTTCGTCTTATGCGCAGGTCGTAAGGTGGGCCACTACTACCTTTTGATCCCGAGATTGAGAGATCTCTGCACGTAAAAAGGAGACTATTTCAAGAGCAACAGGCAGAGGAAGAGCCTAGTTCTCGTGGTAACTTTTACGAGAACGAGCTTTTCGAAGACAATCCACCGTCTTCTCCAGTTTCCAATTCATCAGTTGAGTCCATTACTTTCCCAGATTTTCCCGAAATGGCTGAGGAAGCAACCATTGCTAGTCACTCCGAGGCCACGGCTGACAATCTCTATAAAGGGTTCGAACTGCCGGGAGATGCTAGGAAGTTCGAGCCAAAGCCTGCATACATCAATATGGTCGAGAAAAATCAGTTCGGGGGAGCTGCAACTGAAGACGCAGCTCAGCATATGGAGACCTTCATTGATTACTGCTGCTCCATACCCCCTCCTACCCGCGCGTGGTGATCGATCGATAAAAGAAACCATGTTCATCTTCTCACTCCGTGATGCTGCAAGGGAGTGGTATAGGGACTTGGACCGAGCTGCTCACGGCATAACAGATTGGAATTCGCTAGCATTGGCGTTTTATAAGAAGTACTTCTCTGCTTCGAGAACCATCGCCATCAGAGCTCAGATAACAAGTTTCAAACAAGGGCCTGACGAGAACTTCCACGAGGCATGGCTTCGATTTAAGAAACTGGTGCAGACCATACCGCATCACGGTTTCGAAAAATGGAGCCTATGTAACCACTTTTACAATGGTTTATATGATGATCGAGGGTCAGTATTAGATGTTTGCGCGACCAACTGGTCGATTTGTGACAACTTGGGAGCGACGAAGGGATGGAAAATCATAGATGATTTAGCCACTCATAGGGCTGAATATGGGAATTCAAGAGGAAACCAAAGGAGAGCCGCTGAATCCTCTTCATGAGCCGCATTAGAAGCCCTTACCGCGAGGTTTGACAAGTATGAACTAGGGGAGCTCTCAAGGGAGGGATGTACCAGGTTAATGCTATGACAGACGGTCCTTTCGTGCCCACAAGATGTGGGGTGGATGGACATGTTTCTGATTATTGTCCTAGTCCTTATGAGCAATGTGTTGCCTTCCAACATTACAGGCAAAACAACACTCATTACGAGCCGAATATCCACCCCAATCGAGGTGGAGTAACCGAACGTGCTCAACCCCACCGCTCCTCCGAATCAAGCAGCAGCAGCCCTATATTCCTCCACACCAGAAAACAAGGCTATCGAAGCCTCCGTCTTTCAACCCTCCTAACCAAGGTGCTTCGTCATCTAGTGGGGTGAGTGAGATAGGTGAGTTAAAGTCCATGATGCGATCAATTGCAAAGCAATTACAACGAGAGACACGGCATTCAAGGCACTTGAGACTCAAGTTGCCCAACCGGGTGAAAATCAATCCTCAAGGAAGCCCGGTCATTTACCGACTCAAAATGACAAGAACCCAAATGAGACGGTGCATCTGATAGAGTTGAGAAGCGGTCTTTCTTATGAAGGACCTAAGTACAAATCGACCCAAGGAAGCTCTCACCGATGATGAAATGGTGTTCGTAAGAGAAAAGGACTCACGACACAAGAGTTACTCGATCGATCAAGTCTGATGCTCGATCGAGTGAAAATGGTGAAGAATCTGGTCGATCGAGTGGAGTTTCTGCTCGATCGAGTGAAACAGAAGATAAGGTTGGTCGATCGAGTGGTAAGTTTACTCGATCGACTGAAGCTGATGAAGAAACTGCTCGATCGAGTGAACACATTGCTCGATCGAGTGATATTGATGACGGGAAGCTTATTCGAGAGCCTGCTAGTGCTCGTTTAAGCAAGGAATTACCAGAAAGGCCTCGTTCGAGAGGTAAGAAGCGTCCAAAGGACACCGAACTTGCTCCGGAAGACACTTTGGAGGCGAGGAACAAGGGACTCGAGATTCCAATTACGGTTCCCTTCCCGAGGCGGCTGCAGAATACCAAGATTAATCAACAATTTGGCAAATTTGTTGAACTCTTGAAAAGTTTGGAAGTTTCCGTGCCGTTCACTGAATTGCTGACTAAGGTACCCTCTTATTTACGATTTATGAAAGTGATTTTAGCACGTAAGAGGACTATAAATGATAATGAGACCGTAGCTTTGACTGAGGTGGGGTCAGCCCTATTTCAAAATAAGCTACCTCCTAAGCAATCAGACCCGGGTAGCTTTTCGATCCCTTGTCATATAGGTATGCAATTGATTGATAATGCGCTATGCGATTTAGGCGCTAGCGTAAGTGTTTTACCTTTGTCTCTAGCTAAGAGACTTGGTGTGACAAAGCTGAGTTGCACCAACATGACTGTCCAGATGGCCGACCGTAGTCTATCACGGCCACTAGGTGTAGCAGAAGACGTGCTGTTCAGATCGGAAGTTCTTTATTCCCGTTGATTTTGTCGTCTTAGATATCCCCGAAGATGTGCACACCCCTATCATTTTAGGGAGACCATTTTTGTCCACCCTGCGTGCAAGATAGACGTCGGGGAAGACTTTAACCTTCCGGTAGGGGACGAGGAGCCGACTTTTCATCACCCAAGTTCCGGAGGGCTCCCATGCAAGCTCAGCCTTGCAATGCCCTCTCTTCTGTTGACCCTATTATTGACACTCCGATGAAAATTTGGAGAATATTGTCATTATTGCTAACCCTCCGCCTCATACCGAGAGCAAAAAGGAAGAAGATTCGTCTGCTTCCCTTTACCGCAGTGTGATGAAGGCAAGAAAGGAGTCACAAGGGACGTGGTGCAGCCATTATCAATCAAACCGGAGCCAAGGATGCCAAAGAAGATGACAGAGGGGCGAGAACGAAGCGATTCGAACCTACATAGATTGGAACTATGTTCCTCCTCCTCTTGCAAACAGAATTCAAGCTCATGGAAATCAAAGAGGACGGTCGATCGGCTGAAGTGACGTCCTCCAATCGGGGAAGCCCACGAAGGGGCTCTCGAAAGGCGATGGGAATTAAACGGGAAATGCCCCGTGTAACAAATTGTAATAGATATTTGTTTGAATTTCTTTTGAATTTATTTATTACGTTTTTAATTAGGATAATTAGTTTAGACAATCCTTTAGCTTAGACTAAGACTATAGACTGTGTTTTCTACGTTTTTGGTATTTTGGGATGTGTTTGGAAATGTTTTACGCAGGTTTGGGGAAGATGCACGCAATTCAAGGAAGAAGGGACGGAATTCAAAGAAGTCTACACGAGGAAGTCCTCGATCGAGTACTTTTTGTACTCGATCGAGTGGAAGTTGGTTCGATCGAGCTTGCTGGCTATTCGATCGAGGAAGGCCACAGAGGAAATGATCGATCGAGAGGGTTCTTACTCGATCGAGCAAAGGGGACAGCAAAAGCCCTCGATCGAGTGATTAAAATCACTCGATCGAGTGAAATGAACAGTGGACGGGAGTCTTCTATACTTAACTCCTTATTTCCGTTTTCATTTCACTTTTTTTTATCCCTAATTTCTTCTAACCCTCCCTAATTGCGATTTCCGTCTTCCCCAAATCCCCATTTCTTGCCCAAATTTATCAAATCCGCCACCTACATTCTATTGCTAGCTAATTAATCTTCAATAACCCCTTATTTTCCCCCTCTTTTGTGCTCGTTTTCGCGATTTTTAAAGGGGATTAGGGTTTGCGGTTTTTCAATCGAAAATCCGCCTTGGATGCTTGTTATTTGAAGTTTAATTGCTTATTGTAGATTAATCATCATCAAGTAAGTGTTCCTTTCACACTCTTTGCATTTTCTCTTCTTTAAATTCGAATTTCTTGAGGTGATTTGAATTAGGGTTCGAAAATCCCATGTCTAGTCGATTTTATTTCGATTTAATTGTGTTTATATACCCTTAAATAGCTTGTTGATGATCTTTTCGCAATTCCTCACTGTTTTTGCATGTTAAATTCGAATTTCGCGCGAGATTCCGCGATTAGGGTTCCTGTGAGTCGAAATTTATCGACTGTCTGACGGTTTTTCTGTTTCCTTGCTTGCTTAACTTCAGTTCTCGCTTACTTATCGCTGTTGTTAACTGCCGTTACCGTCCCCTATCGCCATTACTTGATGTGAATTATTGGGAATCTCGCGCTGTGAGTGGTTATGCTCGACTGCTAGGAGTCTTACGTGCTCCCCTATGTGGTTTTCATGCTGTGGTTGTCTCCTTTAGCAGTCACTACTTTGTCATTTTACCACCACTCACATGCTACCTTTCGAACTTATTGAGGATTGTTGGATTTTGTATGCTGGAAGTCGGATTTCTCGACTAATAGGGCCATTATTTGCTGTCACATGCTGGTTAACGCTTCATTTTAGCCACGGTTAGCAGCCATTCTTTCTTATTATGCCCTTTGATTCTTTGCGGGATGGATACCGTTCTACGCATCGCGAGTTCATCCTCCATCCATCCGTGACCGAGCCAAAGGCCCCCTCGCTGTTGCCACTAGCTCCGCCTTGTCACTCTTGCAAAGACACCGTTCTACTTGTCTCAGCTGCGAGACGGTTTACACCGCACCCAGCTCAGCCGGAGCTCGATTCGAGCTTCACCGGCCACTACTCCTACCAGGCCCTTCTCTCTGCTAGAGTGCGGATTCACACCCCGCTTCCCGCAGCCTGGTATGCTGCCACCGAGGCCACATTAGCCGGCTAGCCAGTTAGCCATCACTTCCAGCCCTTCTGAGGCTGTTATTACGAGAGAGGGCGCTCTCACACCGTTATCAAAGATGCCCACGCATGCGTTTCACTTGAGGCTCACCGGAAACGGTTAGCCACTTTACTTCGTTGCCCTCTCTCCCCACCCGTTTCCTTGCGCGGATCCGACCTAGAGACCTTAGGCATTTATGAGGAGGTCCGTAGTTTGTTGAACGGACGGGTATGTCGGGTCCGATCACCATGCGAGGCTACTATTCGTACCTCTACTTACGAGTTTTTTAGCTCCTATTCTTTTGACACCGACTCTTACCATGCTGACCACTCCAGCCTCGTATTCACTTTCGACTCCGCAATGAGTCGCACCACTGGACTTTGGCCAGGTTTAGGCAGGTTTTGGGACTAGTTAGTGACGGTCCCACCGCCCCACCTCGAGACCTCCTTCACCACTTTGGGGTGCGCTTACTCACACCCCCTTCCGTACACGGAAGGGAGCTCATGTTCACTTACCTGCGCCCGTTACTACTTGCGTCTGTTAGGAGAGACCATTTTTGGGCGCCCCGAGCCCAATAACGTGACCAACACTGAGCTAGCGATTCTCGCGGGGTACCTCAACATTGACTACGGTACCCCATTTGTTCTAAACATTGCCTATCCGGTAGCTCGATTGGAACGGAATTGGGACTCGGGTCAAGACCGCAAGCTTGTGCATGCGGCGGGCGGGTGACTAGGATTGCCCGCCACCTTTACCCCACCGAGCCCGACTCAATGCACCTGATGAGATGGCTCACCTTAACCTGGATGCCATGGCTGACTTCGCCTGGTTCCCAAAGGCGAAAGGGAGCGCGAGGACGTGGAAGATCTGTGGTTCCACGTCTGTTACCTTGCCGTGCTCTACCCTTCCCCACTTTTACCGCTCTCATCTGCTGCTGAGCGAGCGAGGCCACCTCCACCTACCTACCACCTTACCTTCACCCCTCCTTCTTCTTCTAAGAAGAGGAAGCGGGAGGCCGGAGCATCTTCTAGCTCTCGGGCTCGGCTCGGCCCAGTCGGACCGACCCCACGCCTCAGCCTACACCCACACAGCCTCCCACACCTCCACCTTCACTCACTACACCTCCTTCTGATCCGGCCCTTCCTGCCAATTTTGTCTGCCCTCCTGTCTTAGAGGCGCCCGAGGTCATGGACCAAGGGCGTCGTGATGTCGTGCTTTCGGATATGTGCAGGTACATTACTGAGATGAGACGGGATATGGCTTTGGCTGTATTCCCGCTCTACGAGTTCCATATCCGAGCCCGGCGACCGATTCCAGAGGGGTGGCCGCATCCTTCCTTCTACCAATACCCAGCGACGGGTACCCTCCACTACCTTCCGACTCGGAGGAGGAGCCGAGGAGACAAGAGCACGAGAGGTGCGATTCTGGCGCGAGCAGCGGTAGCACAAACAGCCGCCGAGAGAGAGGAGAGTGACCCTCCGTTAAATGCACCGGTCCGGAGGATCGGCTGAGATGACGACTAGAGGTCCCCCTTGTTTGTTCTGGTTTGGGGAGACCGTTTTGTTGAGTCGGAGTACACGGGAGACGGCGGTCTTGACGACGAGTAGCTCTTGGTCTACTCACTTCCCCGCCGTTGGTTTGGGGAAGTTCGTGTCTTGTATGTTTTCTTACTCTTTTTATTTCGTCTCCTTTATTTTTTTCTTTTATTGGTTGTATACTCCCATCCCCCATTTTTTCTGCTGGTGTATGCTGGAGGACAACGAGGGCGTTGTCCGTTTTGGTTTGGGGAGGGTATTGCATCCTTTTGAGTCTGCATCTGCATTTGTTTTGCATTCACGTTTAATTTTTCAGTTTGCATTTGTTGTTTATTTTCAAAAATCAAAAATCCAAAAAAATTAGAAAATGTTAAAATTCAAAAAAATTTCACGTTTATTTTTGCATTTAGGTTGAGTCGGAACGGTAGATTCCCGTGATGAAATTGCACTTCACTTGTCAATTCACTTGAGCCTTGCACTTTATTGATGGTTTTTATCTTTGTCATACGCATAGTCTACGAATTTCTGTTCAAATAATAGCTGACTGTTAGACTTGACCTGATAAATTGGCAAACTACTTAAAAATTCTGAGTTTTAGAGCCATAACTGGTGCCATTCATGACCAGTTCATTAGGAATTTTGAGAGTAGTACTCCTTGCATAGCATGTTCATCTTTTTTGCACATTTATGACATTCAATTTCTCGTCAAATGCATATATTCGGGTCTGCGGTTGGTGTCACATGTAGGGAGGGTCTTGCAAATTCCCCTTTCTTTACATCTTTCACCCATTTAGCTCCACATTGACCAAAACTTGCCTTTTTGACCCATTAGCCACATTCCAAACTAAGCCTGCCTAGTCAAGCTAGTTAGTCTGTCCTTTTGTGGTATGTTTTCCGTTGCAGTTTGGTCCGTAATTCCCGTTTGGAGTTGGTGTTTGTATTAAGGAAGGAGGAAGAACAAAAAAAAAAAAGAACAAAAAAAAAAAAAAAGAAAAGAAAATGAAAAAAAAAATGATGAGATTCACGTACAAAAAGAAAGAAAAAAGTTGTGAAAAAGTTGGACCCTCTTGTCAGAGTTGAGAAGATGTTCGAAGATGTACAATCGACAAGAGGGTTGGTTGTTTCAGTTAGTTGTTTCAGACTATGTGTTTAAAAAAGGGAACTTTGTGACCGTCTGACTCCTCCACTCTTATTCTATATTTTTGAGGAGATTGTGCTTTCAGTCTAGTGAGTTTTGTGCCAAGTGAAGGGCACTGTGTTTAGTCTTTCGACATTGAGATCCGGATGGTTTATCATGGTCCTGTTAGGAACTAGCTTGACGCTTTTACCTCTACATTTCCATAACTTGTTTTGCCTTTTCTCACCTGAACCTCACTATTCCCATACTATTTGCAATCCTCGGCTGTGACGGACATTATTGGTTGGAGTGTGTGCATTAGTACTTGAATTGTCTTTCATTTTTGTTGCATGCATGCTATGTAGGTCGCAGTTAGGCGAGTGACTGTCTTTTCTTCTCTCTTTTACATATAACATTTGCCCTTTGCTTCATGAGAGAAGAGTGACCACGTGAGAGTCCGGTTTTGTTGGTCTTGCAAGGTCGATAGGTCAGCTTTATTTCTGAACAGCTTATAATTCGTTTGCGTATTGACTGTCTAGCTTTAACTGTCGATTTCTGTTGCATTAAAGTGGTTCAAGTAGACAAGCTAAGCTAGCTCTGAGCTATCATTTCCGTTCCATTAGTTTAGTTTTGAGTTTACTCGAGGGCGAGTAAAGGTTTGGTTTGGGGAGATTTGATACGTGCCTAATGTATAGTCTTTTTAGCCTATTTCAGCACGTATTTCTATGCATTTCTATACTGTTTTTATAGTATTTTGCCCCGAATTGGCTACTTTGGTGTATTTTGTCCTTTTTGTAGGAATAATCGCGGAAGTAGCGGAACCATACTCCTTTTCGTCCTTTTTGCATGCATTTAGAGGAGACGGGATTGTCCCAGAGTGAGATGTTGCACTTGGAAGTGTCGTTGCACGCATTACGAGGCATTTGGGTGAAGACGTGAGCTGAATTGAAGACCCAAGTGGTCTATCGAGCTGTTTGGTGGTCGATCGAGTGGTTCCTAAGCTCCCCAAGGCTCGATCGAGCTATTCCTTACTCGATCGAGTAAGATGCACATGACCAAGTCCTCGATCGAGTACCCTGCTGGTCGATCGAGGGACTTCTGCTGAGATATTGGTCGATCGAGTGGTTTAATCCACTCGATCGAGAGGTTTTCGACATTATGGGCTTTAATCAGTCCGTGTTTTATTTATTTCCGCATAAACACTTTGTGGTTTGGCTATTTTAACCTATGATTTACTAGTTTATTAGTCATTCTTTTATCATCTCTTTGACTCTCTAAGTTTTCACATTAGAAAACCACTGTTACTTCCTACGTTGCTTGAACTTTCTCTACTGTTACTTCCATTTTGGATTGCTTCACTCGGATTACGAGTTCTTTACGCCGGAATTTGCTTGGATTGTAATTCCTTCTCTTCTTTCAATAATAATTAACCTTTCGTTGCATTAATTTCTTGTTGCCCTTATTTATTCTTCTGCCCTAGTTTATTTATTATTGAATTTTATTATTATTCAATTATGTCATCTGCTGGGAAATTATCTGCTGTTAGATTAATTATGAGTATGAGTAGCTAAACCCCTTCATGTTGGGATTAGGGAATCTGCGGTAGAATAATGACGACGTAGTGAATGAATTAGATGAACTGTTAAGAGACTCTGTCACTATAGCAATTTAACTGTAATTCTCGACCTAGTTGAGTGCACGCTTCTATGTCACCCATTAATCTGGCTACAATTAATCCTGGATCGAAAGATTGGACTAAATAGGCCTACTATAAATAGTAGACTACCCTAATGAGGACGAAAGTTAAGTTAGTGGTATTTTAGGGTGGGAAGTGGACCGAAAGGACCTTCTAATATCCGTCTCGCATTAGTTCGTCTGAGTCATTTACTGCTAAGTTGTTGAACTACCGTAGTGAACCGAATTCCCGACATGTCCCCCTCTTATTGATAGTTTTAATTCATTTTCCTGCGTTACTGCTCTCTGCTTTATTTCTCTTTCCTTTCAACTCCGTAGTTTAGAACCAAAATTTAATCAACACCAATTGTTACCATAGGATTAGAAATAGATAGCTGTAGTTGCATTACCTCCCTGTGGATTCGATACTCGACTGCCTCTACTACATTTTAGTTGAGACCGTTAGGTTTTATTTTTGACAGGTACGCGACAGACGTGTCAACCACCAAGTTGGAGTAGGGATTGTAGTATAAGGGTGCCAATTCGCTTTCTATGACACTTATGCTTTGGAAGCCCCCAAGTTCATATACTGGATCCGCAAGGACTTGATTGTTTGACTTCTTTTCGATTATTACCTTGATGGGTGACGAAGTGATCGTCACCACTTTGCCATTTAGTGGGATTTTAATCTTTTGGTGAAGGGTGGATGTTACCGCTTTGGAAGCGTGAATCCAAGGTCTCCCCATAAGTATGTTGAAGGAAGCTTCAATGTCCACTATTTGGAAGTTAACCTTTTGCTCAATTGGCCCTGTGGCTATGGTTAGGTTAACGAGTCCTACTACCTTTCGTCGTGTACCATCATATGCGCGAACACCTTGATTGGTAGGGGTCCAATCCGACTCTTTCATGCCTAATTTGTATGCCGTTTTGAGAGGTATGACGTTGACCGCGGAGCCATCATCAACCAAGGTCATTGGCACATTCTTCTTTAGACAAATGACAGTGATGTAAAGAGCCAAGTTATGACTAGCGCCAAAGGGTGGCAAATCTTCATCTGAGAAAGTAATAGGATTACTTAACTTTGGTGATTCTTGGAAGACCAAGTTGACTACATCGTCGGGTGTGGAATTATGTGCTACGTTTAGTTTGGCCAAAGCTTGCAGTAAAGCTTGGCGATGTGGGAATGAGCTTGCTACTAGTTGCCAGACTGAAAGATCAACTTTTGTCTTCTGTAATTGCTTGAGCAAATTATCAGTGGAGTCATCTTCGTTATCATTTGGTGTGATAACGTTGGTTGGACCATTTTGAGTAGTATTTTGATATGGACGCCCCGAACGAGTTCGGTGGTCCACATCTTGGTCATCGCCATTTTGGACTATTTCCTTGACTAGGGAGTGTTCAATGAGATACTCGTCTTCATCATCATCGGCCCATACTCCATTGATTGTAGCTAGTTCCCTAATTCTCATGATTTCGTCTTCTAATTGCGTGATTTGGTCGACTAGTTTATCAACCACGGCGACTATTTCTTGCATAGTAGCATTTTGAGAGAAGATTAGTGGCACATGCTCTTTAGGTGTTGCGTTGGGGTCATGTAAAGTTGTCACCACATTTTCCAATTTCCAAACTTGCCTATCTACACTTCTTGCCCATGTGATGAAGTCGGAAATGGTAGGAGAGATAGTAGAGTAGAACCCTTCATTCTCGATCGCGTAGATCTCATCTTCAATTGGAGAAATGAGGTGTGAACAATCTAAGGTAGATTCTTCACTTGTGATCACTAGAATCCCAAGAGGGTTCTGAGTGTTGTTGGGTTTACCTCCCGGCGATATTGGTAGTCGACCATCTTCGATCATGTCTTGAAGCACATTTTTCAATTTGTAGCATTTTTCTGTGTCATGCCCCTTGCCCCTATGGTATTCACAGTACGAGTTCTCGTCCCAGAATTTGGATTTCTTTTCGGGTTCAGGAGTAGGTCCTATGGGTTGGAGTTTGCCTTGCTTCATTAACCTCTTTAGAGCGTTGGAGTAAGTGTCCCCAAGATTTGTGAATTTCCTTGGTGGGGTACTTTTCTTGGATGGCTCGAGATGGTTAACCTCATCGGTCTTGCTAGTGGAGCCGTATGAACGACTTGTTGAGCCTTGATATCCTCGACCTACCGTTTTGGACAAGAGCCCTTTACGGATGTCATCTTCAATCCTTGTTCCTAGTACGGTTAAGTCCTTGAAAGTTTTGATGTTTTGGTATCTCAAATGGTTGGCATAGATGGGTTTGAGATTGTCCACGAACTTCTGCACAAGGGTAGCCTCATCCGGGCGTTCAACTAGTTGGGTACTAGTCTTCCTCCACCTACTTAGGAAGTCGGTGAATCCTTCTTTGTCATTTTGGGTAAGAACCTCTAGAGTGCGCATGTTAACTTGGATCTCGGCATTATCCTCGTATTGCTTAGAAAACTCGATCGCGGCATCTTCCCAAGTAGCGATCTTCTTGTGTTCTAAAGAGTAGAACCATTGCTTTGGGATGGTGTCAAGAGATGAAGGAAAGATCCTTAAGAACATCTCGGGTTTGATGCCTTTGATAGACATGTAATCCTTAAAGGCACGGATGTGGTTTAAAGGGGTTTTGTGCCCCTTGAATTTAGGGATATCCGTCATGTTGAAGTTGGTTGGCAATTTGGAATTTACGGCCTCATACTTGCGATTATTCTCCCTATAAATGTCATCCCCTTTAAGATACATCAATTGCTCCTCTAAGTATTGGAGTCTTTTTTCAGCTGCAGTCATTCCCATGTAAGGGTTTTCATCCCTGAAGTCATTCACAAAGTCATCCACTACTTCACTTTCTTGAGGAGGCAACCTCCCCTCGACGGCGTAGATTCGGCCCTCGATGGTGTCAAGGCGATCATACACTTGGTCTTGGGTGACTTGGATTTGGGCTAGCGCGGCTAGAATTCTATCATTACCATCTTGAAGTTGGTTGAAGTTCACGTCGCTTGTTTCAGGCATCTTGAAAACTGGACAAGAGATCGATGACGAATCAAAACACGATCGACCATTCTAACGCACTTGCTAAGAAAGAAATGTTTTGACTCGTGAAGTGGGTGTGTGCCACTTGTGTTGAGTGAGCTTTGAAGAAAAGACAATGTTTTGAAAAATGTGTATCCTAGTCAACTATAGTGTAGTTGTAGGAGTCGACTCGAAGTGAGGTTTTAAAATGGGCTTGGGCCCGAAATTTTACTCGACAAACGGACGGAGTTTCGACTCGGTTTTGCGCTAATCATGGCCTTTTCGAAATTTTCATTTAAAAAAGGGATTTTGATTTTTCAAAAAATCGTCATGGTTTCGTTTAGAAATGGTGATCACGTAAGGTACAAACATTTATACAAGCATTATAACGGGATGCTGAGTGCATTTAAAAGGGTTTTGGTTTAAAGGGTGGGTTGCCATACCGAACCATCAAACCCGAAGTTTGTGGAGAGGCTCGTACCAAACAAGAGTAAGGCCGATTCCTAGTCCATTTCCTCAAGTAGTGAAGGCCCTTGATACAAACAAGAGTAAGCATCATGGTATGGATGACGTCAATCGCTATCCATCCTTAGGCCCAAATAAGAATTAGGACCGTTTAGACGGGACGATTGGTCGAATGGGTTGGGTTGGGCCTAGGAAGGCCGAATAAAACGGTCTAGGAAGACCAAGTTATGAAAACCGACAATTGTCTTGTACAAACTATTCCCTAACCTTGTTCAAGTTTCACCCTTTTGGCTACACGTAAGTGTATTATCCCCAGCGGAGTCGCCAAACTGTGGACAATGGGCCACGGGGGCGCTTGGGAATGAACAAGCGTTTGCATTTGTGGAGTCGCCACCAATTTATTGTGGAAAATTGGAAACCGTTCGAATACCTCATGTCATGTCAAGACACAAAGTAGTGACATGAACACCAAGAACTCGTTACCCTTAGCATTCTATGTCTAGAATGGCTCTCGTGGATGCCAATGAACACGGATATTCACAGAGATCTGGAGTAAGGGGTGAGGGTACGTATTAGGAAGCTCTTTTGATCGAACACCTAATCCCGCCCGCCTCGATAGCGGCCTCTACTAATGATTAGGGAAGTTATTCATACTCGATATATCGTCGATTATATGCATGCAATGCAACATCCAAGTTTTAATCCTAACATATGAGAATTAGACTAAGTCGGTTAACAAGTAATTTAACATACAATTAATGTCGAAGTAGGATTTAATGCTCAATTACATGTGAAGGCATACAAATGACACGAGAAATATGATAAATAAAATTACAATAATGAAAATTACAATAATTACATCGGGTTCATTGATTTATGTCGAAAATACCTATAAAACGGATCATTTGAGAAAAAGAATAAAAGAAAGAATTAACGAACATAAATTAGGCGATAATACGGATAATAGTCAATTATACGTAAGCTAATTAACTAAGTCAAGGCAGAACGGGAGTTCAGAGGCAGAAATTAACCTGGAACAGGCGCAGCAGGACTGCGCCCTTTGGAAGAGGCGCAGCAGTTGCTGCGTCTGTTCCAAGGGTGAGTTCTGGCTGTGAAGCCGGAACTGCAAATCGTTAATATTAATTGGTGAATTTAAATGATTGATTAATATATTTACTCGGATGGAAGTGATTATCAGGTTATTTACATGTGATTGATGGTCATAAAAGCAATAAAACATGGATGAGACGGATGCAAACGAATTATTTACATGAACGAACGATTGATTAATGACATGGGTGAACTAAATAGGTTAAATATAACGAATTAAAGACAAATTAATGACGAATATGACAATAGACAGATGAAAATATATCAAAGATCGAATTCCAGAAACCCGATATGAACGAATCGAATTTCTACAACCCGGATTGATTTTAATGACGAAAACCCGCAAATATTGGATTATAAGGGATTTAAGCCGAAATTAATGACGAATTAAACGTGTTAACGATGATGAATTATGTACATGTGAAATTATTATGATATTGTGTCAAAGAATTAAAAAAACAAATAAAAACGAATAAAAGTTGACGACTTACAGAGGACAAAGGAAGAAGAAAGGAAGCATGAACTGCGGCAGCCTCACGAAGAGGCGCGCGCGGCGGCTGGCTCCTTTCAAGAGGCGCGGCGATTCTGCGTCCTTTCTCGACGGTTTGTCTTCTGGAAATCCGTAAAAAGGGGTTTTAAGCGAGGTTTTAGAAATCGGTTTTAAGAGGTGTTTTCGACATAAACCTTACATTAATGATACAAAAAGGTAAATAACAATAATAAAAGAGAGATTTACACTCTCAGACTTACATGTTTGACGAAACGAGATGAACTAAGTTTACGATTAGTGATGCTCGACTCGAATGTAGACGAAAGTGCCCTCGTAAGAGGAAAACGATTAGATTAATTAAGTTGATTAGTTGTGGAGTTGGTCAAATTGGTCGGTCATGCAAACGAGGCTGGTACTCAGAAGGATCCGAGCTTACGTGGTCGAATGTTCAAGCACGTAGACGCCAAAAAGTAAGAACAAAGGTCTAGAATGCAAAGAGCGAAGAGAAGGGCGGACACTCGCGTGAGAAATATGAGGAGCGAAGGCTCCTATTTATACTAATCACGTGAAGGAATAGGGTTTTCGGAGAGACTTTGGAAGTGAATCTCGGAAAGATATGAAAAAGATACGAAAAATACGCACGAGAAAAGGACTGGGAAGAGGCGCGTGATCCATCGTGCATATCTTGGAAGAGGCGCAAGACTGCGCGCGTCTGTTCCCAGGTGGTTTCCTCCTGCGGAAGAAAGATTTCCGTGTTTAAGTTATGGAATAACGGGATAATTTGGTTTTCCTAATATTTTGTATGAATATTACGGGAAATTGTTTACCAAAGATTAAAAGATTGTGAAATTTTTATAAAATATGGAATAGAAATCTCCGGAACATTCCAGAACATTTTGACTCGGGCTTTAACGGTTATCAGAAAATGAAGACGGTTTTAGGCCCAGACTCCAAATGTACTCTAATTACTGTTAAAACGACCGTATCGGCACGTAGATGACAACAAAGAGGTAGACATCAGTGTTTGAGCAATCACTTGACGATAAACTTACGAACTGTCACAAATCGTTCTGCGTACCAAACATGCGGCCCAATCATCACCGGGTGGTTTGCGGAAGGTGCAGAAATGAGGTATCTACAGAGCCCCCACTTTGACTGAGGCTTGGACAAGGCAAAAGTCAAAGTATAGCCATCAGGTCAATCGAAGATTACAACCTGACGACTATGGCGACGCGAGGTGGCTCAAGGGGTCTGAACCAAGGACCTGTCGTCGGGAACATTTTAGAGTATGTCGACTATCGGGGAGGGTCGTTTAAAGTCCATTAGACTACGTAAGGAGGCTCGCCGGCCATAAGAAGAGATCATACCTGAGACTTCTTCTCGAGATGCTTCCGGAGGTGCGTGGGAGCTAAGGTTAAGCGTAAGAGCTAAGGTTAAGCGTAGGAGCTAAGGGTAAGCGTAGGAGCTAAGGGTAAGACCTAAAAGTTATGTAAGGATTTGTGCTAGGGCGTGGGGCCCTAAAGGAAAGCATCAATGGGAAGGAGGCCCGGATATAAGTTCAAACTAAGGGGTAACTAAGGCTCGAGTGTAGGAACTTCAAGGAAAGGCGATCCTAAAGGATGTGATCCTAAAGGGAGTTTGGGAATATGATCCTAAAAGGAAAGGTATGTGAACTTAAAAGGACGGCTGGTATGGGAACTTCTGGAGAACGAAACCTTTATCACACTCCACGGGAAACAAGAAATATTGTGAGTAGCAGGACACAGGCGGGAACTGCTTGGAGAAATCTGCTTGGGTCGTCTTCAAACAAACTTCGGAAGAACTTGAGAGGGACGATTGTATATCGCGAACTCTCGTGTTGGGAAACCTTATCAGGAATATATCTCCATATCTTGAGAGGGATTGTCGATCCACTTACTCTCGCTGGGAACATAATCGGGAACTTATCTCCATGTCTCGAGAGGGATTGTCGATCCGCTTACTCTCGCTGGGGGAATATAATGAAGGCGTGTCGAAACACCTGTGAAGGAATACCCACTCGTTATGACAAGCAAAGTCTTGGAAGCGATAAATAACGTATGATAGTCTGTTGTTGGCTTAGAAACGCGGGTCTGAACGAAATATAATCGTCAAACGAACCAAAAGATAAAATGGCATTGGGGAAGAGGCGCACCAAGGATGGGCCCACAAATAACGAACTCATAACGAATTTTTGAAAACTCGTATGGAGGGAACCTCAGGAAGAGGCGCAGCAAGAGCTGCGTCTCTTGGAAGAGGCGCAGCGCCTGCTGCGTCTGTTCCTGGAGGTGTCTTTTCTGCGTAAAAACGCGATAATCAGAGGGTTTAATTCATTTGTTCGAAATACAAATTCCTCAATTTCTCTCTCAAATCTTAACCATTTCCGCCAAAATTTGATCCAAAAGCTTGAATTCATCATGACTAATCGAGGTATGTACATCATTCTTGCATTAATCTTCTATATTTTGCTTAATTTGGATCGAAAAAATTAGGGTTTTCAACCCAATTAATTCGAAAATTTGGGGCTTTTCCCCCAAATGGATTTGCCTTGTAAAATTGGTATTAGAAACGGATAATTCGTAATATAAGGAACATAACCATGTATTTGTTTCGAATTCTCGTTGAGTTTTGAGCATTTGAGTGAAATTGAGACGGTTTCACAACTAAACCGTAAATTGCTTCGAAAATAGCCTTAGGATTGCCCATTTACGATGAAACTTGATATTTAGAATCCTTGGATGATGGGTAAACTTCCTAACATCTCAGAATTTTGGTTTGTGACGGCTTTTTCAGGACAATTTTCTAGGGCATAATCGCTAGGGCTGAGCAAAACCGTATACCCGATACGGTTTTGAAAACCGTATCATGTATACGGTTTTTAAATTCACAATTTTGTCGACACGGATCCGACCCGGTTTAACCCTATACCCGGTTTTCGTATACCCGGTTTTTCCGTATATCCGGTTTTTGTATACCCGGATACGGATTTAACTTGTTTGCTGTTCAATTTATTGCATACGCAATAAAGCCGGTACACCCTAACTTAAATTTAATAATAGGTTACATATTAAAATAATCAAAATTTTAATATTCATTATACAAATGAATTAGAGAAAAAGAAAGTGGACAAGTTAAAGTGATTTTGGTTAAATTATTTAGTTTTTGTAAGATATTTTTGGTTTTTTTTTATTTATTTTCAAAACCGTATCAGAAACCGTATACCCGGTTTTGTTTTTGCCCGACCCGGATACGATACGGTTTTCAAAAAACCGTATCGTATATACGGAAATTCATATCGTATATACGGAAATTCGTTTAATTGAAACCGTATACCGTATCGTATCCGTATATTAAAACCGTTTCGTATATTTTTGCTCACCCCTAATAATCGCCGTTATAACGAAATGCTGCCGAAATTTCGACTCGAACCCACGACTAGGCTTCAACTTAGACTTGACTTGACCCAAATTACCACATGAGTGATCGGGTTTGTGAGAATATGGCCATAGATGGCAAAAAAAAGAGTGATTTCAGGGCTTCCGAAAGCTTGAAAATCCATTAATCAAGCCTCGTCGTCACGTGACGCGGCCTAAATTACTTTAACGTTGCAGGTGATGAGGCTTCTACTTCTGGGAGAGCTCCCATGGAGGTAGACACTGCTGTTGACCCTTCTCGTGTTATCGAGGAGGCTTTGGAGGAGGCTTTCACCGCCGCGGTGAAGGCAGCTGGGGACGAGGTCCACGAGGAGGAGGCTGTTGAGGAGGAGGAGGCCCCGAGGCGGGCCAACGTTGGACGAGGAGGTCGTCAGCTGAGAGGAGCACCCGTGTGGGCTGAGACCTGGGACAGCAGGCACTTGCTTTGGGCTGCGGAGGGTCACCTGTCCTACAGGACGGTGAAGAGCCAGGTGATCTTGAATTCATTACTCATCACTCATCTTCTTTCATTTCATTTGGTCATATCTTTTCCAACTTTCATTCAAAACTAAAGATAGCTTTTGTTTCAAATCACAATAGGAGGCCGGGAATATTAGGTCGTTCTCGGGCTACACGACGGCGATGGAGTGCTATGAGAGGCTGTCGGCGGAGGAGCGCGCCATGATCGAGCGTGGAGCGTTTGGCGCCTTGGTGCAGGCTTGGAGGGATATCGCGAAGAGGAAGCTGTGGGCTAACCTCAGCCTGGTCCGCGCTTTCTTGGACTGATTCTGGGATACAACTTCCACTTTTCACATGCCTTTTAGTGAGTTGGGAGTCACGTTGGAGGACTACGGCATGATTTCTGGTCTGCCATGTGGGACTGAGGTGGTGGAGTGGTCGGAGACTGCCATGAGGGTGGACTCGACCGAGGCTAGGAGGTTGATCGGCTGGAACTTGTCGCCGAAGGCTGTTACCGTGCCTGGTTTGGTGCCCAGTTCCTATGTCCGAGACTACTTTGCGGGAAGACCCCAGATCGTGACGATTGACGGGAGAGAGACGGCTCCTCCTCCTCCCATGTACTAAGCGAGGGGCTCGCTTGTGGCTTTGGTGGTTTCTGTCTTCGATCTACCTCGGAGACAAGGGAGAGAGGCTGTCGACGAAGCTTCTTCCCTTCCTTTCTGACCTGAGCTCCCTAGGGCGTTGGGACTGGGTCACTGCTGGTTATGCGGTCCTCATCCGCCTAATGAGGGCCATGGTTCATCCGGAGTTGATGGAGAAGGGAACTTCTCCTGGTGTTGTCGGCCCTGAACTACTGCTGGAGGTATGAACCTTCATTTGGATTAAAATCAATTCTTTTCCTTATCGAATTACGAAAGATCGTTACTGACCATCTTGCTTCACATGCGTGGGTGTACTCCTACTTTCCGAGCCTCTCGCCCAAGAGGACGGAGCCGCTGGAGAAGGCATATCCCGTCGTGAGGGATTGGGTGATGTGTAGGACGAGGAGTAAGCGTTCCTCTCACGCTGTTTACCGGCAGGACGTGAACGCTCTTCAGCTGGACAGCGTGAGCATCTCACTTATATTCATTTTGCTTCTTCATTGCTTTTAATCGATCATAAGAATGATTCCTTGTTTGTCTTGTCCAGTGGGTGCCCAGGCCTTGGGCGGAGTACGCTGGAGCGCCTCCTTTTGTGGCTGAGGTCCTTCGACCTAGGAGCTCGAGCCGGCTGCTGCTGAGGACGTCGATGGGTATTGTGTGGTACTTGGGCGAGCGCTTGGCTCGTCAGTGCTCTCGGGATGTGTTGACGGTTCCCATCGATCCTCCTAGGACGATGTTCAAGAAGCCTTCTGAGGCTGAGAGGGAGGCTGACTTGGCTGGCATTGGTGGTGACGCCCTCCTTCTTCCTGGCGAGGACTACTCGGCGTTCCTTTACGGGAGGTTGGCGTACTGGCCGGTTGTGGTGAGCATCTTCACTCTCCTTTATTCTTGATTTTGAGAATACGATGAAAGATCATCGATTAATGAGAAACATTTGACTTTGCAGGAGGTTGAGGCGGCGGGCATCGAGCCCCCAGAGTACCCCGAGACCCTCGAGTACACTGACGCGACCGGGAGGACGATGATCTCCGAGCTGCGTGACTTTGACGTGGCTGTGACGGATGCTGGCTTGGACGATTGGAAGCATCTGATTTGGAGGGTGAGCCTCTAATTTGCATGATTTTTGTGTAAGAACACATTTGACTTGAACTTATTCAATTATTGAGAACTTCTTTTTGAAAATACAGGTTGCGCCGTCTCGGTTTGTGGCGTTATGGAGGGTGACCAACCGGCTGCGAGCTACTGCCATCGAGGCACTTATCGGCGGTCGAGGTCGTCAGGTATGAACCTTTCTTTATTTCATTTTTGAACTTTGATTTTCCCATTCATATTTTGCTTGAAATGATTGACATGAGCCAATTTTGTTGCTTACAGGAGGACCGTGAGCTGGAGCGAGAGTTGGCCCAGTCGCGGGAGGAGACAGCTCGCTTGTTGAGGGAGCTCGAGGTTCGCGACGCCGAGGTTGCTGCTCTCGAGGCGAGAGTTGCGGAGCTAGAGGGCGACCGGCAGTAGTTTTGCTTTGTTCTTGTTTGTATCTTGCACATTTTGGACTTACATTTTGGACATTTTGGACTTTGCTCGGGGCTCGAGCCCCCAGTTTGGTGTACATTTCCCCTTTTTTGGTTGTATATATGATGGCCTGAGTGCCTTTGCTGCTGGGTTGCGTTGCTTGTACCTGCAGGTTAGCTTTGAACGGGTTTGGTAGATGACGGTTTATACCGTCACGCTGCCGAAATTTACATAGAAATCACATAGAACATACATTTGTATATACATATGGCCTAAATTAGCGCAAAATGAATGACTCAAAAGAATGCAAAAATGCAAAAGAAAGTGCCAAAAATGCAAAAATCTGCCGAAAATGACCGGACGGTAGGGAGGGTTACCCCTAAAAAAATGAAAAAAATAGAAACCTATAAGTTAGAAATGAAATGATTAAAAAAGAAATAAAAGAAATATATAAATGAAATAAATATATAAGTTTTGAAATGAATTAAATTAAAATGAAAATTATTTCCTAAAAAACGAAAATATACAAGTGTGTTAAAATGACGAGAATGCTGATATTGCCTCGAAATGCGTGCTCGTGGATTTAGGAAACACGAAATATGGCAATTTCCACGTATTTACCAAAATAATAACCCGTAGGAATAGGAAATTATTCGTCAAGGAAATTAGGAAAGATCCAACGCGGAAAATCACAGAAACCTTGCTGAGGAAGAGGCGCAGCATGAGCTGCGTCCCTTGAAAGAGGCGCAGCAGGTGCTGCGCCTGTTCCCAGGTGTGTCTGTTCTGGCAGATTTTAGGAAACAGATTTTAGTATAAATAGAGACGTTGATGGAGGTTTTATTCACACAATTCTTCTGTCTCTTCTTCGTCTTATTACATAAAATTCCCAATATAATCACTCATCATGAATACTTTGGAGATTCGCCTAAAAGAGTGGAATACGAGTTTTCCAACATGGAGAAACACGGTATGGGCGCCTATAATCTTGGATCTTTGTTGAGTTTGAAGCTTATCAAGGTTGTCAAACCATTCCTAGATGCTTGTCTTGATTATTGGGACCCGAATTATCATGTTTCTGCGTTCCCCGGAGGCGATATTTGCCCATTTCCCGAAGAAATTGCTGCGTTCGGTGGGTGGGACCCAGAACACTTGCCTGCCATTCCTTCTACTTCACAAGGGTATAAGAGCAAATTTAGAGACTTGCTTGGATTGACAACACTTGAGGTGGACCGTTTAGTGACCTCAAAAGGAGTGCTAATGTTGGACTTCATTGACCGATTCATTAACAGGGCCCACCCCACCGTTTCTTATGTTGCGAGGCGAAGGGCATTTGGATTTTGTTTGTTGCATGTATATGTCCTTCAAGGGCATGTTGATGAAGACTTGAGAGGTGATCCCCGTCTTCTTGGCCTAGTTGAGCAAATGGAGCTGCGCAGGAGCCCAACTTGTTTATGCTTAGGAGAGATCCTGTTGGGCTTGGATAATAGGAAAGCCAATCGTGACCTACCGTACTTGAGAAATCCCGTTATCTTGCATGTAAAAGAACATTTTTCTCTCTCTTTTTTTTTTCGTTTTCTTTTTCTTTTTCTTTTTCGTTTTCTTTTTCTTTTTTTTTTCTTTTTTTTCTTTTTCTCGCTTTTTTTTTCTAATACCCGCTTTTGGTAGGTCTGGCTTATGGAGCGTCTTGGATTGATCGAGCCCCCAGTTCATGTTCCTTCTTATCATGCTCGTTCGATTGCGATGAGGACCAAGCTTTACATGGTGGACTTCACTCGGGTTTGCAATTATTGGGAGAATAAATTGAAGAGTGATGATGGCCCCTTGATTAGGTGGATTGTACCATGGTGGCACCTCAAATCTGTCACTGGAGCATCTTCCTTGGATCCTACCCGATCTGTGCCCATTCCTGGCTTGAAATTCATGGTGTGCATCTTCCCGGAAAGGTTGATGAGACAGGTTGGACTAAAGCAGACAATCCCGAAGCTTGACACTATCCCGCAGACTGCCGTGGCGCTTACTACTGAGAGTCGAAGAGAGTGGGCCATTAAATGGGCTCAAAGAAACGTATGGTTCTTGAACTATTCTGCTAATGCCTTATGGGTGTCGGACTCCTACCTGCGATGGAGGAAGGCTACTACTCCGGAAGAGCGCGAGAGATTGAGGAAGCACGAGCATGTTGACTACAAGGTGCGCGAGGTGTAAAAGGAGAAAGAGAAGCATCTGACTGAGGGAGAGGAGGAAGCCGGGTTTCGAGTTGTTCATCCTGCGAAGAAACCGAAGACCTCTCCTGCCGTGGGCAAAGAGATTGATAAGAATGGGAAGGCTAGGCCTCGAGAAAGACCGTTGGTGATTAGGTCCGAAGTGGCGCAAGAGCGTCCGGCTCGAGGTCGTGACAAGAAGTATGACAAGAATGACAAGGGCAAAAGGAAGATGGAGGAATAGCCCAAGTCTTTATTATTATTTATTATTATTATTACTGTTGTAATAAAAAGGTGGGGTTTCTATAATCCTAGCCTATTTTATTTTTATTATGTAGCGTATTATTATTAGAAAGTGAATGGAATAAAAAAGGTTAATTGGTTATGAAACCGTTGTGATTTTCTATTTATTATTCTTGTCGAATTCCAAATGCAATGCAAATTTCCTTCTATTTACATTTTAAAATAATGGGTTGTATCCCGTGAAGGATTGCCTACGTATTCATTAAGAAAATGAAATCAAACCCTTGCGCGTAGTTCGAGTAAATGTAAAAGAATAATTGTTCTAAGCAAGAGCTTGTAATGAACTTTAGAAAATAAGCATGAGCTTTTTACTTACTCTTAAGGTGCAAATTAGTTTATTTGATGATATGAGGATGACAAATTTGTCAGAATGCAAGAGCAGAGTGACATTAACTTATTTCAGCTTGGCCAGGGGCCGTTTATTTAGTGCCACAAGAGCGACGCGTGAGTTTACGCGAGGCGCGTTTTTGTTCCTATTCTAGGCATAATACCGTTTTAGTTGGTCGAGGTTTGTCGGGTTGGCGAATTCATTCCCATCTAGGTCTGTGATTCTAACCGCACCCCCTGGAAGTATGGACTTGATTAGAAATGGCCCGGCCCAATTAGGTTTGAATTTTCCCCGTGGATCGACAGGTAAAAGAGCTCTAACCGACTTGAGTACTAAGTCTCCTTCCTTGATGTTTCTTGGCTTAACCCTTTTTGTTGAAGGTTCATTTGATACGTGCTTGATACGTTTGGACATTATGCAAGGCGCGTAGCCTACGTTCATCCAGGAGGATGAGTTCTTTATATCTATCCCTCTTCCAATCGGCTTCCGAGATTTGACTTTCGAGTAAGATACGCAAGGATGGTATCTCTAGCTCGACTGGCTGTACAGCTTCCATGCCGTAGGTCAAATAGAAAGGAGTGGCCCCAGTGGGCGTCCTAACAGATGTGCGATATCCCCACAAAGCAAAGGGTATCTTGCTTGGCCAATCTCGATAGTTGTCAATCATTTTCTTGAGAATTGTGACAACGTTCTTGTTTGCAACCTCTACTGCACCATTAGTCTGTGGTTTATATAGCGAAGAGTGGTGATGCCTAATTTTGTACTTGGCTAGCAATTGCTCAGTCTCAGCTTGGAAATGTGATCCATTATCACTAATGATCTCATGTGGGCAACCGTATCGGCAGATGATGTTGTTTTGTATGAATTTTGCCATATTTTTAGCCGTGAGACTAGTGTAGGAAGCCGCCTCTACCCATTTGGTGAAATAGTCGATTGCCACTAGGATGAAACAGTGACCTCATGTTCCGGCTGGGGTTATCTTCCCGATTATATCAATTCCCCAGGCAGAAAATGGCCAAGGATATGTCATCGTATAGAGCAATGAAGAAGGGACATGTTGTACATTCCCGAAGATTTGGCAGTTGTGGCAATGTCTTACATATTTGATGCAATCGGATTCCATTGTGGTCCAATAATACCCCAAACGTGTGATTTTCTTTGCCATCAAGGGCCCACTCATGTGAGGACCACATTCTCCATCATGGACTTCTTCCATCACTTTCCGTGCCTGTGAATGATCAAGGCAACGTAGGATTACACCAAGAGGTGTTCTTTTGTATAACTCTCCTTGCATGAGAACGTATTGGGAAGCTAGTAGGTGTATAGCACGTTGCCCCCTTTTGTCCATATCCGGTGGATAGGTACCGTTGAGCTTGAAATTTAGGATTGCTTGGAACCAGGGTTCCTGTGTGATTTCCTCTTCGTCGGCGATTTGGTGGACATATGCTGGCTCTGACCGTCGCTCGATGCATAAAGGCATTTCCACCATGTCATCTGGCATATTAATCAAAGATGCGAGTTTTGCAAGAGCATCTGCAAATTGATTTTCTTCCCGAGGTAGGTGTAGATAGGTCGCGTGATCAAAGAATTGGGCCACTTGGTCTATTCTGGCTTGATAAGGTGCTAAGCTTTCGCTTCGGATTTTCCAGGATCCCGTAACTTGGTTGATGATCAGGGATGAATCCCCATGCACTCGGAGGTTTTTAATGCCTAAGCTCACTGCCGCTTTTAGTCCTATGAGACAAGCTTCGTATTCTGCAGCATTATTTGTCACCTCGAAGTCGAGTTTGACAGAGATTGGTGTATGCTCACCTTCAGGAGAAATGAGCAACACTCTTATTCCAAATCCTCTTAAGTTTGATGCCCCATCAAAGTAAAGGTCCCAAGAGTCTACATCGGTTTGGAGTATATCCTCGTCTGGAAATGACCATGTATCTATTGTTTGTGCATCATTGATGGGATTTTCCGCAAATAATTCGGCAACGGCGCGGCCTTTTATAACTTTCAGAGGTACGTATTTGAGATCGAACTCTGAGAGCATCAAAGTCCATCTTGCTAGGCGTCCGTTGAGGACGGATTTTTCGAAGAGGTATTTGACTGGATCCATTTTGGAGTATATTTTGACGGAGTAGCTAAGCATGTAATGGCGTAGCTTCTTCGTTGCCCACACAAGAGTGAGGCATGTCTTTTCGAGTTGTGAGTATTTGCACTCGTACTCCAGGAACTTCTTACTAAGGTAGTAGATAGCCCTTTCTTAATTTCCTACGGTTTGAGCTAGCATGGCACCCATGGCTGTTTCGGTTACTATGAGATACAAACCAAGAGGTTGATCTCGTTGAGGTGGCATGAGCACTGGTGGTTTAGCTAATATCTCCTTGATTCGATCGAATGCCTTCTGACAGTCATCATCCCACATGGTGTGATCCATTTTCTTGAGCTTCTTGAAGATAGGTTCACAAATCATGGTGAGTTTCGATATGAATCGACTTATATATTGCACTTTCCCTAGGAATCCTCTGACTTCTTTTTCTGTTTGAGGTTGTGGTATTTCGATCAGAGCCTTGATCTTGGAAGGGTCTATTTCTATACCTCGTTGGCTAACGACGTATCCCAGGAGTTTACCAGATGTTACTCCGAATGCGCACTTCTGAGGATTGAGCCTCATGTTGTACTTTCGTAGCCTTGCAAAGAATTTGCGAAGGTTCGCGATATGCCCTTCTCTATCCTTGGATTTGACAATCATGTCGTCTACGTATACCTCAACTTCTTTGTGCATCATGTCATGTAAGAGTGTAGTTGTGGTGCGTTGATATGTAGCGCCGGCGTTGATTAACTCGAACGGCATGACCGTATAGCAATAGGTTCCCCATTGAGTGACAAAGGCGGTCTTATGCATGTCTTTTATGGCCATCTTGATTTGGTTATAACCCGCATACCCATCCATGAAGGATAGTAATGCGTGGTCTGCCGTATTGTCCACCAATATGTCGATGTGTGGTAGAGGGAAGTCATCTTTAGGACTTGCTTTGTTTAAGTCCCTAAAATCAACACAAACACGGATTCTCCCATCCTTTTTGGGTACAGGTACTATGTTAGCTACCCAGTCAGAGTACTCGGAAACTTTGATGAACCCGGCTTTGAATTGCTTATCGACTTCTTCTTTAATCTTGAGAGCCCATTCTGTTCTCATCCGACGAAGCTTCTGTTTTACAGGCTTGAAACCTGGCTTAATTGGGATTCTATGTTCGGCGATATCCCTGTCGATCCCTGGCATGTCTTTGTAGGACCACGCAAAAACGTCTTTGAACTCGTGTAGGAGGTCTATGAAGTCGGCCCTTTCGGTAGAGCTCAAGGTAGTCCCTATCCTAAGTTCTTGGGGTTCTAATTCGGTTCCTACATTGATGGGTTCGGTGTTCTCTATTACTGGTCCCCCTTCCCCTTCCTGTAGTATTTCTTTGGCTACGTAGGGAGGTATTTCAATCGAGTCTGGGTCTTGGTCATCCTCAGTATCATCGTAAACAGAATTGCACTCAAGTTAACACAAAGAGTAAGCAGAACCTGATTTATTCATATTGAAATTTGAGAAAAGTTGAAACAAAGAAGCCATCTGATCTGTGGTCAGCGGCGGTAAAGGGACAGTTGTTGGGACATTTCCCGAACTACTGTTACTATTTGAGGCTAAGCTAGGAGAAAGAAAGGGAATGGGGATGACGACAGGAGAAGACTCCTTAGTGACTTCTCTAGACTCCGACTCTGACTCCGACTCTGACTCTGACTCAAATTCATCATCTTCTGGTTCTCCTTTGAACATCTGTCCTTCTCCAGTGGTGAGCTTGAAGAGTCTTCCTTGATTGTTGGTCCACTTGATTGATTTTCTCCATCTTCTCTGCTGGTTCGCGTTAGCTTCTGTGATTAACGCGGTAGGGTTGAAGTGATCGTCTTGAAGTATCATGGTAATGATCTCATCCTGTGCGGCTCTAACAAATCGATCCTCTCCAAACAATAGACTAACAGCTTGTTCGTCTAAGCAAGATGCTTGATGGGTTTTGACGGTAGGAACCGTTTCTGGAGGAATGAAGTAGCAATCGTGAAAGATCTCGATTCCGGCTAGCTTTCTTCTGAGATAGTGCCAAGGTTCAGGAAATCCATGAAAGAGTTCTAGACTTCCTTCCTTAACAAAGTATCCATTTAGGGTAGGGAGATAGGGTCGCATTTGGACTCCTATGTGCTTGCGGTTTTGAACTTGAGCGAGCATTTCGAGGACTTCCTCATTAGTGGGCTTGTATCCTAGTCCAAGTGGTATTCTTTTTGAGTTGCCTTCCTTGTATGGTGCGAAGGTGTTTCTTCGGATGGGGTTTAAAGGCATTCCAGGGAAGTATCCCTGGGATTTGAGTATGTGGTTGGCCACCAAGTTGGAGTAGGGATTGTAGTATAAGGGTGCCAATTCGCTTTCTATGACACTTATGCTTTGGAAGCCCCCAAGTTCATATACTGGATCCGCAAGGACTTGATTGTTTGACTTCTTTTCGATTATTGCCTTGATGGGTGACGAAGTGATCGTCACCACATTGCCATTTAGTGGGATTTTAATCTTTTGGTGAAGGGTGCATGTTACCGCTTTGGAAGCGTGAATCCAAGGTCTCCCCATAAGTATGTTGAAGGAAGCTTCAATGTCCAGTATTTGGAAGTTAACCTTTTGCTCAATTGGCCCTGTGGCTATGGTTAGGTTAACGAGTCCTACTACCTTTCGTCGTGTACCATCATATGCGCGAACACCTTGATTGGTAGGGGTACAATCCGACTCTTTTATGCCTAATTTGTATGCCGTTTTGAGAGGTATGACGTTGACCTCTGATGTGAACATTATTTGCGCACATTTAGTCCCCTAATTGAGCCTATTTTGCATACTATTATAACATTTTATGGCCATTTTATCCGTCAAAACCTTCCTATTTGCTTTTCTATCGCATTTCATATGTTTTGTAGAAAAGGAGATAATAAGGCGGAAATTCCCGTCTTTCGTGCATATTTGGAAGCTTATTGATGATATTAGATGGACTAGTATGAAGAGGAGGCAAGAATGATGACCAATGATGTAGAAATAAAGAGTATAAAGAAGGGTCATAAGGTTTAAAGCAAGGAGGAAAATCAAGGAAGGCATTGCATGAAGAAATCGCTCGAAACCCGAACCAAGAGTTGCTCCTTTGGCTCTGAAAATATGCTAGATGGAACGGCATCGAAAAATCAAGTGATCTAGGCTTTTGAATCACTCCAATAGGAGTCCGGATGAGGAAATAACGTCCGTTTTACAATCCGAGCTCAAGATACAGCTCAACCCGCTCGGGTCAAGTTCAACCCGCTCGGGTTGAAGCCCAGGACGCCCATATTTCGCTCGGGACGAGCGGATTCCTGGACAGGAAACTTTTCCTTGCTACGTGAACCACAATCCGAGCGGATTCTCCCAAATCCGCCCGGATTGCATCTCCCAAATCCGCCCGGATTCTCCCAAATCCGCCCGGATTGCATTTTCAGAATCCGCCCGGATTCACCTTAATCCGCCCGGATTCCAACCCAGCGCATTTTCGTCTTCTTCAAGCCTCAAAGAAAGACGCCCTTCCCTCAAGAAATACCGGAGTCTCCTTGCCCAACTTAAAAAAGTGTAATTACTAGTTTAGCCCTTAGTTAACCTAATGCATCCCACCTAATTTCCACTATAAATACCCCATCTTTGTAATTAATCAAGCATGTTGTTTTTGGGTAGAAAATCCTTCCTTAGATTAGATTAGGAGTAGATTAGAATAGATTACTCTTTAATCTTTCCACAAATTACACATTAATCTCTCCTTAATTATTGTTCAAGTTTATTATTCAAGTTTATTATTGGGTAATTGAAGATTATTGGGTTATTATTGGGAGATTGACAACCTTCCATCAATCATCAAGTTTCTTCTTTTATTCTTGCTTTATTATTTGGAATCATCTCAAGTTTGGTATAATCCCTTTACTCTTTAATCTTTATTGTTCATTTCTTCATTCTATTATCATGTTTATACTTGTTGTGATGTTTGACACCATTAATGACATGTTTCCCATGATAATGAGTGAGTAGTCTCTTAGCTAGGATTAATGGGTAATTAGGGGAAACCAACATGGGATTGATTAATGCTTAATCTAATATGTTTTCATAATCAAATTGCTTGCTTGTTGTGATGTCAACTTCATGCACATTGATACGTGCCTAATGTATAGTCTTTTTGGCCTATTTCAGCACGTATTTTTATGCATTTATATACTGTTTTTATAGTATTTTGCCCCGAATTGGCTACTTTGGTGTATTTTGTCCTTTTTGTAGGAATAATCGCGGAAGTAGCGAAACCATGCTCTATTTCGTCCTTTTTGCATGCATTTAGAGGAGACGGGATTATCCCAGTGAGATGTCTTTGTACTTGAAGAGTCGTTGCACGCATTACGAAGCCTTTGGGTGAAGACGTGAGCTGAATTGAGGACCCAAGTGGTCTATCGAGTTGATAGGTGGTCTATCGAGCTGTCTGGAGGACGATCGAATGGTCCCTAAGCTTCCCAAGACTCGATCGAGCTGTTCTTCACTCGATCGAGTAATCTGCCTTTGATCAAGCCCTCGATCGAGAACCCTTCTGGACGATCGAGGGGTTTCTGCCAAGACGTTGGTCGATCGAGTGGTGTTCTTCACTCGATCGAGAAGCCTTCGATGCTGTGGTCTTTAATTAGCCGTGTTTGGTTTATTCTGCAATAACACTTAGACTTTTCCTATTTAACCAAGGATTACTAGGTTAATTAGGCATCACTTTTTACTCTTAGACTATCTCTTTTACTATCACTGGATATTAGGAAAACCTACTGTTACTTTTACGTTGCCTTCACTTTGGGGATTATTGCACTCGGATTTCGTCGTTCTTTACGCCGGATTGCTTAGATTGTAATCTCCTCCTTCTCTTAATAATAATTAACCCTTTGTTGTCCTTAATTCTTGTTTTATGTTATCATTATTTCTCGCCCTAATTTCTGTTATTATTGCTTTATAATTATTATTTCGTTATGTCTTCTTGGAATATTATGTGCTGTTAGATCAGTTATGAATATGAGTAGCTAATTCCCCTTCATGTTGGGATTAGGGGATCTGCGGTAGAATAATGACGACGTAGTGAATGAATTAGACGAATTGATATAAGAGACTCTGTCACTATAGCAATATAACTGTAA
Source organism: Silene latifolia (assembly GCF_048544455.1). NCBI lineage: Eukaryota > Viridiplantae > Streptophyta > Magnoliopsida > Caryophyllales > Caryophyllaceae > Silene > Silene latifolia. The sequence goes on from NC_133533.1 coordinate 40,829,374, forward strand.
TCACCGACCTAGTTGAGTGCACGCTTCTATGTCACCTATTAAACTGGCTACAATTAACCCTGGATCGAAAGATTGGATTAAATAGGCCTGCTATAAACAGTAGACTACCCTAATGAGGACGAAAGTTAAGTTAGTGGTATTTTAGGGTGGGAAGTGGACCGAAAGGACCTTCTAATATCCGTCTCATAATTAGTTCGTCTGAATCATTTACTGCTAAGTTGTTGAACTACCATAGTGAACCGAAGTCCCGACATGCTTCTCTCTTATTGATAGTTTAATTCTTTTTCCTGCTTATCTGCTTTCCTCTTTATTTCTCTTCCTTTTACTCCGTAGTTTAGAACCAAAAATTAATCAAACCCAATTGTTACCTTAGAATTAGAAATAGATAGCTTGTAGTTACATTCCTCCTCGTGGATTCGATACTCGACTGCCTCTACTACATATTAGTTGAGACCGTTAGGTTTTATTTTTGACAGGTACGCGACAGACGTGTCAAATTTTGGCGCCGTTGCCGGGGAGGCAATCTATTTATTTATTTGTTTAATTTTATCTGTTTTTAGCCTCAGGGGATTTTTCCCTTGAGGCCGTTTTAATCTTTTGTTTAGTGCTGTTTTGATAGGCCTTACAGGTACTACCTAGACAGTTCTAGGTGAAAGACAGTCAAAGGGAAGGCTTGAGTACCTTTGACCCATCACCGATGTCCCATTATATGGAACAAAGGTGATCTACTTCGGAGATGTGGTTCTGCGAGCACAATGCAAATGTAGTAGTTGTGCCGCCACATCCACCCTATCAATGGCCGCCGCAACAAGATCCTCCTGATATACAAGAAGAAGAGATTGCGGAGCTGAAATCCTTACTGCAGACACTTGCATCTCTCTTGCAAGATCGTGACCGAGATAGGCAAGATCATGATAGACGCACTTCTTCGCAACTTGAAAAGCTCGAAACTGACATTGCTCAGTTAGCAGCTGAGATACAAGAAGAAGAGGTTGCAGAACTGAGGTCTTTAATGGAGATTCTTGCATCTCAAATACAGAATTATGATCGAGCGAGGCAAGAGAGTGATAGACGTGCGGATGCTCAAATCATTGAGTGAGTCTAAAATTGCTCGATTAATAGCCGAGTCGGATAATTGGCAACCGGAAGAGGTATACCTTCTTCGAGAACGGTTTTTCCCATGAAAAAACCGTGTTGCCCAATGCTGAGGATGACTTTTACGACTCGGACGACGAGTTTCTATCACACTTCATTGCCCCACACGAGGATTTCAGTTGTACAGATAGAGGAGGAATCACTCGATCGAGTGACAATTATTGGTCGATCGAGTGATTTTCCGAAGAACTTGCTCGATCGAGTGATATCACCGCTCGATCGAGTGAAATTCGGAGGAAGTTGGTCGATCGATTACTGCTCTGGTCGATCGAGTGAATTGCGGGAAGAAATTGGTCGATCGAGTAATAATTCTGCTCGATCGACTGAAATGGCCATTGGGAGCTTTGGTTCGTCATTTTGGTTTGATATGGATGACGATTCTGACAATGATGAAGGTTACGGTGAACCTCCCCTATTCAAAGCCGAGTCGGATACACTTGAATCTGCGATCTACGGGATGGATTCCACTGAGGAGGTTGATGAAGAAGCTGAGACGGTAATTACTCCTAGCACGGAAGAGGTAATGAATTCTTTTATCTATGATTCCGACATTAAGAGTGATCAACCTGAGGTAGTAAACGGTAATTTCATTATTATTTGTAAATTGCCTCATCTTATTCAGGCTTCCTTTTTCAAAGCTATACCCCCTCATATGTGGTCGATTAATTTAAAGAATTTTCACCGTCCTCATCATTTCAAAATCGTTAATCCGAATCGGGAACCTTATATATCGACGATTGCTCCGCGCTCCTTTATTATGTGGATAAATTTAGGAGCTCGCATAGGAAGTTTGTTAGACTTAAATGCTTACATGTTTTTATTTCCTATTTCTCGTATTCCACTCGGTGCTACTTATCGCTTTTTGTGTAGCACATGCGCAGCCTATTTGACAAAGTTCTTTAACGCGCTTTGAGTCTTTTGATCAGAACTATTAGAGTGGCTCGAAGAAAAGAAGGTCGAGCTGGACTGATCGAAGTTAGCGCTACCCGGAGGCAACCCGAGATTTTATTTTGTTCTTTATTTTATTTCAGTTGTAATAAATGGTTTTATACCATAGACTTTATCAGTTTGCTTGTCTAGTTAGTTTACGGGCTGTTTTTCATTATGTTTTGCAGGTACACGCTGAGATCCACTCGATCGAGTAGTTCCTCTACTCGATCGAGTACCTTTGCTGATGAATCCAGTCGATCGAGTGAAGATGTTACTCGATCGACCCCCAGAATCGAAACTACTTGATCGATCGGTGCACCATTCGATCGAGCAGTTCTTGGATGCCCACTCACTCGATCGACCACTGTTGGACGGATATCGAGTGATATTGACTTGGATTAGCTTCCTGAGACGGTTTCCGGGCCTTAGCAACCTCCCATTTCATGGTCGGTTTGGGGAGGTCCCCTTATTCGCGCTATCTTGTAAGTTTTCCGCTTTTACTCTTTTCCTCCTTTAGTTTGCATTTCCTTTCCATGTTTTGGTACAATGGGGGCATTGTACAGTTTGGTTTGGGGAGGTTATGCATCCATATCTGTGTCTGCATTTTGTTTTTATTGCATTTCAGTTATCACGTTTATTTTATGTTTGCATTGTTGTTTATTTTTGTTAAATGCATAAATTCAGTAAAAAATGAAAAATTTTCATAAATTCAAAAATTTCACGTTTAATTTAGCATATAGGTTGAGTCGGAACGGTCGATTTCCATGATGATATTGCTCTATATTTGTCTTTTTGCTTAAGCCTTGCATTGAATTAATTATCTTATTAGCTTTGTCTTATTGCATATCTACGAGTTAATGTTTAATTTAGCTGGACGAATAGACTTGACCTGAAATTTTGGCAACCTACTTATAATTTCTAAGATTTAGAGCCTTTTAAACTGGTGTCATTTGTGACCAGTTTCATGTAGGATTGTGAGTAGTTACTCCTTGCATAACATGTATCATTAATTTGCACGTATATGAAATTCAATTGCTTTTTGCCGTCATGCATTCGGGTTAGTGGTTGGTGTCACATGCAGGGAGGTGCTTACAATTTCCCTTTCTTTCATTTTTACCCACAAACTCCACATTAGCCAAATTTGCCAGTTGACCTTTAGCTACATCCAAATTTAGCCTGCCCTGTCAAGCTAGTTTAGATTGTTGTTTTGCGGTATATATTTCATTGTATCAAATATTGGCGCATATTCTATTGAATCGGAGTTGGTAATTTATGAAGAAAGGGAGGATGATGAAAAAAAACGTGATGAAAAAAAAAAAAAAAAAAAAAGGAAAAATGACGTGAAAAAGAAAAAAAAAAAAAAAAAATTTCGAAAAAGAAGAAAACAAGAAACCGTTAGAAAAGAAAATTTAGAAAGAAGAAAAAATAGATGTTGTATGGTTGACGGTTTCTGCTCCTATGTTCTATCTTGTATTATTTGAGGAGTATGTTCAGTTTGGTTTGGTGAGTTGTATGCCAAATGAAGGGCATGTGCTTAATCAATAATTGAGTTGGAAATGGATGTTCCCGTATGGTTCTGTTTAGGTACTAGCTTGATCACCTATACCTCCACATTCCCATAAATGTTTTGCCTTTTCTTACCCATTGCCTCACTTTACCATATTTTTGTAAGCCCTACCGTGACAGACCTCGTTTGGTTGGAATGTATGTACGGTAGTTAGAATTGTCTATCATATTAGTTGCATGCATGTTTATGTGGGTCGTAGTCTAGGTGAGCGACTATTTTTCTTTCTCTCTTACACATATATGTTTACCTTTGCTTCATGAGAGAAAGAGTGACCCGTGAGAGTCCATTATTTAAGGTCTTGCAAGGTCGACGGTTCAGCTTTATTATAAACATCTTATAACTCGTTTGCATTTGACTGTTTAGCTATAAGTGTTAGTTTGTTTGCATTAAATTGGCTTAAGTGGGCATTTGTAGCTAGCTCTGAGTTATTTTTCCGTTCCATTATCGTATAGTTTTGAGTTTACTAGGGGACGAGTAAAGGTTTGGTTTGGGGAGATTTGATACGTGCATTTTATATAGTCTTTTTGGCCTATTTTATGCACGTATTTCTATGCTTTTATCGTGGTTTTATGCTACGAAATGCCCCGAATATGCTACTTTGGGTTATTATGTCTTAATTGCAGGAATGAACCAGAAGGTAGCGAAATCGAGCCATTTACCGTCCATTTTGCATGCATTTGGAGAAAGAGTAGATTTGGAGCGGGAAATGTTGCTGTCTTGGGATGCGTGAAGATGTTTCGGGAGCTAAAAGGACGAGTCAAGGCAAACTAATCAAATTTTAAGCTGCTGAAGTCAAAGATCCACTCGATCAAGTGCTATTCCATTCGATCGAGTGGTTTAGGAGTCAATAATGAGTCGGTCGAGCTCTATTTCAGTCGATCGACCGGTTTCTTTTATAGCCTTGCTCGATCGAACAGTGTCCTTCCTCGATCGAGCTGTTTACTGGCTGAGTCCATTCGATCGAGTGATTTAAGTGGTCGATCGAGTGGACTATGCTACGGGTTGGGCTTTTTAGGTTAAATTTCGTCATTAGGTATAATAAAGCCCTATTTTCTTATAAATAGGGAGTCATGATGTCGATGTACACACACTCTACACTCTAATTCTCTCTTTTCTTTCCCTTGTTACGTTACACTGTCACTTTGCTCTCAATTTCCGGATCATTTATTTACAGTAATTTCTCTCCCTTCTTTTCTTTAATTATTTAATGTTTATTGTTTTTATTTCTTTTATTCTTGTAGAGTGTAGAGTGTGTGTACATCGACATCATGACTCCCTATTTATAAGAAAATAGGGCTTTATTATACCTAATGACGAAATTTAACCTAAAAAGCCCAACCCGTAGCATAGTCCACTCGATCGACCACTTAAATCACTCGATCGAATGGACTCAGCCAGTAAACAGCTCGATCGAGGAAGGACACTGTTCGATCGAGCAAGGCTATAAAAGAAACCGGTCGATCGACTGAAATAGAGCTCGACCGACTCATTATTGACTCCTAAACCACTCGATCGAATGGAATAGCACTTGATCGAGTGGATCTTTGACTTCAGCAGCTTAAAATTTGATTAGTTTGCCTTGACTCGTCCTTTTAGCTCCCGAAACATCTTCACGCATCCCAAGACAGCAACATTTCCCGCTCCAAATCTACTCTTTCTCCAAATGCATGCAAAATGGACGGTAAATGGCTCGATTTCGCTACCTTCTGGTTCATTCCTGCAATTAAGACATAATAACCCAAAGTAGCATATTCGGGGCATTTCGTAGCATAAAACCACGATAAAAGCATAGAAATACGTGCATAAAATAGGCCAAAAAGACTATATAAAATGCACGTATCACACATGTTATGTTTGATGAAATGCTAAGCCTATGAATCCTTGCATTTTTACCATCTTTTATCTACTCAACTTGACTTGTAAGATATAAACCAACTCGAGTCTTGTTAGACCATGCATAGAAGTTGATTAGGAGGAAAGTAAGTCGACTTGTAGGTGTTGTACAATCTAATCGATTCGGCTCCGGGACCTAACTCTTCCTAAGAACCGTAAGATATAACCCAACTCGGTTCCTCCACAACATTAATTGCTTGCAACTTTGTAAACATGTTTGTATGATCAACACCATGAATCCCCTATGACCCCATAATATCCTAGCACTTTTAATCATTTGTTTACATCCTTCCTTTATTGCTTGTTTCACTTTATTGCTTGCATTAGTATAGACACAACTACCAACCCAACCAAATTGTGACACTAGCATAAATCGAGATAGATAGACTTAGAACCCAAAGCACACCGTCCCATGGATCGACCTCGACTTACCGCTAACTAGTAGTTTGTTGAGTATTATAAATGTGTTTGATTGGATGTGACCCGACGACATCACTCACCCACCAAAATGGCGCCGTTGCCGGGGATGGTGCTATGTGATTAAGTTCTTACTTGTTTGTCTATTTTTATTTGTGCTTTAACCTTGAGGAACTTGTTCCTCAAGGTTCGTTTTACCGTTTTCTTGTAGTTTCCATTGCTTGTAGTTTTTTTTTCCTTGTCTTAGCTATGATGGCTCAAGACTTGACATATGGAGTATGTGGTGGATCTTTTGAGTATGACTATGGGTATGGGGAGTTTGAGGAGCAAGTCAACACAAACCTACCTTACAACTCATACAATGAAAATCCTAACTACTACCCCAAATTTTCCAACCAAAATCACCACACCCAATATCGACAACAACCACCCACCCAATACCCACTTCACAATGAATTCCAAATGCCACAATACAACCACTTTCACACATACCCACAACAAAAAGATGAACCCATACAAAACATGATTCTCCAAATGATGGGAGATCAACAAAACTTCTTCAAACAAATGCTAGAAGAGAGCCGAAAAGAAGATGATGTTCTTAAAGAAATTATTATCCAAAAAGAGGAGTTGAGGATTCAAATTACCCAATTAAAAGAATCCCAAGCAATCACTCACCACCATTCTTTGGACATTGAGCATAAATGCGAATTTGAAGTAGTGACCTTTGACGTGGAAGATGAGAAGTGGGAGGAGCCAAGTTCCTTGAGCTCTTGTGACTATGAAAGTGTTGTATTCGATGAAGAAGACATGAGGTTGAGCAAGCCAAATACTCTTAGCCTTTGTGAGTATGAGGGTGTGTCCTTTGAAGTGAATATTGGGTTGTTGGAGAAAGAGTTACATGAAGCCCCCATTTATGATTCACGAGAAGATAGCAACAATGATGGTGAACCTAGAAGAGGGACTCACAATATCACCTTCCTTGAGGAGCCTATCCTTGAGGCATTCGAGATACCCTATCATGAAGAAGAACGTCCTTCCTTTATCCTTCACAAAGACCACTTGGCACCTATCTTGGAGCCAATGATCATTGAAGAGGATATGATAGACCTTCTTCAAAAGGCCAAAGTCTCTTACAAGAACTACTTGGTGAAAAAGCTCAAGGAGAAAATTGCCCGTGAGGCTACTTGTGGAAATTTGGCATCCACAATGCCAACTTCTAAGGAACTCCATCATCAAAGCCATGACGATTCTCCTTCCACCTTGGAAGGATTGAAAAATCAAAATGTTATCATCATCACCAAAGTTGAAAAAGAAGGTAGTGAGTGGAAGTCTCCGGGCAACCATGAACCATACTTCTTACCTTATGATGACAAGAATCATGGGCTAATTGGTTTGAAGCATTGGGAAAGCTCAAGTGCTAAGGGTAAGGTGAAGAAGAGGATATATGACAAAGTTCCTTGGCCAAATTTCATGTTCAAGTGGAGCAACCCATACATATGCTTATTTGGAGCTTGTTCTCAAGCTTTTGATCTTTTTCTAAGAGCCTTGAGCTCTATGGACAAAACAAAGAATTTCAACAAATTAAACTAGTTTGGTGGAGTCCTATCTCAAACCACCATTTGTAAGATACCCTTTTCTTTGTCTTTGCATTACATTTACACTTGCATTTAGTTATATACGTATACATTTAGCTTGCATTTGTATTATATTTCATATTTCATTTGCATTAGCTAGTTCATATGTATAGTTTGCATTGTAATATATCTCACATGATTCATGTAGATAGTTGCATATAGACTAGAATTCATGCATAGTCACTAATGGTCAAACCTATTCATTTCTACACTAGAAATAGTGTTTAAATCGGTTTGGGGAGGTTTGATCATAGGTGACTTAAGCATTTAGCATACATCATATAGTATAGTTTAGATTGCATTCATTTGTTATATATGTCATATAGAATTGCATTTAGTTAGAGCATGCATTCATTCATATCATATTGCATTTGTACTTCAATTTCCATAAAATCAAAAATCCAAAAACATGTTTTCCTTTTTATTCCTACTCCTACATGTACATTGAGGACAATGTCCAAAATAAAGTGGGGGATGGAAATTTATATTCCAAAAAATGCATAAAAATTGAAAACTTTCGAAAAATCCCAAAAATATGTTCTTTAATTTCATAAAATCAAAAACCATAAAAATTTGAAAAATTTAAAAATCCAAAAACATGTTCTTTTCCTTTGTAGTGTAGTCTTGTATATATTGTGTTTGTTCATCCTTTTTCACATTGATCGACTATGCCACATCCGAGACATGAGGATATAGAAGACCGCATGGTATGATCTTTCCAATCTCATTTTTCCTCTTTATGTTAATGACTATGTGGCTTTATTTGTATTGATGCGGTAAACAATGTGAATTTAGGATTGCATTTATATTATTTGGCATATTAGTTGGTAGAAGCATATGCATTAGGATGTATATATGTTAGTTGCATCATGGCATGTAGTTGCATGTTAGAAAAATTTTGCGAAACCGTCTACTTGGGAAGCTTGACAAGTGTATATAGGCCCTAGTAGATGCTTTTTGTTCTTAAGACTTTGCTTGTTAGAATGCTTGTAAAACACCCTAGGATGTGTCATGCTAGTATCCTTTGACCCATGGATTAAGGCCTAGTCAAGAGTACCTTGTGGTATGATAACTCCTTGGCTACCGTTTATTCCAAGGTGACCCTTGAAACCATGCATCTATCCATCATTCATCCATGTTCTACCATACATTTTGTCATCAAAGGGAATGGGCACAAAAAGAAATTGTTCAAATTTGAGTTCAATGAAATGAAAAGTGAAAGAAAGTTTGCAAAAATGCATCAAATGAAAAGAGTTGCAAAAATAGAACTCCTATACTTCAAATATAAGCCACCCTCCCTACATATGGGGTGACTTTGAAAATGTTCAAAAAGAAACGCAAAGAAAAGTTGAAAGTTGTCAAGTGTTGAATTGCCAAAAAACTCAAAAAGAAATGGCAAAAAGAAAGCGTTCTCAAATGTTATATGCCACAAGAAATTGGGGGGAAAAACAAACAACAAAAGCAAACTCCCAAAGTGAAACTCATATTCTATCGATCCCTTTATCCATCGTATCCATTTTTGTGCATGGTAGAGAGGGGACGACCCTTCTTCTTGTCTAGACAAGAGGGGGAATTCCGCGATCCTCCAGTGTTTCTAACACCATAGGGAGTCTACTCTTGACAAAAGCATTTAACGATTGAGGACAAAGGTACCCTAGCTTGACACAATTTGGAGGTGATTTATTGGTATCCTTCTAGGCTTAGTAGTTTGAAGAAATTACATCTATGAAGGAGTGTGTACCCTTGAATTGCTTCCCTTGTAGATAATTTCCGCCACTTAGATGAGGAAAGTGGCTATTCTTTTGTAGATGCATCCATTACTTGATTTTGTGTGCTTTAATGATTGGATGTGTCGCCATTTTGGCAAGACCCACCTTGCCTTGCAAGAAGGCATCCTACCTCATGGTTGTCTTGTTGTGAGTTGAAGGGGCGGAGTGAGACCCGCTAATTGTCTCATATCGGCTATGTTATTAGGTTAGTTTAAATAAAGGTCTAGTTTTAGTCACCTCTTTACTCGGGACGAGTAAAGGTTCGGTTTGGGGATATTTGATGTGAACATTATTTGCGCACATTTAGTCCCCTAATTGAGCCTATTTTGCATACTATTATAACATTTTATGGCCATTTTATCCGTCAAAACCTTCCTATTTGCTTTTCTATCGCATTTCATATGTTTTGTAGAAAAGGAGATAATAAGGCGGAAATTCCCGTCTTTCGTGCATATTTGGAAGCTTATTGATGATATTAGATGGACTAGTATGAAGAGGAGGCAAGAATGATGACCAATGATGTAGAAATAAAGAGTATAAAGAAGGGTCATAAGGTTTAAAGCAAGGAGGAAAATCAAGGAAGGCATTGCATGAAGAAATCGCTCGAAACCCGAACCAAGAGTTGCTCCTTTGGCTCTGAAAATATGCTAGATGGAACGGCATCGAAAAATCAAGTGATCTAGGCTTTTGAATCACTCCAATAGGAGTCCGGATGAGGAAATAACGTCCGTTTTACAATCCGAGCTCAAGATACAGCTCAACCCGCTCGGGTCAAGTTCAACCCGCTCGGGTTGAAGCCCAGGACGCCCATATTTCGCTCGGGACGAGCGGATTCCTGGACAGGAAACTTTTCCTTGCTACGTGAACCACAATCCGAGCGGATTCTCCCAAATCCGCCCGGATTGCATCTCCCAAATCCGCCCGGATTCTCCCAAATCCGCCGGATTGCATTTTGAAATCCGCCCGGATTCACCTTAATCCGCCCGGATTCCAACCCAGCGCATTTTCGTCTTCTTCAAGCCTCAAAGAAAGACGCCCTTCCCTCAAGAAATACCGGAGTCTCCTTGCCCAACTTAAAAAAGTGTAATTACTAGTTTAGCCCTTAGTTAACCTAATGCATCCCACCTAATTTCCACTATAAATACCCCATCTTTGTAATTAATCAAGCATGTTGTTTTTGGGTAGAAAATCCTTCCTTAGATTAGATTAGGAGTAGATTAGAATAGATTACTCTTTAATCTTTCCACAAATTACACATTAATCTCTCCTTAATTATTGTTCAAGTTTATTATTCAAGTTTATTATTGGGTAATTGAAGATTATTGGGTTATTATTGGGAGATTGACAACCTTCCATCAATCATCAAGTTTCTTCTTTTATTCTTGCTTTATTATTTGGAATCATCTCAAGTTTGGTATAATCCCTTTACTCTTTAATCTTTATTGTTCATTTCTTCATTCTATTATCATGTTTATACTTGTTGTGATGTTTGACACCATTAATGACATGTTTCCCATGATAATGAGTGAGTAGTCTCTTAGCTAGGATTAATGGGTAATTAGGGGAAACCAACATGGGATTGATTAATGCTTAATCTAATATGTTTTCATAATCAAATTGCTTGCTTGTTGTGATGTCAACTTCATGCACATGTTATGTTTGATGAAATGCTAAGCCTATGAATCCTTGCATTTTTACCATCTTTTATCTACTCAACTTGACTTGTAAGATATAAACCAACTCGAGTCTTGTTAGACCATGCATAGAAGTTGATTAGGAGGAAAGTAAGTCGACTTGTAGGTGTTGTACAATCTAATCGATTCGGCTCCGGGACCTAACTCTTCCTAAGAACCGTAAGATATAACCCAACTCGGTTCCTCCACAACATTAATTGCTTGCAACTTTGTAAACATGTTTGTATGATCAACACCATGAATCCCCTATGACCCCATAATATCCTAGCACTTTTAATCATTTGTTTACATCCTTCCTTTATTGCTTGTTTCACTTTATTGCTTGCATTAGTATAGACACAACTACCAACCCAACCAAATTGTGACACTAGCATAAATCGAGATAGATAGACTTAGAACCCAAAGCACACCGTCCCATGGATCGACCTCGACTTACCGCTAACTAGTAGTTTGTTGAGTATTATAAATGTGTTTGATTGGATGTGACCCGACGACATCACTCACCCACCAAAATGGCGCCGTTGCCGGGGATGGTGCTATGTGATTAAGTTCTTACTTGTTTGTCTATTTTTATTTGTGCTTTAACCTTGAGGAACTTGTTCCTCAAGGTTCGTTTTACCGTTTTCTTGTAGTTTCCATTGCTTGTAGTTTTTTTTTCCTTGTCTTAGCTATGATGGCTCAAGACTTGACATATGGAGTATGTGGTGGATCTTTTGAGTATGACTATGGGTATGGGGAGTTTGAGGAGCAAGTCAACACAAACCTACCTTACAACTCATACAATGAAAATCCTAACTACTACCCCAAATTTTCCAACCAAAATCACCACACCCAATATCGACAACAACCACCCACCCAATACCCACTTCACAATGAATTCCAAATGCCACAATACAACCACTTTCACACATACCCACAACAAAAAGATGAACCCATACAAAACATGATTCTCCAAATGATGGGAGATCAACAAAACTTCTTCAAACAAATGCTAGAAGAGAGCCGAAAAGAAGATGATGTTCTTAAAGACATTATTATCCAAAAAGAGGAGTTGAGGATTCAAATTACCCAATTAAAAGAATCCCAAGCAATCACTCACCACCATTCTTTGGACATTGAGCATAAATGCGAATTTGAAGTAGTGACCTTTGACGTGGAAGATGAGAAGTGGGAGGAGCCAAGTTCCTTGAGCTCTTGTGACTATGAAAGTGTTGTATTCGATGAAGAAGACATGAGGTTGAGCAAGCCAAATACTCTTAGCCTTTGTGAGTATGAGGGTGTGTCCTTTGAAGTGAATATTGGGTTGTTGGAGAAAGAGTTACATGAAGCCCCCATTTATGATTCACGAGAAGATAGCAACAATGATGGTGAACCTAGAAGAGGGACTCACAATATCACCTTCCTTGAGGAGCCTATCCTTGAGGCATTCGAGATACCCTATCATGAAGAAGAACGTCCTTCCTTTATCCTTCACAAAGACCACTTGGCACCTATCTTGGAGCCAATGATCATTGAAGAGGATATGATAGACCTTCTTCAAAAGGCCAAAGTCTCTTACAAGAACTACTTGGTGAAAAAGCTCAAGGAGAAAATTGCCCGTGAGGCTACTTGTGGAAATTTGGCATCCACAATGCCAACTTCTAAGGAACTCCATCATCAAAGCCATGACGATTCTCCTTCCACCTTGGAAGGATTGAAAAATCAAAATGCTATCATCATCACCAAAGTTGAAAAAGAAGGTAGTGAGTGGAAGTCTCCGGGCAACCATGAACCATACTTCTTACCTTATGATGACAAGAATCATGGGCTAATTGGTTTGAAGCATTGGGAAAGCTCAAGTGCTAAGGGTAAGGTGAAGAAGAGGATATATGACAAAGTTCCTTGGCCAAATTTCATGTTCAAGTGGAGCAACCCATACATATGCTTATTTGGAGCTTGTTCTCAAGCTTTTGATCTTTTTCTAAGAGCCTTGAGCTCTATGGACAAAACAAAGAATTTCAACAAATTAAACTAGTTTGGTGGAGTCCTATCTCAAACCACCATTTGTAAGATACCCTTTTCTTTGTCTTTGCATTACATTTACACTTGCATTTAGTTATATACGTATACATTTAGCTTGCATTTGTAATATATTTCATATTTCATTTGCATTAGCTAGTTCATATGTATAGTTTGCATTGTAATATATCTCACATGATTCATGTAGATAGTTGCATATAGACTAGAATTCATGCATAGTCACTAATGGTCAAACCTATTCATTTCTACACTAGAAATAGTGTTTAAATCGGTTTGGGGAGGTTTGATCATAGGTGACTTAAGCATTTAGCATACATCATATAGTATAGTTTAGATTGCATTCATTTGTTATATATGTCATATAGAATTGCATTTAGTTAGAGCATGCATTCATTCATATCATATTGCATTTGTACTTCAATTTCCATAAAATCAAAAATCCAAAAACATGTTTTCCTTTTTATTCCTACTCCTACATGTACATTGAGGACAATGTCCAAAATAAAGTGGGGGATGGAAATTTATATTCCAAAAAATGCATAAAAATTGAAAACTTTCGAAAAATCCCAAAAATATGTTCTTTAATTTCATAAAATCAAGTTGACTACATCGTCGGGTGTGGAATTATGTGCTACGTTTATTTTGGCCAAAGCTTGCAGTAAAGCTTGGCGATGTGGGAATGAGCTTGTTACTAGTTGCCAGACTGAAAGATCAGCTTGTGTCTTCTGTAATTGCTTGAGCAAATGATCAGTGGAGTCATCTTCGTTATCATTTGGTGTGATAACGTTGGTTGGACCATTTTGAGTAGTATTTTGATATGGACGCCCCGAACGAGTTAGGTGGTCCACATCTTGGTCTTCACCATTTTGGACTATTTCCTTGACTAGGGAGTGTTCAATGAGATACTCGTCTTCATCATCGTCGGCCCATACTCCATTGATTGTAGCTAGTTCCCTCATTCTCATGATTTCGTCTTCTTATTGCGTGATTTGGTCGAGTAGTTTATCAACCACGGCGACTATTTCTTGCATAGTAGCATTTTGAGAGAAGATTAGTGGCACATGCTCTTTAGGTGTTGCGTTGGGGTCATGTAAAGTTGTCACCACATTTTCCAATTTCCAAACTTGCCTATCTACACTTCTTGCCCATGTGATGAAGTCGGAAATGGTAGGAGAGATAGTAGAGTAGAACCCTTCATTCTCGATCGCGTAGATCTCATCTTCAATTGGAGAAATGAGGTGTGAAAAATCTAAGGTAGATTCTTCACTTGTGATCACTAGAATCCCAAGAGGGTTCTAAGTGTTGTTGGGTTTACCTCCCGCCGGTATTGGTAGTCGACCATCTTCGATCATGTCTTGAAGCACATTTTTCAATTTGTAGCATTTTTCTGTGTCATGCCCCTTGCCCCTATGGTATTCACAGTACGAGTTCTCGTCCCAGAATTTGGATTTCTTTTCGGGTTCAGGAGTAGGTCCTATGGGTTGGAGTTTGCCTTGCTTCATTAACCTCTTTAGAGCGTTGGAGTAAGTGTCCCCAAGATTTGTGAATTTCCTTGGTGGGGTACTTTTCTTGGATGGCTCGAGAAGGTTAACCTCATCGGTCTTGCTAGTGGAGCCGTATGAACGACTTGTTGAGCCTTGATATCCTCGACCTACCGTTTTGGACAAGAGCCCTTTACGGATGTCATCTTCAATCCTTGTTCCTAGTACGGTTAAGTCCTTGAAAGTTTTGATGTTTTGGTATCTCAAATGATTGGCATAGATGGGTTTGAGATTGTCCACGAACTTCTCCACAAGGGTAGCCTCATCCGGGCGTTCAACTAGTTGGGTACTAGTCTTCCTCCACCTAATTAGGAAGTCGGTGAATCCTTCTTTGTCATTTTGGGTAAGAACCTCTAGAGTGCGCATGTTAACTTGGATCTAGGCATTATCCGCGTATTGCTTAGAAAACTCGATCGCGGCATATTCCCAAGTAGCGATCTTCTTGTGTTCTAAAGAGTAGAACCATTGCTTTTTGATGGTGTCAAGAGATGAAGGAAAGATCCTTAAGACCATCTCGGGTTTGATGCCTTTGATAGACATGTAATCCTTAAAGGCACGGATGTGGTTCAAAGGGTTTTCGTGCCCCTTGAATTTAGGGATATCCGTCATGTTGAAGTTGGTTGGCAATTTGGAATTTACGGCCTCATACTTGCGATTATTCTCCCTATAAATGTCATCCCCTTAAAGATACATCAATTGCTCCTCTAAGTATTGGAGTCTTTTTTCAGCTGCAGTCATTCCCATGTGAGGGTTTTCATCCCTGAAGTCATTCACAAAGTCATCCACTACTTCACTTTCTTGAGGAGGCAACCTCCCCTCGACGGCGTAGATTCGGCCCTCGATGGTGTCAAGGCGATCATACACTTGGTCTTGGGTGACTTGGATTTGGGCTAGCGCGGCTAGAATTCGATCATTACCATCTTGAAGTTGGTTGAAGTTCACGTCGCTTGTTTCAGGCATCTTGAAAACTGGACAAGAGATCGATGACGAATCAAAACACGATCGACCATTCTAACGCACTTGCTAAGAAAGAAATGTTTTGACTCGTGAAGTGGGTGTGTGCCACTTGTGTTGAGTGAGCTTTGAAGAAAAGACAAAGTTTTGAAAAATGTGTATCCTAGTCAACTATAGTGTAGTTGTAGGAGTTGACTCGAAGTGAGGTTTTGAAATGGGCTTGGGCCCGAAATTTGACTCGACAAACGGACGGAGTTTCGACTCGGTTTTGCGCTAATCATGGCCTTTTCGAAATTTTCATTTAAAAAAGGGATTTTGATTTTTCAAAAAATCGTCATGGTTTCGTTTAGAAATGGTGATCACGTAAGGTACAAACATTTATACAAGCATTATAACGGGATGCTGAGTGCATTTAAAAGGGTTTTGGTTTAAAGGGTGGGTTGCCAAACCGAACCATCAAACCCGAAGTCTGTGGAGAGGCTCGTACCAAACAAGAGTAAGGCCGATTCCTAGTCCATTTCCTCAAGTAGTGAAGGCCCTTGATACAAACAAGAGTAAGCATCATGGTATGGATGATGTCAATCGCTATCCATCCTTAGGCCCAAATAAGAATTAGGACCGTTTAGACGGGACGATTGGTCGAATGGGTTGGGTTGGGCCTAGGAAGGCCGAATAAAACGGTCTAGGAAGACCGAGTTATGAAAATCGACAATTGTCTTGTACAAACTATTCCCTAACCTTGTTCAAGTTTCACCCTTTTGGCTACACGTAAGTGTATTATCCCCAGCGGAGTCGCCAAACTGTGGACAATGGTGTTGGGAAATGTGTCCTCAACAATAGTGCGATCACATGATTTAAATATCATTATTAAATCTCATATAAAGAATATGTAGGGGATGATTCAATTATATAGTCGACTGATCAACATTAATCGGTAACGATTGGCTTGCTAGAGTTTGACGTTACTGTCGTGGGACGGTGGTGGTCAATTGATCCCTTAAGGTCACACCTAAAGGATGATGCCCTTATCTATAAAGTTGATTAATTGTATGACGATGCAAGTTGATCAATTCCTTAAAATTGAACAATTTGATTTGTGAGAGAGAATAAATATCTTATTGTAATGGGATTAAATAAGATTTATTTTAGTAATAAAATGCTTTGTTACTAAAATTATTTATTGTTTGAGAAACAATAGAGATAGGAATGAATGGTTAATTATAATTACAAGATATTGTGAATTATAATTACATGACCCATTTTATTTATGTGATCAAGTATCACTAGTCAAATTATTGGATGTAATTTAATTAATTCATAAAATGATATTTATGTGATAAATATGCATTAAAATTAATTAATAACATGTAGCATACTACATGTGACATATTGTGTGACAAATGACAAAAATAAAATGGTAGTCCATTTTATAGAAGTGGACCTAAATATTGTGGGTGGTAGGCTTTAGTGGGTGATTATTTTATGTGATAAGAATAAATTAATAAAACCTACTCTACCTATTCTTACACACCTATAATATTGAGAAGAGCAAAAAGGAAAAGAAATGATGCCATTTTGGCACTACCAAAACCGTGACACTCCCCTTGTCATGATGGGTTGTTGGTTATTATTTTCCTCTCTTACACATTCATATGATGATAATTCATTCACATGCTTTTTCTCTCTTCTCCTTCATTTTCTCTAAAAACTTGAGAAACTTTGATCCAAATTGTTCAAAGAGATTACTAAAATTATTAATGTAATATATGAGTGTTAGTAATCAATTTTAAGGTAAACTACTAAACTAATATCTAGCTTATATTATTTAGTGGGGATAAGGGATAATCTTGGGTGCAATCAAGAGGAGAATCTCTACTTTGGGATTTTGGAAGATCATCCTTATATTCATTATAGCTCAAGAACTAACAAGAAGGAGATCTTGTTGGTGCCCAATATGACCGAAATTTGTTGGTGAGAAAACGATTTTCTCATCTTTTGTTATTAAGTTTGCATGCATAAGATTTGTATTTAATTTTATGACTAAATTAAATGTAACATATATGAATATGTTAAGACATGAGATAAAGATTTCTAACAAGCGGTATCAGAGCACAAGGTTGTTTGCATGCAAATCGGTTATTGTTTTTCCGAGTTATACGATTAACATATAAAACTTATAATTTTGTGTTTATTATGATATATCACGAAATTTATTATGCATGTTAAAGTTTCTGGTCCTAAAATGTTTTAGGATATTTTGGTTTAATTTATGGATTTTATTGTTCATTTTATATAATATTGGCATTAAAATGTGATTTTTATGATAAAAATGTCATTTTTGGACGAAAATTAGCTAAACTTCGAATTTTCCAGTGGTTTTTGGATATGTTTTCACATATATTATTTTTAGATGATCTGGAAATTTTCAGAATTTTTGGAGTTTTTATGCTCGAAATATGGATTTTTGATGATAAAAATCGAATTTAAATGAAAAATAGGTTAATATGAGAAATATTCCGAATCTGGTCATAGAAATTTTGTATGTTGTCACATGCAATTTTACAAGATGTTTGTAAAATAATAGGTTATAATGAAGTCTTCATGCATGATTTATGAATTTTTGATGAAAAATAGCATAAATAGTGACTTAATTAGTGAAAAATTGCTAAAACATACTTCATGACTAAGGAAAAACGTCACATGTTGCATTTTATTATCTTTTTCAGATCTAAAATTGAAAAGTTGATGAGTATAATTTTTCTCATGTTTTTATGATTATAATTGATAAATCCGATAAACCGCAACATAGTTTTTCCAATAAATTTTTCGAAATTTTAACCTACGTTTTTTAACATTATGAGTGTCATGGTATTTTTCCAGAATGTTCATGAGTTTAAATTTCAAATTTTGAATTTATTTGAAATTTATTTGAAGTTTATAGCATTTTATTGTAATTTTGAGTCCTTTAATGAACAATTTTAAGAAATATAAGTTAATTATAATCAAATTGTTAGTGGAGACTAATTTTGAGTCCTAAGATGGTTAGGGTAGTTAACTTGTGCATAAATATGATTTTTATGTAATTTATTGTGATTTTAAAAAGTTGAATCACGCAAATCCGTAAAAAACCGTTTAATATACGATATTGGCTCCTTAAAGGCGATTTAGCATAAAATTGGGCATGTTCATACATATTATAATGCTGCATTTTTTTTATGATTGTCATAATTTTATTTTATGTAATTTTTGAATTATGTAATTTTTACTTAGTATGGCCTTAGTTTTAATTGATATTACCCGAAATGTATGGGAATATCGATTCGGTTGTAATTTATTGTGATCTCGTATCACCGTTTTATAATTTAATAGATTTATTTTATTTTAATTACAAATGTATAATAGGAAATTATGTAATTTGTTATGTAATTTATTTATTCCGGAGTTCCTTGAAGACGGTGTCACTCAAGGAAGACGATACATAAAGACGGTGTTACCTCGAGATGCGTGCCAAAACCGAAGTTCAAGGGACCAATGGAGTTGGTTTCCGAATATGTAATAGTTTATTAGATTTACTATTTTAGGAAGGCCATACTAGGATTTTATTTTTATGCTTTGCATTTTATTTATATGTTGCATGCATCGCTAAATCGCCATAACTAAAACATGCATTATCATTTAATCGAGTTTATCGACCGTGTCAATTACAATTATCGTAGTTCACCGCTTTAGTTCACTTAAAACATGATAGATAATAAATTGACATGACCTCTCGCTAAAATAAACAATTGAGACTTAGCCTTACCAAAAATTAGAAACCCATGAAGTACCGGTTTACACCCAGGAGTTGAGCTTCTGGCTTTACCGTAAGACAAACCTTGTTACGTTGGTGAAGTGGGGTGATAAATGTCTATCCACCGAATTTATGTTAATGAAGGGTATTTCGGCACACCGTGCCCTAAGTTGATATGAGTTTGGATCATGGACACATTTATTCGAAATTTGGGTTGAACTCAACGAAAGTATTCACGACGATTTCCGGATGTGTTTCGGGCTAAAGATAAATATTAATGTAATTTTATCGACCAAGAGTTCTAAAAGTAGAGTCGATTAAAGAGTTAATCCACCGAGTTATATTGATGAGGGGTATTTCGGCACACAGTGCCCCAAGTTAATATGAATTTGGATCTTGGAATCATTTATCATAGTTGGGTAGAGGTCACTATGTAAATGCTTTACTTGTTATTTACAAGTATTAATAAAACGATAAATGTTAAGTTTTCCACTATTCCGTTATCATATTGTTCTATTTCTTTACCACAATTCATATACGATATCATTTCGATTTTTGATTCAAATCTCCATTATAACATCGTAACTAAAGACAAATATGAATTTGCTTCTAAAACCTCAAATGAACCATTGCTAAGGATCTCTTGTAAAGAGTATAGATAAAAGTTATTCATTATCAAACAGGTTTTTGATTCTTGACTAACACATCTACTTACAATGAATTATTTTTCATATACTTCATTGAATTAAGTACCTTGAAATGATAAATTGTTTTGGTAATTAGATTTGTCAGAATTCGTAATTGACCAAAATAACGCAACCACTTCAATGAAAGTTTTAAGACTAAAACGAACAAATGAAGAGTAATCTTCATGAATTCAATTTTGCTTCTCAAAGCAAAGACTCATTGAAATGAGTGGGAGCATTCTCTTAAACCATTAAGATGAGGACGAGGTTCAAGAAGTAAAGATTATAATGGAATTGATACAAGGTAATGTTAAAGGTAAAGTTGTTGAGAATGACGATACTAAACCTATCAATCCCGACCGATAAAGTTTCCATTGTCTTAAATGTTGGACACTAGAAAGGAAACTACCCCAAATTATTGAGGAATCAACAAATTAGTTGTGGGACATCTAATAGGATCTTCTTCTTTAACTGTTTATATGATTGACATAAATTTTGCTAGCACCATTTCGTCAATATTAGAAACCGATGGTGGTTTTCATCATTGTATGCGATACATAGAATGATTAGAATATGACGACTAGCATCAAATAATGTCGAGAGATAGAGTCATTGTGTACTCAATCTAGTTTTGGGTTTAAAGTTGTACCTTAATTACGAATATTAAGTACATGGACCCTAAATAAGAATATAATTTTTTCTAAGATACAAAAGAGGTTTCACTTTTGTGACCCTATACACCATGATTTGATGTATGTCTAGCCCATTATCAAAGGTGATTATATTCTAAACCAAACTAGAATGATATATCATGAAGATGATACAAGACTCAAATTGGTAACCCAAGATTAAACCTTAGATTTTGGAATGATGAACGCAAAGAGTTATCGAGTACTCTTGAAACCATTAGATCTTATGGTATATGTGTATCTTGTATTCAAAGCAAGATGTCTCGTGCCTTTTGGTTGAAAAGGAGATCGAGGTTGTAAATCATTGATCCAAAATAGGTTGATCATTTTCTTTTACCAACGATTTAGGTTGACACTAATGTGTTCACTTAATAAGGTAAATAGAGAAATCTTTGAAGAAGTTCAAAGAGTTCAAAGAATCACGACTAAGTCGTGATGGGATTATCAAAGTGAAGACTTTGATATAAGCCAAAGGAAATGTGATTTACTATCACAATTTAATCTCTCTTAGCACGCATTATGGGATAATGTGTGGTTGGATAAGAAATCAAACGCTATTCGATATGGTTTGGACTTCAATCAAGTTACTTTGAGTTACTTGATCCTTTTGGGGATTTTATCATTTTGTCTAAATTATTTTTTCACTAAATCTAAAACGATTCATATTAGATATGAAATGGTAGGGTATCATGTTTGTAAGTTTTCACAAGAAACAAATGCTCATTTTTCCCTTTCAATTATCACGAGTACGACGGGTTTGCGGCTCGTGAAGCTGTCTTTCTAAAATACAAGTTTATTTCTAGAAGACAGAGTGGGAGAAATTATTCAAGAGCCACAAAGAATGTTATGTCGCAAGAAACTGGTCTTTCTTGACTACATGAGACGTTTTGTGTAAGACATTGTTTCTTCAAAACCTAGGAGGTTAAAGTCATCACTTGTTGAAGATGATGAATTAGTGTTACTTTTAAGAAAGTAAAGAGCTTACAACTTACAAAGAATTTGTTTGATTCAAGTTAATTACTTCTGGAAAGTAATGAACATATGACTTACATGAGAGTGTTTAAGTCACAACTCAACACAAGGCTTAAGAGCCATGAAAATCCGAAATTAAAGGCTTGATTAGTGACAAAGAGTTTTGCACTAATAAAGAGAAATTTCAAAGCTTGATTGGTTGCAAAGGGTTTTGCACTAATTGAAATGCTTATGTCTATTTGGATCTTCTTAGGGATTGTGTTTCATTATGAGGACACACATACAGCAAGTGAATCTAAAACCCACTTCTTCAATAGAAGGAATGTATTCAATACATGTCTTGAGTTTTGAAGATTCTTGCAATCCTAAGATAATGTGAAACTTAAGAGAGGGTCTTAAGTAGGACATCAATGAGTTAGAATCAATGTTTTGATCATGTTATAAAACTTTTCTCGATAAGTCGAGAAGTTATGTTTATACATGAAGATTAGTGGGAGTTACGGAAATTTTAAAATTAGTCTTATATGTGGGTGACACATTGATCATTGCGAATGATTTAAGACTTTTGGAGTAATATAATACATCTTTAATATCTAGATTTATGTAGATAAATCCACATGATATTAGCGTCAATAAGAAGTCTTATGTTGATAAGATTCATGACTAGTTCAATTAAATTGAACATATTTGATTGATTCCATTTGCTTCCGCTGCCGGATCAATTAAATAAGTAATGATGTATAACACTTCATATACTTTGAGTATGATGAATTGTTTTCAAAATCGAATTTAAGTAATCTTTACCAAGTAAGCCATAAAGATTACCCTTAAGTGCTTGCAGAAGCATTAAGGAAGTAAAGCAAAGTGTTTATGATGCAATTTTGTGTAAGGGTGTTACACAAGTGACAATTGACAATTGAGATTGCGCATGGTTTCTGACAAAACCATAATCAAAACACATTAGAATGATTAAGATACCATTGTGGCTATGTTATTTAAGAAATAGATTTTCTAGAATCGTTCTAGGCAATAAAGAACAATGAGAGATATTTATAACGGAAATTGAGTACACTTACAATCATGAGATGTGCAAGAGGATGAGTCCCGCACACTGTGAAAACAGTGGGAGCTATTATTAGGCTAGAGGACCTATGTCTTGATTGGATCTCAACACGTACTCAGAAAGTTTTGTAATGCAAATGTATACATTACAAAGGAAAACGAGTATGTAGTAAGGTTGAGTAAGGTACAAGAAGTTGATAAAACCTACTAACAAAAGCCTTCTCATAGGCTTAACATGATGAGTCATGTCATTTCAATTAAATTGAGATGAACAACTACATTCAAGATCAAATTAGATTATAGAATATGAAATAGTAATCAGGCATTGACTATTCATATGTGATAATCGCATTTGTCGTTCGAGTTTTTACTTTAAAAACTCTTTTCTTATACTTTGTTACATCCAAACGGGTTGTAGAGACAACATTGAACTCCGTTAAAGTGAACCCGGATTAACATGGTATTCGCCCATAGTCACTTGTATGAGGTGACGTCTCGAAGTGACTAGAGTGTGATGCGATTGATGGCAAGTTCAAGTGCCATATAGTCATATGAGATGACTAGTCGATCACATAGGCAGATCGTTAGAACACTTTGTCGGGCGGTGACCGCTTATAGAGTTCGCAAATTTATATAGCCCGGTCGTGGCGAGAGCTACTATAGTATTCTAATGAGTCGATTCTTTTGACTAAAGACTGTTCGCCTAAGGTGGCACAGTTTCAGATTAACTTTGATTTGTGTTACTACGACCTTCGTAAATGGGGTCAAATGGGCATATTTTGGGTTATGATGGTTGTGGCTAGTCGAAGGGAATAAGTGCGATAGGAATTGTTCACCCCCTTGTCAGGGTTATAACAATATCTCAGGGCCACTCGAGGAGTAATGAACTGGAAATGCGTGGCCACGCTCGGAAGGTATCTATGATAGATAAATCCGGTCAATCAGTTATTCTCCAGATCGAGGAAACCACTCTCGATATGATCACTTGCAAGTACGACCCGAAAGACACCTTGCATTGAGTGGGAGATAGTAATAAGACAAGAGAATTGGTGACGCACACTTGTCGAGGACAAGTGGGAGATTGTTGGGAAATGTGTCCTCAACAATAGTGCGATCACATGATTTAAATATCATTATTAAATCTCATATAAAGAATACGTAAGGGATGATTCAATTATATAGTCGACTGATCAACATTAATCGGTAACGATTGGCTTGCTAGAGTTTGACGTTATCAAATGGGGACGGTGGTGCTCGATTGATCCCTTAAGGTCACACCTAAAGGATGATGCCCTTATCTATAAAGTTGATTAATTGTATGACGATGCAAGTTGATCAATTCCTTAAAATTGAACAATTCGATTTGTGAGAGAGAATAAATATCTTATTGTAATGGGATTAAATAAGATTTATTTTAGTAATAAAATGCTTTGTTACTAAAATTATTTATTGTTTGAGAAACAATAGAGATAGGAATGAATGGTTAATTATAATTACAAGATATTGTGAATTATAATTACATGACCCATTTTATTTATGTGATCAAGTATCACTAGTCAAATTATTGGATGTAATTTAATTAATTCATAAAATGATATTTATGTGATAAATATGCATTAAAATTAATTAATAACATGTAGCATACTACTACATGTGACATATTGTGTGACAAATGACAAATTGACAAAAATAAAATGGTAGTCCATTTTATAGAAGTGGACCTAAATACTGTGGGTGGTAGGCTTTAGTGGGTGATTATTTTATGTGATAAGAATAAATTAATAAAACCTACTCTACCTATTCTTACACACCTATAATATTGAGAAGAGCAAAAAGGAAAAGAAATGATGCCATTTTGGCACTACCAAAACCGTGACACTCCCCTTGTCATGATGGGTTGTTGGTTATTATTTTCCTCTCTTACACATTCATATGATGATAATTCATTCACATGCTTTTTCTCTCTTCTCCTTCATTTTCTCTAAAAACTTGAGAAACTTTGATCCAAATTGTTCAAAGAGATTACTAAAATTATTAATGTAATATATGAGTGTTAGTAACTAATTTTAAGGTAAACTACTAAACTAATATCTAGCTTATATTATTTAGTGGGGATAAGGGATAATCTTGGGTGTAATCAAGAGGAGAATCTCTACTTTGGGATTTTGGAGGATCATCCTTATATTCATTATAGCTCAAGAACTAACAAGAAGGAGATCTTGTTGGTGCCCAATATGATCGAAATTTGTTGGTGAGAAAACGATTTTCTCATCTTTTGTTATTAAGTTTGCATGCATAAGATTTTTATTTAATTTTATGACTAAATTAAATGTAACATATATGAATATGTTAAGACATGAGATATAGATTTCTAACAAATGGGCCACGGGGGCGCTTGAGAATGAACAAGCGTTTGCATTTGTGGAGTCGCCACCAATTTATTGTAGAAAATTGGAAATCGTTCGAATACCTCATGTCATGTCAAGACACAAAGTAGTGACATGAACACCAAGAACTCGTTACCCTTAGCATTCTATGTCTAGAATGGCTCTCGTGGATGCCAATGAACACGGATGTTCACAGAGATCTGGAGTAAGGGGTGAGGGTACGTATTAGGAAGCTCTTTTTTATCGAACACCTAATCCCGCCCGCCTCGATAGCGGCCTCTACTAATGATTAGGGAAGTTATTCATACTCGATATATCGTCGATTATATGCATGCAATGCAACATCCAAGTTTTAATCCTAACATGTGAGAATTAGACTAAGTCGGTTAACAAGTAATTTAACATACAATTAATGTCGAAGTAGGATTTGATGCTCAATTACATGTGAAGGCATACAAATGACACAAGAAATATGATAAATAAAATTACAATAATGAAAATTACAATAATTACATCGGGTTCATTGATTTATGTCGAAAATACCTTTAAAACGGATAATTTGAGAAAAAGAATAAAAGAAAGAATTAACGCACAAAAATTAGGCGATAATACGGATAATAGTCAATTATACGTAAGCTAATTAACTAAGTCAAGGCAGAACGGGAGTTTAGAGGCAGAAATCAACCTGGAACAGGCGCAGCAGGACTGCGCCCTTTGGAAGAGGCGCAGCAGTTGCTGCGTCTGTTCCAAGGGTGAGTTCTGGCTGTGAAGCCGGAACTGCAAATCGTTAATATTAATTGGTGAATTTAAATGATTGATTAATATATTTACTCGGATGGAAGTGATTATCAGGTTATTTACATGTGATTGATGGTCATAAAAGCAATAAAACATGGATGAGACAGATGCAAACGAATTATTTACATGAACGAACGATTGATTAATGACATGGGTGAACTAAATAGATTAAATATAACGAATTAATGACAAATTAATGACGAATATGCCAATAGACAGATGAAAATATATCAAAGATTGAATTCCAGAAACCCGAATGAACGAATCGAATTTCTACAACCCGGATTGATTTTAATGACGAAAACCCGCAAATATTGGATTATAAGGGATTTAAGCCGAAATTAATGACGAATTAAACGTGTTAACGATGATGAATTATGTACATGTGAAATTATTATGCTATTGTGTCAAAGAATTAAAGAAAACAAATAAAAACGAATAAAAGTTGACGAATTACAAAGGACGAAGGAAGAAGAAAGGAAGCAGGAACTGCGGCAGCCTCACGAAGAGGCGCAGCAGGCGCTGCGCTCCTTCGAAGAGGCGCAGCAGTTGCTGCGTCCTTTCTCGACGGTTTGTCTTCTGGAAATCCGTAAAAAGGGGTTTTAAGCGAGGTTTTTGAAATCGGTTTTAAAAGGTGTTTTCGACATAAACCTTACATTAATGATACAAAAAGGTAAATAACAATAATAAAAGAGAGATTTACACCCTCAGACTTACATGTTTGACGAAACGAGATGAACTAAGTTTACGATTAGTGATGCTCGACTCGAATGTAGACGAAAGTGCCCTCGTAAGAGGAAAACGATTAGATTAATTAAGTTGATTAGTTGTGGAGTTGGTCAAATTGGTCGGTCATGCAAACGAGGCTGGTACTCAGAAGGATCCGAGCTTACGTGGTCGAATGTTCAAGCACGTAGACGCCAAAAAGTAAGAACAAAGGTCTAGAATGCAAAGGGAGAAGAGAAGGGCGGACACTCGCGTGAGAAATATGAGGAGCGAAGGCTCCTATTTATACTAATCACGTGAAGGAATAGGGTTTTCGGAGAGACTTTGGAAGTGAATCTCGGAAAGATATGAAAAAGATACGAAAAATACGCAGAAAAGGACTGGGAAGAGGCGCAGGCCATCACTTCGTCTCTTGGAAGAGAGCGCAAAGACACTGCTTTGCGTCTGTTCCCATGTGGTTTCCTCCTGCGGAAGAAAGATTTCCGTGTTTAAGTTATGGAATAACGGGATAATTTGGTTTTCCTTAATATTTTGTATGAATATTACGGGAAATTGTTTACCAAAGATTAAAAGATTGTGAAATTTTTATAAAATATGGAATAGAAATCTCCGAACATTCCAACATTCGACTCGGGATTTAACGGTTATCAGAAAATGAAGACGGTTTTAGGCCCGGACTCCAAATGTACTCTAATTACTGTCAAAATGACCGTATCGGCACGTAGATGACAACTAAGAGGTAGACATCAGTGTTTGAGCAATCACTTGACGATAAACTTACGAACTGTCACAAATCGTTCCGCGTACCAAACATGCGGCACAATCATCACCGGGTGGTTTGCGGGAGGTGCAGAAATAAGGTATCTACGAACATGTGGTTAGGGATAGTGGTTTTACAAGTATTGAGTCGCTTTTATTCGCTTTGTTTTTTTTTTTGGTTGAATGTGAGCTTATTTTATTAAAACCTTAACAAAGAGATTACATAGTCCATACAGTCCATTTTTTGTCTACTTCAACATCTATTACTTATACAATAAGATCAACTTTTTGAAGCCATAGACGATCTTGCATTCTAACAACACCTGCAACCTTCATTCGAATTCTTGCATAAACCAGTCTTCTAATTTCCTGCACCACCCTAGTAGGGCATTTAATACAATTATCCCTCCTGCAAGCATTCCTTTCAAGCCAAACATAGTACCAGAAAGCTGCCAAAGCCACCCTGCAAACTCTCTACTGTAGCACTGACAAACCCAGACCCTGGGGATCAATCTGAATCTGCAACCAACTCTCCAACTGTTCTTTTATCTGTTCACTGTATTTGCATCTACTGAAGAGATGCTCATGCATTTCAATTCCATCTTCACAGATAACACACTGGCTGTTATCACTAATCTGTAGTCTGAATAGCTTCTCACGTGTGTTAAGAGCCTCTTGCTTAATCAACCAGCAAATAATAGAATGCTTTGGAATACACCAAGCATCCCAAACATCCTTATACCAACCAACAGGGGGGTGTCCTCCCTGCAACAACACATACCCAGACTTGATGCTATAGCCCTTAGGATCATGAACCCAATGATTATTCACATACCCACTGGAAATCATTTATTCGCTTTGTTGATGTTTAAGTTGTTTGAAAGAAAAAAATCAGATAATTATGTCGTCTGATTACAGCAAAGTTGTCTTAAAACTGTTATAACTTGAGATGCATAAATGATTTTAATGTGATTCCAATTGGAGGTGATAGCTTGTTCTTTTACGATTCTAACGATAGGTCACACGCCCAAAACGACCAAGAAATGAGTGAGTTATGACCGTTTTACGAAAACTGGACAGTGCTGAGAAATGCGTAGGGTACTCGATCGAGTGGCCCTTACTCAATCGAGTGCACCTCTGTACTCGATCGAGTACCCCTTACTCGATCGAGTAGCCCTGGTAATTTTTATATACATGTCTCTGACTTTCACCTACTCGATCGAGTAAGTTATTTACTCGATCGAGTGGCCTGTACTCGATCTAGTGACCCCTGTTTTGGGTCATATGCCTATATTTTGACTTTGTTGCATATCATGTTTAATTCAAAAGTGTTATTTTGCTTCTTTATGCATTGTTTTACATGTATGCTGGTCTTGATGCGTAAGTTACCTAATATTATGGTGTAGTGAGTGGCACCTTATGGTGGGTATGAATTCGGTGGGAGGACATAAGTTATATGTGGTTGTGATAGATAGAGGAAAAAGAAAAGGAAGATTGGCAAGGCTTAATTGAGGCATAAAGCATGTTTTGTGAGATGAGATGAGTGATATGATTGTGTGTTGAGTAATGTAAAAGTAAGTGAATGTGGGCAAAGGGCGATGTAAGTTTATGGAACGTGAGAATAAAAGAATGAAATGAGAGACGCATATGGTGGTAACTGTAACATTCCGTTTGACCGTTTGACGTCTATGAGTGTCGGGAGAGTTTATGATGTAGTTGATACGATATCGTGAGCCATGTTGTGGAGGTAGGAATAGTTAGTGGAGTTGGTGTTACGAGTTCATGTTTGGGTTGGAATTTTGTTTTGAGTTCTTAGTCACGTTGTTGTGTCTTGATCGAGTTAGTATGTTTGTTTTTATGTATGGGTTGAACTTCGGGGACGAAGTTCTTTTTAAGGAGGGAAGACTGTAATACTCCGTATTTATAAGTCTCTGGGTACTCTATCGAGTAGGCCTTACTCTGTCGAGTAAGGGTGAGTTGCGTTTTAAAATAGTTTCTGACCTTGGGTACTCGATCGAGTAGCCGGTTTTACGGGGAGTTTTCTCGGGTTTTGTTAATTATGCGATTAAGGTATATAAGCTTTGTCGTCATTATTCTAAATCACTTTTGCAAAACCTAAATTACTGTTTAAGAGAGAAAGCAAGCAAGTTCTTCATCCTAATCGCATTATTAGCAATACCCGGAGTTTGGAAGGTCAGTTCTCGTCGTTGGTTATACCGTTGAGTTCCTTGCGTCGAGGGTAAGATCTATGTACCCTTTTTATTGTCTTTCCTTTGATTTGGTTAAACCCTAATTTTGGGAATTGGGGGTTTTGTTGTGTTATATGCATGGTAATGATTATGTGTATGTATGATAGGAGGACGATTTGTAGAAGAGGCTTTTTCATACAGCTGTAGAGACCGTCTGATTGTTGTGCTTTCCAGGTAGGATTTCCTACTCAGTATTAGTCCCATAATGGGATGATTGTTGATGTGTTGAGATTGATTGTTTAATATCGTAATTGTGTTGTGACGGTGGTTGATTGTGATTATTGATTAACATCGTAATTGTGTTGTGACAGTTGTGATTGTGATTGTTGTCTCTGGTTCTCGAGATGCGTTCTTGGCTGGGTGGAGTCACTTGCGGGAGTGGCTTCACGCCCTAGTTTCGCCCTTCGTGGAACCCGCCACGGAAGGGGATGTGCACATTAATGGACAGGGTTATCGCTCGGTATGATGAGCGGGGCTTAGGCGGAACGGCTGCGGTCCCCCATCGGCGGGGCTGGTCCAAAGGTGGACGATCGTAATGAGATGATGGGAATTGGTGGTGTGTGTGTGTGTGTGTGACAGTTCAGCTGTCTGTTTATCTTATTGTTGATATATATGTAAATTTTGTGATTAGTACTGACCCCGTTTAAATGTTTTAAAAACTGTGGTGATCCATTCGGGGTGGTGAGCAGGTTGCTTAAGCGGTATATCTTGGATACGCGTGGGATCCGGCCGGATGGAGTCATCACATATCGTAGTCTTTAGTCTTCCGTTGTGTTTATTAGAACAGTTCCTTTCAGTTGGTTTATAGTTTGAGAACAGTTGTATTTTGCTTACAGTTGGTTTTGTAATGTAATCACTTAAACTTATTTAATAAAGTATGTTTCTTCATTGTCTTATGATTATCATGCCTCGGGTAACCGAGATGGTGGCATCCTTATACCTGAGTGGTCCTGGTAAGGCACTTGGAGTATGGGGGTGTTACAGTAACTTTGGATGTTTAAGGATTATGAAGGGAGGTAGTTATCACTCGGTTGGTTAAGAATATATGTAATGGAAAAGTCGTTATAGGTAAATGGAAAGTAATGGTGTATTAAGAGCTTAGATTGAGTTATGCAGCGATGTGGATTTGTGGATTGAGATTTAGTTTGGGAATTTGGTTATCAAGAGGTGGAACTAATGTGTGATTTCCTTGGGCAGTTAGCAGTATGAAATGAGTTTTGGGATTGGAAAAAAAAAAGATGGAGTTGACTGACCGTGTAGATTGATTGGTGATCAGTGAGAGTGATAGCATGATAAGAGAAGATCCATGGTAAGGAAGAGCGAGATAATATCGATAAGAAATAATGGAATTTGAGTTTTGGAGCAATGAGAAGGTAATCGGAGCACTAAAGAGTTAGGAAGAAGTAATAAGGAGTTTTATGGTTAATTGATTTTGTCGAGTGTAAAAGAAAAGAATGAGGGGAGTAAAACTAGGAAAATGTTGACCGGAGTTATGTGATAGAGAGGTAAGGAGTCGTCGAGATGTGTGATACCAATCATGAGGATGTTAGTTAATGGTTATATAGGAGTTTCGGGACAACATGATTAGTCTTGAGTTTTGAGGAATTAAGGAAAGTAAGAAGTTGGTAGAATATCTGCATGATATGAGATTTTGGTGGAGAGTTAGATGATGATACAATTAAGGATAGTATTGGGAAGAATGTTGAGGTAATTTTGTTGATGGATTTGATGTTCGTTGTTTGGGATGTTAACCAAAGATAGAAAAGAAATCGTGATGTTTAAAGATGAGTGTAAGAGGTTTGATGTCCGGACAGTGGTAGTGTTATGGTTTGTGACTAGTGGTTAAGGGTGATGGTATATTAGAAAGGTAGAAATTCTAAAGAGGTTGATTTTGTAGAGACCAGATTGATATGTATGGTTGTGAGAGAGTATAAGATGTGGTTATATGAGGCGGTTGTTAGTAGTTGAGTATTAATGGTATGGTTACAATTGGCAGGGGGTGATGGATATGCGAATGGGAGAATATGTTATGAGGGATATACGAGTTAAGCTCGGGTGAGAGGTAACTTTTATCAGGTGGTAACTTACGTGATCAGGATTGACTAGTTGGATGTGATTATGGGTCTAAGATGTATATAAATGTTTGTGTGAGGTTGTGACCTCACGAGAAGCGGTACGGTGTGATAGTTATAATGTTGTTATCTGAATGTTCTGTAATATATGTTGGATACGGTAACTTAATGGAATGATGACCAAAAGTGATAGTTTGGGTGGTCTGACATGACCGTTATACTTGCATGTGTATTCATGATATATGTTTATTCCGTGAAAAGGTATGGATGGTATGCATGAGATTCTTGTCTGTTATTCCGTATGATATATGGTGTTGTGATCTAGTAAAGCAGTCTTGAGTAAGTTTTTCTTGTCCGAGATGTTATATTGAGTCAGTGTTTATGGGATTGTGTATGTTGTGATGTCTATCGGTGTGGTTGTGGTGCCTCGGGTGGTGATCCGGGCACGGTACTTAGTGTTGTGATGCGGGTATTTTCGCATTGTTGTGTGGCTGTTGGTGGCGGTGTTGCGATGCCGTCATCGGTTGTGGTGGAGTAGGCGAGATGATTATGATACGAGTTTTCGAAAGTACATACCAGTTAAACATAGATTGTTATTTTGTTTGCTGCTGTTCCTTGTGAGTTTTGGTTGAACATGTAGACTGTTGTTTTGTTTGTTGATGTTTCTTACCAGTTTCAGTTTGGGAATGAGGGTAGAGTATGATATGAAAGAGAGTTGTATATGTTTTCGTTGTTGTCATGGTATAGTGATATTCTGTTGATGGGACACAGTTGTGAGAGGTTGTTACAGTAATTTTGACCTTGTTTTAAGATGAGGCATCGGTAGTCATAGTCATGGCAAGTGATTCGTGGAACATGTGTTATAATGATCTGAAAGCGGCAGGTGGTTCATAATCTTTTGTTGAGATAGTGAGTGCAGGGTATTGGGAATAGGTGTCATGTTAAGTTATGTATGAGTTTTGCGGTAATGAAAGAAAAGAACTTGAGGATCTAGTGTGAGTGTACGTAACAAGTGTGGATCGTGAGTTATGCTTTTGGCGATGGGAGTTTTATATAGTTCATATAGAGAGGTATGCCATGTTGCCGTAACGTGGAAGAGTTGAAGTTCTGGGTTAAGCTAAAGATTTTGAGGTATAGGTTAGGTGGTGTACCGAATGAATTGAGGGATGAGAAATGTTTAAGTAAGAGAAGCTTGGATATATGATTAGCGAGTGTTTAGATTATAGGCGGTTATCTATGACATGTGATGGTGATGAGAATAATGAGAAGATATAACTAAGGATATAGTATTAGTGAGTTACGAGGACGTAACATTTATCTTAAGAGGAGTAGGATGCGATAAAACAGAGTTTGATGATTGTGCATGTCGTAGTATAATTCGAAGTAGAGTGTTGGTGTAGCATAAAGAATGAAGTTTTATATATTGTGGTTGATGTTGTTAAAAGGCCATGGCCGTGCTTATAGTAATGTGATGTTTAGAAGTGTGAGAATATTTCACTAGTGTTGACAGTTGGAGGATGAGGTTATGAGTGTGAGTAAACTTCGAGGACGAAGTTCCTTTTAAGGGTGGTAGAATGTAACATTCTGTTTGATGTCTGTGAGTGTCTTGATATTGGATTTGGTAGTGGATGATATATTATGGAGCTAGCAGCGTTAGTGGATGGTCGTTAGTAGTGTATGGAGTTAGTGTCGGGAGAGTTTATGATGTAGTTGATACGACATCGTGAGCGATGTGTGGAGGTAGGAATAGTTGGTGGAGTTGGTGTTAAGAGTTCATGATTTCATGTTTTATAAGTTGAGGTTTTGTTTTGAGTTCTTAGTAGCTTTGTTGCGTCTTGACCGAGTTAGTATGTTTGTTTTTATGTATGGGTTGAACTTCGGGGACGAAGTTCTTTTTAAGGAGGGAAGACTGTAATACTACGGTTTCATGAGTCTCTGGGTACTCTATCGAGTGGGCCTTACTCTGCCGAGTAAGTGTGTTTTGCGTTTTAAAATAGTTTCTGACCTGTTGGGTACTCGATCGAGTAGCCTTGGTACTCGATCGAGTAGGCGGCACTCGATCGAGTACGCGATTACTCGATCGAGTAGCCGGTTTACGGGGGGATGATTTGTCGGGTTTTGTTAATAATGCGAATTAATATATAAACACTTCCGTCACTTTCATAATACACTTTTACAAACCTAATTACTTTCAAAAGAGAAATCAATCTACGTACTTCGCATTCATCGCATTATTGACAAATCCCGGAGCTTGGAAGGTCGGAATTCATCTTTCTTTACATCTTTGTGATCCTTGCGTCGAGGGTAAGATCTATGTACCGAATTTATTATATTTAATTAAGTCCTGTTAAACCCTAATTTTGGGAATTGGGGATTTGTGTTAGTTTTGTGTGGTTAGTGATATATGTGATGTTATGTTAGGAGGAGGATTCGTAGAGGAGGCTTTTTGATAACAGTTGTTGAGATCGTCATCGTATTGCATTCCGGTAGGGTTTTCCTACTCGGTATTAGTCCCATAATGTGTTGGTGGTGATTTGTGATTGTTGATTGTTATCATACGAGTATTGTGACGGTTGTTGGTTTTGATTGCTGTTTAGTAGTTGTGATTGTTTGTATCTGTCTGGGTTCTTCGGGGCGCGTCCCTGGCTGAGTGGAGTCACTTGCGGGAGTGGCTTCACGCCCATTATTCGCCTTCTGTGGAACCCGCCACAGAAGGGATGTGCAAATTAATGGATTTGGGTTTATCGCTCGACGGAGATGAGCGGGGATTAGGTGGGAATGGCTGCGGTCCCCCACTGGCGGCGTGGAGTGACTTGTTGCGATGGGCACCCTGGGAGGGCTAGACACTTTAGTGTGTAGTCAGTATTGTGGAGTTGGTGATGAAGTTCGGAGTATATCTGTGACGATTGAGCTGTGTTGTTTGTTGTGTTGTTGGATTATACAAATTGTGTGCTTAGTACTGACCCCGTTTAAATGTTTTAAAAACTGTGGTGATCCATTCGGGGGTGGTGAGCAGTTATTGAGCAGGTATGATTGATGCGCATGGGATAGCTGGGATGAGTCATCACGTGGCAGTTAGAAGTCTTCCGCTGTGTCAGACGATGTCTAGTAGCTTTGATAGTTTTATCAGTGGATCGTTTGAGTACTTTGTATTTCATTTAACAGTTTTGTTTGAGACAAGTAATCAATTAATTTATATTTACTTTTTAAGTACGTTTCTTTATTGTCTTATGATTATCATTGCCTCGGGTAACCGAGATGGTAGCACTTACATGCCTTAAGTGGGCCTGGTAAGGCACTTGGAGTATGGGGTGTTACAGATATGGTGTTGATAAGCTTTCGTTCTTACCGAATGGCATATTTCTAGTAATATTTAAGACAAAGGAACAACAACTGGTTTTGAATAATGGTCATTTGATTTTTGACAATAAACCGGTTATAATTAAGGAATGGAAACCTGATTCTGAATTAATTAAACACGATGTCCAAAAGGTTCCTATATGGATTAAGATGTATGGTTTAGATGTTAAGTTTTGGGGTGCTGGTTGCCTGGGGAAAATAAGTGGTGAGATTGTTAGATACATCAAAAGCGATGATGCCACCTCCCACAAAATGTTTCTAGGCTTTGCACGTACCATGGTGGAGGTTGATATTGGTCAGAATTTCCCAAAGGAGATTCAATTTCTGGATGAAATTGGTAAATTGCAGACTGTTAGGGTTGAATATGACTGGTTGCCTTTGTCTTATTCTGCTTGTAAAGGCATGGGTCATGTTGCAGACCAGTGCAGGAAGGGTAAACCTTGTGTGGAGCCAAAAAAGGTGTGGAAACCAAAGGTTCAGGCCCCTGTGCCTGTGCAAACTAAGGTGGTGCCAGGGAAGGTGAGGACTCATCAGTCTAAACCTATTACCACCCCTAAGATTGTGACTGAGGTTGTCACGCCTGTGGTGAGGTCCAAACCAGCTGAAGTGGATGTTTCATTGCCCAGAAGGATCTTGTCTCGAATGATGAGGAATGATAGTGAGGGGCCTCGTGTGGTTACTTCATGAGGATTCTCTTTTATGGATGCTCTCAGTCATTCCATACAAAGGCAGAAAGCTAATTTTGTGTTGAATAGAAGTGCTGAAAAAGGAGAAACCAGTAGCAGTAGGATTGAAAATGGGTAGCTGCGGTTTCTGGAATATAAGGGGTATGAATAATCCTAACAAACAAAATGAAATAAAATGGTTTTTGAATCATAATAAGTTGGGATTATTTGGTTTATTAGAAACAAAGATTAATAGTAGTAATTGGAATAAAGTTAGGAATAATCTCTGTGATAGCTGGTGTGTTTGCACTAACATTAGCTGTCATAAGGGAGGAAGAATTTGGCTCATTTGGGATCCTAATTTGTTTGATGTTGACATTAAAAGTGTGGCTGCTCAGCTCATTCATACTAAAGTGATAGACAAAGTCAGAAATAAAATTTTGTTTTTCACCATTGTGTATGGGTTTAATAAAGCAGCTAAAAGAGATAGTTTATGGACGGAGCTTAGAAGTATTAATCTAAGGGTTAATGCACCATGGCTAGTATGTGGTGATTTCAATGCTATTTGCGGTGTGGATGAAAGAATTGGAGGCTCTAGTGTGTCTAGAGCTGACATCCTTCCTATGCAAAAATTTCTACATGATAGTAATATGCATGATATGAAAGCAACTGGCTCTTTTTTTACTTGGACAAACAAGCATGAGGTTGGTGACAAGGTCTATAGCAGGACTGATAAGGCCTTTATAAATGATGAGTGGCTTGATCAGTATCCTGGGGGGTATGCTAATTTCTTACCTGAAGGGCTATTTGATCATTGCCCTTGTGTGATTCATTTTGAGGAGCAACTTATTAACAGGAATATCCCCTTTAAGTACTTCAACATATGGTCTATGGCCCCTGACTTAGATCAGATAGTGAAGAGTGGTTGGTCTGGTACCGTAAAGGGAAGTCCTATGTTCCAAGTAGTGACAAAGTTGAAAATGCTGAAGAAAGATCTAAAAAAGTTTAATAGAGATCAGTTCAGTGATGTGGAGAACCTTACTCATGTCACTGAATTGTCTCTAAAACATTTTCAAACTCTTCTAAGTACTGATCCTTTAAATGAGGACCTTGTTATTGCTGAGAAGGAATGCTCTCAGGAACTGAGGTTTCTGCGGGAAGCTAGAGCCAAGTTTCTCAACCAGAAATCTAAAGAGAAATGGATAAAGGATGGGGATGAGAACTCTGCCTATTTCCATACAAGTATTAAGAGGAGAAGGGCCAGGAATAGGGTGTACCAGATTAGGGATATGCATAATAATCTATGTACTTCCTATGAGGAGATTAAAAAAGTTTTTGAGCTGTACTATCAGCATATTTTGGGGTCATCCAAACCTGTGCAGAGGTTGAATGAAGGCATTGTTAGAGCTGGGAAATGTCTGGAGCCACAGCATATTTCTTCCCTGTTGGCTCCTTTAACTGATTTAGAAATTAAGTCTGTTATGTTTGATATACCAGGGGACAAGGCTCCTGGACCTGATGGGTTTATTAGTCAATTCTACAAGGATACTTGGCATATCACTAGACAGTCAATCATTAATGTTGTGAAAAATGTGTACCAAACTGAAAAT
The DNA here is from genome assembly GCF_048544455.1 of Silene latifolia. Lineage (NCBI taxonomy): Eukaryota > Viridiplantae > Streptophyta > Magnoliopsida > Caryophyllales > Caryophyllaceae > Silene > Silene latifolia. The sequence goes on from NC_133533.1 coordinate 40,866,775, forward strand.
TTACTTAAGCAGAGTAATAATACCATAATTACTCAGGTGCCCAAGGTAGATATTCTTGATAATGTGATGCATTATAGACCTACTGCTTGTTGCAATACCTTATACAAGTGTATTTCCAAAGTTATCTGTAATAGACTGAGTACAATTTTGCCTGATATTGTGAGTCCTTCACAAGGAGCCTTCATCATAGGAAGGGATATAGTGGGAAACATTCTTATTTGTCAGGACTTGGTTAGATTGTACAAAAGGAAGACATGTTCCCTAGAGTGCTCATGAAGATTGATTTGCAAAAAGCATATGATTCGGTTGAATGGGCTTTTGTGGGTGATCTTTTGAAAACACTAGGTTTCCCAGCACAATTTATCAAGTTGGTTATAAACTGTGTGACTTCTCCATCATATTCCATTGCCTTAAATGGGGAGGTGTTTGGTTTTTTCAAAGGCAGGAGAGGTTTGAGGCAGGGTGATCCATTATCTCCCCTCCTCTTTACCTTATGCTTAGATTATTTAAGTAGAATTTTATGGGTGACTCAGAAACATGCCAGATTCAGGTATCATCCTTTATGCAAGAGTGTCCAGTTAAGTCATCTGTGTTTTGCAGATGACTTAATTATGTTTTGCAAAGGAGAGAAGGGATCTGTGGAGCTTATGATTCATGCTTATGAGCTGTTTTCTAGGGCTTCTAGTCTTGTGATGAACAAAGGCAAGTCTAACATCTACTTTAATGGAGTAAGTGAAGGGATTATGGCTGATATTGAATCATTGTCTGGTATGAAAAGGGGTGTTATTCCTTTTAGATATCGGAGGGTGATAGTTTCCCCTAAAAGATTATCAGTCATGGACTGCAACTGCCTTGTTGAGAAAGTTGTGGAGAGAATAAGGGGGCTTGGTAGCAGGAAACTTTCGTATGCTGGGCGTCTGGTGTTGATCACATCTGTCCTGCATACTTTGCATTCCTATTGGGCATGAATTTTCATTCTTCCCAAGACTGTTATTCATAGAATTGATGCAATTTGTAGAAAATTTCTATGGCATGGAAAGGAAACTAAAGAGAGTCCTGCTCTTGTGGCTTGGGACATCATTTGCAGGCCAAAAAAGCAAGGAGGTCTGGGTTTGAAAAACCTGCAGTTATGGAACACAGCTGCCATAGGAAAGTATGTTTGGTGGATTGAGAGCAAAGCTGATCATCTGTGGGTTAAATGGGTGCATGCTGTGTATATAAAGGCTAAGGATTAGATGAGCTATGAACCTCCTATCTCCTCTAGCTGGGCTTGGAGGAAGATTTGTCAAACTAAGTCTATTCTGAAGCCTTTTATTACTGGCATTTGTACTTATTCTATCAGGGATGGTCACAAATGGTTGCAGCCTGCTCTTGCAACTGTCAGATGGGCTCCTTGGGTGGGAATTAAGCTTATGCTACCTAAGCATAAGTTCTTTACTTGGCTTGTTACTCAGCAAAGGTTACTCACTCAAGACAGGTTGGTTAAGATGCAGATTATCTCAGACAATCAGTGCTACTTATGTGGGTTACAGGAGGAGTCTCATAAGCACCTGTTTTTTGAATGTGTGTATAGTTCTCAGTGCTTGTGTTTGATCTCGCTGTGGGTAGGGGTCCATATACCTGAGCAGAATGTGGTTCAATGGTGGCTCAGTCTAAGGAACCGATCTTTACTGAAGAAGCAGGTGATAGCTACTGTGGTGTGCAGTCTGATGTACTATATTTGGGAATGCAGAAACAAGTGCAGAATAGAAAATAGTTTAATCAGACCTAAAGTGTTATGTAAACGGCTTAAAAGCCAAATCAGTGATAGATTACGGTGTATTAACGTAGTCAGTAAGTGTCGAGCAACCACTGTTTGGTTGGAGGGCTTGCAATAAGTCCCCATCTGAGTAGTTGGAAGCTTTGAGGTTTGTATGATGGAAATTTGAGATTAATGTCAACTTACATTTTCCCAAAAAAAAAAAAAATGTCAACGGGTTTTTATTTAAATGAGACCGTTTTCAATAGATTTATTGACCATGGTTTTATTTTTAACCGTAATCGAATTTATAAATATTTTTTTAAAAAAAATTGTTTTAGCAGGTTCCAGCAGCTGCTGAAATGCTAATTTTTGCAGTAGCAGGTTCCGCTGAAATGCTACTGCAAAATAGCATTTCAGCAGCTGTGCATTGCAAAATTTCAATCCTGCAACATCAGAATATTACACAGATTGATCTATTCAACCCAGCATCAAAATATTATAAACAGGGTGACCAAAACTAATTACACATGGCTCTATATACACACATACATAATGAGCAGACTATTGACCATCCGCTAATGAAAACAAATAAGTGGCCCACTTATTTCTCATGTCGGCGATGTCTTCCTTCGAATAGGTTGGATCTTTGTTGTTGATTGAAGGTGGGAACTACAAATCAAAATATACTTAATCAAAATAGACACAATAAGTGGAATATTACACAGAATTAAACCCAAGTTATGTTTGAAATAGTTATTAAAACACATTAACCGGTGACTCTATGTTGATATACTTTCGGGTGATAATCTCCCACATGGACCGACAACAGAAAAAGGCGCATTTTTTGCTGTCTGGTTGTAGAGGAGACTATTATATAAATCACATACAAATAAGCTAAATTAGTTCAACCTCTCGCAAAAACATAAATTAAATTATAGGAGTACTTACTAAGAATACACTTACTTTTATCGTTACAAAAGTTAGACTTGATGCTCCAATTGCTTCAACACACTAATTCATAAATATATACAGGAAATTATAATTAGCATTTGGCTCAGTAATACTGATGGGATATTAAAAGGAGCCTTGTTTTCAAAGGTCATACAATAACAATTGACACTATAATGTAAGGTTGTAAACTTACTCAGTCATCATCTTTACAAATTTCTTACTGGGACTATGTCCGCAAGAGTCAATCCAGTACACTATGCCTTTTTTTCACACTGATTGTCGTTAGCAGCCATTGCTTGCTATGAAATATTGAAAATTGAACTGTTAGTTCATATACATGCATGTAAGCGTGTTAATAAATGAATAGAATCGTGATTCATTATAATAAAGTACTATACATACTGATTCTCATTATATGGGGCAAACTATAGGCTTTTGGGCGTCATCAACCGTTCAGCAATTTTATCGATGTAGTCTATGTATTTGTATCCAATCACCTTGTGAGAGAACAATTCAGATGACACGAATCCGTAGTCATGAGAAACATAGTTCCCCTCAGCGATGTGTGTACACAGGTACCTATTACGTCAAATGGAACGAAGAATGTTATTTTCATTGATGATTTAAATAAACATCACTATTCGTAAAACCAAATGCCAAGTTTTAATTAAAAAACTTGCTCATCCAAATTACAATGTGCATGGCATCTAACTCGTCAAGGTCGAGAAACTGACACAGTGATTCCCCATCCATAAGAACAGTTGTACCTTCGCCCATAACATCCTCTCTGATCTCAATAATGAGTACTTCCCTGATAGCTAGCTTCCTTTCAGCCAGCTGGTGCAAAGCTACCAACGTTGGAGTATTCAATTTTTGCTTATAATCATCGGTGTGATATCTAGGTTTAAGAGGAACACCAGCGTTGTGTGCAGCAAAAGTAGATGGCTTATAACGTAAGTCGTCTGATTTAACCCCGGTCTACAATTTATAAAAAAAAATATCTACATACATTACACGAGACATCATATATAATTTAAATAACCAAAAAAAAAGGAAAAACTCACAATCTATTTTTCAAATTATTACTACCTCTTGAATTTTGGGTGGAGAGGCAATCGAATCAGTGACTTTGAGTGTTGACGTATTAGTCCTAATTTCAACCATAATAACTTCGTGTAACCCCTGCAAATGTAAAAATTGTAATACTTACTACTCCCTCCCATCCAGACCAAAGGTTACAGTTGCTTTATCACACTTGTCGATGCACGTTTTGTAACGTGCATATCTTTAGTTACACATTATTAAAAATTATAAAAATTTGATATTCTTATAGCATTCATGACGATAAATCAAACAAGATCTCACATGACTATATTTTGTCTTATAGATTAAGAATAATATTAAAGATTCCCTACGACCATGAATAGTGCCAAAAAGCAACTGTAACCTTTGGTCTGGATGAGAGGGAGTATATGATAGATAAGGTTACCCTAATAAATTTAAAGGCGTTCATTATATAAAATGCGTTTGCTTTAGCATAACTACCCCGGAGATGTCAACACTAATGAATGTTTCAGGCCATTGCACAATAGAAGCCACGACATCTTGCAAAAGCCAATTATCACTATGTGGTACTATTAGAGTACCATACTCCTCCGGATATAACTCGGTCACTTCCACTTCCCTCCATCCCTCACATAGGGCAATGCCTTGATTACCTTCAACCTCAACTTCTTGATTCTGGTCGTAATAGAACGCTACTCCCCTAACAAGATCAATTTTGCCCGATGCTACTGCAGGAGCTTTGTAGTAAAGAACACAAGGCTTCTTGCAAACGACCTTCACATTTTTAATTAATTAGTATATATACATACACTATTTTAATTAATAAATTTAATTAATTAGTATATATACAGCAATTATAAACTAGTCATAGTAGCTAATACCTCGTCAAAATCCGGATTTGGAGATGATAAGAATGTGTCTTCGGCTCCCACCTCCACCTCCTTCTCCCCTACCTTCATGGCTTCCTCTCCATCTACCCCATCTTGATCATTTGCCATGTCTTCCTCACTTCGCATGCCCGTTTTTTCCTTCTTCTCCCCTGCTTCCTTTATGACTTGCCGAACCATAACCAACTCTTCTTCGGATGGCTTATCCCCCGTTTCCACCATTCTGAGTATCAACCTGGCTATTGTTTGTACTTGTGTAGTATAAATGAATATGATTAAAATAAGTAGTACAATTTCAAGCATATATATATATATATATATATATATATATATATATATATATATATATATATATATATATATATATTATGTTGAATAAAATACAGTATTTATATACCCTATCATCATCACTCATTGTCCTTCGAGTAGTTTTACCAAAATACTTAGTGATACCAACATGCGTCGATACCCCTCTCACACGACCTGGATGCTCTGCTTTGCCGATTGCCCTAGCAAGAATGTCATCACGTCCTTCAGGCTTCCATTTTCCTTCTTGTACCTCCTTCTCACAGATCCTCTACATACACAAAAAACCATTATGCAACTAAATTTTATTTAAACTCACAATTATATAACCGACCACCAGTGATAGGAGTGACATATTTATTCAAACTTACAATTTTCTCTCTGATGGCCTTATCATATGGAGATTCTAACTTTCCATTCTTAGGAGTGTGACCGGCCACCCAAGCGTCGTGACGATTGACAGCTCCAAGCTTCTTCTTAATCAATCTATAACCACCTCTAGAGCCATGAAAGACGCTCTCTTTCTTTGAAATGTTCTCTGGGTTCTGCTTACTCATAGTCTTCATAAAATGAATTGTATCGAGTAACATAAGCATATTTCATTACTTATTAAGTGATTACTAATAAAGTGATCCCAATGAGTCGCAGATAAATTACCTTAAACTTGTCAGACTGCCTATAAGCAATAAAGTTATACCAATCTTGCTGGCTGACATACCGATACTTCTTCGTTGGTGGTTTCTTGTTTATTTCCCCGGTCTTCTTGTTGAACAAGTGGTTTCGAGCAACCTTTAACTTCCATACTCTGAAGGATTCCCCTTTTTTTTTAAGGTAACCATTATGTTCTTGGGGGACAGTGTAAGCTGCCTGCATATATGGTGAGCATATTTTGTTAGTTTCGGCTAATAGCACATATCGAATACTAAGATAATTTCATCTCACTGCATTTATTATTGTATATACATATATTTATTCTCCCCCATAGCTTTTCCCCCTGGTCTTTACTCAACTGATCGATACGCGGCAAACCGAGAGGCACATACTCTCTTACACAAAAACCGATCCAACTCGCAAATTTTGAAGCAAAGATACCATCTGGCAGCCCCGTTAATTTATCCTATTCAAGTTTATTAGGTATCCCTCTCTCTATTGCTTCTAGGGAAACCCTATGGCTCATTCGCCTAGTATCCGATCCCAAATTATTCTCATCACCTGAATCTTCTTCGTGTGAACTTTTCCCATCATTTCTTTTCTGCTTTCCACCTATATCTAAACCATAAATTAACAAACTACTAACTTTAAGCATTAAGTCGACATAGTAGGAGCACCGTCTCAAATAAAAGATCACACAGTATACCTAAAAATATAGGCGTTGTTTAACACACAATATACTTAAAATAATAGGTGTTGTTTAACACACAATAAACCTAAGATAATTAGGGGATAATATCACAACTAAAAAAGAAAATAAAGACATTAAGTTAATGAGACGAAGGAGTAGGGTTTATTATTACTTCTTCAAAGAGGAGAAGCCGGCCCCGGTATGACGATGACGGAGGGGACGGCAGAGGCAATGGCGACGGCGACAACGACTGCAAAGACGACGGCGATGGAGAATAGTAGTGGTTCTAGGAAAACTCAGTGTTCGAGGGTTTTAAGTGAGCGAGGAGAAGGTTTACATGTGTGTTGGTTGAAGAATTATTTAATTGAAACTAATAAACACGGGTTAAGTGAAACTGTATTCTGTATTTTGCAATATGACCATGGCTGACTATAAACCCGTAATTGTGTTCATTATAATACATCGGTTGGTGCCTAACCGTTGTCATTTATCTTTCACTGTGTCAAGTTTTTCCCGCAAAAAAAAAAAAGCATCTTCCATACTTGGTAATCCGTATTAAATTAGTAAAAAATTCTTTTTTCAATTAGGCAACTGGGATAGCAAGTAGGGGAAAATGGAAATTCAAGACTAAATTATACACAACCTAATGTAGTTAATGCATATATTAAAAATTTCTTTCCTCAATTAGTTTCCTAAATACAACCCAATGAGCAATTAATAAACATACATTAATCAAATGACCCAAAATACATTACGTCATGGACAATATCTCTTCCCATTAATGATGGTGTAGGAGTCTATTTCAACTCTGATCTTTTCCTCCAAATCCGACATCACTTTCGATGACCTAAACCACCATTGAAGCCAAGCTTTTGTTGTTCACTCATGGTAGATACATACCAATCGCATCTGGGTAATATATACCCCACCATCAAATCCTCAGAAGAACCAACTTCGAAAGCCGATGAATTCTCCTCTGTACCTTCAAGAATTATATGTTTAGGAGGGAATTTAATGAAATGGAAAGGACATTGTTCCTTTAACCTTTCTCGTAATGCATCCATTTTCTTCTCGCTTTCAATATAGCTCGGTTGACGAAGCAATTCCCTTAATCTTTTATTTCCTGCTTCTTCTGACAACTTACGATCCCTCTGCACCCATGGACTCACAATATTTGTACCTTGGTTAACTACCATAATTCTGGAACAAAATTAAAATTATAGAATCAACAACCAATAATGCAGTGTTGATTCAAACCCACCAATAATACAACGTTGATTCAATAAAAAATAACTGAACAGTCCGTGCATTGGTCAAATCAAGAATAATGAGAAATATTAGACACGGCTTAAAAAATACCGTATGGTCAAACAATTAATTATTTTTTAATATATTGAGTCATATGGTCATAGTTTACATGTATTTATTTTTTTAATATATTGAGTCGTATGGTCAAACAATTAATAAACAGTACACGTTAAAGTTAGAACGTCACGATTGACAACGGTTGTAGGTGAACCGTTGTTAATGAACAAATTTACAACGGTTGTATTTGTAGGTGAACCGTTGTTGATGAACCAATTGACAACGGTTGCAGGTGAACCGTTGTTGATGAGTATTATGTAGCAGCAATCTTGATCTTGATTACTGATTGATCTATGGAGTTCAAAAAATGAAAGCAAATCAAACAAGCATAACTCAACACATTCAAAATGATCATTTCATTTAATTTTAAACCAAATACATTACATCATTTATCATAAATCAAAAGATGTATAATAAGCCGGAACAACACCGGTTAAGCGTAAAAAGCGCTTCTCAACATGCCACCAATTACGCCACTCTGGTATACCGCTAACTTCCGGGTCATTGGCTTCATATTTTGCAATAACAGATTGAATATATGCAAGGACACGACTTGCATGTGGAGATAAGGTTAGAAGATTACAACTCAACATATCTCTGGCTGTAGCCAAGTTGCGAGTAATAGGCCGACGAGGGTATGAATATGATGATGAGGAGGAGGCTTGGTTGACAAGCCGGACTGCTTCACGCCTCTTAATCCAATAATTCCGTTGATGTTCAAGGGATTCTTTGATTAATGGGTGTTGATCGGTGGGAAGCCCGACAAGAACCTTCCCATCATCTGCAATCGTTTGTGTAAGCCATTCTTCGTTGTTGATAAAATTAGGGTTCATTGCCATGTTGTTTTAAATTTGTGTAATGGGGACGAAATATTAAGATTTGATTAATGAATGTTAGTAAAGGATGCTTTAACATTTATAGTCACATTTATAATTTTTTTAAAAATCGTTGGTAATTAATTTAATGTAAAAGTTGACTTATTAACAAATATTTTAAACCTACGTAACTTGCAATAAATAATTAGAAAATAAAATAAACTACCACGTATATATTCAAGAAAAACACATACATAACAAAAAATTAAAAGACGCGCGGTTTTAACAACTTTAATAATAATAATAATAATAATAATAATAATAATAATAATAATAATAATAATAATAATAATAATAATAATAATAATAATAATAATAATAATAATAATAATAATAATAATAATAATAATAATAATAATAATAATAATAATAATAATAATAATAATAATAATAATAATAATAATAATAATAATAATAATAATAATAATAATAATAATAATAATAATAATAATAATAATAATAATAATAATAATATGTATGCTTGGAGTAATGGGATATACAACTCCCAAATGCTCCAGTTACTTCTAGGGTGACTCGATTGTGGTCAGTTGGGTGTTTAGTCTTTTAGTTGGTTCTGCTTTGTAAGAAACTTTATTCCCATTTTAATGAGAATTCTGACTTTCTTCAAAAAAAAAAAAAAAAAAAAAAAAAAAAAAAAAAAAAAAATAATAATAATAATAATAATAATAATAATAATAAGGGTAAATTGATAACTTATACCTATTATAATTCACTTTTTCAAATCTTATACCTAAGATAACTTTCTTTCAAAACTTATACCGAAAATCCTCATTTCTTACATACTCAATACCAAATCTCACAAAATGTCTACTTTACCCTTACTAATTACCCATGAATCCATCATCACCCTTTTGCCCATCTTATTAATTCATTCATCTTCACCACAGTAACCCTTCATCCACCACATACACCCCATCACCATCACCATCACCACCACTCACCTCCTCCCCCATCGATACCATCGCCGATGTCAGGTTACCCCTGCAAGTGCCCTTCCACCGGCGTCGCTGCCCCACATATCGTTCGGGGGCATTCCTCTCAACGTCAATCCCGCCGAACCTCCAAAAACAAGGATGAACGATGACGATTGGATTGAGAAACCCTAACCACCGCCCCTATCAAAGAAATTCGTCCCTCACCACTGACAATCCCTCTCCCACATACAAAAAAAAAAAAACAGATCTAATGTTAATGAGGGGTTGAGGCGTGGGTTTTGGTTGAGCGTTTGGGTTGGTCGGTTCTTAACGACACGGAGGTGATCCGCGGATGGGGTTTAAGTGAAGTATTAAATGCTGAAATTTAAATGCAAAGACACAATCTCCGATTTATCGAGTGTGAACAATCGTATATTGCGAAAACATAGAAGGTGAAAATTATAACTTAAACCATGGCATTATTCCCCTGTAGTTATATACCATTGCTGGACCGACAAGCTTGCGATTTCTGTCCATAGTCGTGGAGGCAAGGTAGCATTTGCTTTAGCCTTGAAGAAACTTACAACTTCGCCTCTCAAAATTTCGGCTTTAATTGGTATTGATTCCATGGATGGAATGGACAAAGGGAGGTTTGGGTTTGGGAGGTTGTGGGTTAGCTGTGGGTATTTTAATGGGGTCACACTAGGAAGGCTCGCCAACACGATGGCACATGGGTGGCAGCTGAAAACCGGTGGTGATGTCAGCAGGGGGAGGAGGTGGGTCGTCATGATAGTGGTGGGGTGTTTATTGTGGTGGTTCAGAGAGGTTAATTGGTTAATGTTGTGGGGAAAGGGGGTGATTGCTTAATTAATAAGGGCAAAACTGTCCATTTGTGTCTTTGTTTGAGATTTTGTATAAAGTTTGGAAAAAAATAAGAACTTCGGTATAAGTTTTGAAAAAAAGTTATCTTAGGTATAAGATTTGAAAAAGTGAATTATACTAGGTATAACTTATCAATTTACCCTAATAATAATAATAATAATAATAATAATAATAATAATAATAATAATAATAATAATAATAATAATAATAATAATAATAATAATAATAATAATAATAATAATAATAATAATAATAATAATAATAATAATAATAATAATAATAATAATAATAATAATAATAATAATAATAATAATAATAATAATGGCCCTGCGTGAGAAGCATCATGTCGCCCCGCCTCCTTCATTGCCTCCATTGTCTAGGGATCATCATCCTCTGGTCGCTTCTTCGGCGGTGGTCTTGGATATGATTCGGAGTTTCCCACGTGGTACTTCTTGTGGGAGGGATGGTTTTCGTGCCTAGCACCTTATGGACTGTTTGTGTGGCGCTGCTGTGGCTATCTCTGACGATTTGATCACTTCTATTACTAGGGTGGTTAATCTTTTTCTTGAGGGCCGGTGTCCTCTTCCTCTGGGTGAGTACATTGCCAGCACCCCTCTCACGCCACTCGTTAAACCGGGTGGTGGGGTTCGGCCTATTGCTGTTGGTACGGTCTGGAGACGGCTTGTCTCTAAGGTTGGTGCTTCTATGGTTGGTCCGTCTTTATCTTCTTATTTTGATGGGCTTCAGTTCGGGGTGGGTGTGTCCGGTGGAGGAGAGGCTATCTTGCATGCCTTGAACCGGCTCATTGAGGCTCGGGGGCTCAGGTGGGGCTTTCTATGTTGCTGGTTGATTTCCAGAATGCCTTCAACCTTGTTGATCGTTCGACCATGCTTCAGGAGGTCCGCCGTCATTGCCCGGCTCTCTCCCGTTGGGTGGAGTTTTGTTATTCCAGCTCGGCCCGCCTTTTTTATGGAGAGCACTGCTTGTGGTCTTGTCAGGGTGATCCGTTGGGCCCTTTGCTTTTCGCTTTGGTTTTGCATCCTTTAGTTTGCAAGATCCGGGACACTTTTGACCTCACTTTGCAGGCGTGGTACTTAGATGATGGCACCATCGTGGGTGATACTTTGGAGGTGAGGAAGGTCTTGGATTTGATTATGGTGGATGGCCCTCGTTTTGGATTGCATCTTAATGTCTCCAAGACGGAGGTCTTTTGGCCTGTTGAGGATCCTCGGAGTCGACTTCCTGGGGTTTTCCCCCATTCTATTTCTCGGCCATTGCGTGGTGTTACAGTTTTGGGTGGACCTGTCAGCGCTTATTCTGATTTTAGCAGTGAGATTGTGGCGAAGAGAGTAACCAAGACCATTGAGCTAATGGATTTGGTTGCGAGGATTGAGGACCCGCAATGTGAGTTGCTTCTTCTTCGAGCTTGTACTGGTATTTCCAAGCTCTACTTCTCACTTCGTACTTGCTCCCCTAGTGTTTTTGGGTATGTCCATCTTCCTTTTGATGCCGCTCTTCGTTCTAGCTTGGAACGTATTGTCACCGCGTCAGGGCCGGGTGTTGGGGATTGGCAGTGGCGCCTTGCTACATTCCCTTTTCAGCTTGGTGGTCTTGGTGTCTATGCGGCGGGAGATGTTTTATTTTATGCTTTTATTGCATCTCGTTTGCGATCTGTGGTTTGCGAGCTAAGCTCCTCGGCCCTTCCGGGTATTGTAGTCATTGGCCCTTTTTGATGATGCCGCGCAGTGTTTACTGCGACTACATGATCTCTGGGTATTTGAGGTAACCCTTGTGAAATTGCGCCCCCAAACTTATGAAGAAATTGCGGATATTTATTTCGCGACGTTCTTTCTTTGCCTCGAGTCTGTTTTCTCTTTGATACCACGCCGCTTGCTTTTTGGCGATCTCGGCAGGTTCTCACTCCTCTGATTGGTTACGTGCGGTTCCTATCTCGGGGTTGGGTCGGACTATGAACGGGAGGACTTACCGTAGTGTCTTTGGGGTATCGTGCGGGTGTTCCGTTATTCACGGTATCTAGGCCCCGTCCGCATGCTCTCGGGTTTTTTGCTTGAGGATGTTTTTGGGGACCACGCTGTTTCTTGTCTTGCATCGTGGGCGTTAAACATCGGCATAACCTTGTCCGGGACACTCTTTTCGACATCTGCTATAGATCCGGTATTATTGCGGAAAGGAGGTTGATATTGGTTTGGTTGATGGACATGGTGGCTCTCTTCGTCCTGCGGATTTATTGCTTTATTCTTGGGACGGGGACGTGATGTGTGCGTTGACTTGACGGTTTCTTCTCCTTTGACTCGGGATCGGGATGACGGATTTTGTGCCTGGCCGGGTTGTCGGCCGATCTTCTTTCGGCGAAAGTGTGCGAAGTATGGGGATTTGTGCGCGGTAGCGGTTAGGTTTCCTTCCTTTCTCTTTATCTTCACTTGGGGAGCTGGGTTCGGATGTTGTTGCCTTGCTCAAGCGGATCCAGAAATTCTCGGTATCTCAGGATGCGGGGGCTCGGGTGGCCGCTTACATTTTTACTAGACTTAGCTTTGCTATTGCTAAGGGTGTGGGAGCCCAGATTGTCTCTCGGCTCCCCACCAATTTCATGTAAACTTTTATTTTTCTTTTAATGAAAGCTGCGCGCATCCTTTAAAAAAAAAAAAATAATAATAATAATAATAATAATAATAATAATAATAATAACTAATCAACATAATCATCTTGTGATTCCCCTGCGATTGAGATAAATATTGGGAATTCAATATGTGGATTATTAGGAGGCACTTGTTCCGGCTCCCATGAACGAGGCAAAGTGTCAATATAGTGTCGATATGTTCTTAATAGATTAATGTCACAATTAGTTGCAATCCATAAATATTGCGGTTGTAACACATCATCCGTATAATAAGTTTCTTCCCAGCAACATGATCCTCGTATCTTGCCTGGAGTTTTCTCACTTGACGGAAAGATTCCAGCTTCTTCCCAAAACCTTCAAACTCGATCATTGCGTAACCAAGAAAACCATGAACTTTAGTCCAAGCTGGGTGGACCTTTTTAACGTTCGTATAACCACCTTGACGAAGCATATCTCTCATCCAAGTAAAACTTCTCGAAAAAGCCTTACCATTGTCATCATATTTGATTGGGAGGTTGTGTATAATACAGGTAATAGGATGGACATAGCGGGTATTTGATTGTGATTCGGCGGGTGTAGAAGACGACGACATAGTGATCGAAGTGTAATATTTTTAATTAAATTATAGGCTATTATTAATTGAACTATGAATTGGTGAATATGGTTAATTGATCACATTAAAAGTGATATTTATAGGAAAATATGTATGCGTGTGTGAATATAATAATGGACGGATAGTAATAATGGTCAAACAAAACAATGCATGCAATGGTTCATTATTTATCATACATGCATCGGTTGAATATTAAACATTGGAAAAAGTATATAACGGTTATTTTTAACCCGTAAATGATAAATGACTACGGGTACAGAGGAACCGTTCTTTCATAATAGAAAATGATAACGGTTACAAGAAACTCGTAGCTATAACATAACAACGGTTACCAAAAACCGTTGTTGGTGTTAATTTAGTAACGGTTTTCGTAACGCCGTTTTCTTAAACTAGTAATGGTTGTCTACCAACTGTTGATAAGGGTGATTCTATAACAAATTTTTGGAAATCGTTAAAAGGTTTTGATAACGGTTTGTTAAACAACCGTTGTCACATTATAATAAGAACAGTTTTCAACGGAAACCGTTATTCTTATTAGCGTGGTCTAGGATTCCGCCAATATTTTGAAAACGGTAATCTAAGTGTCGTTATTAAATGCATTAAACTCTTGTGATACGCTCCTTATTGATGGTCCGATTTGACGTAGTGCCGTTTGGCTTCCGGACACTACAAAATAAACACGAAAACCTGACGGAACAAATCCGTTAATAACGCACTTTTCCCGTCAGAAACACGGGTTCCTGACGGTTTTTCCATCAGAAATTGACGTCACTACGATTCGTTATGAAAACCAGGATCCTGGCGGTTTTTTCGTCAGGATTTCATATTTCTGAGGATTACTAACGGCTATTCCGTCAAAGGCCTAATCTAGGATGGGCCACCCATCAGTAAATAAGACTCCTGACGAACAATCAGTCAGTAAAGTCAACACTCTGTTTTGATAATCCGTCAGTTTTTTTATAATCCTGACGGTTATTCCGTCAGAATAGTCAACAGATTGTTAACTTAAATCCGTCAGGAAAATAAAATGCAGAGGCTGGGAACAGCAGCTTGCTACCCAGCCACAATGCCGATTTTGCATTGTTTTAAGCCAAACTAATACAACCAAACCTGCAAAAAACCATATACAACTGTAGACTGCCAAGCGGGAATCCATTTTCATGTCGACCGCAGGAGCAGGAATCAAGGGTAGACAATGAAATTAACGATAGAAAACCGAACATGATTGGAAAAACGAAGTTCTTACATGATAAAGTCTCGTAAAACAATGGCTTTTATATACCAACTAAAATATTAAGCTACAATCATAAGTTTCTTACCTAAGATAAAGTCTTAACATACTAATATAAGATAAACTAACATAGTAACATAGACGATGATACTAATTATTACCTTGAGGCACAACGGGATCACTACTTCCAAAGCCATGCCCGTAATCCGCGTAGTCGTCTCTATGAAAAGGGGTGGGGAAACCTGAGCACGAGGAAGGGGTTGAGATTGTTGCATTTGAGCACAAGCTTTTTGCATGGCTGTCATCTGCTCAGCTTGGAGATGGACTGTTTCTTGAGTGTTGCGCATTTGTTCCTCAAGAGCTAGTCGTGCGGCTCGCTCATTGTTCATTTGAGTGGCAATTTTAGAAACAACGATAGGAGCGTAAGAGAACGATTGACGAGCACCTTTGTTACATGGAGATTCATACCATAATTTGGCCCCCTATATCTCTGTTCCCGAATATTCTTGACTTCTTGTCAAAGCCATCGACGACTTTTTAGTACGAACAGTACTCGTCCAGAGCCTCTTCAGCGGGCGTTGGTCGACTCATCTCTTCCTTGTAAGCGGCCTGAAAAAACAACAATAAGGAAAAAATGATATTATATTTAAAAATGAGGGAAGTACATTAAGTATTAACATTAAGAATGAGAGAAATACAATAAATATTAACTTACGTCGGTCTGCGCAGCTCGAGGATTAACCCACTCACCCTTCTTGTTTTTCTTGGTCTTCTCAAACAACTTGTAGGGTGTGGCCGACTCACCCTGAAAGTAGCATAAAAACATAAATTGATTATATTCGGCAATCAGTAATTCTAACCAATTTGTGAAAATAATAAATACAATACTTACCAATTCCTTGAAAGCATCGGAGCAACTCTTATGGCCTAGAGTGTGGGTGCCTAATGCTTTCCCGTCTTTAGCACCCGACTTTCTATTTGCCGTGTTTATTTTAGAAATTTTGGCAAATTCAGGATCTGATTCTTCCCTAACCTTGAGCTTCTCCCACCAAGTGTCGGAGACCCAATTGGGCATTTTCTTTGAATATTTGAGTCCATTAATAAGCTCGGTAATCCGCCTCGTGACCGCCATTTGCCATTCACGCTTAGCATCATGGTTTTCATCGACAGACATCACATGTTTCTATTTCAAAAACAAGTGTTTAATTAGTAATAGAAAAGATGGCTTTAATTATAAAAAAAATAAAAATTATTAACGTAAAGTAAATAATAGGTAACTTTCAAATTACTCTAAACCAAGTCCACATTTTCATGCGATGTGCATGGCTCGTCTCCATCCATTTGGTGAAGTACTCGTCATTTGAGATGTTATTAGTGAATGACCAAGTGACATAAGCTTTGACAGACTTGTCACTCCACCTGAAAATTATAACATACATAGATATTAGAAATTCAAATATAATTATTTGAATGATATATCAGTAAGGTTTTTACTCAATACAGTACTCTTTGTACAATTCTTCATTTACTTACCCCTAACAAAAAAAAACATCTAAACCTAATTCTCCTAATCCTTAAACATACTACGCCACATATCAATTAAATTTCTCAAATTAAAGATAATAATTAAATATATAACACGTTTTTATTAGTTCATCGCAAATCGTTGATCAAATCACTCTTTTATTAATGGTTTTTCAATTTTTTTTCGTTTTAGTTATGGTTTGGATTTCAAGGAGGTTGTCGGGTGGCAGTGGGGTTTGCGCTATTAGTTGAAGACGGCAAGGTGAAGTCCGACATGGGTCGACGATGGTCGGCATAGGCGGCGACTGCGGGAGTCGTGATGGTGCCTAGGCTTTGATGAGGGGAGGATCTAAAGATGGTTGCTTGGGCCGAAGTCGACATTGGTTCAGGGTCGCAGGGAATGGCCGGTGGTTGCCGGCGGTGGGCTGGAGAGGGTGGTTGTAGTTGGGGAGTTACGTATGGTGGCTGTATTTTTATTTTATTTTTTTCTCGACCAATGTAATATCGTAGACCGTAGTACATCGAACGAATTTTATTTGATTTTACCTTTCAAATAGTACGTAAATTGATTCAATGGTTTTGTACTTTGTAGTAAAACTCGATTTATTTTTCGTAATAATTCATTTACTGCAGTACTGGTGGGTTATGGGTGGTGATGATGACAGTGGTGGTTGTTAGGAGAGGTAGATGACGGAGGTCAAATGGAGAAGAGGTAAGAAAGAAGATGAGAAGTTGGGAGGAGAGGGATTGAGCGTGTAAAAATGAGAGGGGCGATACGGGAAACTCAGTGTTAAATGAGTAAAATGTGTACTGCGAAAATCAACACCCTATATTTTTCATAAAGGTAAAAATAAAATATTAGAACACTTACCATTGACCATCTTCTTGTGTTTGTGAGAGAATGAGATGTGCATGTTCTCATGTTCCGGTGTTGGATACTGAACATCCGCGTCATCAGAAATCTCTCCGTTCTCCTCCTCACGGCGAGATCCCCCACTACTACTCCCTATCATCTTTCGAAATAAATTTGCCATATACTAAATATAAACAATGCAAATTGTTAGTCCAATAAAAATCGTTGGTACAAATTATTAGTCCAAAAAAAATGGAGTGTCATGTACAATATAATAAGTATATAATTTAACAATGCAAATTATTAGTCCAACAAAAATGAAGGGTCATGAACACTAACTATGAACAATGCAATTAAACAAACTCCTTACAAGTGCTTCAAATTTGATTGAATGATTAAAATTCATACATAAAAATGATTTGATTCAAATTCATACATTAATACTGTAGAATTACAACAACTCCTATTACTCATCACTATCACTACGAATCAAAAGAGGTTCATTATCTGAAAAAAGCATTCCGACTTCTTCCACTTCTTCCCCATTTTCCTCTATTCTATTTTCTTCAACTTCAACTTCATTATCCTCTTCTTCTCTGAAATCCCCGTTATATTCCCTTTCACCCATTTCCACAACCACTTCATCATATTTATCTTCACTTTGTGACTCTTCCACCAAAATTGGTGAAAATGAGTGATCATTGACAACCACATCCTCTTGGAAGACAATTTCGTCAACAGGAGCATCAATATGTGATCTTGCCTTGATTTTAAAAACCGCGGACCATTGATTACCTTTCTTAGTGGTTGGATGAGGAGCATAACAAACTTGATCGACTTGAAAAGCTGCCACGAGTGGGTTATGTCCACGAAATTTTTTTTTTTTCTCATTTACATCTACAAGTCCATATACCTTATGGATATGAAGTCCTTGTTGGAAATTATCAAACCAATCACATTTAAACAATATCACCCTATAAACTCTTTGCTCGGTATAATAAGCAAGCTCAATTACTTCATTTAGGGTTCCATAGTAGTCCAACCCCTCTGTAGAATTCACACAAACCCCATTACTTAAGGTGGCTTTCGAAACATCAACTCTCTCCTTATAAGCTCGAAATTTATAGCCATTGATAGAATATCGTCTCCATGTCTTCACCTTGCTACTAGGACCTATGCTAGAGCTATTATTAAAGGGTCCTTTAATCTATAAGACCATCAATAAAACAATATATTAATTAAGGTATTATATATATATATATATATATAGGTTCAGGTAAGTCCACAAATTTGGTTGAGTCCCTAAGTCCCATTCTTAGCCAATCATTTTTGAGTGTAACTTTACTGATTTATGAGTGTAACTTTAGCCATTTAATGATTTATAAGTGTATCTTACCCTTTAAGGCCAACTTTTATATACAAATTTGAATTTATAAATTAAAATTTATATAATTTTAACAAAAATTATGTAACTTTAGCGTCTTACGAATGTAACTTTAGTCGTTGGGGTGTAATTTTAGTCGTCAGAGTTATAACTTTAATAATATGGTGGTTTGTATCTAAAACTTTGAGTTTATATACTTTTATGAGTGTAATTTTAGTCATTAAAGGTGTAACTTTAGCCGTCGAAAATGTAACTTTAGTCATATGGTGGTGTTTAGGTATAAATTTGAATTTATATACTTTTACGAGTATAACTTTACCACTTTCAAGTGTAACTTTAGTCGTTGAAATCGTAACTTTAGTCGTATAGTAGTTTGATGTAAAAATTTCAATTAATATACTTTTCTATTGTAACTTTAGTCATTTCAAGTGTAACTTTTGTCCTTCAAGAGTGTAACTTTAGTCCGATGCGAGTGTAATTGTAGTCTGATACGACTGTAACTTTAGTTTGATAAGGCTGTAACTTTAGTTCGATAAGCTTGTAACTTTAGTTCGTTAAGTGTGTAACTTTAGTCCAACAAGAGTCTAATACAACCATGACCACCACAACCACCATCCTCGCTGCTTTCAGATCGCCAACCAAAACAATTTCAATTGAAAAAAAAAATTAGATCTGACCACGACCGTCGCCCAACCATCTGTACAACAACAACCACCACCCGACACCGATCAAACCCCAATAAAAACGAAAACCACCAGCACCACGCAACAACCAACAAACCGCAACAACAAACAAAAAGCAACCCCACCACAAACCACCAGCACTACCGCCGACTACTAACAACAACCACCATCCCTAATTTTTTTTTTTTTTAAAAATCTGAAATTTACAAACCCAGATCTGAAATTTTAAAAAAAAATCTGAAATTTCATCTTCAAATTTCGAAGAGGAAGACGAAATGCGAAGAGGAGGAGGAAGGAAGATCGGCGGTCTCGCCGGAGTGATGGTTGTTGTAGCAGGGGTGGGTAGGGTCGGAGTTTGTGATATTGTTGGTCCTCGCCGGAATTTGTGCGGTAATGGACGTCGGGGTGAGGTGCTGAGCGTGGTTTTCCTTGGCGGTGTCGGGGTAAGGGGCTAGAAAGAGAGGAGGGAGAATTGTGGTAGAGCAGTGGCGTGGTGGTTAATGGATGGTTGGTGGCGGCAAGGAAGTGGCTGCCGGATTGTTTAGAGAGAAATGAGAGATATAGGTTAGAGAGAGAAGTGAGGCAGTGAAGAAATGAGAGAGGGTTGTAAAAAATTAGGGTTTTGTAGTATTGATATCCCAGCACCCTTTTTTACTCTAATCCTGTTGGAATATGTGTCCTCCGACAATAATGCGATCACAACTGTTGATCATGATGATCACATGTTTAAGTCTCATTGTAAAGAATACAATTGGGAAGTAATATTTTTATTGTCAACTGGTCCACACATATCGGTAATGATTGGCTAACTAGAGTTTGACATTACTGTCGTGCGACGGTGGTGATCAGTTGATCCCCTAGGTCATACCTAAAGGGCAACACTCTTAATTAATCATTTAATTGATCGTATAACGTTATGAGTCAATTAAATTATTTAAAATTGACGAACGATTTTGGAAGTAATATTTACGTGTCTTATTGAAATTTGATTAAATGAGATACGGTCTAAGTAATCGAATTGTTTCATTACTCAGATGAAATTATTGTTTAAGGAAACAATTGAAATTGAATGAATTATTATAAATACAAATTATTGTGATTTATAATTGGTAAAATATTTTGGTACAAGTAATTATGAATTACTAAGTCGATTTTGTATATGACGTATTTTTATTAATACGTTGATTTTTAATATGTTAAAAATACATAACAAATTTATGTTAACATATGACATGTGACATAAGACAAATTGACATTTTGACAAAGATAATATGGAGTCCATATTATCTATGTGTGCCGAAATTAAGAGGTGGATTAGGCAAAAATTAAGTTGATTTTGTTAGTGGTAAGCACAATGATTACCTACTAAACTAGCCATGCAAAACCTATTTGTCATTGTGAAGAACAACTAGTGCATGCATTGGCTCCCTCTTCTCCCTCTTCCACCCGGTTTTACACAAAGAAAAGCAAAGGGTTTTGCCTTATATTTATCATATTCAATACATAAAAAATTATGGTATTGGTATTATTCTTTCATCATCTAAAATAAGAATTTTAGAAAGATAAAATACTTTTCTCTTCCTTCTTCTCTCAACCAGTT
Organism: Silene latifolia; assembly: GCF_048544455.1. Classification (NCBI taxonomy): domain Eukaryota; kingdom Viridiplantae; phylum Streptophyta; class Magnoliopsida; order Caryophyllales; family Caryophyllaceae; genus Silene; species Silene latifolia. Next base: position 40,887,650 of record NC_133533.1, read on the forward strand.
TTGAGGAGACCAAAACCAAATATTTTTTGGTCAATTTTTCTACAAAATTAATATTGTACTAGTATTCATAATATTAATTTTATTAAGAGTGTGCTTTGGGTATTAAACTTTGGGAGAGATCCTATACTTGGATCTTTGTTCATCCATTGAGGAAAGCACAAGAACAAGTGAGAAGGAGATCTCTCTTGTGCCCTAATAAACCAATATTCCAATGTAAGATAAAGATTTCTTCTTTATATTGATTATAGTTTGCATGCATAAGATCACCATTTAATTTTATGACAAATTAACCTAAAACATATATGAATATGTTGAGTATATAGATCTACTTTTCCTTCAATTGGTATCAGAGCCCATGGTTGTTTGCATGCAAATCGGTTAAAAGTTTTTCCGAGTTATAAGATTAACATATAAAACTTGTATAATTTGTGTTATTATGATATATCACGAAATTAATTTATGCATGTTAAAGTTTCTGGTCCTAAAATGTTTTTAGGATATTTTGGTTAATTTATGGATTTTTATTGTTCATATTACATAATAATGACATTAAAAATATTATTTTATGAATAAAATGTCATTTTCGGACTAAAATTAGCTAAACTTCGAATTTTCCAGTGATTTTTGGGTATGTTATCACATATATTATTTTGAGATGACCTGTAAATGTTCATAATTTTTGGACTTCTTATGCTCGAAAAATCGATTTTTCATTATTAAAATCGGTTTTAGATGAAAAATTGGTTAATATGAGATAAATTTCGAATCTGGTCATAGAAATTTAGTATGTTGTCACATGCAATGTTACAACATGTGTGTAAAATAATAGGCTATATTGAAGTCTTTATGCATGATTTATGATTTTTTGAAGAAAAATAGCATAAATAGTGACTTAATTAGTGAAATATTAATAAAACATACTCCATGACTAAGGAAAAACATCATATGTTGCATTTTATTATCTTTTTCAGATCTAAAATTGAAAAGTTGATGAATATAATTTTTCTCATGTTTTTATGATTATTTTGTTAAAACCGATAAACCGCAACATTGTTTTTCCGGATAAATTTCGAAATTTTTAACCTAAGTTTTTGGACATTATGAGTGTCATGGTATTTTTTCCAGAATGTTCATGAGTTTAAATTTCAAATTATAAATTTATTTGTAATTTTGTGATTTATTTGAAGTTTATAGCTTTTTATTGTAATTTTAAGTCCATTAATGAACAAATTTTAGAATTATGAGTTAATTATGGTCAAATAATTAGTGAAGACTAAATTTTGAGTCCTAAGAGGTTAGGGTAATTAACTTATGCATAAATATGAATTTTTGTGATTTTTGTGATTATAAAATGTTGAATCACGCAAATCCGTAAAAACCGAGTAATATACGATATTGGCAACTTAAAGGCGATTTAGCATAAAATTTGGCATGTTCATACATATTATAATGCTGCATTTTATTTATGATTGTCATAATTTATTTTATGCAATTTTTGAATTATGTATTTTTACTTAGTATGGCCTTAGTTTTTAATTGGTATTACCCGAAATGTATGGGAATATCGATTCGGTTGTAATTTATTGTGATCTCGTATCACCGTTTTGTAATTTAATAGATTTATTTTATTTTAGTTACAAATGTATAATAGGAAATTATGTAATTTGTTATGTAATTTTATTTATTTCGGAGTTCCCAAAGACGGATTTCTTCAAGATGGCGATACATAAAGACGGTGTTACCTCGAGATGCGTGCCACAACCGAAGTTCAAGGGACCAATGGAGTTGGTTTCCGAATATGTAATAGTTAATTAGATTTTCTATTTTAGGGAGGCCATACTAGGATTTATTTTATGCTTTGAATTTTATTTATATGTCACATGCATCGCTAAATCGCCATAACTAAAACATGCATTGTTATTTCATCGAGTTTATCGACCATGTCAATTACAATTATCGTAGTTCACCGCTTTAGTTCACTTAAAGCGTGATAGATAATAAATTGACATGACCTCTCGCTAAAACAATTAATTGAGACATAGCCTTACCAAATAGTAGAAACCATGAAAACCTATTTCGCGAGGGAGTGCACTCGGCCATCCCGGGGTACAAACCTTGTTACGTAGGGGAAGTGGGTGATAAATGTCTATCCACCGAATTCGTGTTGATGAGGGTTTCATCGGCCATCCCGTGCCCAAATTAATGTGAATTTGGATCATGGACACATTTATTCGAAATTTTGATTGACCTCAACGGAAGTATTCGTGACCGTAGTCGCATGTGTTCCGGGCTATAGATATAAATTAGAGTAATTTTATCGACCAAGAGTTCTAAAAGTAGAATCGATTAAACGTTAATCCACCGAGTTATATTAATAAGGGTTCCATCGGCTATCCCGTGCCTAAGTTGATATGAATTTGGGTCTTGGAATCATTTATCTAAGTTGGGTAGAGGTCACTAGATAAATGCCATAAACTTGTTTAAATCATATTTTACGAATATTATTATTGTTAATACGACATTTATTTTACTCCTTTTATTTTGTTTTGTAGACCACTTCTTTTTCTCATAACAAATGGCTACACCAACCCCTAACGCCACGCCTCTCGCAAATTCATCATGGCTCCGATCCTTCATGGATCGATGTAAACTTGAAAAGAATGGGTCAAATTTCTCCGATTGGGATGCCCAACTCAAATTAGCCGCCCAAGATGACGACAAGCTTCGTTACCTAACCGAGGCCTCTCCACCCGAACCTACTACTAGGTCGACCGCTGCCACTAGGGAAGCATATGAGGCTTACTATAAGGAGTCTGCCGCAATGAAAAATGTGTTGATCTTTGCAATGGAGGCGGATCTCCAAAGGAGAGACTTTAAGATGGGCACCGCTAATGAGATTTACTCCAAGCTTGTGACAATGTTTTCACAAACTCCGCGGATCGTCCAATATGAGGCGGCCGCGGCATTCTTTGATCTCGACTTCAAAGAGGGCCAAAAGGTTAGCCCTCATGTGCTCAAACTTATGGAGCTTGTCGAGACCTTGAAGATTCAAAAGGTTGAAATCCCCAAAGAACTCATTGTAGATAGGATTCTACACTCCTTATCCAAAGTCAAGGCGTATGTTCAATTCCGGGTGAATTTTAACATGCAAGACAAGGATGTGTCTCTTGAAGAATTGCACAAGTTACTTGTGCAAGCCGAAAGGGACATGGGGTTAAATGTGAACCCACCAAAGGATGTGCTTAACATAAGCACTAAGAGCAAGGGGAAGTTCAAGAAGAATGGGAGGAAGGGCAAGAAGCAAGCTCCCACTTTCGCCAAAGCTAAGACTAATGAAGCTAGCACTTCAAATATCAAGAAGGGTCCTCTTGGTAAATGCCATTATTGTAATGGTGTTGGACATTGGAAAAGAAATTGTTCCAAATACCTTGGTGATATTAAGGCTGGAAAAATTACTCCAGTAGGTAAAAGACTATCCTTTCTTTTATGTTTCTAATTCAACTATGGTATTGTGATACAAAATTGTGATAATGTATCTCCCTTTTTATTGTAAATAGGGCCTCCACCAAGCAAAGACAAGGGAAAAGAAAAGCAAGCTTGAGAAACCATCAAGAAGCTAGGAATAGCTTACATGGAGCTTTGCTTTTTATTGTCTTATTTTAATCATGTTTTGATTTTTAGAACCTTTAAGTTTCCGTGTCCGACATGGAAAGGTATTTTGGATAATTGGTTGTATTTTGGATAATGGTGGCTTGGTTTGCAACCCAAGTCACCCGTTTTATCATTTTATCCTTTGTTCTAAAAATCGTATTTAAATGCTTGCTCTTAGAAACATATGATTATTCACTTAAAGTGATCTAATAGACAACTATAATGACGGGATTCATTATATGTCCACATGCTTAAGGCTTGTGTATGATCATTTATAAAGTGATTTTGAGTCTATGAACTCTTTTAAAGGAATGTCAATCACCAAGTACACTTCAAAATCTAAAACTATTAGTTAACCTATGAGATAGTCCTCCTTATACTTCAAAATTCATTATTTGTGTCTCATAAGCTATCTTTGAATCTATAGTGTATTCATTCTAAAGATAGAGTGGGAGAAAATGAAGACACAAAGATCAAGAACACCAAGATAAATTTGTGTACTTGTGTAAATGAGATCTATGCAAGAGAGAATGATTTGAATGAAGGTATATCTATTAATATAGTATACCCATATAGATGAGATCTATGGTCTCGAATAGATCTACATGGCAAAAGAGACCAAGTGAAGTAATCGAAAGAACATATTCTTAAGATAACTACGTGAGGACACCAAAAGAAAGTCTTGAAAGAAAAATGACTAATGTAAAGTCTTAACAAGAGTTTTGACTAAGTTTTGACTAGTTTATGATAAAATTTTGACCTATAGTTTCAAAACTTGAGATTTACTTAAGAGCCTAAATGAATCAAAGTAACATTCAAGTAATAAACGAGTTGCAAGGATTGATATACCGATATCTTCAATAGCTAAGTTTTTAACCTCGCAAGAGTCATTTCTTAACCACATTTTGAAAATGAATTGGTTAAACCTCCTTCTGAAAAGGGTATTTTGAAGGACGTGTATTAGATATTATTTATATTTAAACAATGACATTGCTACGTATCATTATGAAATGAACGAATTAGAGATTAAAATCTCTTTCCATAAGGTTAAGATGAGACCTCTTCAAAATAGGAATTTTGAAAGGATATGATGGGAACATATATGGCATCATCTTAATAACTTTGCAAAGCAACATACATTCCAATCTTGAAATGTTTTCGAATGAGTAATCAATTTCGAAACATGTGGAATTTAGTGGGAGTTTAGAAATTATCATGTGAAGACATGGAATTTAGTGGGAGCAATCATCCTTTGAATGTTTACAACTCATTACTCATTAGGATTGACGAGCTAATATCTTCTTTCACAAAGAAGTATTTGAGTTTTCAATTCTGGATGAAAATGGACCATGATGAATCCAACTACATCATGAGATGTTGGATAAGTATTGAGAGATACACATCGAATCAACGAGAAACATGGGTTATTCATCTAAATGAAATGGAATTGCCATTAGCAGTCATGGTCGTTCCTTGAACCTAAGAATAGTTGATGACATGATTAAAAGTTACTAATGTTTCCGCCATTAGAATAATCATGCACATGTCCAATTACAAATCATATGCATAAGAGCATGATGAATCATTGGTAAGCCATAGTAGAAACGTCATGAATTCTCAAGAAGAATTCGATGAGCGATTTCGGTGTTTGACAGAATACTCTGTTATGTGTCAAGAGGTTGCACATATTATAAGAAAATCCGAACACACTTAAAGATTTATGAAAATCTTAAATTTTTCAAAAGGAGAAATAGGAAGTTTGGAAAGATACTTAGTTGAACAAGAAGTTGCTCAAAACTAATCTTTCCTAATATGCTAGGACTTGTGAGAAGTGCTAGGCTAATCATCTTGACAAATTGTTGCAAGACTCTACAAAACATATACCTAGTGCATTGTGTGTGGATGGAGTACTTGATCAGTACAAGTTATATCATTCACCACAAATTCGTTCGTTATGTAATAATCGATTAGGAAGTTCTTTCAAGATAAAGAACCGAAACCAAGGTCGGGAACCTTGATGTGTACTTGGTAAGGTTCGTGCTATGAGTGATAACATGAATTTAAAGGATAATACGATTAAGAAGTTTTGAACACATGGACACGTGACATGTTGAACTTCTATTGCAATCAACAAGTGTTTACACACTTACGATATGCATCACAAGGTTGTAATATGGTATTGACTACCCGAGTGTGATGTCGACATTTGTCGTTTGAGTTATTATTAACTCACCTTATACTTTGTTACATCCAACGGGTTGTAGAGACAATTGAACCCCGTTTAAGTGAACACGGATTAGCATTGTATTTGCCCATAGTTACTTACATGAGGTGACGTCTCGAAGTGACTAGAGTGTGATGCGATTGATGGCAAGTTCAAGTGCCATAAAGTCATATGAGAATGACTAGTCGATCACATAGGCGGACTGTTAGGAACATTTTGTCGGGCCTTATGACCGCTTATAGAGTTCTGGCAAATTTATATAGCCTGGTCGTGGCGAGAGCTGCTATAGTATTCAAATGAGTCGATTCTTTTGACTAAAGACTATTCGCCAAAAATGACACAGTTTCAGATTAACTTTGATTTGTGTTACTACGACCTTCGTAAATGGGGTCAAATGGGCATATTTTGGGTTATGATGGCTGTGGCTAGTTGAAGGGAATGAGTGCGATAGGAATTGTCCACCCCTAGTCAGGGTTATAACAATATCTCAGGGCCACTCGAGGAGTAATGAACTGGAAATGCGTGGCCACGCTCGGATTGTATCCATGGTGGATAAATCCGGTCAATCAGTTATTCTCCAGATCGAGGAAACCACTCTCGATATGATCATTTGCAAGTACGACCTGAAAGACACCTTGCATTGAGTGGGAGATAGTAATAGGACAAGAGAATTGGTGACGCACACTTGTCGAGGACAAGTGGGAGATTGTTGGAATATGTGTCCTCCGACAATAATGCGATCACAACTGTTGATCATGATGATCACATGTTTAAGTCTCATTGTAAAGAATACAATTGGGAAATAATATTTTTACTGTCAACTGGTCCACACATATCAGTAATGATTGGCTGACTAGAGTTTGACATTACTGTCGTGCGACGATGGTGATCAGTTGATCCCCTAGGTTATACCTAAAGGGCAACACTCTTAATTAATCATTTAATTGATCGTATAACGTTACGAGTCAATTAAATTATTTAAAATTGACGGACGATTTTGGAAGTAATATTTACGTGTCTCATTGAAATTTGATTAAATGAGATTCGGTCTAAGTAATCGAATTGTTTCATTACTCAGATGAAATTATTGTTTAAGGAAACAATTGAAATTGAATGAATTATTATAAATACAAATTATTGTGATTTATAATTGGTAAAATATTTTGGTACAAGTAATTATGAATTACTAAGTCGATTTTGTATATGACGTATTTTTATTAATACGTTGATTTTTAATATGTTAAAAATACATAACAAATTTATGTTAACATATGACATGTGACATAAGACAAATTGACATTTTGACAAAGATAATATGGAGTCCATATTATCTATGTGTGCCGAAATTAAGAGGTGGATTAGGCAAAAATTAAGTTGATTTTGTTAGTGGTAAGCACAATGATTACCTACTAAACTAGCCATGCAAAACCTATTTGTCATTGTGAATAACAACTAGTGCATGCATTGGCTCCCTCTTCTCCCTCTTCCACCCGGTTTTACACAAAGAAAAGCAAAGGGTTTTGCCTTATATTTATCATATTCAATACATAACAAATTATGGTATTGGTATTATTCATTCATCATCTAAAATAAGAATTTTAGAAAGATAAAATACTTTTCTCTTCCTTCTTCTCTCAACCGGTTTTGAGGAGACCAAAACCAAATATTTTTGGGTCAATTTTTCTACAAAATTAATATTGTACTAGTATTCATAATATTAATTTTATTAAGAGTGTGCTTTGGGTATTAAACTTTGGGAGAGATCCTATACTTGGATCTTTGTTCATCCATTGAGGAAAGCACAAGAACAAGAGAGAAGGAGATCTCTCTTGTGCCCTAATAAACCAATATTCCAATGTAAGATAAAGATTTCTTCTTTATATTGATTATAGTTTGCATGCATAAGATCACCATTTAATTTTATGACAAATTAACCTAAAACATATATGAATATGTTGAGTATTCAGATCTACGTTTCCTTCAAATCCTAGCCATCCATTATATAGATCTAAAGGCTAGGATGAGGACTCAAGGACTCAACCAAAAAGGGTGGACTTACATGATCCTTTCTCTCTCTCTCTCTCTCTCTCTCTCTCTCTCTCTCTCTATATATATATATATATATATATATATATATATATATATATATATATATATATATATAGAGAGAGAGAGAGAGAGAGAGATTTGGGATCCGGTGAGAACCACCTACATAGTGAGAACCCTGAGAACTCCACCTTAATGATTTTTTTTCTAAAAAATAACGACATATTTGGATTCGGCATAGAATTTTATGTCTAGATAACATATTTCTTGGTCCAACAAGTATAAATTATTGGCCGGAATCGAGACGAGAAATATTTTATTAATTTTGATGCACCTAGTACTCATTTTTCATGTATCTAACAATTTTCACGCACCTAGAACTCGTTTTCGTGCACTTATAGCCTGATATTTTCATGCACCTAGTAATCATTTTCATGCATGTAACAATTTTAATGCACCTAGTATTGGTTTTCATGCATCTATATCCATTTTAGTATACCTAATTGTATTTTTGTACATTAAGTTTATATTTTGTTAATAAAATCAAAATTTTTTGTTTAGCTATGCTAAAAATGTGTTAGAATAAGCTAAACTAAGGGTAAATGATCCATCAAAACTTCCGGAATAAGATTTGATGATGATTTAGTAAGGGTTCTCACGGTTCTCATTATGTTAGTTGTTCTCACCGGATCCGACCCTATATATATATATATATATATATATATATATATATATATATATATATATATATATATATATATATATAGAAATAGGATCTTGTGCGAACCTAAAGTTCGGTGCGAACTTACGAACTAACTTAAAAACCTCCATACCCCAATTACTCTTATTAACCCTCCCGCACATTTACCCAACCTAACACCAACTTTCTCTCTTATCCTCTCACATCCTCACCATGCCGCCGGCGTCTGTAACCTCGCCGGAGCACACTGCAGTTGTTGTCGCCGCACCATCGCCTCTTCATCCATTTCTCTTTCACCCATTTATCATTCTTTGCATCTAGCCACCACGCCGAATTGCCATCGCCGACCACTTATATCAGTCAATTCCCTTCTCCGGCGAGTTAATAGGCGACGATCTGGTGAAATGTTGAATTAATGGTGAGTACAGAAGTTCGTCGGAAAGAGATACAAATCAAAGCAAAGAAGAACGAGCAGGGAGGTTAAGTAGCGGGGATTGACGGCGAGGTCGCTATTAGCCAAAAACTGCCTGGCGTCAACCTTTTGTTGGTCGAAAATTTCCGACCAGTTGAATTGTAGGATAAGTTTTTAAATTTTGTTGTTCCTTTTTTTTCGGATCTACAATTTAAATCGAACAAAAGATATTAGATATCGACTTCAGTGAGGGAAAGAAAGACGATAGGCGTTGGGGCGCAGTGATGTGGTGCTTTGGTCTTGGTGGTCATCGACTTTTGGTCGTGGTATCGCGGCAGCGGTGTCGACGGTTGGGCCAGTGGTGATGGCGGTCAAAATGGCGGGATGAGTAGCTATAAATTGTTGGGTTAATGTGGTGGGTATAAAAATGATGGATTTGTGGTGTTTTGAGGAGTCGTGGCGGCAGTGGTGGTTGGTGATGGTGGTGTAAAGGTGGGTGGTAGGTGGTTCTGGCGTGAGGTGGCGCAACTGTGGTGGTTTAAAGTCGGATACGCAAAATACCACCTAGATACACATAATATCGGCCCGGATACACATGGTATTACTGCTGGATACATGTGTATCTAGTAGTTATATCATGTGTATCAAGTATCCGACTTTTAATGACATGTGTATCTGGGTTTGAAAAGATGTGTATCTAGCTTTACTGTCATGTGTATCCGCCAAAAATATAAAATGTATCCGCAAAAAATATAAAACGTATCCAAGAGTTAGAAATTACCATAAAGTGTATCTGCTAATAATATAAAGTGTATCCGCAAATACTATAAAATGTATCTCGGAGTTGTCTTAAAACTTCCAAAAAAATTAGTGTAAAAAAAAATTGTAAAAGTGCATTTAGAATTTTAGGGTGGAAAAAGTGTATCTACATATATTATAAAATGTATGTGAAGAAGAGGTGTATCTAGTAAAAAAATAAAGTGTATCTACAAAAAAAAAAAAAAAAAAAAAAAAAAAAAAAAAAAAATCTGGGTTGAATCTAGTTCGAATGCGGTTCGCACCGAACTTTAGTTCGCACTGACCCTATATATATATATATATATATATATATATATATATATATATATATATATATATATATATATATATATATATTATTCTCAATAACTAAAGATATGGACAAACAAAACGTGTGATACGTGCAATTTACATAGTCTTTTTAGTCTTTTATTGCACGCATTTCTATGCTTTTTCTATCGTCATGTATTGCGAAATGCCTCGAATTGGCTACTTTGGTTTGTTTTGTCGAATTTGCAGAAATGAACCTGAAAGGGGTGAAACTGTGCCTTATTTGACCTTTTTAGCATACATTATGAGGAGACGGAAATGATAGAGCAAAAGATATGCCTTGGAGTGCGTGAAGGAAGGTCAAGGGAGCGGTCAAAGACAACTTAAAGGCTGACTTGAAGGAAAAGCACTCGATCGAGAAGATTTATGGTTCGATTGAGTGGATTGGCTGGACGAGAGGTCGATCGAGTGATTACATATGGTCGATCGAAATGCTGATTGTTGGAGTTCCTCGATCGAGAGCTTTATTTGCTCGGTCGAGAGGAAATGCTGGAGAAGACCTCGATCGAGTGGTTAGAAATCACTCGATCGAGTGATTTTCTATTCTATGCGGGCTTTAGTGACCCGTGTTAGTTTTCTTTTGCTAAGTTTTATTTTTCTATTTAAGCAGACGTTAATTAGGTCATTAGGACGCTTTAGTACGTTTATCAACTCTTATACTCTTTTCATACTTTTCACTGCTGAAACTCTTAATTACTCTTCCTCTTTCCTTTAATCTCTTACTTTCGCTTGTGGATTGATCTTTACGCCGGATTGCTATAGATTGTAATCATTCTTTCTTCTTTAATCTTAATACAATTTACTTTGTTTGCTTTAATCTTTGTTCTCTATTTATTATTTCTGCCCTAATCTCGTGTATGCTTAATTGTTATATATTGTTTCATCATGTCTCTGATTAGCATACTTATCATTATTATTGTTGACACCATTAATATTATGAGTAGCTAATTCCTTAATGTCGGAAATAGGGAATCCATGGTAGGATTGTGACGATGTAGCGAATAGAATAGAAAATTTACATGTGAGAATCTGTCCCCATAGCAATTTAACTGTAACATCAATTTAGTTGAGCGCACGCTTTTAAATTATATTAATCTGGTTAATTTTACTCCTGGATCGGAAGATTGGATTAAATAGACCTGCTATGAACAGTAGACTATCCTAATGAGGACGGAAGTTAAATTAGTGGAATTCTAGGATAGAAAGTGGACCGGAAGGACCTTTCCTGTATCCCTCTCACAGTAGATTGTCTAGGCTATTTGCAGCTGAGTCGATAGACTACCATGGTGAACCGAAATCCTGGCATACTTTCTCTTAATTGATCATCTTTATCACATTTTCTACTTTTATTGCTCTTGTTTAATTTCTCTTCCCCTTAATCTTTTAGTAGTTTAGAAATCAAAATCAAAACCCCCATTTTGTGACTTAAATAGACGGACCTTATACAGAGATCTTGCCTCCCTGTGGAGAATCGACCCTACTTATCACTAGCTTCCGTTAGTATATTTAGGTTTATTTTTGGTACATAAACGACAGTATCAAATTTTGGCGCCGTTGCCGGGGAGGCAATAGCCCTATCTGTTTTTTTGTCTCGTTTATTTCTATCCGTCTCAGGGAATTTTTATTCCTTGAGACAGTTCTCACTTATTTCTTTCAGTGTTGTGTATGCCCAGGTCAAACAGGTCGGAATTAGTCCCAGATGATCCCGAGCCAGAGAGATATTTTCGGCATAGACTTTGTCTGCAAATAAAGATTCTAAAGGAAGATTTGAGTACTTTCGAACCCGAGCTACAACATTTCCTTTTCGCAGAAGACTCGTCTTGTGAAGAAGACAATCTCATTTATGCTATCAAGCCAGTAAAGATGCCTAACATAGCGAGTCACCCAGAGCCCACAGCTACCTCGATTCCCAAGGGTTTCCAACTCGCGGCGGAGGACGTTAACACTTTTGATATCCGTGCGTCTTATATAAGTCTGGTAGAAAGGAACTTGTATCGAGGTGTGGCGGGTGAAGATTCGCGAAATCATATGGAAGTCTTTACTGACTACTGCTCTACCATTCCCGCCACTAAGGGAGTGACACGAGACAAGATAAAGGAAGTGTTATTTCCTTTTTCATTGACTGACGCAGCCCGTGAGTGGCTGACTGATCTTGACCGTGCTGCTGCTGGTATCACTGACTGGGAGAGTCTTGTTCTTGCCTTTTATAAAAGGTACTTTCCTCCACAACGCACTAATCAGTTGAGGGGAAAGATTACTAGTTTCAAGCAGGCACCTAATGAGAATTTCTATGAAGCTTGGTGTCGGTTCAAGAAACTGGTGAGGTCTCTTCCTCACCATGGTTTTGATCAGTGGTTTTTGTGCAACCAATTCTACAATGAGTTGTACAATGACCACAGAGTTATACTTGACGCCTCATCTAATGGGAGATTCCAAAAGAATATTGATGATGATAAGTGATGGGGCATTATTGAGGAGATGGCGACCCATTGTGCTGAATATGGGAACCCAAGGGATGGCATTCGGACGGTCCATTTGGTTGACAAAGCGGTTGTGGCTCAGCTGGAAGCCATGAACGCTCGTTTTGATAGATTGGAGCTGTAAGCTGTTGGTGATCAACAGACGGTTCATCTGTTGACTAGACAGGAAACTGTCAATTGTGAGAGATGTGGGAGCAATGACGGTCACACTGTTGTTGACTGTCTGACAGGGAATGAACAAGTCCTTACCTTTCAGCAATATAGGCAAGGGGGAGGTTCCTGCTACAATAACCGAGGGGCAGTCCATCCCAATTTGAGGTGGACAAGTCAAAATGTTCTTAATCCTACTCCTCCACCGCAGCAGCAGCAGCAAGCATATGTCCCTCCTCATAAGGCTCAACAAGGCTTTCAAAAGCCTCCTTATTTTCCTCTACCGCATCAAGGAGCTTCATCTTCTGGTGGGGTAAGCGAGTTAGCTGAGTTAAAGTCAATGATTCAATCGTTGACTAAGCAATTGCAGATGAGTGATCAACAGAAGGAAGCTTCAATCAAATCACTTGAGACTCAAGTTGCTTAGTTGGCCGCGAGCCAATCCACAAGAAAACCGGGTCACTTACCGTCTCAATCCGAGAAGAATCCACATGAGACGATTAACTTAATTAATTTGCGAAGTGGTCGTTCCTACGAAGGACCAAAGTTGTCAGCTGAGAAGGACATTTCAGACCCGAGGGATGCTATTATGGAGGATGAATAGTCGTATGTTGCTGAAAGTATGCCTAGCACGAAGAACATACTCGATCGACTGATTTCTGGTGGTCGATCGAGTAGAAATGCTGCTGATATTACTCGATCGAGAGGTTTTGAGGCTCGATCGAGTAAACTGGAATTGCAAGGAAACGATCGAGAGGTTGAAACCACTCGATCGAGTTAAACTGCTGAAGAAACCGTTCGATCGAGTGGAATTATGCCTCGATCGAACACTGTTGATATTGAGGAACTCTATCGAGAGGATGGAAGTGCTCGATCGTGTGAAAAGTCACCTGAAAGGCCTCGATTGAGAGGTAAAAAGACTCGATCGAGCGAAAGAGAGTTTGAACCCGCGGAGACATTGGAAGAGAGGAATAAAGGGCTTGAAATTCCTATTACGGTGCCCTTTCAAGGCTATTACAGAGCAACAAAGCTAATCAACAGTTCGGGAAATTTGTCGAGCTTCTGAAAAGCTTACATGTTACTGTTCCATTTGTCGAGTTGCTCACTCAGGTACCCTCTTACTTAAAATTCATGAAAGAAATCTTGTCGCTTAAGAGGCACATAAATGATCATGAGACGGTAGCTTTAACTGAGGTAGGGACTGCCCTAGTTCAAAATAAGTTGCCACCTAAACAGTCAGACCCAGGTAGCTTTTCAATTTCGTGTCATATAGGAACCCATTGATTGATAACGCGCTATGCGATCTAGGTGCTAGCATGAGCGTCTTACCTTTGTCTCTCGCTAGGAGACTCGGTCTGACCAAAATTAATTGCACTAACATGACCGTTCAGATGGCCGACAGTAGTATATCACGGCCACTAGGAGTTATAGAGGACATGCCTGTCAAGATCGGGAGATTCTTTATTCCCGTAGACTTTGTAGTGCTTGATATTCCCGAGGACACTTACACCCCTATTATTTTAGGGAGACCATTTTTATTCACTGCCCGTGCAGTGATCGATGTCGGGGGCAAGACACTTACATTTCAGGTAGGAGATGAAGAATTGATTTTTCATCAGTCTAAATCTCGTAGGGCTCCCATGAAAGCTCAACCTTGCAATACCCTATCCTCTACTGATTCGGTTATAGACACTCCAGCTGAGAATGTCAAATTTTGTGCTGCTATTGTAACCCCTCTGCCTCAGACTGAGGGCGAAAAGGAGGAACTTCTTCTATTTTCCTTGCTGTAGGTACAGATGGAATAGATGCTAGAGTTGTCAACGGTCAAAGTGTGGTTAAAGTTAATCCAAGCGGTAGTGATGTCAAAGCTGATGGGAGAGACAAGAGGACGAAGAAAGTTCATGCATACGTAGATATCAACTACTCTCCCTATACCAATTCAAACTCAAGCTCATGGAGATCGAAGAGGACGGTCCGAGATGCTGAAGGGACCTCCTCCAGTCAGAAGCCCCCCTTTGGGCTACTGAAATGTTTTGGGAATTAAGCGGGGAATGCCCCGTTGTAACAAATTGTAAAATTTAAATTTCCGTTGGACTTTTTTTATTGCATTTTTAGAACTGCTAGACTTTAGACTATTTAGCTTAGCTAGGAAAGACTATAGACTGCCTATTTTGCAATTTGGTATTTCTGGGATGTGTTTTTGCGTGTTTTTATTCAGGTTTGGGGAGATAATGTCGCATTGGGATGAGTTACACGAGAAAAGAACTCGATCGAGTACTTTTTGTCCTCGATCGAGAGCAATGCCCGCGGAAGTTGTTCGATCGAGTAGTTTAAGGCACTCGATCGAAACTGCGAAAATGAAGAATACTCGATGAAGAGGATTTCTATTCGATCGAGCAGATTGAAGGTCAAAGTACTCGATCGAGTGATTTCAAATCACTCGATCGACTGAATTTGCTTATTGCACGCAGGAAGTTACCTCTTTAACTTCTATTTTTCATTCTAATTTCATTTCACTTCTTTATTTGTGATAGTTCTGCGATAATCACCCCTTTCCTCCCTAATTCTTGCCTTAATACCAAATCAAACACCCACATCATCTTCCTTGCTAGTACGTCGACACGTGCCCTCTACTTTCCCCTTAAAATTTGTTCTTGTTACGGTTAATTGTGGGAACTAGGGTTTGCGGGTTTTCGATCGAAATTCTGTCTTTTGCTGCTTTTTGTGTCGATTTTTCTTGCTTATTTTGTGGGATTATTCATCATGTAAGTATTCTCTTTACTCTTTTGTTGATTAATTGCTTAGTTTCGACATTGTGAAGTAATTAGGGTTTAGGGTTTAGCAATTCAATTCGAAAATCCAACTGTTTTGGGTATTTTCATGTTTAATTTGCTTAATTGATTGTTTTTCCCCATTGCTTACTTGATTAGGATGGAAAGTAGTACATTGCCTTCGACTAGTTCGACTATTGTTCTATCCTCGACTAAGACGGTGGTCCCTGCTATTACCACCGTCGTTCCGACTGTTAGTACCACTCTTACATCCGCTATTTTACCTGCTGTTGCTACTGGTACTACCACTGCTACCGTTGCTAGCTCCGTCTCTGTCACGGCTAGCTCTGTTTCCGCCTCTGTGTCTGCCTCTGTCTCAGCTAGCACTGCTGCTAGCTCTGCCTCTGCTGCTTGTGCTAGTACAGCCGCTCCTTCTACTTCTGGTACCGTGTCTACTACGCTGACCACCCCTCCTGCGTGGTCACCAGCTGTCACAGCTGCTTACCGGGCGACCTTAGTACCTCGTTCAGTCAGAGGATGGGTGATACGGTCGTTTCTGTACCAAAAATAAATACATAAGTACTACTAACAGAAGTCAGCGGTAAGTAGGGTCGATCTCCACAGGGAGGCGGTTTACTATCTACTTGTCTATTCTATCTGTCTAATGTCACAATTGGGGGTTTGAAATGTTTTGATTAAACTAAGGAGACTAAAGCGATAGAAATAAGGATAAGAGAGATTAACAGTAAGAGAAAGGAACTAGGATGTCGGGTCATCAATGAACGTCAGTCAATCGCAGTTAAAGTCATAGATTAGTCGATGTGTCGGTCTAAGGGGCAACGAATATCTCCTTTCGGTCTCAATTCGCCCTAAAATGCTATTAGCTTAACTTTTGTCCTCACTAAAGCATCCTATTGTTCACTGCAGGTCTCACCCCTTCCAACCTTTCGGTCTAGGTCAAGGCTTACCTAAATTAAAAGGCTAATTGCTTCGAATCAACTAGCAGGATACAGTTATAGCAGCGATTAACAACATAGACTACAACAACAACGACGAATCTAACAACCTAATCAGCAATTAACATCCATTCATTAACTTCCCTAATCCTAGCAAGAGAATTAGCTAGACATAATTAAATAGAGAACAAGAATAAACGGGAAAGATAAAGAAGAAGTAAGCATTAAATAAGAGAAAAGGGAAAGATTAAATTACTGAATTAATGATCCGGAAATAAGGAAGAACAAAAGTAACAGGGACAGTGTATTCGAAATCATAAGAGAGGAGAAGCCCCCGAACAAGAGTCAGAGAAAAAAAAGGAGGGATTACAAATGACGTCCTACTCTCCTATTTATAAGAAAATAGGATTTATTTAACCTAATGACGGAAATAAACTAAAAAGCCCAAGCCCGATAGAGAATCCACTCGATCGAGTGGTTTAGAACTACTCGATCGAGTGAAATAGGACTCAAACCGTTCGATCGACTAAAAGTCTTACTCGATCGAGTAAACACTAATAAGCAACTGGTCGATCGACCATAAAGTCTACTCGATCGACTTATTAATTGACCTAAAACCACTCGATCGACTAGTAAAGTACTCGATCGAGTGCATCTTGACTTGAGCAGCTACAAAATCTCGTTAGTTCAGCTATGACTTGTCTTTTAGCTCCCGAAACAGCTTTACGCATCCCAAGACAGCTATAATTCCGCTCCAAATTCACTCTTCCTCCAAATGCATGCAAAACGGACGATAAAAGGCTCGATTTCACTACTTTCTGGTCCATTCCTGCAAATAAGACAAAATAACCCAAAGTAGCATATTCGGGGCATTTCATAGCATAAAACTACGATAATAGCATAGAAATACGTGCATAAATAGGCCAAAAAGACTATATAAAATGCACGTATCAAATCTCCCCAAACCAAACCTTTACTCGTCCTCGAGTAAACTAAATGCAAACTAATGGAACAGAAAAGATAACTCAGAGCTAGCTACAAATGCCCACTTAAACCAATTTAATGCAAGAAAACTAACACTTATAGCAAACAGTCAAATGCAAACGAGTTATAAGATGTTTATAATAAAGCTGAACCGTCGACCTTGCAAGACCTTTAATAATGGACTCTCACGGTTCACTCTTCTCTCATGAAGCAAAGGGTGAACATATATATGTAAGATAGAAAGAAAAATAGTCGCTCACCTAGACTACGACCCACATAAACATGCATGCAACTGATATGATAGACAATTCTAGCTACCGTACACACATTCCAACCAAACAAGGTCCTGTCACAGCCGAGGGCTTACAAAAATATGGTAAAGTGAGGCAATGGGTAAGAAAAGGCAAAACATTTATGGGAATGTGGAGATATAGGTGATCAAGCTAGTACCTAAACAGAACCATCCATATAACAACATCCATTTCCAACTCAATTATGAATTAAGCACAATGCCATTCATTTGGCACAAAACTCACCAAACCGAACTGAAAATACTCCTCAATAAATGTAAATAAAGCATAGGAGTGAAACCGTCAACCAACCAACATCTTTTTTCGAAATCTTTTTCTTTTTTTTTTTATTTCGGTTTCTTTCTCTTATTTTTTTTCATTTTTTTTTCAACTTCTTTTTTTTCTTTTTTCTTTCTTTTTCACGTCTTTTTTTTTCTCATCATCCTCCTTTCCTTCATAAATTACCAACTCCGAATCAACAGATACAAGCCAAACTTGGCACAATGGATAATATACCGCAAAAACAATCTAAACTAGCTTGACAAGGCAGGCTAAATTTGGAATGTAGCTAAGGGTCAACAGGCAAATATGGCTAATGTGGAGTTAAATGGGTAAAAATGAAAGAAAGGGGAAATGTAAGCACCTCCCTGCATGTGACACCAACCACTAACCCGAGTGTATGAAGGCAAAAAGCAATTGAATTTCATATTTGTGCAAATTAATGAACATGCTATGCAAGGAGTAACTACTCACAATCCTACATGAAACCGGTCACAAATGACACCAGTTTATACGGCTCTAATTCCTTAGAATTTATAAGTAGGTTGCCAAAATTTCAGGTCAAGTCTATTCGTTCAGCTAAATTTTAACATAAACTCGTAGATATGCAAAACACAAAGCTAAAAGATAACAGTTTAATGCAAGGCTTAAGCAAAAAGACAAATTGCAGTGCAATTTCATCATTGAAATCTACCGTTCCGACTCAACCTATATGCTAAAATAAACGTGAATTTTTTTGAATTTTATCAATTTTATCAATTTTTATGAGATTTTGAATATATATGAAAAACAAAAAACAATGCATACGGAAATTAAACGTGCTAACAAAAATGCAAATAAAAACAAGATGCAGCCACAGATATGGATGCATAACCTCACCAAACCAAACCGTACAATGCCCCCATTGTACCAAAACATGGAAAGGAAATGCAAACTAAAGGAGAAAGAGAGTAAATACGGAAAGCTTACAAGATTGCGCGAATAAGGGACCTCCCCAAACCAGCCAGCAACGTGGGAGGTTGCTAAATAGCCCAAATATCGTCGCAGGAAGCAAATCCAAGTCAAAGGGCATCCAAAACAGCTCAATCGAAAGGAAATTAGGTCGATCGAGGACTTTTATTTTTGCAGCTGCTCGATCGAGTGAAATAAATACTCGATCGAGTGAATATAGCAGAAAAAGCTCGCGATCGAGTACAAAAAGTACTCGATCGAGTAATCCCCAATGTATACCTGCAAAAACGCAATAAAAATAGCCCGCAAACTAACAAGACAAGCATTACTGATAAAGGTTATGGTACGAAAACCATTTATTACAACTAAAACTGAAATAAAATGCAAAACAATTAAAAATAAATCTATGGATTGCCTTCCGGGTAGCGCTAGCTTCAGACAGGTCCCAGCTCGACCTTTCTTTTCTTCGAGGCTCTCTAATTAGTCATAATCAAAACAGCTCAAAGCGCGCAGCATGAGATCATACATCTGCGCATGTGCTACACAAAAATGTAAGTAGCACCATAGTGGAATAAAAGCATAGGAAATAAAAGTATATAAACATTTAAGTCTAACAAATTTCATATGAGAGCTCCTAAATTTGTCCACAAAATAAAGGAGCGCCGGAGCAATTGTCAATAAATTAGGGCCCCGTTTCAGATTAACGAAATTAAAATGATAAGGACGGTGAAAAATCGTTAAATTAATTGACCTACTGGGGAGGGGTAAAGCATTAGAATGCGAACCATAAGTCAAGTGAGGCAATGTACTATTTAAACAAACAATAATAAAATTATCGTTTACTACCTCGGGTTGGTCGCCCTTAATGACGGAATCATTGACAAAGAAGATTACCTCTTCCGTGCTAGGAGCAATTACCGACTCAGCTGCTTCCTCGTCACCCTCCTCAGTGGATTTCATCGCGTAAATCGCAGCCTCAAGTGCATCCAACTCGGCTTTGAATAGGGAAGATTCACCGTATCCATTATTATCGTCAAAATCGTCATCCAAAACAAATCCACATGACGAATCAATGCTCTCAATGGCCAGACCACTCGATCGAGTAGAATTATTACTCGATCGACCACTTCCTTCTTGATTTTCACTCGATCGAGTTCTTTGATTTACTCGATCGAACGGTTTTTCTGGAAATTCACTCGATCGACTAATATAAGTCACTCGATCGAGTGATTCTTCCGGTACAGTGCTGAAATCCTCGTGTAAGCTATTGAAATATGATAGAAATTCGTCATCCGAGTCATAAAAATCATCCTCGGCATTGGGCAACACGGTTTCTTCATGGGAAAAACCGCTCTCAGTAAAGTACACCTCTTCTGGTTGCCTACTATCCGACTCAGCTGCTAACTGAGCAATTTCAGACTCGAGCTTATCAAATCGCACACAAGTGTCTCTATCACCTTCTTGCACTTGGAATGCAATTGCCTTCATTAAAGATTTCAGCTCCGCAATCTCTTCTTTCTGTATGTCAGGAGGATCTTGTTGCGGTGGCCATTGATAAGGTGGATGTGGCGGCACAACTACAGGGGAATGGCTAACACGTCCCCAAAGCTTGAACTCGTAGACAGCGTCATTTTCTGCCATACAAAAGACTGCATTGTGCTCGCAAAGACCACATCTCCCGCAGTAAATCACCTGCTGTGCCATATAATGGGACATAGGTGACGGGTCAAAGGTACTCAAGCCTTCCCTTTGACGATCTTTCACCTAGAACTGTCTAGGTAGGACCTGTAGGGCCTATTAAAACAGCACTAAAGGAAAAGATTAGAACGGCCTCAAGGAATAAATTCCTTAAGGCTAAAAAACAGACAAATAAAACAAGTAAATAAATAGTTGCCTCCCCGGCAACGGCGCCAAAATTGGATACGGTCGTTTCTGTACCAAAAATAAATACCTATGTACTACTAACAGAAGTCAGCGGTAAGTAGGGTTTATCTCCACAGGGAGGCGGTTTACTATCTACTTGTCTATTCTATCTGTCTAATGTCACAATTGGGGGTTTGAAATGTTTTGATTAAACTAAGGAGACTAAAGCGATAGAAATAAGGATAAGAGAGATTAACAGTAAGAGAAAGGAACTAGGATGTCGGGTCATCAATGAACGTCAGTCAATCGCAGTTAAAGTCATAGATTAGTCGATGTGTCGGTCTAAGGGGCAACGAATATCTCCTTTCGGTCTCAATTCGCCCTAAAATGCTATTATCTTAACTTTCGCCCTCACTAAAGCATCCTATTGTTCACTGCAGGTCTCACCCCTTCCAACCTTTCGGTCTAGGTCAAGGCTTACCTAAATTAAAAGGCTAATTGCTTCGAATCAACTAGCAGGATACAGTTATAGCAGCGATTAACAACATAGACTACAACAACAACGACGAATCTAACAACCTAATCAGCAATTAACATCCATTCATTAACTTCCCTAATCCTAGCAAGAGAATTAGCTAGACATAATTAAATAGAGAACAAGAATAAACGGGAAAGATAAAGAAGAAGTAAGCATTAAATAAGACAAAGGGGAAAGATTAAATTACTGAATTAATGATCCGGAAATAAGGAAGAACAAAAGTAACAGGGATAGTGTATTAGAAATCATAAGAGAGGAGAAGCCCCCGAACAAGAGTCAGAGAAAAAAAAGGAGGGATTACAAATGACGTCCTACTCTCCTATTTATAAGAAAATAGGATTTATTTAACCTAATGACGGAAATAAACTAAAAAGCCCAAGCCCGATAGAGAATCCACTCGATCGAGTGGTTTAGAACTACTCGATCGAGTGAAATAGGACTCAAACCGTTCGATCGACTAAAATTCTTACTCGATCGAGTAAACACTAATAAGCAACTGGTCGATCGACCATAAAATCTACTCGATCGACTTATTAATTGACCTAAAACCACTCGATCGACTAGTAAAGTACTCGATCGAGTGCATCTTGACTTCAGCAGCTACAAAATCTCGTTAGTTCAGCTATGACTTATCTTTTAGCTCCCGAAACAGCTTCACGCATCTCAAGACAGCTATAATTCCGCTCCAAATTCACTATTCCTCCAAATGCATGCAAAACGAACGATAAAAGGCTCGATTTCACTAATTTCTGGTCCATTCCTGCAAATAAGACGAAATAACCCAAAGTAGCATATTCGGGGCATTTCATAGCATAAAACTACGATAATAGCATAGAAATACGTGCATAAATAGGCCAAAAAGACTATATAAAATGCACGTATCAACGGGCTTCTTCCTCAATTACTAGAGGTCGGGGTCGTGGACGAGACACACCTGCTGCTGGCCGGGTCACGATTCGTGACGATGACTCACTTGACTCGCACCCTACTTATCCCGACGTACGTTTTACTAACGTTTTACATGAAGGAAAAGTAGATCTATATACTTACATATTCAAATATGTTATAAATTAGTTTGTCATAAAATTAACTAATGATCTTATGCATGCAAACATTAAAACAAAATAAGGAAGAAACATTATTCTTACATTGTATTTTCGGTTTATGGGCACAAGAGAGATCACCTTTCTCTCTTGTTCTTGTGCTTTCCTTTAATGGAAGAACTAAGATCCAAGTGTAGGATCTCTCCCAAGGAATTATACCCAAAGCTTACTCTTAATAAAATTAATATTATGAGTACTAGATAATATTAATTCTTGTAGAAAAATGACCCAAAAATATTATAGAACACTTAATATTTCGGCTTATGGAAGAGGAAGAAGGAAGCTTATAATCTCTCTAGAATTCTTATTTTAGATGAGTGAATAGAATGAATAATACACTAATACATTAGTGTGTTATTAGGTAAATAAGATGAAAAACCATAATGGTTTTTCCATCTTAAAACCGGGTGGACTAAGGGGGTGGAGGGAGCCAATGCATGCACTTGTTTATCTTCACAAGGTAAACTAGGGTTGCATGGCTACTTAGGCAAGTAATCATTATGTTTACCACTAATAATATAAACACAATATTTAGCTTAAACCCCTCTTAATTTCGGTACATTAGATAATATGGGATCCATTTTATTTTTGTCAATTTGTCTTATGTCACATGTCATATGTCACATAAATTTGTTATGTATTTTTAACATATTAAAAATCAACGTATTAGTAAAAATACGTCATATACACAAATCGACTTTGTAATTCATAATTACTTGTACCAAAATATTTTACCAATTATAAATCACAATAAATTGTATTTATAATAATTCATTCAAATTAAATTGTTACCTTAAACAATTATTTCATCCGAGCAATGATACAATTCGAATACTCAGACCGTATCTCATTTAATCACATTACAATGTGATACGTAAATTTTACTTCCAAAATCGTCCGTCAATTTTCAAGTAATTTAATTAACTCGTAACGTTATACGATTAATTAAATGATCAATTAAGAGTGTTGTCCTAAAGGTATGACCTAGGGGGTCAATCGATCACCACCGTCGTCAATGACGAGAATGTCAAACTCTAGTCGACCAATCATTACCGATATATGTTGACCGATTGACAAAAAAAAATACTTCCCAATTGTATTCTTTAAAACGAGACTTAAACATGTGATCATCATGATCAACAGTCGTGATCGCATTATTATCGGAGGACACATATTCCAACAATCTCCCACTTGTCCTCGACAAGTGTGCGTCACCAATTCTCTTGTCCTATTACTATCTCCCACTCAATGCAAGGTGTCTTTCAGGTCGTACTTGCAAGTGATCATATCGAGTGTGGTTTCCTCGATCTGGAGAATAACTGATTGACCGGATTTATCCACCATGGATACATTCCGAGCGTGGCCACGCATTTCCAGTTCATTGCTCCTCGAGTGGCCCTGAGATATTGTTATAACCCTGACTAGGGGTGGACAATTCCTATCGCACTCATTCCCTTCAACTAGCCACAGCCATCATAACCCAAAATATGCCCATTTGACCCCATTTACGAAGGTCGTAGTAACACAAATCAAAGTTAATCTGAAACTGTGCCATCTTAGGTGAACAGTCTTTAGTCAAAAGAATTGACTCATTCGAATACTATAGTAGCTCTCGCCACGACCAGGCTATATAAATTTACCAGAACTCTATAAGCGGTCATTAGGCCCGACAAAATGTTCCTAACAGTCTGCCTATGTGATCGACTAGTCATCTCACATGACTCTATGGCACTTGAACTTGCCATCAATCGCATCACATTCTAGTCACTTCGAGACGTCACCTCATACAAGTGACTATGGGCAAATACTATGTTAATCCGTGTTCACTTTAACGGGGTTCAATTGTCTCCACAACCCGTTTGGATGTAACAAGGTATAAGGTGAGTTAATAATAACTCAAACGACAAATGTCGACATCACACCCGGGTAGTCAATATCATATTACAACCTTGTGATGTATATCGTAAGTGTAAACACTTATTGATTGCAATAGAAGTTTAACATGCCATGTGTCCATGTGTTCAAACTTCTTATACTTGCATTTTCCTTTACATTCATGTTCTCTCTCATAGCATGAATCTTACCAAGTACACATCAAGGTTCCCGACCTTGGTTTCGGTTCTTTATCTTGAAAGAACTTCCTTGTTGATTATCACATAACGAACGATATTGTGGTGAATGGTATAACTTGAACTGATCAAGTACTCCATCCACACACAATGCACTAGGTATATGTTTTGTAGAATCTTGCAACAATTTTGTCAAGATGATTAGCCTAGCACTTCTTACAAGTCCTAGCATATTAGGAAAGATTAGTTTTGAGCAACTTCTTGTTCAACTAAGTGTCTTTCCACAACTTCTTATTTCTTTTTCTAGCTTGAAAGGTTTAGGATTCTCATAAATCGTTACATGTGCTCGGATTTCATTTATATGTGCAACCTCTTGTCACATAACTGAGCATTCTGTCAAATATCGAAATTGCTCATCGAATTCTTCTCGAGAATTCATGGCGTTTCTTTTATGGCTTAACAATGATCCATCATGCTCTCATGCATATGATTCATAATTGGACATGTGCATGATTATTCTAATGGCGGAAACATTAGTAATTTATAATCATGAGATCAACCGTTCTTAGGTTCTATGAACGACCATGACTGCTAATGGTAATTCCATTTTCATTCAGATGAACAACCTATGTATCTTGTTGATTCGATGTGTATCTCTCAATACTAATCCAACATCCCTTGATGTAATTGGATTCATCATAGTCCATTTTCATCCAGAATTGAAAACTCAAATCTTCCTCTATGAAGGAAGGTATTAGCTCGTCATTCTTCAATGAGTGATGAGTTATAACCTTTTACAAGATGATTGCTCCCACTAAATTCCATGTCTTCACATGATAATTTCCAAAACTCCCACTCAATTCCACATGTTTCGAAATTGACTTCTCAATCGAAACTTTTTCAAGAATTGAATATAAATTGCATTGCCAAGTTATTAAGATAGAACCATATATGTTCCCATCATATCCTTTCAAAATACCTATTTTGAAGTGGTCTCATCTTAACCTTATGGAAAGAGATTTTAATCTTACACATATCATAATGATGTGTAGCAATGTCATCATTTAAATATAAATAATATTTAGAACACGTCCTTCGAAATACCCTTTCGGAAGGAGGTTTAACCATTTCATTTTCATAATGAGGTTAAGAAATGACATTTGCGTGGTTAATGCTTAACTTAGCTTTTGAAGATATCGGTATATCAATCCTTGCAATTTCTAGTCATAAAACTTGTTTATAACTAGGGCGTAACTTTGATTCATTTAGGCTCTTAAGTAAATCTCGGTTGAAACTATAGGTCAAAATTTATCACAAAATAGTCCAAACTTAGTCAAAACTCTTATTAAGACTTTACATTAGTCATTTCTTCCAAAAACTTTCTTTTGGTGTCCTCGCGTAGTTATCTCAAGAATATTTTCTTTCGATTACTTCACATGGTCTCTTTAGTCATATAGAACTTACTTGGGACCATAGATCTCATCTATTGGGTATACTATATAAATAGACATACCTCCATTCAAATCATTCTTCCTTGCGTAGATCTCATTTACACAAGTAGACAAACTTATCTTGGTTGTGTCGTTGTGTCGTCGTTGAGGACAGTCGTTGTGTCCTCATTTCTCCCACTCTATCTTTAGAATAAATACACTATAGATTCAAAGATAGCATATGAGACACAAATAATGATTTTGAAGTATAAGGAGAACTACCTCATAGGTTGACTAATAGTTTTAGAGTTTGTAAGTGTACTTGGTGATTGATATCCCTTTAAGAGAGTTCATAGACTCAAAATCACTTTATAAATGATCATACACAAGCCTTAAGCATGTGGACATATAATGAAACCCGTCATTATATTTGTCTATTAGATCACTTTAAGTTATATGTTTCTAAGAACAAGCATTTAAACATGAATTTTAGAACAAAAGGATAAAATGATAAAACGGGTGACTTGGGTTGCAAACCAAGTCACCATTATCCAAAATACAACCCATTATCCAAAATACCTTTCCATGTCGAAAACGGAAACTTAAGGTTCTAAAATTCAAAACATGAATAAAATAAGACAATAGAAAAGCAAAGCTCCATGAAAGCTATCCCTAGCTTCTTGATGGTTTCTCATGCTTGCTTTTCCTTTCCCTTGTCTTTGCTTGGTGGAGGCCCTATTTACAATAAAAAGGGAGATACATTATCACAACTTTGTATCATAATACCATAGTTGAATTAGAAACATAAAAGAAAGGATAGTCATTTACCTACTGGAGTAATCTTTCCAGCCTTAATATCACCAAGGTATTTGGAACAATTTCTTTTCCAATGTCCCATACCATTACAATAATGGCATTTATCAAGAGGACCCTTCTTGATTCTTGAAGTGCTAGCATCATTAGCCCTTGCTTTGGTGAATGTGGGAGTTTGCTTCTTGCCCTTCCTCCCATTCTTCTTGAACTTTCCCTTACTCTTAGTGCTTATGTTAAGCACATCCTTGGGTGGGTTCACATTTAACCCCATGTCCCTCTCGGCTTGCACAAGTAACTTGTGCAATTCTTCAAGAGACACATCCTTGTCTTGCATGTTAAAATTCACCCGGAATTGAACATACGCTTTGACTTTGGACAAGGAGTGTAGAATCCTATCTACTATGAGTTCTTTGGGGATTTCAACCTTTTGAATTTTCAAGGTCTCGACAAGATCCATAAGTTTGAGCACATGAGGGCTAACCTTTTGGCCCTCTTTGAAGTCGAGATCAAAGAATGCCGCGGCCGCCTCATATTGGACGATCCGCGGAGTTTGTGAAAACATTGTCACAAGTTTGGAGTAAATCTCATTAGCGGTGCCCATTTTAAAGGTTCTCCTTTGGAGGTCCGCCTCCATCGCAAATATCAAGATATTTTTCATTGCGGCGGACTCTTTATGGTAAGCCTCATATGCTTCCTTAGTGGCGGCGGTCGACCTAGCATTAGGTTCGGGTGGAGAGGCCTCGGTAAGGTAACGAAGCTTGTCGTCACCTTGGGCGGCTAGTTTGAGTTGGGCATCCCAATCGGAGAAATTTGACCCATTCTTTTCAAGTTTACATCGATCCATGAAGGATCGGAGCCAAGATGAATTAGCGAGAGGCGTGGCATTAGGGGTTGGTGTAGCCATTTGTTATGAGAAAAAGAAGTGGTCTACAAAACAAGAATAGAAGGAGTAAAACAAATATCGTTTTAACAATAATACTCGTAAAAATTATAATTTAAACAAGTTTTATGCATTTTTC
The DNA here is from genome assembly GCF_048544455.1 of Silene latifolia. Taxonomy (NCBI): domain Eukaryota; kingdom Viridiplantae; phylum Streptophyta; class Magnoliopsida; order Caryophyllales; family Caryophyllaceae; genus Silene; species Silene latifolia. The sequence goes on from NC_133533.1 coordinate 40,915,507, forward strand.
TAGTGACCTCTATCCAACTAGATAAATGATTCCAAGACCCAAATTCATATCGACTTAGGCACGGTGGGGCCGATTCATCCTTCATCAATATAACTTGGTGGATTAACGTTTAATCGATTCTACTTTTAGAACTCTTGGTCGATAATATTACATTAACAATTATCTTTAGCGCAAAACACATCCGACAAGGGCACAGCGGGGCCGATACATCCCTTATCAAAAACTTTTGTTGAGTTCAATCCAAATTTCGAATAAATGTGTCCATGATCCAAACTCACATTAACTTGGGCACGGTGTGGCCGATATATCCCTTATCAACATGAATTCGGTGGATAGACATTTATCACCCACTTCCCCTACGTAACAAGGTTTGTACCCCGGTGGGGCCGAGCGCACTCCCTCGTGAAATAGGTTTTCATGGTTTCTACTATTTGGTAAGGCTATGTCTCAATTGATTGTTTTAGCGAGAGGTCATGTCAATTTATTATCTATCACATTTTAAGTGAACTAAAGCGGTGAACTACGATAATTTTAATTGACACGGTCGATAAACACGATGAAAGAAGATGCATGTTTTAGTTATGGCGATTTAGCGATGCATGCGACATAAAAATAAAATGCAAGCATAAAATAAATCCTAGTATGGCCTTTCCTAAAATAGAAAAACTATTTAACTATTACATATTCGGAAACCAACTCCATTGGTCCCTTGAACTTCGGTTGTGGCACGCATCTCGAGGTAACACCGTCTTTATGTATCGCCATCTTGAAGAAATCCGTCTTTGGGAACTCCGGAATAAATAAAATTACATAACAAATTACATAATTTCCTATTATACATTTGTAACTAAAATAAAATTAAATCTATTAAATTACAAAACGGTGATACGAGATCACAATAAATTACAACCGAATCGATATTCCCATACATTTCGGGAAATACCAATTAAAACTAAGGCCATACTAAGTAAAATTACATAATTCAAAATTACATAAATAAAATTATGACAATCATAAAGAAAATGCAGCATTATAATATGTATGAACATGCCCAATTTTATGCTAAATCGCCTTTAATTAGCCAATATCGTATATTACTCGGTTTTTACGGATTTGCGTGATTTCAACATTTTACAATCACAAAAATTACATAAATTCATATTTATGCATAAGTTAATTACCCTAACCTCTTAGGACTCAAAATTTAGTCTTCACTAATTATTTGACCATAATTAACTCATATTTCTAAAATTGTTCATTATTGGATCAAAAATTATATAAAATAAGCTATAAACTTCAAATAAATCACAAAATTTCAAATAAATTTGAAATTTGAAATTTAAACTTATGAACATTCTGGAAAAATACCATGACACTCATAATGTTCAAAAACTTAGGTTAAAAATTTCGACATTTTTCCGGAAAAACAATGTTGCGGTTTATCGGTTTTTAACAAAATAATCATAAAAACATGAGAAAAATTATATTCATTAACTTTTCAATTTTAGATCTGAAAAAGATAATAAAAAGCAACATATGATGTTTTTCTTTAGTCATAGAGTATGTTTTTATTAATTTTGCACTAATAAAGTCACTATTCATGCTATTTTTCTTCAAAAATCCATAAATCATGCAAAAAGACTTCACTATAGCCCATTATTTTACACACATCTTGTAAAATTGCATGTGACATCATACTAAATTTCTATGACCATATTCGAAATTTATCTCATATTAACCTATTTTTCACCTAAATCCGAATTTAATAATGAAAAATCCATTTTTCGAGCATAACAAGTCCAAAAATTATGAAAATTTACAGGTTATCTCAAAATAATATATGTGACAACATATCACAAAATCACTGGAAAATTCGAAGTATAGCTAATTTTAGACCGAAAATGACATTTTTACTCATAAAATCATATTTAAATGCCATTATTGTATAATATGAACAATAAAAATCCGTAAATTAACCAAAATGTGCTAAAACATTTTAGGATCAGAAATTTTAACATGCATGGATTAATTTCGTGATATATCATAATAACACAAATTATTCAAGTTTTATATGTTATTCTTATAACTCGGAAAAACTTTTAACCGATTTGCATGCAAACAACCATGGCTCTGATACCGATTGAAGGAAAAGTAGATCTATATACTTACATATTCAAATATGTTATAAATTAATTTGTCATAAAATTAACTAATGATCTTATGCATGCAAACATTAAAACAAAATAAGGAAGAAACATTATTCTTACATTGTATTTTCGGTTTATGGGCACAAGAGAGATCACCTTTCTCTCTTGTTCTTGTGCTTTCTTTTAATGGAAGAACTAAGATCCAAGTGTAGGATCTCTCCCAAGGAATTATACCCAAAGCTTACTCTTAATAAAATTAATATTATGAGTACTAGATAATATTAATTCTTGTAGAAAAATGACCCAAAAATATTATAGAACACTTAATATTTCGGTTTATGGGAGAGGAAGAAGGAAGCTTATAATCTCTCTAGAATTCTTATTTTAGATGAGTGAATAGAATGAATAATACACTAATACATTTAGTGTGTTATTAGGTAAATAAGATGAAAAACCATAATGGTTTTTCCATCTCAAAACCGGGTGGACTAAGGGGGTGGAGGGAGCCAATGCATGCACTTGTTTATCTTCACAAGGTAAACTAGGGTTGCATGGCTACTTAGGCAAGTAATCATTATGTTTACCACTAATAATATAAACACAATATTTAGCTTAAACCCCTCTTAATTTCGGTACATTAGATAATATGGGATCCATTTTATTTTTGTCAATTTGTCTTATGTCACATGTCATATGTCACATAAATTTGTTATGTATTTTTAACATATTAAAAATCAACGTATTAGTAAAAATACGTCATATACACAAATCGACTTAGTAATTCATAATTACTTGTACCAAAATATTTTACCAATTATAAATCACAATAAATTGTATTTATAATAATTCATTCAAATTAAATTGTTACCTTAAACAATTATTTCATCCGAGCAATGATACAATTCGAATACTCAGACCGTATCTCATTTAATCACATTACAATGTGATACGTAAATTTTACTTCCAAAATCGTCCGTCAATTTTCAAGTAATTTAATTAACTCGTAACGTTATACGATTAATTAAATGATCAATTAAGAGTGTTGCCCTATAGGTATGACCTAGGGGTCAATCGATCACCACCGTCGTCGACAAGAAATGTCAAACTCTAGTCACCAATCATTACCGATATATGTTGACCAGTTGACAGTAAAAATTACTTCCCAATTGTATTCTTTAAAACGAGACTTAAACATGTGATCATCATGATCAACAGTCGTGATCGCATTATTGTCGGAGGACACATATTCCAACATTACATCGTTCCCATTTTTATGCTTTAGAGAGCGGTGATTTTCTGACTACTAAATTTTTGTGTCGTAAGTCGCTCAAGAAATTAGGTATTTACGAGCTTGTTGTCGAGCTGTTGAGGGGTACGGGGATGTCTGGACTGGTTACATGGGTGCCATGACCTACAACGAGCTGACCCTCGAGTTTTTTAGCTCATTTACCTTCTCTTCTGGCGCCTACGCCACTAACCGGGGTTGTACTTCTGTTTCTTTCCGGTTGATTAACCGGACTTTTTCTTGGGCCCTAGAGGAGTTTGGTACTAGGTTAGGTCTTTCTTTTACGGGTGACACTGACTCTCCTAGAAAGGTCATCCGCCAGTTATGGAGGACCTTGGCACAGACTAGTTACGAGGAGCGCAAGCTCGCGCATGTCCACCTTCCCCCGGCCCGTTACGTCTTGCGTCTCATTGGTGGGACTATCTTTGGCCGTAAAGAACCAAACAATGTGAACAACATTGAGCTGTCTATTCTTGGTGGGTACCTGAACATTGACAGTGAGGGACCCTTTATGCTTAACATTGCTTACTTGACTGCTCAGTACTTTCACACTGTGGGGCAGAAGACTGCGGGAACCATTGTTTGCGGTGGCATAGCCACTTTTCTTGCCCAGTCTCTCTTCCCCGTTTTTCCTCGTGACTTACAACACCTAGACAATGATAGGTACCTTGACATTGCTGCTATGTTGTCTATGTTTTGGCTTGCTTCTGACCACCAGACATGGAAGATTTGTGGTTCCTTGTCTGTACCCTTATCTTGCACCACTCTATCTCGTCTTGTCCCCCTGCCCACTGTTAAGGGCAGGTTACCTCCACCTCTACCCATGTTCCTGTTATAAATCTATATCTCATTTTTAACATATTTATATATGTTTCAAATTAATTTAGTCATAAAATTAATTACAAATCTTATTCATGCAAACTAAAACAAAAGAGATAAGAAAATCAATTTCTCACCAAATAAATTTCGGTCAAATGGGCACCAACAAGATCTCCTTCTTGTTGGTTCTTGAGCTTTCCAATATTGGATGAACATACATGACCTCAAAATAGAAGCCCTCCAATTAGTAGCACCCAAGACTATCCCTTAAACCCACAAACTAATATGTACTAGATATTTATATTGTGGTTTACCTTAAAATTGATTACTAATACTCATATATTACATTGATAATTTTAGTAATCTTTTGAACAAATTTGAATCAAAACTCATCTTTTTTATGCAGATTAAAGAGAGAGAAGAGAGGAAAAATACATGAACTTTTGCATGTAATATTTTGAATGAATGATAAGTGAATTAAGAGAATAAAATTCTCTATCTACACCTCACAAAACCGGTGGCCTCATCATATTATGGACCATAATTATTTTTCTTTTTGTCTTCACAAGACAAATAGGTGTAAGTCTTTTGCATTGTCATGTCAATATCATACAATTTGGACAAATGAATAAGACAAATGAAAAAAGACAAAACATCTCACAATGCCCACCAATTTCGGTTTATGTGTGTAATATGGAGTCCATTTTATTTTTGTCAATTGTACAATTGTATGTCATGTGACATGTGACATGTCTTATGTCATGTTTTAATTTAAAATGCATATTTAACAAATTAAATATCATTTACAAATTAAATAAATCATATTTAACAAATTGACTAGTAATATAAAATTACTTTCTCATAAAATGGTCATTTAATTACTAGTTAGTATAATTCACAATATCTTGTAATTATAACTAACTCATCATTCTCATCTCGCGTGTTTCGCAAACACCGATTAATTTTAGTAATATAACTTCTTAAATTACTAAATCAAATCTTATTTATTCACATTATAATAAGATGTCATTTTCTCTCTTATGATAATAATTTGTTCAATTTTAAGGAATTAATTAATCTGTATCGGTATACAACTAATTAACCTTTTTCAATTAAGGGAATCGTCCTTTAGGTGTGACCTCAAGGGATCAACTGATCACCACCGCCGCACGACAGTAATGTCAAACTCTAGCCAGCCAATCATTACCGATATGTGTGGACCAGTTGACTATATATATTATTTATCATCCCTTCCGTATTCTTGTAATGAGATTTAATAATGATATTTAAATCATGTGATCGCACTATTGTTGAGGACACATTTCCAAACAATCTCCCACTTGTCCTCGAGAAGTGTGCGTCACCAATTCTCTTATCCTATTACTATCTCCCACTCAATGCAAGGTGTCTTTCGGGTCGTACTTGCAAGTGATCATATCGAGAGTGGTTTCCTCGATCTGGAGAATAACTGATTGACCGGAATTTATCCACCATGGATACCTTCCGAGCGTGGCCACGCATTTCCAGTTCATTACTCCTCGAGTGGCCCTGAGATATTGTTTTAACCCTGACAAGGGGGTGGACAATTCCTATCGCACTTATTCTATTCGACTAGCCACAGCCATCATAACCCAAAATATGCCAGAACTCTATAAGCGGTCACTGCCCGACAAAGTGTTCCTAACAGTCTGCCTATGTGATCGACTAGTCATCTCACATGACTCTATGGCACTTGAACTTGCCATCAATCGTGTCACACTCTAGTCACTTCGAGACATCACCTCATACAAGTGACTATGGGCGAATACAATGCTAATCCGTGTTCACTTTAACGGGGTTCAATGTTGTCTCTACAACCCGTTTGGATGTAACAAAGTATAATAAAAGAGTTTTAAAGTAAAACTCGAACGACAAATGCGATTATCACATATGAATAGTCAATGCCTGATTACTATTCCATGTCCTATAATCTAATTTGATCTTTTATGTAGTTGTTCATTTCAATTCAATTGAAATGACATGATTCATCATGTTTAGCCTATGAGAAGGCTTTGGTTAGTAGGTTTTATCACCTTCTTGTACCTTACACAACCTTACTACATACTCGTTTTCCTTTGTAATGCATACATTTGCATCACAAAACTTTCTGAGTACGTGTCGAGATCCAGTCAAGACATAGGCCCTCTAGCCTAAGAATAGCTCCCACTGTTTTCACAGTGTGTGGGACTCATCCTCTTGCACATCTCATGATTGCAAGTGTACTCAATTTCCATTATAAATATCTCTCATTGTTCTTTATTGCCTAGAACGATTCTAGAAAATCTATTTCTTAAATAACATAGCCACAATGGTGTCTTAACCATCCTAATGTGTTTTGATTATGGTTTTGTCGGAAACCATGCGCAATCTCAATTGTCAATTGTCACTTGTGTAACACCCTTACACAAAATTGCATCATAAACACTTTGCTTTACTTCCTTAATGCTTCTATAAGCACTTAAGGGTAATCTTTATGGCTTACTTGGTAAAGATTACTTAAATTCGATTTTAAAACAATTCATCATACTCAACGCATATGAAGTGTTATACATCATTACTTATTTAATTGATCCGGCAGCGGAAGCAAATGGAATCAATCAAATATGTTCAATTTAATTGAACTAGTCATGAATCTTATCAACATAAGACTTCTTATTGACACTAATATCATGTGGATTTATCTTCATAAATCCGGGTATTAAAGATGTATTATAATACTCCAAGAGTCTTAAATCATTCTCGATGATCAATATGTCATTCACATATAAGACTAATTAAAATTTCCGTAACTCCCACTAAACTTCATGTATAAACACAACTTCTCGACTTATCGAGAAATGTTTTATCACATGATCAAAAATGTTGATTCCAACTCATTGATGTCCTACTTAAGACCCTCTCTTAAGTTTCACATTATCTTAGGATTGCAAGAATCTTCAAAACTCAAGACATGTATTGAATACATTCCTTCTAATTGAAGAAGTGGGTTTTAGATTCACTCGCTATGTATTTCATAATAATGAAACACAATCCCTAAGAAGATCCAAATAGACTTAAGCATTTCAACCAGTGCAAAAATCTTTGCTACCAATTAAGCTTTGAAATCTCTCTTTATTAGTGCAAAACCCTTTGCAACTAATCAAGCCTTTTATATTGGATTTTCATGGCTCTAAGCCTTGTATTGAGTTGTGACTTAAACACTCTCATGTAAGTCATATGTTCATTACTTTCTAGAAGTAATCAATTTGAATCAAACGATTTCTTTTGTAAGTTATAAGCTCTTTACTTTCTTAAAAGTATCATGAATTCATCATTTTCAACAAGTGACGAATTTAACCTCCTAGGTTTTAAAGAAACAACATCTTACACAAAACGTCTCATGTACCAAGAAAGACCAGTTTCTTGTGACATAACCTTCTTTGTGGCTTTCTTTATGGCTCTTGAATAATTTCTCCCACTCTGTCTTCTAGAAATAAACTTGTATTCTAGAAAGAAAGCTTCACGAGCCGCAAACCCGCCGTTCTCGTGATAATTGAAAGGAAAAAATGAGCATTTGTTTCTTGTGAAAACTTACAAATATGGTACATTACCATTTCATATCTCATATGATTTAGTGGAAAATAATTTAGACAAAATGATAGAATCCCCAAAATGATCAAGTAACTCAAAGTAACTTGATTGAAGTCCAAACCATATCGAATAGCGTTTGATTTCTTATCCAACCACACATTATTCCATAATGCGTGCTAAGAGAGATTATCTTGTGATACTATATCACATTTCCTTTGGCTTATATCAAAGTCTTCACTTTGATAATCCCATCATGACTAAATCGTGCTTCTTCGAACTTTTGAACTTCTTCAAAAATTTCTCTATTTACCTTATTAAGTGAACACATTAGTGTCAACCTAAATCGTTGGTAAAAGAAAATGATAAACCTATTTTGGATCAATGATTTACAACCTCGATCTCCTTTTCAACCAAAAGGCACGAGACATCTTGCTTTGAATACAAGATACGCATATACCATTAACAATCTAATGGTTTCAAGAGTACTCGATAACTCTTTGCGTTCATCATTCCAAAATTTAAGGTTTAATCTTGGGTTACCAATTTGAGTCTTACATCATCTTCATGATATATCATTCTAGTTTGGTTTAGAATATACTCACCTTGATAATGGGCTAGCCATACATCAAATCGTGGTGTATAGGGTCACAAAAGTGAAACCTCTTTTGTAACTTAACAAGTTTATATTCTTATTTAGACTTTATGCACTTAATAGTCACAATTAAGTACAACTTTAAATCCAAAAACTAGATTGAGTACACAATTACTCTATCTCTCGACATTATTGTTGCTAGTCGTCATATTCTAATCATCTTATGTGTCGAATACAATGATGAAAACCTCCACTGGTTTCTAATATTGACGAAGTAGTACTAGCAAAATTTATGTTTAATCAAATAAACACATAAAGAAGAAGGTCCTATTAGATGTCCCACAACTAACTTGTTGATTCTTCAATAATTTGGGGTAGTTTCCTTTCTCGTGTCCAACATTTAAGACAATGGAAACTTTATCAGTCGGGATTGATAGGTTTAGTATCGCTATTCTCAACAACTTTACTTTTATCATAACCTTGTATCAATTCCATTCTAATTGTACCTCTTTGAACCTCACCCTTTTCTTAACGGTTTAAGAGAATGCTCCCACTTATTTCAATGAGTCTTTGCTTTGAGAAGCAAAATTGAATTCATGAAGATTACTCTTCATTTGTTCGTTTTAGTCTTAAAACTTTCATTGAAGTGGTTGCGTTATTTTGGTCAATTACGAATTCTTGACAAATCTAATTACCAAAACAATTTATCGCTTCAAGGTACTTAATTCAATTAAATATATGAATAACAATCCATTGTAAGTAGATATGTTAGTCAAGAATCAAAAACCTGTTTGATAATGAATAACTTTAATCTATACTCTTTACAAGAGATCCTTAGCAATGGTTCATTTGAGGTTTTAGAAGCAAATTCATATTTGTCTTTAGTTACGATGTTTTAATGGAGATTTGAATCAAAAATCGAAATGATATCGTATATGATTGTGGTAAAGAAATAGAACAATATAATAACGGAATAGTGGAAAACTTAACATTTATCATTTTATTAATACTTGTAAATAACAAGTAAAGCATTTACATAGTGACCTCTACCCAACTATGATAAATGATTCCGAGATCCAAATTCATATTAACTTGGGCACGGGGTAGCCGATGAAACCCTTATCAATATAACTCGGTGGATTAACTCTTTAATCGATTCTACTTTTAGAACTCTCGGTCGATAAAATTACATTAACATTTATCTTTAGCCCAAAATACATCCGACAAAGGCACGGGGTAGCCGATGAAACCCTTATCAATTACTTTTGGTGAGTTCAACCCAAATTTCGAATAAATGTGTCCATGATCCAAATCCACATCAACTTGGGCACGGGGTAGCCGATGAAACCCTCATCAACATGAATTCGGTGGATAGACATTTATCACCCACTTCACCAACGTAACAAGGTTTGTCTTACGGTAAAGCCGGCTCAACTCCCTTGCGAAACTGGTACTTCATGGTTTCTACTATTTGGTAAGGCTAAGTCTCAATTGTTTATTTTTAGCGAGAGGTCATGTCAATTTATTATCTATCACGTTTTAAGTGAACTAAAGCGGTGAACTACGATAATTATAATTGACACGGTCGATAAACTCGATTAAAAGATGATGCATGTTTTAGTTATGGCGATTTAGCGATGCATGCGACATATAAATAAAATGCAAAGCATAAATTTAAATCCTAGTATGGCCTTCCTAAAATAGAAAATCTAATTAACTATTACATATTCGGAAACCAACTCCATTGGTCCCTTGAACTTCGGTTTTAGCACGCATCTCGAGGTAACACCGTCTTTATGTATTGCCTTCTTGAGTGACACCGTCTTCAAGGAACTTCGGAATAAATAAATTACATAATAAATTACATAATTTCCTATTATACATTTGTAATTAAAATAAAATAAATCTATTAAATTACAAAACGGTGATACGAGATCACAAAAATTACAACCGAATCGATATTCCCATACATTTCGGGTAATACCAATTAAAACTAAGGCCATACTAAGTAAAAGTTACATAATTCAAAATGACATAAAATAAAATTATGACAATCATAAATAAAATGCAGCATTATAATATGTATGAACATGCCCAATTTTATGCTAAATCGCCTTTAAGGAGCCAATATCGTATATTACACGGTTTTTACGGATTTGCGTGATTCAACGTTTTATAATCACGATAATTACATAAATTCATATTTATGCACAAGTCAATTACCCTAACCAACTTAGGACTCAAAATTAGTCTTCACTAACTATTTGACTATAATTAACTTATATTACTTAAAATTGTTCATTAATGGACTCAAAATTACAATAAAATGCTATAAACTTCAAATAAATCATAAAAATTTCAAATAAATTCAAAATTTGAAATTTAAACTCATGAACATTCTGGAAAAATACCATGACACTCATAATGTTCAAAAACTTAGGTTAAAAATTTCGAAAGTTATCGGGAAAAACAATGTTGCGGTTTATCGGATTTATCAATAAAAATCATAAAAACATGAGAAAAATTATATTCATCAACTTTTCAATTTTAGATCTGAAAAAGATAATAAAATGCAACATGTGACGTTTTTTCTTAGTCATGAAGTATGTTTTAGCAATTATTCACTAATTAAGTCACTATTTATGCTATTTTTCATCAAAAATCCATAAATCATGCATGAAGACTTCATTATAGCCTATTATTTTACACACGTCTTGTAAAATTGCATGTGACAACATACTAAATTTCTATGACCAGATTCGAAATATTTCTCATATTAACCTATTTTTCATTTAAATTCGAATTTTTATAATGAAAAATCCATTTTTCGAGCATAAGAACTCATAAAATTATGAACATTTCCAGATCATCTAAAAATAATATATGTGAAAACATATCCAAAAACCACTGGAAAATTCGAAGCTTAGCTAATTTTCGTCCAAAAATGACATTTTTATCATAAAAATCACATTTTAATGCCAATATTATATAAAATGAACAATAAAATCCATAAATTAAACCAAAATATCCTAAAACATTTTAGGACCAGAAACTTTAACATGCATAATAAATTTCGTGATATTTCATAATAAACACAAATTTATTAGTTTTGTTTGTTAATCATATAACTCGGAAAAACAATAACCGATTTGCATGCAAACAACCTTGTGCTCATGATACCGCTTGTTATAAATCTATATCTCATTTTTAACATATTCATATATGTTTCAAATTAATTTAGTCATAAAATTAATTACAAATCTTATGCATGCAAACTAAAACAAAAGAGATAAGAAAATCAATTTCTCACCAAATAAATTTCGGTCAAATGGGCACCAACAAGATCTCCTTCTTGTTAGTTCTTGAGCTTTCCAATATTGGATGAACATACATGACCTCAAAATAGAAGCCCTCCAATTAGTAGCACCCAAGATTATCCCTTAAACCTACAAACTAATATGTACTAGATATTTATATTGTGGTTTACCTTAAAATTGATTACTAATACTCATATATTACATTGATAATTTTAGTAATCTTTTGAACAAATTTGAATCAAAACTCATCTTTTTGATGAAGATTAAAGAGAGAGAAGAGAGGAAAAATACATGAACTTTTGCATGTAATATTTTGAATGAATGATAAGTGAATTAAGAGAATAAAATTCTCTATCTACACCTCACAAAACCGGTGGCCTCATCATATTATGGACCATAATTATTTTTCTTTTTGTCTTCACAAGACAAATAGGTGTAAGTCTTTTGCATTGTCATGTCACTATCATACAATTTGGACAAATGAATAAGACAAATGGAAAAAGACAAAACATCTCACAATGCCCACCAATTTCGGTTTATGTGTGTAATATGGAGTCCATTTTATTTTTGTCAATTGTACAATTGTATGTCATGTTTTTTTTTTTTTTTTTTTTGGTACATAAGAGGGCTAAAACCCGAAACTAAGGAATGAAACGAGGGGTAGTGACCCCTAACAAGTCTTCACGGAGGATAGTTCTAAGGACTTCTGGGGGTTCTTCGAGGACGGTGACTTCGGTTAGAGCATTAACACCTTGATTAGCTAGCCAGTCACTCGCCCGATTAGCTTCTCTAAACACGTGTTCTAAGTGAACTTGCCATCCTGGAAGGCGGATTAGTTCCTTGCAGCGAGCCACTAGAGGTCGAATACTATTGCTTACGAGCTGATCTTTAAGGACCAAATCAACGCAGATAACATTATCCATATGAACGAGAAGCTTGGGAATTTGAAAGACTCTCGCTCTTTCTAACCCTGCGAGTAAAGCTAGCATTTCTGCTCTCATTGAAGTGCAATGCCCGCCTGAGAATAGATAGGCAGAGACAAAGTTACCTGTATCGTCCCGAAAGATACCTCCACACCCGGCTGGACCCGGATTTCCTTTTGAGGCCCCATCGGTATTGAGAAGGCACCAATTGTGAGGAGGAGGATGCCACCGAATGAGCACTTCTCTGCGTCGAGTACCCGGCGTAGGAAGAAATAGTGAGTATTTGTCAAAAGCTTCTTTAGAAGACTCGAATTGTTGTATAAGGAACGGAATAGGATCCGTTGGGTTTTCGGATGCTCGACCAAAGGCGACATTATTACGCCATCTCCAAATCCACCAACAAGTGATAGCAAACTTCATCGACCAATCCTCGATACCCACGTCTATGCTATTACTGGCATTGAAAGAAATCCATTCCGAGTAAATAATGTTGTAAAAAGAAGGGAGAGACGAAGGTATACCAAGGAGGGTCCAAATATGGCGGGAGAAAGGGCAGAGACGAAGCACGTGGTCCATATTTTCTTCTTCAGCCCCGCGGCGAGGACAGCTAGGATCGTCAGAAAGATTGCGACGGACCCTTGCTACATTACACATAGCTCTTTTATGGGCGGCTAACCAAATGAAAAATTTGATTCTTTGTTGAACAGGAAGCTTCCAAATCGCATGCCATCTTACTTGATTGATTTCGGGAACCGTGTCCATGGCCTTAACAATATTGAGTGCAGATTTGATGGTAAACTTGCCATTAGAGGTACCATTCCAGTAGAGAGAATCCACAAGATTCGGGTCAGGGGATAAGGAGAACGAGGCGATTTTTTGAAGACTGTCACGCGGAAGAAAGTTAGCGAAGACATCCCACTTCCAACCCGAAGCTTCGTCCCACATATCACTCACAGTTGCACCGAGTAAGGTATCCGGGATGGGTATAGTTGCTATGTCAGAGAGGGTGCCCTCTTCGACCCATGAGTGATCCCAAAATAAGGTTCTTTGGCCGTTTCCAACCGCTGAAGTCGTGCCCTTAGTTATGTTGATTGCTTGTGATGTGATGCCCGCCCAAACATTTGACATATTCGCTTTGGGCTTAAACATGTCGACATCACATCTTCCACTACAATACTTTGCTCGTAAAACTCTAGCCCACAAGCTATTGGGAGAAGATAGAACGCGCCAGCCAAGCTTTGTTAAGAAAGTCGCATTAGCTTGACGAGATGAGGTAAGGCCGAGCCCTCCCTTGTCTTTGGGCTTTTGAATTGTTTCCCATGAAAGAAGATGAATCTTTCTTTTATTCTCATCTCCTCCCCAAAGAAATCTTCTAGTCTTGGCATCGATTGAGTCACAGGTAGACTTTGGGATTTTGGCGGTTTGCATACTATAATTGGCCATAGAAGAGAGAGTAGACTGGATTAAAGTAGCACGACCTGCAAGGGATAGATGCTTTGTACTCCAACCTGCTAATCGAGAATTGAATTTCTCGAGAATGTGACTGAACGTTTGCTTCGTTACACGCCCATTTATAGTCGGCATTCCTAGATAAGTCCCCAGATCGTTAGTAATTTCAAACCCCAAATCATGAGCAATTTCGTCCCTGATGGCGGGATTAGTGTTCGAAGAAAAGAAAACTCGCGATTTTGCAACACTGACTTTCTCTCCCGATGCCCGACAGAAGATATTTAAAACCTTATTGATAATAGCAGCCTGTTGTGTACTTGCTTCAGCGAAGAGGACCATATCGTCTGCAAAGAATAAGTTAGAAATCATAGGGCCGTTATTACAAACTTGAACAGGTTTCCAATTGTGATTTCGAACTTCCTCATCGATAAGTTGTTGTAATTTTTCGAGGCACATGACAAACAGATAGGAAGAAAGGGGATCCCCTTGCCGGACTCCTCTCGAGGGTGAAAACATTTCTGTGGGCTCGCCATTCCAAAGAATTTGCATCCTAGCTGTAGTAACACACTCCATAATTACATCGACCAAATGAGCGGGGATACACATATCATTCAAAGTATCCCGAATAAAGTCCCAACACAGACGATCATAAGCCTTCTCTAGGTCGATTTTTATTGCCATAAGTCCTTTATTGCCCTTCTTTTTTCGCATTGTATGAACAAGTTCCTGAAACACCACAATGTTATCGGAAATTTGACGACCCGGCACGAATCCGCTCTGTGTTTCCGAAATCAGTTGCGGTAGTACTTTTTTAATACGATTAGCCAAGACTTTACTGACAATTTTATAGGACACATTGCAGAGCCCAATAGGTCGGAATTGCGTAATATACTCCGGACCGATAACCTTTGGTATAAGGACAATATGAGTATCATTAAAGGCTTCAGGAAAACCTTTACCTTGAAGTGCTTTCAGGACTGTTTCACAGACAGCTTGTCGGACCGTGGTCCAATTTTTTTGGTAGAAGAGTGCTTGAAAACCATCTGGACCCGGAGCTTTAAGGGCGCCCATATTAAAAATAACTTTCTCGATCTCAGCAATGGTATATGGTCGTGTAAGCCAGTCGAAGTCTTCACCTGACAATTCCGGAAAGAGGTCATAGGGAACCCCCGCATTAGCTTCGTATACTCCTTCCTGTGTATATAAATTCTTGTAGAATTCTCCCACCAATAATTTGAGTTCGGATTTGTTATCTACCCATACACCTTCGTTGTTCTTCAAAGCATTGATACGGTTGCGCCACCTTCTTACTAATGTGCTCACATGGAAATAAGCGGTGTTTCTGTCTCCGTCACGAATGAAATCCACCCGAGATTTTTGGTACCAGAGAAGCTCTTCTCTTTCCATCACCTCGTCTAGCTCTTTACGCAGTTTAGCCTCCAGGATGATAGTACCTCTGTCTCGGCAAGTAGACAATTTTTTTTGACATCCTTCAATTCTTGCTTTTAAATGTCGCTTTTGTTTAAATATGTTTCCAAATACCTCCTCATTCCATGTCTGCAATTTACTGGATAATTGGGTAAGTTGAGCCGATAAATTCCCATCTGGTTGCCAATTGTCGGTGATGAACTCCGTGAACTTCTCGTGAGTTAACCAGGCCGCTTGAAACCGGAAGGGCCTATGTATCGAATTGAGAGGGGCAAAGCCGTTTGGCGAAATAAGAAGAGGACAGTGATCGGATTGAATAGCTGGTAAATGCTTTACACTCGCATCCCCAAATAACATACTCCAGTTGCTATTACACAAAGCTCTGTCTAAACGGGCGCTCTGTCGTGTTTCAGGGGTATTGCCCCTAGCCCAAGTGTGCAACGGACCAGAAAATTCCAACTCGACAAGAGCACAGTTGTCAATCCAGTTATTAAATAAATCGCATCGACGGGCCATATTGCTATCTCCTCCATGTCTCTCCGATAAACTTCTAGTTTCGTTAAAATCCCCCGCTACCATCCATGGCTGATTATTACGTCTAGCAAACTCTTCAAGTTCAACCCAAAGCTCTCTTCTGTTATTGGGGTCAGGACTGGCATAAACAGCCGTAAAAAACCAAGGTATCTCATTAACTCGGGCAATCTCCATGGTAATGTACTGAGGGTGTTTCGTAATAGGTGTAACAGTCACTAAATTCGAATTCCAGTAGACCCAAATCCCTCCTCGAAAACCAACCGCATCAACTCGGGCGTGACTGTCATACCCAACAATCTTTTGAACTTTCTCCGCATGGTCTCCTCCCATATGCGTTTCGATAAGGGCAAATACAGATGGTTTAAAGGTGCGAATAATATCTTTTAGGGCTGCTAATTTAGCTCTGCTAGCTGAGCCTTGGAAGTTCCAAACCATACACGTGATGTGAGGTAAGTTGGGTGTCAAATTCGGTATTCTGTCCGACATAAGAAAAGGTAAAGATGGTAACTGGGACACATAAGCACGACTGATTAAGGAAAGTACCTTATTAACATTCCATGGAATCGACATCTCGACCCATAGACTCGTTGGATTCTCTTGAACTTGTTCGAACGTCAGGTTCATTATATGTGATTCCCTTGCCATCACCCCCATAAAGGGTACGGCCATCCCCTCCCATGTTGAGAACATGAACCGTCGGTATGGTGGTATCATGAGAACCTGGGTTAGGCTCCGGATTGAGTGTTCCTCCGACGGGAGGAGCTCGACTACTGTCGAGTAATTCAGTTCCATTGTTGATGCTGGGGCACACAGTTAGGGTTGGCGAATTTTCTTTTTGACTGGGAATAGGTTTGATGGAGTTGATGGATTGAGTAGTTCTTGTGATAGTTTTAGAGGGAGGGTTGGAATTAATTAGATTTGCTGATTGAATAGGGTTGGATACTTGGGTATTGGTAACATTGGCTAACACTTCTCGACCCAATTGATTCTGGACTTTGGTAGGATATTTTTTTGGAATATTATGTTGTGTTTTATTATTGGGTAGATTTTTAATTGACATTATTTTCTTATTTTTGGGGATTTGGGGAATATTTGTTTCCTTATTTTTTGGAGCAGAACTAGGGATTGACTGTGGAAAGATTCCCTTGGATTTACCCGAATTATTGCTATCTTCGTTTACTAAACTAAGGGCACCGAATCTCGAACCCGAATTCGCCCTGGAAGTGCTTCCGGATTCAAATGGTTTTTCGACTGGTTTTCGCCTTGGAGGTTTACGGACCATCATCCAGTCTCCAAAGTCTGACTCCTCTTCCGGACGTAAGCCTGCCTCTAAGGAATTGGGAATGATTATTTCCGTGTGCTCGTTCATGGCGACAGACGAATGCTCTTGTTCCATATCATCAGTTGGATCATTGGGACGATTGGAATGAGAATGACAGTTTTCGGATTGATGGCCCATTTTTCCACACTTAAAACAAATCATCTTCAAACCTTCATATTGAACACAATAAATCTTGCCATAAAGACGGAATTTGGATAATAGGGGTTTTGTGATATCCACCTCGACACTTAGCCTTGTAAATTGACCTCGCTCAGCCGAAGCAGTATTCTTGTCTATTCTGATGACTTTGCCTATCTTCGATCCTACTTTCTTAAGGAATGTTTCATTGAAGTATTCCACGGGCAGATTTGGAATACGGACCCAAGCCGTCAGAAACTTAATGCTATCTTCAGAGGGAACGAAATTGGGAACCCATTTTCGTATGGTAAGGTAATGGTCATCGATCATCCAAGGACCTTGAGTAATGACGAATTCATAATCCTGACGGGAGGAAAAACGAGCCACATAATAGGAGTTGTTGAGATCTGTCAGGGTTAACTTACCTTTGATTGACCATTTCGTTTGCAATTTCCGCATCAAGGAGAGGTATCCGATCTTTTTGTCAAACATCTTAATGATAAGAGCATGACGCCAAGGTTTGCGTATAGCTGCTTTTTCTTCTTTTGTAAGGTAAATTTTAGGGCAGAGTTGATCCTCTTCCTCGTCATCTTCAATATCGTCCTCGGAGTCGCTTTCATTTTCGTCCGTCCAAGAGTTTTCAGATGAAGCCGGATTAGTGACGAAACCCTGCGCCATCGATGAGTACGACACTACTGGGGTATGAGGGTTTTCCGTAGGGGTGGTAACATCCCTCTGGGTAGGAGTAAGAGACACGGTCCCAGGATGGTTTGGATTGGCAAGGAAGTCGGAGAGATGCATGGTTTTTCTCTTAGCGTTTTTGGGGAGGGGTGGGAACATGTCGGAGGATTGCTCAGAGGAAGAAGGGGGCTCTGGAATGCCATTGGATTGATGGGGGGTCTCCGGCGGGAGACCAGATTTTGAAGTTGACATTCAAGGGAAAAGAGAACTTTCTCTCACTAGAACTTTCTCTCACTAGATAAATTTGGGAGTTTCTTTTTTTGTGACATGTCTTATGTCATGTTTTAATTTAAAATGCATATTTAACAAATTAAATATCATTTACAAATTAAATAAATCATATTTAACAAATTGACTAGTAATATAAAATTACTTTCTCATAAAATGGTCATTTAATTACTAGTTAGTATAATTCACAATATCTTGTAATTATAACTAACTCATCATTCTCATCTCGCGTGTTTCGCAAACACCGATTAATTTTAGTAATATAACTTCTTAAATTACTAAATCAACTCTCATTTAATCACATTATAATAAGATGTCATTTTCTCTCTTATGATAATAATTTGTTCAATTTTAAGGAATTAATTAATCTGTATCGGTATACAACTAATTAACCTTTTTCAATTAAGGGAATCGTCCTTTAGGTGTGACCTCAAGGGATCAACTGATCACCACCGTCGCACGACAGTAATGTCAAACTCTAGCCAGCCAATCATTACCGATATGTGTGGACCAGTTGACTATATATATTATGTATCATCCCTTCCGTATTCTTGTAATGAGATTTAATAATGATATTTAAATCATGTGATCGCACTATTGTTGAGGACACATTTCCCAACAGTTCCACCTCCCACTTGCTCCACCTCCTACCATTTTCGCTTCTAGGAAGCGGAAGAGACCTGAGACCGGAGAGGGATCTACACCGTCTACGGCAGGCCAGTCTTCCACGGCCACGCCAACCCCGATCCCTACTCCTACTTCCACGCCTGACCAGACACAACCGGTTTATCCGGCTAATTTTATTCCTCCTCCACCTTTTGTGGCGTCCACGGTCATGGACCAAGGGCGTCGTGACGGTTTGTTACTTGAGCTTCTTA
This sequence comes from Silene latifolia, assembly GCF_048544455.1. Lineage (NCBI taxonomy): Eukaryota > Viridiplantae > Streptophyta > Magnoliopsida > Caryophyllales > Caryophyllaceae > Silene > Silene latifolia. The sequence goes on from NC_133533.1 coordinate 40,934,916, forward strand.
CCAGGCGGCGAGGACTCAGGCCGAGGAGACGAGGAGGAGGGAGCAGGAGAAAGACCTAGACTTCACGGTAGAGGACGTGGAGGATGAGGCTGACGAATAGCTACTGGTCTACTCACTTCCCCAGTTTTCTAGCTGGTTTGGGGGAGTTCGTGTTTTGTATGTACATTCTTTCTCTCTTATTTCTTTTTGTCTCCTTTTTATTTATTGTTTTTCATGCATTTATCGGTTGTATTTTCCCGTTCCCCTATATATATCTGCTGGTGTATGCTGGAGGACAACGAGGGCGTTGTCCGTTTTGGTTTGGGGAGGGTAATGCATCCTTTGAGTTTGCATTTGCATTTGTTTTGCATTCACGTTTCCATTTTCTGATTGCATTGTATTCATTTATTTCAAAAAATCAAAAAATTCAGAAAAAATATAGAAAATTTCAAAAAATATATTCACGTTTATTTTGCATATAGGTTGAGTCGGAACGGTCGATTTCCGTGATGATATTGCACTATAACTTGTCATTTTTACTTGAGCCTTGCACTTTATTGACAGTTATTAGCTTAGTCTTACGCATATCTACGAGTTTTTGTTCAAAATTAGCTGACTGTGTAGACTTGACCTGATAAATTGGCAACCTACTTCACAATTTATGAGATTTAGAGCCATATAACTGGTGACATTCATGTCCAGTTTACATAGGAATTGAGAGTAGTACTCCTTGCATAACATGTTTATCATTTTTGCACATTTATGAAATTCGATTTCTTGTCATTTGCATACATTCGGGTTTGTGGTCGGTCTCACATGCAGGGAGGTGCTTGCAAATTTCCCCTTTCTTTCATTTTTCACCCATTTAGCTCCACTTAAGCCAAATTTAGCCTTTTTTACCCATTAGCTACACCCATAATTAAGCATGCCTTGTCAAGATAGTTTAGTGTGACTATTGTGGTATCTTTATCCATGTTGCGAGTTTGGCTCGGTTGTTTATATGATTGGAGTTGGTAGGAAAATGAGGAAGGATGAGAAAATGAAAAAGAGAACAAAAAAAAAAAAAAAAAAACGTGCGATTGAAAAATAAAATAAAAAATTCGAGAAAAAGTGTGAAATCACACGTGAAACCAAAAGAAGAAAAAATTTGAAAAAGTTAGTTGGAATTGAAAATGGGACCGTATTAAAAGTTTGTGACGGTCTACTCCTTTGTTCTTATTCATATATTTTTGAGGAGATAGTGTATTTGGTTAGTGAGATATGTGCCAATGAAGGGCACTTGTGCTTTATTTTCAGTCAGTTGAGATTCGGATGGTCTTATATGGTCTTGTTTAGGAACTAGCTTGACGCTTTACCTTCACATTCCCATAATTTGTTTTGCCCTTTCTCACCTGAGCCTCACTTTCCCATACTATTTGTAAGCCCTCGGCTGTGACGGACATTGTTGGTTGGAGTGTATGCATAGTACTTGAATCGTCTATCATTTTTGTTGCATGCGTGTTATGTAGGTCGCAGTTTAGGTGAGTGATTGTTTCTCTTTCTCTCCTATACATATATTTCACCCTTTGCTTCATGAGAGAAGAGTGACCATGTGAGAGTCCGATTTTGTTGGTCTTGCAAGGTCGATAGGTCAGCTTTATTTATGGATATCTTATAACTCGTTTGCGTATTGAATGTTGTGGCAATGACTGTTAATTTTTGTTTGCATTAAATTGGTTCAAGTAGACAAGTTATAGCTAGCTCTGAGTTTTCATTTCCGTTCCATTAGTTTGCATTTAGTTTACTCTAGGACGAGTAAAGGTTCGGTTTGGGGAGATTTGATACGTGCAATTTATATAGTCTTTTTAGTCTTTTATTGCACGCATTTCTATGCCTTTTGTATCGTCATGTATTGCAAAATGCCCCGAATTGGCTACTTCGGTTTGTTTTGTCGAATTTGCAGAAATGAACCTGAAAGTGGTGAAACCGCGCCTTATTCGTACTATTTAGCATACATTATGAGGAGACGGAAATGTTAGAGCAAGAGATATGCCTTGGAGTGCGTGAAGGAAGGTCAAGGGAGCGGTCAAAGACAACTTAGAGACTGACTTGAAGGAAAAGCACTCGATCGAGAAGATTTATGGTTCGATCGAGTGGATTGGGTGGACGAGAGGTCGATCGAGTGATTACATATGCTCGATCGAAATGCTGACTGTTGGAGTTCCTCGATCGCGAGCTTTATTTGCTCGATCGAGAGGAAATGCTGGAGAAGACCTAGATCGAGTGGTCTGAAATCACTCGATCGAGTGATTTGCTATTCTATGCGGACTTTAGTGACCCGTGTTAGTTTTATTTTGCTAAGTTTTATTTTCCTATTTAAGCAGACGTTAACTAGGTCATTAGGACGCTTTAGTATGCTTATCAACTCTTATACTCTTTTCATACTTTTCACTGTTGAAACTCTTAATTACTCTTCCTCTTTCCTTTAATCTCTTACTTTCGCTAGTGGATTGATCTTTACGCCGGATTGCTATAGATTGTAATCATTCTTTCTTCCTTAATCTTAATACTATTTACTTTGTTTGCTTTAATCTTTGTTCTTTCTTTATTATTTCTGCCCTAATCTCGTTTATGCTTAATTATTATTGTTTCATCGTGTCTCTGATTAGCATACTTATCATTATTATTGTTGACACCATTAATATTATAAGTAGCTAATTCCTTAATGTCGGAAATAGGGAATCCATGGTAGGATTGTGACGATGTAGCAAATAGACTAGATAATTTACATGTGAGAATCTGTTCCCATAGTAATTTAACTGTAACATCAATTTAGTTGAGTGCACGCTTGTAAATTACATTAATCTGGTTAATTTTACTCCTGGATCGGAAGATTGGATTAAATAGACCTGCTATGAACAGTAGACTACCCTAATGAGGACGGAAGTTAAATTAGTGGAATTCTATGATAGAAAATGGACCGGAAGGACCTTTCCTGTATCCCTCTCACAGTAGATTGTCTAGGCTATTTGCAGCTGAGTCGATAGACTACCATGGTGAACCGAAATCCTGGCATACTTTCTCTTATTTGATCATCTTTATCACATTTTCTACTTTTATTGCTCTTGTTTAATTTCTCTTCCCCTTAATCTTTTAGTAGTTTAGAAATCAAAATCAAAACCCCCATTTTGTGATTTAAATAGACGGACCTTAGACATATATCTTGCCTCCCTGTGGAGAATCGACCCTACTTATCACTAGCTTCCGTTAATATATTTAGGTTTATTTTTGGTACACAAACGACAGTATTAACGTGCATTGGTATATGAGTATAAAGCTAACGTATTACTTACTTCATTTCGGAACCATTTCGGAAAACTTTTGTCATGTTTGCTCAAAACATCATCAGAGGACGTGACATCAGGAAATGTGAGTTTGATATGTGTCTCAAATTCCCTATATGTACCAAAAAAATGTTTTAATTATGTATTACCTATAATTTTGATCTAATTTGATAATTAAAAATGTATTGAGTAACGACGAAGGTAGATGGCAATTTCAGTCCTCAAATCCTCTGTCATACACTTGAAAACCATGGCTGTGAAGTTGAAGTTTTCTGAAGATGGTTGTGTAATTTGAAGAACTAAAGCCGTGTAATTGTTTTTTAACTTCAGCAGTGTTTTTTTTTTTGGATTCTTGTAATTTATGGACCTGTAAAGTTTATTTTTGTTCCTTTGTTATTGAATGAGCAGCTTAATGTAAGGTGAGAACCAAGAGTGACTATGTATCCAGCTAATTTGAACTGACATTTTTTGGGGGGGAAATTAAGTCCCACTTGTTTTGGTGGGGTTTTTGAAGTATTGAAATTTTTGGTGGGAAATTTAGAGGCTAAGTAGTTCACTAATTCAAATTACTTTATGGACAAAAATTTCTTTCATCCCATTTCCCATTGTACTTTTATTAATTCTTTATAATTTTCTTAAGACTTGTGCAAAGTGTACTATGGTAGATTGGAGTTGAATGGAGGAAGTACTTTTCATAAGACTCTAAAAATTTTCCACAATTCCTTAGCACATAAAAATGAGCTTCTTCATACTCTTTCTCACCCAAGTACCTCTGAATACATTTCCCGGTTGTAATTCCCATGTCATCATTGAATAACTCAGGTAATTTTGAATCTAGCTCGTCATCGGAATTCACACCAACATCTAAGTCTTTCGCTTTTGTGTCAATGTGACTTTCGAAATATAGGGAACAGAAATTTGCAATTTCCTCTAATAAAAAAGAATTGCATATGGAACCCTCCACCCGAGCTTTGTTGCCAGTCTTTCTTTTTATATGATTAAGAAATATCTCAAATGGATACATCCATCGATATTGAACAAGTCCTCCAACCTTCGCTTCATAAGGTAAGTGAACAGGCAAATGCTCCATGGAATTGAAGAAAGACAGGGGAAATATCTTCTCTAACTTGCATATTATCTCCGCAATGTTTAACTCTAGACGTTCCATAGAATCAAATCTAATCGTAGAAGCACACATGTCTCTAAAATATTGGCTTATCTCAGTTATTGCATTCCAAGAACTAGTCGGGAGCAACTCTTTCAAGGCAACAGGGAGTAGCCATTCCATAAAGACATGAAAATCATGACTTTTCATGGAATGCAACACCATATTTTTATGGAAAACACACCGACTCAAATCTGAAGCATAACCATCGGGGAATTTCAAATTAGCAACCCATTCACATAGAGCCTTTTTCTCCGCAGTTTCTAAAACAAACCTAGATGATATGGGCCATTTATAACAAAGTTCATTAAAGTCGAGTTTATCCTTAAGGCCAAATTTAGTTTTACCTGGTACATCCATCATCGTGTTGATAAGCTGTTCAAAAATGTTTTTCTCAATGTGCATAACGTCTAAGTTGTGTCGAATCAACAACGTTTTCTAGTAAGGAAGTTCCCAGAATGTGCTTTGTTTCCACCAATCTCCATTCTTGTCTTTCAATCTTTTCAACTCTTGATCAGAAGCATCAACTATTTTTGGCGAGTCTCTTACGGAATCCCACACTTCATCACCCGTTAATTTCGATGCGGCTATGCGACTCTCAGTTTTTCTGTTCTTTAGAAAATGCTTACAATTGTTGCGGAAAGCATGATCAGGTCTTAAGAATTCACGGTGACAATCGAACCAACAAACCTTTTTGCTATTTTAAGCCAAAAAGATCTATGTTCTTTTTTTTTACAATAAGGACAAGCACGGTACCCACTTGTGAACCAACCGGATAGCATTCTATATGCCGGGAAATCATTGATCGTCCACATTAATGCAGCCTTTAATTGAAAAATTTGTTTCCTAGAAACATCGTAGGTGTTCACGCCGCTTTCCCAAAGTTCTTTCAACTCTTTGATCAACGGTTGCAGGTACACATCCAAATTTGTCTTAAGGTTCTTAGGACCTGGAACGAGTAGAGATAAGAACATAAATTGTCTCTTCATGCATAACCAAGGAGGTAAGTTGTACGGAGTGACGATCACGGGCCACATGAGTAATTCTTCCCAAATTTCCCATAAGGGCTAAATCCATCTGTACACAAACCCAGCCGAACATTACGAGGCTCACTTGGAAATTCTGGATGCTCTATATCGAAATATTTCCACGCTTCTCCATCACTTGGGTGTGCTATTATCCCTCTTTCTCTTAATCGAGAGTTTCTATGATGTCAACTCATCTCACCTGCTATGTGCTTGCTTGAATATAATCGTTGTAACCTTGGCGCAAACGGGAAATAAGTTAACGGTTTACAAGGAATTCGCCTCCCACTTGAATTTTTTGTACTTTTATGCCAAGATGCATGACACTTTGTATACTCCTCAAGATTAGCATTTTCCTCCCAGAAAAGTATGCATCCAGTAGGACATGCATCGATCTTCTCATGGGGTAGCTGGAGTCCCTTAAGCACATTCTTAGTCTCATTAAAATTGCACGCCGTTTCATTATTCTTTGGAATAATGTCACCTACGAATGACACAAACCCATTCGCGCATCTAATAGATATGTTGTTCTCACATTTGAGTGCTACCAACCTAGCTGCCGCTTGCAGCAATCTCATATTACTTCCCTCATACACTGGTTGTTCGGCTTTTTCTAGCATTTTATAGAAGGAAGAAACTAGGGGGTTTGCGGTTTCATAACGCACTTCGTCATCGCTAAGGTCGTCGGGATTGGGTTGCTCCTCCAATATTTGATCAACATATCCACTACAAGAATTTTTTGCTCGGGCGACTAGATTAAGCGACTGAACAGTATAGTCGCCTATTTGGCGACCAAAAAAAAATCGGGCGACTGATAGTTGTCGCTAAATTAGCGACTGCGTAATATCCGTACAATAATAGAGATTGGCGACTAAAAATAACAAAATAGCGACCATTTTTAGTCGCCATTTTGGCGACCGGACCATATCCGTCGCCCATTTCAGTCGCTTATCTCAAATATTAGATCCCACCTCCCCCACATATTACCCAAAGTCCAACCTCCCCCACATATTACCCAAAGTCCAAATAAATTATACTCCTTAGTCGGTACCTCCTTCATCTCCCTTTTTCTTATCTTTTTACACTACCAAATCTCCATTTTTCTCATTTTTATAAATTCATACTCTTCAAATCCCCCTTTCTCATTTTTTACTTTATACTTTACCAAATCTCCCTTTCTCTCATCTTTTTACTTCACCAAAACGATTTTAATGAAAAACTTATTGTGGTAGTAAGAGATGGCAAAGATCGGCGACAACCACGGGATGACGACAACGGTGATGGTGGCGCGGGAAGAGGCTCTAGAGGAAAGAGAAGAGGCGAGAAAATTGTTATTTACATTACAATTCAAAAATTATTGTGGTAGTAATTTGGTTTTTTTTGTGTTATTCTAAATTGTTGTAAATATTGAAGTTGTTGGTAGTTTTTATGTTCTTGATTGTAATATAAATTTATTTATGTTTTAATGAAATGAGCAGATCTTTGGCTCTTTTTATTAATGGAATGGTTTTGTTTAGCTTTCTAATTGTGTCACTGAATTGTTACTTTTTTGGTTTAGCTTACCATAGAAATCAAATGGAATGGCAGTAACTTTTTTGGGTTTAGCTTTCTAATGGAATAGCAGTAACTTTTTTTTTTTATTTAATATGAAAATGGTGACGGATGACGTGGCAGTCGCCAAATTGGCGACAGAATTGAACGAAATGGCGACAGAAATCGGTCGTCGAATTTGGCGACGAAATTTATGTGTCAGTCGGCAAATTGGCGACGGAAATCGGTCGCCCGAGTCAATTTAGGCGACTACGTCTTGCGACTACTGCATGGCGACTGCTTTCGGTCGCCAATTTACTTTTAGCGACTAAAATCGGTCGCCTATTTTGGTCGTCCGAGACTGAAATTCTTGTAGTGTATCACGTAATGCATTTTCCACGAGCTCCCGGTAAGGATTCTCACTAACTACGATACTACTTGAACTTCCTTTGGTAGGCAGTTCCTCACCGTGATACGTCCATACATAGTAATTATCGGCAAAACCATTCGACCAAAGATGATCGTGAACTTCTTTCTTCCCTTTAAAAGCTCTGTTATTGTATTTCTTACATGGACACCTTATTTCATAAAAACTTTTATACATACTAATTTGTTCCGCGAATTCAATAAACTTTATCACCATCTATTAAAATTCACGCTTGGGTTTCTTTTTTCGTCTAATCTTTCATACACCCACTGTCGTTCTAATTTTTTCATGTTTTTATGTATCTACAATTCAATTTGTTTGTATATATGTAAAAAAAACAAAACAATAATAATCAAGAATAATATACTACTAAATAAACATTATCACCAACAAATAATAACTATTGTTAACAAGTAATCTTTCTTTTTTTGAATTGGGTCCTTATCACTCCAACCTAAACCCATCAATGTATGTTTCAAGACACTAGCAAACATGCACTTGTGATTTATTAATGAAGAAAAAATTCGGCAACAATTCCCCTAAGTTCTCCAAATACCCAATGTATAATAAATAATTACTCCACATATGCATTCAGAGAACATTAAAGGAATTGTCACCGAGCTCTTTCCTCATTAACAAATCACAAGTACATGTTTACTACCTAAGTGACTTGAAACCTACAAAAACCGTCCCAAAACGGGGACTATTCAAAAATTACTCCTAATGAATAATTTTTAAACGGGTACTAGGTCAATATGAACAATAATTTCAATAATACTAAAGACAAAACATGCAACAATGTCAATTAACAAAAACTAACTAACAATCTACATTTTAATTAACATTAACATTCCACAAAATTTTCACAACATCAACATTTAAACAAAAATGGCTTCTATCCTATGTCAACATGCATCAACACCAACATTAATTTCAACATCAATCACAAAAATGGCTTCTAACCTAAGTCAATTAACCTAATAAACTTAATTAAACAAAAATTAATTTTAAAGAGATTAAAAAATTACCTAATTAATAAATAAATAAATAAAAGGAAGGGTGATGAAGAAAGTGGCGGCGGATGGCAGTGGTGACGGGCGGCGCTGGCGGCGGCGCTGGAGGGCTACAAAAAGAAAAACAATAAAGAGAAGAAGAGGAAAAGGAAAAGGAAAGTGAAGAGAGAAAGGACATACCTAGGGCGGAGATGGTGGTGTAGATGACGGCGGTCGGAAGGAGAGGAGGGTGGTAGTGGTGGTGATGGTGGTGTCAGATTTTGGGTTAGGTTTGGGTGAAAAATTGATTTGGGGGAAATGTTGTGCGATAGAATGATGGGAGATTTCGCGTCTGTTTTTTAGATTAAAAAAAAGGCCTGGCGGAATTTCCATCACGAGAGTCAATATTGTGTTTACTTTCCTGACGGAATTTCCCTCAGGACTTTTCAAAACACGGGTTCCTGACGGTATTTCCTTCAGGAGTTTTCTCTCAATTATTGGCCTATGCCCATTTCTGGGAAAGGAAAGTCCTGGCGGAAATACCGTCAGGAACCCGTGTTTTGAAAAGTCCTGACGGAATTTCCGTCAGGAAAGTCAGCACAATTTTGATTTTCCTGACGGATATTCCGTCAAGACTTTGTTTCAATAATTGAGTTTTACCTGGTTCTGGGAAGGGGAGGTCTGACGGGATTTCCGTCAGTAATGATGACTAATTGACGGATAATCCGTCAGAAATCCATCAGGCTGTGATGGCGCCATTGCTTTTTTCAACGCACCAGTAACCTATGACGGAGTCTGACGGAATGTCCGTCAGTATTTTTACTGACGGATAATCCGTCGGTATTCCGTCAGTTTCCCGAATTATCTGACGGTTTGGAAAATCTGTCAGAATTACCGTCAGTTTCCCGCGTTATTTTTGTAGTGAGACCCGGTACTTTTGGGCGTGTCCCGGTACCTATTTTTTGTTATCGGTATGTCTGGGCGTGTCCCAGTACCAGTGTGGTTGTCGGTAAGTCTGGGCATGTCCCGGTACCGTGGTGGTGGTTGTTGATGGTGCTTCTTTTATATCATAGTTATGTTGTATGTTTACACACTCGACTCGAGTCACACTGTGTTATTTCGTAATCCCCAACTTGATTATTAATCATTTAATCCCTTGTTTTTATTTTTAATTAATAGACATCAAGGTGGAAGGACACACAAAGATGATTAACGGTCCACCAAAATGTAATGTTTAATACTTTTCGTATCTTGGTGTATATAGACGACTCCTTTACTCCGCCTTGCCGACTTCCATTTGTATATACGTCGTCTCACTTGATATTTCAACCAAACTCATAGGTTAACGACTACTTGTTATTTTATGTTTGTGCAGCTTTGTGGATAGATGATAAAACGTGCACTTTCCGCATTTAAGGTCAGATCTTTTTTTTTAAGTTTTCTTTTTAACTTCTTCATGATCATATCTACAATGCTAAATTGTTTTCTATTTTTTTCATTAAGTTTGAGTTTTATTCAGGAAAAAAGAGTCATTGATTATACCTGAATCGATGATGATGTTGGAATATGTGTCCTCCGACAATAGTGCGATCACAACTGTCGATCATGATGATCACATGTTTAAGTCTCATTTTAAAGAATACAATTGGGAAGTAATATTTTACTGTCAACTGGTCCACACATATCGGTAATGATTGGCTGACTAGAGTTTGACATTACTATCGTGCGACGGTGGTGATCAGTTGATCCCCTTAGGTCATACCTAAAGGAAAATACTCTTAATTGATCATTTAATTGATCGTATGACGATACGGGTTAATTAAATTATTTAAAATTGACGGACGATTTTGGAAGTAATATTTACGTGTCTCATTGTAATTTGATTAAATAAGATACGGTCTAAGTAATCGAATTGTTTCATTACTTAGATGAAATTATTGTTTAAGGAAACAATTTCATTTGAATGAATAAATTATTATAAATACAAGATGTTGTGATTTATAATTGGTAAATTATTTTGGTACAAGTAATTATGAATTACTAAGTCGATTTTGTATATGACGTATTTTTATTAATGCGTTGATTTTTAATATGATAAAAATACATAACATTTTCACATGACATGTTACATGTGACAAATTGACAAAATAATGTGTAAAATGGATTTACCATTTTACACTAAATGGACCGAAATAATGGGAAGTATTAGGGTATATATTATGTTAATTATGTTAGTGGTAAGCATAATGATGTTAGCCTAATACTAGCCATGCATACCTACACAATCTTGTGAAGACCACATTGTGCATGCATTGGCCATTCTCTCCCTCCCATACCCGGTTTTTCCACCCCACATGCAAAGAGTTTTTGTCTTATTTTTGCATATAGACTACTCTTGGAAAAACTATTATTCATTCATTCATTTTTGCATCTAAAACAAGTTTTTAGAAAGATAAAAATCCTACTCTATTCTTCCTCCTCTTAACCGAAAAATAAGAGAACATAAATAAAGATTTTGGGTCAATTTTATTTAAAGATTAATATTGTTCTAGTAATAATAATATTAATTTGTTAAGAGTATTTCTTGGGTATTATTCCTTGGGAAGGATTCTATACTTGAATCCTTTGTTCATCCATTTAAGGAGAGCTCAAGAACAAGAGAGTAGGAGAACTCTCTTGTACCCTTTGATCCGAAAATCAATGTAAGAATGAAGATTTCTTCCTTATTTTACTTATTGTTAGCATGCATAAGATCACCTTTTAATTTTATGACTAAATTAAAATAAAACATATATGAATATGTTGATTAAAGAGATCTAGATTTCTAACAGATGAGATTGTCACTACAAAAGTGAGGTACCAAGAAACTATTGTAAGTGTTTACTCTACTAACTAGTGAAAAAAAAAGTCATACAAAATGAATTTATTTGTATATAAATTGTGCTTTTTCCCTTAAAATTTGAATTTATTTGGAGCTGCATGTTAGGCATGGGCGGCTGCAAAAAACTTGCGCGCAGCCATAATACTTGCGGGTATCAAACCTCCCGAACTTTCTCCACAATATTTAGTAAATAATATCTATCATGAAAGAACATGTTGCCGTGGTGGTCAAACTATTTTGGCCTTACAGTGGATTGTTGAAAATGGAATATGGATATTCATATTCCCCCTTACAAAGTTAAAAAAAATCTTTAAAGGCAGCTAAACGGCCAAAGGTTAGCATAGATTCTCATTTGCAGGATGCTGCAAAACCTAGTGGTGAAATCTCCAGTGAAAAAGAAAATGATGAACATACGGTTTTATTAGTGGCATGAGGTCACATAATTCCGCATGGCTAGCCGGGCATTCGGGCTTAGTTTTGGTTGATAAATAATCAATGGACAAAATATCGGAGAGAATATATTATATATAATTCATCGCTTATCAATCTTAAGAGACGGCTTCATATGGATGAAAGTAATTTTGTTTGGTTTTACTCCCCATTGGTGTCATTAATGAAAGAGTTAGACGTTTGTTTTTTAATTTTTATATATTACGTTATTTACTTTTTTTTTTTAGAATTTTTGTTCAAAGGCGTATCATCAATATAATTCACAACTAGTTCTATTACCCGTAAAATCAACAAAGTTAACTATTTTGTCATGTTGATGGTATTATGCAAACCCGGATTTTCGGTTGCAGTGAGCCCTGATGACAAAAGAGACTCGTAAGGAAAAAAAAATTATTAATCAATACGTATATTGACGTAATATATGATCAAAGTATATTTTCCACAATTTACTGAACGTTGGCCATATATTATTAGTATTTTGCCACGAATATTGTTATGTTTATTAATATTTTGTCACGATGATTGTTATTATTATTATTGTGTTTCATTTTTTTTAGCTACGTAATTAACTTAATCTAAAAGAACTTTTTCAAAATATAAATTTTTATTTTTATTTGTGAAATATAATTCAAATTAGATTGAATGGTTAACAAACTTTTGAAAGATTGTGATGAGAATTATAAACGATGAAAAATAAATGATGATTTTGTCCGTAAAATTTATTTAAAAAATAAAATCCCAAAATTTATTTAGTTTTCTTTTGATATTTAATTTACTTTTAGAATGAAAAGCCAAATTTTAATGAAAAGTTAAAATTTAATGATTGTATTTAATGATACAAATTTTTTCAACACTTTTTTTTTCTAAATAAATACATGATATATTTCGCTAAAATTCTCTAAAAAGAAAATGATGTAATGTAATGCTTTATCAATTTTTTTTTATTATATACTAGTTTTGTTGTCGTGCAATGTAGGGGTAAGTATAGGTTTTCTTATTAAAATTTAGACGCTCATCTTAATACTGAAAAGTGAACACTAATAGTATTTGTGTAACTATGCAATTGATCGCAAGATTGAGGTACTATAATATTATCAAGAGTTAAGGGTAAGATAAGGACCCGAACTTTGATTTTTTTTCCAGGTAAAGACCTGTACTTTGATATTTTCCAGTTAAGGACTCAATAGCTAGGCTTTTTCGTTACCAATTCCGTTACATTTCCCTAAAACAAAAATGTTTTCCTGGAAAAGCTATGGATTGTAAAGAATCCTGCTCATTAACGTTTCAACAAACGTTGATTTTTTATTTTTTCTTCCTACAAACTCATGGCTCCAAAGTATAAAAACTTTTCAATTAATACAAATCCAACTCTCTCAAAATCTTCAAGAATTTGCACAATCACATCAAAATCATATTGTCGAACGTCGCCATATGATATGATTATCATGGCGGCACTTGCAACGTTGTTCAAGAATTTGATGTGCACAGGGCATCCGTTTGTTTTTCACATCCTTTTATCTATTGATTTGGATATAATTTCGAAAATCTTTGGCAAATCTGAATCAATTTGGTGTTACCCAATTTAATGGAAGCACCTCTATACTATGCTTCTTTCCTCATAATCTAAATTCTAACCTTTGTAGGATGCACTTACTTATTTTCAGTTTGTCATGATCCCTTCAATTTTCAAAGGATGAAATGGTTCATGTGTTAGTGTGGTGTAATAATGTAAACATCTATTTCTAGGTTTGTGTGGACGCTTAGGTATTTTATAATTTTGTACGAGTATGAAATATCAAAGTGATTTGTTTTTCATCAAGAATTGGCAATGGTATACTTGGCTCATGGCTTTTGAAATTGGATGTCAGTTGGAAAATTCAACCTTATTTGATGCTCCGAACTTCCTCTTATTACTACTTCTCTCAAATTGTGTGTATTTTAAAGCACAAACTTATTCATCATGTGATTAATTTTTGTATTAAGTTTTAGGTATTATCTGCTTGCGCACATCTGTTGGCTATAGTTAAGTATTTATACTTCTTGCTCTCGAAGGTTGGCATGAGTGAAATACCCGACGGTGTTAAAGGGAGATCCTTAACTATAAAGTCTGAAAGTTCAGCTCCTTAATTGGAAAAAAAATCCAAAGTTAAGGTCCTTATATTTAATTAATCAACATAATTAATTGATCAACATTTTTCTTATATTATGTTTTCACTCATAGCATTTACTTCAAATTTAAAGGGTTAGTTTGTTTATTTCATTATCAACTACGAAGTATACGTTGTGATTCCATAAGCCATTAGTTTTTCTGTTTTTTTCTTTTCAGCTACACTATTAACATTTGCTTAAGTTCAGTTTTATTTTAAATGGTTACTCAACAATAGTTGTTTGGTGATATCTATGTCTTGATTATTTTCCGAAATTGTGTTGGCTGAGAGCGGTTGGTTTAAAAATTACTAACTTTTTCAAGTCACATTTTTATTTGAATGGGCTTATGTTGTATTGTTGATATTTATTTGTTTGCGTCCTGAACGGTGAAGGGTGGTAGTACGGTGGATCGTAAATGATTGATTAGCGATGTAGAGATCAAGTAGAGCTTTTCTGCAAAGCAAATCATTAGAGAAAGTTGTGGTTAAAAATCGTATATATCAAGATTAATAAGGTGTGATTAAGAGAATAAATTTTGGTAACCCGATTAAGTCGACCTTCTGTTTGGGGATGGTCTAATGGAGGAGTTAAGAAGGTGGAGAGTTGTGCAAATTTTTTCTACATGTTTGATCGATTTAACAAAGCAATAGGCTGCCACATGGCACTCAACAAACTACTCAAATAGCCTTTTTATATTATTGTATAAATAAAAAACCGTCTTATCAAAGTTTTTGTGAACGGGAATTCGGGAAATAACAATACCTTTTATTTATTTTTTCCAAACACCGCTACGGCTAGGTGGGCTACGGTGAGTTTCTTCCTATAATTTCAAACCGGTGATGTAGCAAATTACCCTCATAACTTATGAACTATGTGTAAACCAGCCCTATAAGTTTCACTTGTAGCAAACTAACCCCATAACTTTCCGAAAATTTGCAATTAAGCACACATCAATTTTTTTACCAATTTTTTTAACTAAAATTTATTGTTTTCTATTATAAAAATTATTATAAATATATTTCTTAAATACTTAAATATAATATTTACATATTCAACTAAAAATGCGAAGCAAGTTTAATATAAACAAAAATTTGGTAATGTAATTTTTCATTGTAACATCATTAACAATTCTCATATTATGAACATTGTTCACCAAAAAAAAAAAATTGAACATGTTTTTTAATAATAAAAAATTTTAAGATTAAAATCTAATCAATAATTTTGATTTTCAATCATCGTAAAATATTTAAATAGCGAATTTTATTCTTAAAAATAAAATATGTGCTTAATTACACATTAAGAGAAACTTATAAATTTATGGGATTTTCCCATCTATACCCCCGTGGTTTTCACTTTTCCCAACTGTACCCACGCGTATCAGAGATTACTAATTGTACCCCTAAGCTTCGCTAATGGCTCCCAACCGTGGCTAATCTCCAATTTTCCGTCAAATGATGTTGTTAATTGCCAACATGGCACGCTTAATGTGCCAACATGACATGACTTGGCTGCCAACATGGCATTACTAAAACCCCTTCTACCATTCACTAGTCATACCCTTAATTTCATTATATTGACGGTTTTTCTTATTTATCGTCTCACTCACGCTTTATCGACTTTTAATTATTTGTAATGTCCCGCCTTATTCACACTCACCAACCTCTTCACTTTATCCCATTCCTCAACCCAAACCGCCTCCTACCTTGCTCTGCTGCCCCCACGTCTGTCAGCCTCCGTGGGTCCGTGCCACACTCGTCGCTCACTGATGCGACGCACATCTCTGCCGGACACCGTTCTTCCGTTGCTGATCTGTACCTCTCCACCCGATGTCGACACCAGCCATTGCGTCCCCTGCTGCGACGCAATCCACTATCGCGCTCCTTATTCGCTCACTGTTGCGGCGTCTTTCTCAGGTACCCTTGAAACCCTAACCCCCAAATCCATGTTATTTATTGTGTGAAGCTATTGGGGTGCTGGATGCTGCGATTAAGGATTTAGGCTCAATAACGATGTGAAGTCGGGTTTCTGAGTTTGAATAAGACTGAGTTAGAGGGTGGTTTGAAGAGGATTTGGGCGAAATTTTCTGGATTTAATTAGATCGATTTTGATTCGGAATTTGAAAATAATAAGGGTAGTTTGGTCATTGCAAATAATTAAAAGTCGATAAAACGTAATTGAGACGATAAATAAGAAAAACCGTCAATATAATGCCATGTAAGCAGCGATGTTGGCATAAGGCGTGTCATGGTAGCACTTAACGGCCAAAACAAACGGAGTAGCCAAGTTTAGTCACGGTTGGGAACCATTAGTTAAGCTTAGGGGTATAATTAGTAATCTATGATACGTGAGGGTACAGTTGGGAAAAGTGAAAACCACGGGGGTACAGATGGGAAAAACCCTAAATTTATTTACTACACTTATAAGTTAAGAAGTTTGATGGCACGTCGGCCCTGTTTGGTAAACAACGGATTAATATTAGCAGAAGCAGATTTAGAAAGCAGATTTGACTAACATAATGATTTAGCGGGTTTGACTATCAGATTTATTTAGCAGAATTGTTTTAGAGGTGTTTGGTAATTGACAGTTTTAGATTAGCAGATTGTTTAGATTCTTTGTAAAATGACAAATAAGGATATGAATAAATTATTTATTAAATATATAAAAGGAAGGTTAATATTTTTTAAGGGGGGGGGGGGGGGGGGGGGTAAATAAGACAATATTTTTTCTTTCTAATCCGCTAACCTAATATGCTAGTAGAAGCAGCATATTGCAAAATAGCATATTGGACCTCAATATGCTATTTCAATATGCCATTAACCAAACGCTCTAAATAGCATATTCGTAAGTCAAACATGCTAAACCTCTCCAATATGCTGAAATTTGGCCAATATGTCATTTACCAAACATAGCCGTAGTATAGCACATAGTATCAAAGTTAGGGACAAGGATCCTCTCCATTACATTTTGGTCCATTTCCCCTCACAAGGATTATTCTATTATATATTCCACTCCACCCATTTACCTTTTCTTTCTCAAATAAATCTACAACCATCCGATCGAGCCAAGAATTAATCCGGACCATTGAAAAGTAATGGACCTCCATTTCTTTTTGATAAATGGAGAGGATCCTTAGGCCCTGTTCTTTTGGACTTAATTTCAGTTCTAATAAGTTCGATTCGATTCGATTCACTCCATTCGATTGATTCACTCAATTCGATTCGATTCGATTCGATTGATTGATCGATTCAGATCAGTTCAGTTCATTTCAGTTCAGTTCATATTAGTTTATTTCAACATTACTATTATTATTCTTATTGATATCATTATTATTTTTATATTAATGTATTTACTATTGTTATTGTTATTATTATTATTATTATTATATTATTTTTATATTTATTATATTATTATTATATTTATTAATAATTAATTCGTATTATTTATATTATTATATTTATATTTAATACATTTATTATTATTATTATATTATATTTATTATTTTATTAATATATTTATTATTATTAATATTATTCATAACATATTTATTATCATTATTATATTTAATATTATTATATTAATAATTTATTATTTAATATTTATTATTTTATTAATATACTCATTATTATTAATATTATTAATCACATATTTATTATTATTTTTATTATATTTAATATTATTATGTTAATAAGTTATTATATTAGACCTATTATTATTATTATTATTATTTATTTTTTAGTTATTATTATTAATATATTATATTATTAATAATAATGTTATCATTTATATTACAAATATATTATTATTATTACTATATTTATTATTATTACTATATTTATTATTATTACTATATTTTATTTTTTATATATCTTATTAGATTATATTAATATATTATTATTATTAATGAATAATATTATAATAATATTTATTATTATTATTGGTATTATTTTTATTATTATTATAATCTTTTTATTATTATTTCGATTGATTGATTGAACCATTGATTCAGATTCATTGATTCAGTTCATTCAGCTCCATTAAGTTCGATTCGATTCATTCACTCCATTCATTCAATTGATTCATTCGATTCATTCGATAATTTGATCCAAAAGAATAGCGCTTACTCCAAAGTTAGGGGGTGAGTTGCTGCTATATTTCCCAATTTCAAACTCAAAAACTTCCCTCCATCCATTTCATGTTTTTTTTTATTTCATAAACGTAACACATCTCTTTCAGAGTTTCAGGAGACCAAAAAGCTCCTCCATTTTAACTCAAATCTCCCCAAATTCACACTAAAAATGGCGCCTCATATCCCTAAACCTCTTCAAAGACCCCCAAAACCTCAAAATCAACAACCACAAAAGCCCCAAATTCCTCCAAACCCTACCATCAAGCGCAATTGGTCCCTCGCCGATTTCGAGATCGGTAAACCTCTCGGCAAGGGCAAATTTGGTCGAGTTTACCTCGCTCGCGAAATCAAGGTTCGATTACTAAACAATTTCTCATATTATTACCCTTAATTTCGCTAATTATCGTTCTTAATAATTTGTGTTTTCGTAATTAATTGATTGATTGCACAGAGTAAGTACATTGTAGCGATCAAGGTGATTTTCAAGGAACAGATTGAGAAATACAAGCTACATCATCAAATGAGGAGAGAAATGGAGATTCAAATGAGTTTACGCCATCCCAATGTTCTTCGTCTTTTCGGTTGGTTTCATGATTCTGACAGGATTTTTTTGATTCTCGAGTATGCTTTCGGTGGTGAGCTTTACAAGGAGCTTCGTCGTTCCGGTTTTCTTCCTGAAAACCAGGCTGCAACGGTATAATTTCTGAAATTTTGGAGTTTGTTTGCTGTGTTTCATTGTAGTTAACCTAAAGAAATGAAATTAAGTGCATTTAATTGCCAACGCTAATTAAGAAGCTCGGTTCGATGATTTTGATGTCGTAATTGTTGTTAATTGTACTGAACTTTGCTGTATTTTATTGTACTTAGGTAAAACAAGTTATAATTAGCCCCGAAAATTGTACTCTAGAATCGCCAATGTGTGAAGAAATTCAGTATAACTTTTTGGTGTTGCGTTGTTTTCGTCATCTGCTTTATTTACGCTCTAGAACTTAGTTTGCTATATATTGTGGGGATTTACTGCACGCTGTAATTTGTTGTGCTTTCTGTAACCTTATTGCTTAACTTCCATGCAGTTTCTTGTAATAAGTCAAAACATCTGCAACTTAGTGCTAGAAAGTAGAAAGTATACTCTAAAATAAATTGGTAATGTAATTGAAGTTCAGTGTGATAACTTTGATGCTTTTGCATTAAAACCATTTCCTGTCACCGTTATTTGTTGATCAGAAACTTGTTTTATGAACTATCTCGTCGGTTATAAATTTTGATACGTGAACAATATAATAGCGCTACAGTTGTAGGTGTTGTATGTTTTGAGACGGGTGATTTAAACTATGAAATGAGTTATCGAAGTGTAAATTTTGATTCATGAACAATACAATCGAGCTACTGTCGACTGTCGTAGGTGTTTTAAGTGAAGTGGTTGAAAGTGGCTATTTAAATTTAAACTATGAAATGATAACTTAGGCATTTTGCTTTTATAAACCAGCTTGTTAAGAGGAAGGGAGTGTGAACGAAGTGAGTCTCACTAGATAGACGTGGCGTATACAGTTTACTGTACAATTCTTGTAGTTCTTTGCTGAGTTATAGTCCAAATGCAGTGTTGGGATTGGGACAACGGGACAAAGCTAGGCCTAACGGTTCCAGGAAGCTGCTTATTGTTCTTGAATTGCTATATGCTTGTGTATTTCTTGAATGGGTCTCTTTTATCAAATTTGCTGAATTGAGACCACTAATTTCGAATTTGCTTTTTTTTTGGTGGGCACAGTATATTGCTAGTCTTACAGAGGCGTTGGCCTACTGCCATGGCAAGAATGTCATTCACAGGGACATCAAGCCTGAGAATTTGTTGCTTGATCATGAGGTGCTTACAAATAACGTGCTGAATAAATTTGATTTTCTCTTTGCTTGAGGACAACGTTAATCGACTAGCTATCTTATACTCTCTCAGTCACTCTACTCCACTGGACATTTTTTTAAATTTGGTTTTGCAACCTTTTAGAGGAGGGAGAAGGTCCAGGTGGGAGGAAAAAGGTCACTTGCTTCCAATCCATTGTTTGCTAAAAATGGAGAAAAGAACTCAATAGAGCAATCCAAAAAATGTTTATACCACCCCGTGTAAAGGAGGTTTTACTGTATTATTGATTGACATAGGAACTACTTGCTTATGAATGAAATTGTCAGTAAACTCAAGTGATCATCTTGATGCGTATCTGAAGGAATTCCAGCTAAAACCTTGACATCTTTTCTGGATTTGAGTGAATTCAAATTTTAATTTAGCGCTGTAGCTCTGAAGTGTTGGTTAAAGTTAAACAAATCTATGATTACGCAGATTTTGGCATATGGGTAGCTCAGTGATAAATGACATAGAATTAACTAATCTATTCATTCATTCATAGGGTCGTCTGAAGATTGCAGATTTTGGTTGGTCGGTTCAATCGAGGGACAAGAGACGCACTATGTGTGGGACTCTTGACTATTTGGCTCCAGAAATGGTTGAGAACAAAGCCCATGATTATGCAGTCGACAACTGGACTCTGGGGGTTCTTTGTTATGAGTTCTTGTATGGAGTCCCTCCATTTGAGGCTGAAAGCCAACGCGATACTTTCAAAAGGTAAGACCAACTAAAGGATACTGTTATGGACTAAAGATAGGGTAATAGGCTGGTTCATAATAGAGTACGGTATGGTTGTGCAGGATTAGGATGGTTGATTTGAACTTCCCATCTTCACCAGAAATTTCAGCAGAGGCCAAGAATCTGATCACTCGAGTAAGTTTAATTTTACAGCCTGTTTTCCCGCAGTCCCTGAAAAGATTCACTAGTCTTTGGCTCTTGATCATGATAGGATACAACAAATTGGCTCACTAAAATGGTTGCAATTATTCTTATTGTACAGTAACAATCATCTGATACGATTTTGACATAATACTATTACGGGTCACGTGGAAATAGTCTTTTGGTATATCAGAGACTCCTAACCTAGCTATTTTCCTGAGCCCTTGAGTCAGTGGGTCATGTTGTTGACGTCCTCTACTTGTCTTAAAAACCCATGGACATGTCAATAACCTTTCTGGGTTTCTAAGCATGTAATGATGGTGTTTTGCAGCTTTTGGTAAAAGACTCTTCAAAACGGCTATCCCTCCAAAAGATCCTCGAGCATCCATGGATCACAAGGAACGCAGATCCAACTGGAATCTGCCGTAAATAGATCAATCAATGTGATAAGAAATTCATTAGTAACTAGTAACTAGATTCTGTCAGACGTGTACTGCGTAGTTGTTTGGAACTCAGCTTTTGGATGACAACCTTGTTCATCTCTTATTCAAAAATGTAACCTCAACTGGCATAGTTATGAATTCTCGTATCCTCGGAGCTGCTGTACTGTATGTCTGTACCACAAGTATTTCACGCTTTTGATATGGAAACATGCATTGTATAAGGTAATGTACATGTACTTCCATTAGATTCGGCACCACCCAGCTGCGCCATATCCTAGTATATCATGTCGATTCCTAGAGCTGTAAGCCTGTAACAGAAAAGGAATATAATTGTCGAAATCAAGTCCTGCCTAATCGAGTTCAAACACAAAAAAAAAAGTGTGCTTATATTTCTTTCATACTAAAAAAAAAACGGAGTTGTTGTTGACCTGACATGAGATTTATAAGTAATTTACCTTGTTCATTTTGATAATAAATGCACTAATTTGCGTATTTATTTTAACACAAATTCTCATTTTATTAATCAAATATGAGTATTTGACAATTTTTATTTATTTATTATTTTATGTTTTTTAACTTCAGAAATCAAATTTTAATTTTTATAGAACATTATTTTTAACTGATGAGCTTTTCATGACTATGGGTTTCTAGATGAGTTTTCCATGAGTACGAGTTATATCAAGTAACCCATTATAATTTTTTTTTTTTTTATTGATAGTGTGTTACGTGATATGGCTCACATTATGTAGACTATTTACATATAAAAAAAAAGTTCAGTTAATGTTAACTCAATTCAATTTTATTTATCTTCACTTACTCGCTCTCTTTCATTAACAAAGTTG
Source organism: Silene latifolia (assembly GCF_048544455.1). Taxonomy (NCBI): domain Eukaryota; kingdom Viridiplantae; phylum Streptophyta; class Magnoliopsida; order Caryophyllales; family Caryophyllaceae; genus Silene; species Silene latifolia. Next base: position 40,957,020 of record NC_133533.1, read on the forward strand.
TCACCTAATTCACCAACCCAATTATTTTCCACTCTCATCTTTCCAATCATTTTCTATCTTTTCTATCTTTTCTATCTCTTATATCCTACCTTTTCTGTTTACGTGTCCAACCAATTAGAGGATGCTACCTATTAGCTCACGAAATAGGTCAAGTTTATCAAAAAAAAAAAAAAAAAGTCATCACTTAAACTCTCTTGCATATAAATTATGTTCATTTGGAATTTTATTTTGGATTATAATGACCCGCCTTCTTAATGACCTAAGTCATGTCCTTGGATGATGATAGTTTTACTCTATGATGCTCTTCCTCAACAAACATAGCATAGCCGAATATACTATTGTCCCCCAACTTTTCGTTTCGCACAAATTCTTTAATTGCAGTGAGTAGTTTTTGTTCTTGGTTTGTCACCAGAATTTTATTTGGGTGAGTTTGTTTATTGTGATAAAAAGTTTGTCCTTTATTTGATAAACTTGGTTTGAAAAGAAGAACCAAATTTCTGCTAAAAATAAAAAACATTGACCAATAAATATCTATATTTATTTTGAATTTGTCCATTACCAATGCTCTTAAGAACTTTATTTAAAGTTCTTCCATTGTAAATTAAAGTTTTATGTTTATCGAGTTTGGCAAAAGATGACATGGAAAGGAAGAACTTTATTTTAAGAACTACGGTTGCACTTGCTCTAATAGAGACAGCTTCTGATTAATGTTAGTAAGAGACTCTCTCATAAGAGGTACTTTGTTGTGAAATAAAGACAAGAGAATTGTAGAGAGAAGTTAGAAAGAATATAGGGAGAGACAGAACTGTATATTATTCCATTATGAAGGGTTATATATACACATACAAGAGGGTAGAGTTTCCATAAGATAATACACTCTATAATATTCTAAGATATGGACATCCATCATATATTATATTAAAGCAGAAACCAGTCTGCCACATGTCATTTGCTGAGAAATTTTGCCACGTGTCATTTCCGAGTTTAATAGTTACATTGAATACTTAATCTATTTATAGCAGTTATAACAAATCTTTAGTTAAAATTATTTAAAAATGTAAATAATAAATAAATCCAAGATTTAAGCCCTCATTCATAGAAAGTATAAAATCAATCTTCTCAAAATTAAAATGAGTACCCAGTTTAACAAGATGTGGTCAAATATTTACAATCTTAAGCGTAAAGGAATTTGCATATAATGTTTGATCATAATTAATCTATTAACCTACCTTCTACTATTAGAATATCTCAACCTCCTATCTTCTTCCCTTTGGTAAATGATTTTTCTTGATTTTAATACTACGTACTTTATTTTAAAATATTTCGTCTAATATCTACTTTATAATTCGATTTTCTAGGGACCTGACAATTCTATTGTTGCTTCGTAAATTGAAATATTTCATCTAATATCTACTTTATAATTCGATTTTCTATGGACTTAACGATTCTATTGCTGCTCCGTAGATTAATTTACGAGTGTATGGGTTGTAGTTTGAGAGTCGAGTTTGAAGCCAAAATGATTGTACGTATAATGGCTTTTGAAGTTTTAATTTTTTTTATATTATTTATCTCAATCATTTGTTGACTTTATATATTATCTATTGAGCGTAAACATCGATCAATTTTATTCATTGACATAACATTTTTGTTTGATGGTAAATTATAGATATACACTATGACCTGACACTTCATCGTCTCGAGACAAAGGTGGAATCTAAGGGAGGTTTGAGCATCGTCATTCATTCGTTGAAAGAAACAGTATGATATAAAAAATTGGTCAGGTGAGTTACAAATCAATGTTAATTAATTATGGAGTTGATAATTGTTGGAGTTTTTACTATAAGAAATAACTTTTAATAAATTATGATTATTGAATATCGGTTATTTGTAATAATTTAGACTCGATCAATTCACGTGGTTTTATTTTTTAAATTTTGGCATTTGTTAGTCAAATTAAATTGAATATATTATTATTTGAGATGTAATTTTGTTAATTCGATCATATCCAATAACTAAGACTTTTAATTGAGATGACTATCTCGCGATGTATCAAAATAACCGAGTGAGTTCAAATCTTAAATACAATAATGAGTATAATTAAATGTATATTGCGTGATAAACAAATATGAAATCAACACTAATTTTATATTCATTTTTTCATATTTTACCTCTCATAAGTTAAAAAATCAGAGGAAAAAAACAGAGTACTTTGAATAAAATTAAGCAACATATATAAACTTATAAACAGTGTGTGACAAATAAGGGTGATTAATTTTTCTAAAGTTTAGTTATTTACGCCGTACTAAATAAGAAAATACGTAAGTTTTTTACTTTTAATGATACTTTTCATACCACCCGTGTTATTAATCCAATTAGAAAATTAGCATATTAATTTTGCCAAATTCATTCAAAATGATTTGGATTATGATTATTCCAATTATGATTATCCTCATTAATGTCAAAAAGGGATTCCTTTCCCATTAATATTCCAATGAGTAGATTGGACTGGAGTACTCCATATTACTCCCTCCGTCAAAATCATTTGTTTATCTTTGATATTCTCTATGAGAGGTATTTTATTCAAATGTACAAAAATAAATGAATTGGACGAAGAGAGTATCTTTCAAGAAATGTAACTAACACAAATTGATTGAATATTTATTGGAGACCAGTTAGATAGAGGTTAATATTGGATTCGTATAAATTGATATGTTAAATAAATAATCCTTTGATTCATCTTTTTTTTTGTGCTCTAATCTACTCTTCACAATACTTCTTTTAACTTGCAGTTACTCTAATTAAGGTTGATTTAAAAATATATATCTACCATATAATTTTACACAAGTGATAATACAACACTAACCAATGACGTAAAAATTCACAACGGTTATGGTTGTATTTACCACCTTTTTGATACTTCACATTATAGATGCATAGTTGGTATTTCTTAAGATGGGGTTAAATAACACCGTACTTGGATGGATCAGACAAGCTTATTATTAATCCCTAGATATTATGCTTTTGTCCTATGTATTTTATTTGATCCGTTTTAAGTTTAAGACGAGGTATTAGAATTTAGAACGTAAACATTGATATGTCAACGGGGTACGAAAACCATTTTATACATCTTTACTTAAATGCGTATGAGAACGTAAACATTGATACGTCAACGGGGTAGGAAAATAACATGTGTTGCATTGCAATAGTTCCAGTTTGGGTAATAACAATTCGGTAAATAAAATATGAAGTTTCATACTCCCTTGAGTCCTTTCGTCCCGATCATTCATTCGTTTGCCTTTGGTTTGGACACAAATGGCAAGAAAAGAGGAGGAGGTCAATTATTAAATAACAAGTTAATCAAATTGAGTGTGGAGTATCAAATTGCTTATCAAAGGCATTCCTAAAATATAAAGTCACACAATTGATTGAGACAACCCAAAATGAAATAAGCAAACAAATGAGTGGGACAAAGGGAGTTTCATATAAGGAGTTACTTATCCATTGTTTTACACAATTCGGGTTCGACCAAGCTTTGGTTCTGAATTTGGATGTCAGGTAGGGTTATTCAAATTCGCTCAATTTGGACAAGTCTAAGTTACCTCAGCCGCCTACTTCGACTATTTGCCAATAACTTATCAAAAGTCGAGAAAAAAATCATAGTATTTCGATTTAAAAAAATCATAGTATCAAAAGTGTATAGGTAGTAAACAAAGTGAAATTTTCTAAAACTTAGTAATTTACTAAATCAAAAAAATATGTAAGTTGTTACTTTTAATAATACTTTCCGTTTCCACCCGTGCAGTGCACGGGTTCAAAAACTAGTATAATATTATACTATAATAATATTTCATAACATACTTATTATTTTTGCTTAATTTTTATCTTTTTCTTTTTAGTTAGTTTTTAGCTTATTCATTGGTTATCTCTCATTAATGTAGCCCTTTCGTTTAGCACAAACTTTTAAAGAGGGTCGGTTTCTGATTATCTTATCTTTATTAATTCAGAAGACAATGCTGAATGCAGGATGCGCCACGTCATTTGTACAACTTTTTATTTTGGAAATTCGGGTTATGGTGGGTCCCGTTAGTGTGCAAAGAATTAATTTCTTCAAATCGTCTGCCAATACAAACATGCAGCAATTTACATCTTAGATCGAAAAAATACTATGAAATAATTACATACAATCGAAATAAATAAAATTAATTGCATATAATCGGAATGAATTATAAATCGGAATAAATGAAATTAATTACATATAATCGAAATTAATTACATAATTAATAATAAAATTGAAAAGAATAAGGAGTCGAATAAATATAATATCTTACAGAATTAGTTAAATTGAAAAGAATAATCATATATATATAAATCGAAGAAAAATCATCTTAATAGCAGTACATTTTTTTTATAAGATCATCGATATACTTCTTTTAAAAAAATTACAAGTCACAACAACAATATTTAGCAGATCTTACCATTTTTAATGACATAAAAACAATTTCTACCTTTTATGGTAAAAAAAAACATTTTACCAATAATAAAATTTTAATTTGGTTACAAATTTTAAATCTCTTAAAAATGTATATTGCAATATTCGATTGAAAAAAATCAATGAATCCTAACTAATTCATTTAAATCGTTTTTGTAAAATGCATGTAATTAAGAAAAGCTTGCATTAGTATATTCTTTAAAAATGTAGGTAATAGTAAAAGTTGAGAGAAATATTATAAATCTAACCTCTTAAATGGTAGGGAGTATCATATATACACAAAGTGACTAAGATTGATTAAGTTAGGATGAATTGGAATTTTTTTCATGTAAAATAAATGTGATTGAGGTAGAGTTGTTATGTGCAGTCGGCGAAAGAGAGTAGAGAAAGAAACGGAGAGCTACAAATGAAGCAATTAATTGAGCTAACCCTGTTTATATATTTATTTATGACCTCATATTGTTTTTTATAGCCTAAATGGTTATGGACTTAAGGCAATCCAAATTATATCTCGCGTCATATATGATGCGTGTATTTTATATAAGGTTTTTACCTCATTTTTACACGCATTTCTGTGTTATTTATGTGGCATCTAGCTACAAATGCCCCCCGAATAGTCTACTTTGGTTTGTCTTGTGTAAATAACAGGTATGGACTAGAAAGTAGCAAAACCGAGCCTAAACTTGTCCTATTCACATGCATTTTGGAGAATAAGGAATTGGAGCTCGGAATCCATCACTTAGAGATGCGTGAAGTAGCCTCGGAAGGTGCCCAGGGGTCCATACATGCTAATATAGCTCGATCGACTAGTTTTGTTACACTATTTGGTCGATCGAATGCTTTATCCATCAAGAATTCCTCGATCGAGCTGTTCTGTTACTCGATCGAAATGGCTGATGTAAGGAGTACTCGATCTATTCATTCGATAGAGAGGTTTTTCAAGATTTGTCCTCGATCGAGTGGTTTCAATTCACTCGATCGAGAGACTTTGTGTTCTATGCGTGTTTTTGTCTATTTTCGAGTTGGGCTTTGTAATTGAGATATAAGTTAGGTTAGCACTATGAGACACTTACTTCTTCTTTCCCTTACTTTGATACTTTTCCTCTCTACTCTCTCATACTCTTCTCTTAGAACCCTAACTTGGATTGCTTGTATTTGGTACTATTACTCCTTTCTTAATCTTAATTCTTTATTGCTCTTTATTGTTTTCTCTTCTTTAATCTTTAATTGTTATCATTAATCTCTCTTTATTCTTGTTATCATGCTTAATCTTTATTGATTATGTATGGTTGTTGCTTCTTCAATGATAATGCATAGCTAATTCTTCCTTGCTAAGACATAGGAGAGCCACGATCTTAAGGAATTTGTGAATTAAGTGATTAGGTTTAATGAAAATTTGGTCTATGTTGTTAATCGCTACATATAAATGTTCTTGTCTAATTGAGTCGACACAATTAGTTAATAAACCGCGGTACACCTTGACCTAGATCAGAAGATTGGAAAAGGTAAGACCTGTAGCGAACATTAGGGCACTTTAGCGAGGGCGGAAGCTAAGCTAATAGTGTTTTAGGGCGAATTAAGACCAGAAGGAGATATTCATTGCTCCGTAGATTAAACTTGCATTGACCTGAGACCTTAGATTACGTTACTTGAGAATCATGGTGAACCGACTGTCTTAGCTGCTTTCTCTCCACTTGTTCACTTTTTATTCTTTTACCCTCTTTCTCTCCCTTGACCTTATTAGTTTAGAACAAACAATCATACCCCCAAGAATTGGTTACCTTAACGGACTTAGTTAAAGCTGACATTTTCCCATCTCCCTGTGGAGATAGACCCTACGTGCCACTGACTTCTGTTAGTTGTAATAGGTATTTATTTTTGGTACCTGACGACGGTATCAAATTTTGGCGCCGTTGCCGGGGAGGTGTCGTAATTTTGTCTCTTTTATTAAGTTTGTCTCTCATCTCAAGGAATTTATTCCTTGAGATCGATCTCATATTTTTCCAAGTTCTTAATTAGTTTTGCAGGAAATCTGTTCTAAAAGAGAACACTGTCGTACCTGCTTTGATGTTATCTCTATCTGCTAAGATGCCGAATACCGTCAGTCATTCAGAACCTACGGTGGATTCTATTCCTAAAGGTTTCTTTTTACCCACAACTGATTCGGGGACCTTTGGGATTCACCCATCTTATATACAGCTGGTTGAGAGAAATCTCTTCAGAGGGGTACCTAGCGAAGATCCGTGCAAGCACATAGAGCTCTTTACAGAATATTGCTCCACCATTCCTTTAGCTGCTGGGGTGACGCAGGAGAGAGTTAAAGGAGTCATTTTCCCTTTCTCCTGGACTGATGATGCTCGGGAATGGTTGAGAGATTTGGATAGGGAAGCTGCCGGTGTTACTGACTAGAATTCCCTTACTCTAGCCTTTTACAGAAGATACTTCCCACCACAGCGCACTAATGCGTTGAGAGCTCAAATTACTGTATTTGAGCAATTACCTACTGAAGATTTGAACGGGGCTTGGACTAGGTTCAAGAGGCTCTTCCGATCTGTACCTCATCATGGTTTTAAGCATTGGTTCTTATGTACCCAATTCTACAATGGGTTATATCCAGACCAGAGAGCTATTCTTGATAATGCGGCCAAGGGGAGGTTCCAGAAAAATGTTGAGGATGAGCAAGGGTGGCACCTTATTGAAGAAATGGCCATCCACGTTGCCGAATATGTAAATCCTCGGGGAAGTAGGTACGTACATGAGTTGGCGGTAGCTGAGGTGGAGAGTCCTAGTAGAAGGTTAGGCAGTCCGGACATTTTACAAACTACAGGTGTGCATGAACAAGTTTGTGCTATAACTGAGCATGAGGTAGTTTGTGGTAGATGCGGTACGGAGGGGCATGACCCTATTACTTGTATGGCGGATGTAGAGCGCATCCGTGCCTATCAAAAATTCAAGCAATGAGCTCCATTCTCTAAGTTATATAAAGATTTGACAACAACAAGTATCTCTAGCCCTCCTGAACCAATACCTCAACCGATTGATTCATCTTCTACAAATGGAGAGCTCGCAGAATTAAAGTCCGTAGTGCTGAACTTGACATTACATCTCGGCCAGAAGACCGACAAAAATGACAATGCTATAGTTGAGTTGCGAGATCAAGTTGCGCGTCTTACATCCGCTCAAAGTCAAGTGAATCAATTACCTCCATGTGATCCGGTCAATGCCATTAATCTCCGAAGCGGTCTTACTTATGATAGACCGAAAGTACCAGAAGACGGGGTTGTGATAGCTGATGATACCCCGGACAATGATTTGGAGGAGTTAATTGACGATATCCCTACTGAATATCATCCTGCAGCTCGATCGAGTGATCTTACCACTCGATCGAGTGATTTATCCTCCCAAAGTACTCGATCGAACACAATACCTACTCGATCGAGAAGTGCCCCATTTGAAGGATTCGATCGAGGAGTTAATTCCTCTCGATCGAGTAACTTGGCAGAAAATACTATTCGATCGAGTAATTCTGGAGCTCAATCGAAACATGCTGAAATAGAAGAACTCGATCGAGAGGTGAACATTACTCGATCGAGTAATTTGTCTGATGAAACTGTTCGATCGAGTGATAACAATGCTCAATCGAGCAACTGTGCTAGCGAAACTTCAATTTCAAGATCTAATTACACTACCGTGACATCTTCCACTGTTGTGGAGGTGCCACGTGCTGATAAAGGTAAAGAGAAGGTCGCGGGCCCACTTATTGCTACCAGGGTTCCTTATCCGGGACGTCTAAAGGATGCTAAGATCGAGCGACAGTACGGTAAGTTTGTGGACGTGGTCAAGAATCTCCAGGTAACCGTCCCTTTTACTGAACTTATTACCCAGGTACCTACTTACACAAAATTTATGAAAGACATTGTGACGCGTAAGAGAGAGGTTAGTGAATTCGAGACTGTTGCATTTATGGAAGAGTCTAGTAATTTACTTCTTAATAAGGCTCCTCCCAAAATGAAAGACCCGGGTAGTTTCTCTATTACCTGTACCATAGGCAATGAAGTGATAGACAAGGCTCTTTGTGATTTAGGAGCCCGTGTCAGTGTCATGCCCCTTTCTGTCTGCAAGAAGCTTAATATGGGGTCACCTTAAAATGACTAACATTACATTAAAGACGGCTGATAGATCTGTAAGACGACCCTTGGGTATCTTAGAGGACGTGCCTGTCAAAATAGGAAAGTTCTTTATACCAATGGACTTTATTGTTCTAGACATAGCTGAGGATACTCGGACCCCAATTATACTAGGAAGACCATTCTTATGTACAGCTGGGGCCATTATTGATGTCAAACAAGGGCGTTTGACTCTTGCAGTAGGGGATGACGCGATCACTTTCAGTCTGCCCAGTACACTTGCTCGGCCAATGATAGAGGATACTTGTTATTCAGTTGGTATTGGTGACGAGTCTGTTTATGACTTCTGGTCAGGTTCTTTTATAAAGGACCCACTAGAAGCTTTGATGATTTTAGATGAGTGTGCAGATAACCCAGATAACAATGATGTTGTGTTGGATTTGCTTGAAGCTGCTTTAAATGAGCGTGAACTCACCGACGCTGAAGGAGAAAGAGTGGAACAAATGGTCAGTACTCTTTGCGCCATAGAGGTAAAGGTACCTGAGCGTAAGTCTCTTCCTTCTCATCTTAAATATGCTTTCTTAGATGATACAGAGCAATATCCAGTCATTGTTAGTGCTAAACTTGATGATGATCAGCTGACCACTTTGTTAGCTGTGCTTAAGAAAAACAGGAAAGTTATGGGTTATTCATTGGATGACATTAAGGGCATTAGTCCCGATATTTGTATGCACAAAATTGAGCTTGAGGAAGATCACAAGCCCTGCAGACAGGGTCAGCGCCGACTGAACCGGAAGATGCAGGATGTTGTGATGGCTGAGGTAATGAAGCTGCTTGATGCAGGTATTATCTATTCTGTTGGTCATTCTAAGTGGGTGAGTCAAGTTCAGGTAGTTCCTAAGAAAGGAGGGACTACTGTGGTCAAGAATGACAAAAACGAGTTGATACCTACTAGAGTAGTAAGTAGTAACGGGCTGGCGGATGTGTATAGACTACAGATAGCTGAATGCCGCCACAAAGAAAGATCACTTTCCTCTTCCTTTCATTGATCAAATGGTAGAAAGGTTAGCTTCTCATAAGTTTTTATGTTATCTAGATGGATACTCAGGGTTCTTTCAGATCCCTATTCATCCAGATGATTAGGAAAAGACTACTTTTACTTGTCCTCAGGGTATTTTTGCTTATCGCAGGATGCCTTTTGGTTTATGTAATGCCCCTGCCACCTTCCAAAGGTATATGATGGGGATATTTTCTGAGTATATAGAGTCTATTATGGAAGTCTTTATGGACGATTTTAGTGTCTATGGAAGTGACTTTGCTAACTGTCTGTCTAACCTTGATAAATTGTTGCAGCGCTGCATTGAGGTTAATCTTGTACTTAATTGGGAGAAGTGCCACTTTATGGTCAACGAGGGAGTTATCTTAGGGCACTTAGTTTCTGACAGGGTTATTGAGGTTGACAAAGCGAAGGTGCAAGTGATTCAGCAATTACCTCCTCCTGTTAATGTCAAAGGAGTGAGGAGTTTCCTTGGTCATGCTGGCTTTTATCGCCGGTTTATCAAGGACTTTTCAAAAATTGCTAAACCACCTACATAGCTGCTGCTTAAGGATGCCCCCTTTGTATTTACTGATGAATTTCTTTCTGCTTTTAACAGGTTGAAGCAGGCCTTGATTTCGGTGCCGATTATACAGCCTCCCGACTGGGATTTGTCGTTTGAGATTATGTGCGACTCTAGTGACTATGCACTAGGAGCGGTGCTGGACCAGAGGAAAGACAAAGCTTTGAATGCAATATGATATGCGAGCCGAACTCTAGATGAGGCTCAAGTGAAGTATACCACTACGAGAAAGAGTTGCTAGTTTGTGGTTTATGCGCTAGAAAAATTTCATTCTTATTTGATAAGGTCGGAGGTTACTATTTTTACCGATCATGCAAAACTAAGACACCTTCTTGCTAAGAAGGAAGCTAAACCACGATCATTAAGATGGATACTCCTTCTTCGGAGTTTGACTTGCAGATCAAAGATAAGAAGGGTCTTTGAGAATGTAGTAGCTGATCATTTGTCGCGACTGTCAGAGCAAGAGGGAGAAGATTCCTTACCTATTGATGATTCTTTTCCGATAACTCTTTATTTGCTTTGTTTTGTCTTCTATTATTAATCATGACCCTTGGTATGCGATTTAGCTAATTACGTTGTTAGTAGCGCTACCCACCTAACCTTTCTTATTAGCAGAGGAAGTGTTTTCTCTATAACGCTAAGCAGTACTTCTGGGATGATCCTTATTTGTTTAAGGAATGTGCAGACGGTCTCTACAGACGGTGTATTCTGCAGTGGGAGACTAAGGCAATCTTGGAGGGCTGTCATTCATCATCTTATGGTGGTCACCACGGTCAATCGCACACCATGGCTAAGGTACTTCAGTCTGGTTTTTATTGGCCTACTTTGTTTGCTGATGCTCAGGTTTTCGTTTCAGCTTGTGATGCTTGCCAACGCTCCGAGAATATTTTCAAGAGACATGAGATGCCACAAAATGGTATCCTAGAGGTCGAGGTTTTTGATGTCTGGGGCATTGATTTCCAAGGATCCTTCCCGTTTAGTAAAGGTAACAGGTATATCTTGATAGCTGTAGATTATGTGTCTAAGTGGGTGGAGGCGATTGTCTCACCTAATTGTGATGCTAAGACCATGATTAAAATGTTTAAAAAGACTATCTTTCCCCGATTTGGTGTCCTTAGGATCATCATTAGTGATGGGGGAATGCATTTTAAAGAAAAGAACCTAACTTATATTTTGTCTAAGGTTGGTGTCCAACACTGGCGCGGTTTGAGGTATCATCCCCAAACTAGTGGGCAAGTTGAGGTCTCTAATCATGAGATTAAAGAGATTTTGGCTAAGGTAGTTTCTAAGTCACGGAAGGATTGGAGTCTTAAACTGGAAGACACATTATGGGCTTACCGGATTGCCTTTAAAACGCCGATTGGTGCATCACCATATCGGCTAGTTTATGGGAAGTCCTGTCATTTACCTGTTGAGTTAGAGTGTAAGGCTTGGTGGGCTATTCGTGAACTTAACTTTGATCCTAAGTTGTGTGGTCAGAACCGTTTGTTGCAGCTAGATGAACTGGAGGAGTTTAGACTAAATGCCTATGATAGCTCACGCATCTACAAAGAGAAGACGAAGAGATGGCACGACAAACGGATCATACCTCGAGAATTTCATGTCAGGCAGAAGGTGTTGCCGTTTAATGCCCGACTGCGCTTATTTCCTGGCAAGATGAACTCCAGGTGGCGTGGCCCTTACACAGTGACAGCCGTCACTAATTTTGGGTCCGTTGAGTTAGAAAATTGCGAGGGAAATAGGTTCAAGGTAAATGGACAATATGTGAAGCATTACCATGAAGCAAATGATGCAGACAACCGAGTTGAAGTCCTGTACTACAACAATCCTGATGAGCCAGCTAATTGAAGCCAGAAAGGTCATGTGGGACCTCTTAAACCTGCGCTATCCGGGAGGCAACCCGGACTGTTTTGCTGTACTTTTGTTTGAACTATTTATTTCTTTTTATGCTGTGTGTTAAAATCCAAACACTGAACTTGCGCGTATCTTGTTAGTCTTGTACTCCTTTTGTGCGTTTTTGTAGGTGAATTGGGTCGATCGAGTGGTTATCTCACTCGATCAAGCGCTTTTTATGGAACTTCTACTCGATCGAGCATCTGCTGTTCTCGATCGAATCCCTGTAAATCCACTCTTCTCGATCGAGCTCCATATCTTCTCGATCGAGCACTTATGGCACCCTATTTACTCGATCGAACCTCTCTGAACTACTCGATCGAGTACTTGCGTGGTCCGAGTACCATATCTCGCCTGCTGCGATGCTACGAGGCTTTATGTGACCTCCCATGTTCATGGTCGGTTTGGGGAGGTCCCTCATTTACGTCATCTTGTAAGTTTTCCGACTTCCGTTCTTCTTTTCTCTTTAGTTTGCATTCCTTTCCCTATTTTGGTACAATGAGGACATTGTACAGTTTGATTTGGGGAGGTATGCATCCATATCTGTGTCTGCATGTTTTGCTGCATTTCAGTTTGCACGTTTCCTTATTTTCGCATGCATTGTTGTTCTGTTTCGAAAAAACAATGAAAAAACCGTAAAATTTAAAAAATTCAAAAAATCTCACGTTTATTACTGCAATTAGGTTGAGTCGGAATGATTTGAACTTTTTACGCTACTCTGAGTCCCTTTACCCATACCTTGCATATTCTTGACATGTTGTTGGCATGGTAATGTGCATAATCTACGAGTTTTTGTTTCACCCTCATCTGAACGAATAGACTTGACTCATAATATTGGCAAGCTACATTTACATTATAAGGTTAGAGCTTAATAAACTGGTGACATCCATGACTAGTTTCATATAGGATGTGAGTAGTACTCTCTATAAGGCATGTAACATCAATTTGCATAAACATGAATTCAGTCTGCTTGATACCTGTATGCATTTGGTCTGTGGTTGGTGACACATGTTAGGAGAGGCAGTTCCCTTTATTTTATTATACCCATGAGCTCCACATAGCCAAATTGCCCATTTTGTCCTATATAGCTACAATCTATAACTTTGCCTACCCTAGCTGAGCTAGTAATAGTACACTACTACAGATACAGGCTATAACAACAGTTAAAAACCGTTGTTATATAAAAAAGCGGACGTTGTTAAAGCGTCCATTGTAAAAGGTTTTAACAACGGTTGGTTTTCTTAAGGAACCCGTTGTTAAAACTATTAACAACGGTTTTAAGTATAAAAACCCGTTGTGGAAAGTGTGACTCAATTTTGGTGGGAAAGTTATAACAACGGTTGTAATATAAAAAACCGTTGTTATAACTAAAGACAACGGGTTGTTTCTCAATAACCGTTGTTTGTTTTTAAAAAATAAAAAAAATTAAATTAAATATTACTAGATGCATGCATAATTACGGCCCGTTATAATTCCGATGCATGCATTATTACTGCCATCCCTGCATATGAATGGACAATATATGGAATGAGAAGGGTTATAATAAGATTTGAAGCAGCGGAGAGAGATATGATGATGATTATGGCACAACTTCCTAAACATATATTAATTAAAAAATAACTCAAATGACACATTACTTAGTATAAATACATGCATTATCTCAACCACCATTCCATTATCTCACTATCTCCAAACTCTAACTGCTAAAACAAACTCCAAACCCTAATTAATCTTTCAAACAAACTCCAAACTTCATCAACAAAATGAATGATACCATCCTTAAGACTCTTACTATGACCGAGAACAACAATAGTTTCATCCGCCGGTTGCTCCACATTTAGGACAGTTTCATGAGCTACCTTGTGGATGCTCGATCCGCACTCAAGGACGCCAAAAAAAATGGCTTGACAGAGCAGCAGTTGTTGCAGCTATATGACGATATAGCAACTGCTGAACGAAACCTCCAAATAGCTAAGGAGGAGAGGATGGATATCATAGAAGAGAATAAGACTCTCTATGAAAATATAAGAATTGCATTTTTATCAATGTAATTCTTTTTTTAATTTATGTATTTATATATATATATATATATATAAATATATATATATATATTAATTAATTAATTAATTAATTAAGTTTATCATGCATTCCTCTCTATCATCTTGCTTCTTCTTTGTTTTATTTTATTTAATTTGTTTTACTAGCTAATTAAGCGAATAATACTTAGAGAAATAACATAATGATCGATAAAAACACATACATGCAAATGAAATAATTAGAAAAAGAAAATAATGACGATGAAAGACGATGAAACCAACAGTGACGGCGAGATTTACCTGATAATTAGAGAAAGTAAGAGACGATGAAACCAACAGTGACGGCGAGATGATAAAGCGACGATGAGAAAGAGAGAAAGAGACCATGAGAAAGTGTGTGTTTGTGTTTGTGTTTGTGTTTGTGTTTGTGTTTGTGTTTGTGTTTGTGTTTGTGTTTGTGTTTGTGTTTGTGTTTGTGTTTGTGTTTGTGTTTGTGTTTGTGTTTGTGTTTGTGTTTGTGTTTGTGTTTGTGTTTGTGTTTGTGTTTGTGTTTGTGTTTGTGTTTGTGTTTGTGTTTGTGTTTGTGTTTGTGTTTGTGTTTGTGTTTGTGTTTGTGTTTGTGTTTGTGTTTGTGTTTGTGTTTGTGTTTGTGTTTGTGTTTGTGTTTGTGTTTGTGTTTGTGTTTGTGTTTGTGTTTGTGTTTGTCTGTGTTTGTGTTTGTGTTAAGGTTTGTGTTTTGTGGCTGTAGCTGATCTGTGTTTGTGTGGTTTATAGTATGGAAAGTATTGACAGCGGTTGTTAAACAAAAACCGTTGTTAAAACAAAATAACCGTTGTGATTACTTTTCACTAACTTTGCGCCAATTTTGCGCCAAATTATTAACAACGGTTGTGCATGTTTGACCCGTTGTTAAAACTTATAACAACGGTTATATAACCATAACCGTTGTAATTAATTTTAGTAAAATTCGCGCCATACGTTTTATAACGTCTATGGTGATATTCGTGAATAAGCGTTGTTACATGGGCGTTGTAGTTGCCTGGATTTGTAGTAGTGGTAGCTGTTGGGAATGTTTCATTGCAATGTGGTTACACATCCGATTTGGGAAGTTGGTGGAAATGTTGAAGGGAATGGAAAAGTATGAATGAAAAGAAAAAAGTTGTGAAAAGTGAAAAAAAAAAATGAAAAAAAAAGAGAATATGAAAAAAAAAAAAAGATCATGAAAAATCATGAGCCAAAAGTATATTATGTTGTGATTTCTGCTCCCGTGTTTTATTTGTATCCTATGGGGAGTTAACAATTTTTTTTTTGGTACGAATGAGGGGCTAAGCCCCAAAAGAAAGAAAAGACTAATTTCTAGCTACAACACGGGGAATGGCTACCCCGAACACATCCTCTCGAAGAATATCTCGTAAGCCGCCTGGTGGGTAGTCTAAGAAAGTAGGGATAGTACTCGAATTAACGCCTTGGTTAGCCAAGAAATCAGTTGCTCGGTTGGCTTCTCTGTAAGTGTGCTCTAGTTTCACTGTCCAATTCTCGTTCCGGATTATATCTTTACAACGCATGACAATGTGCTTCAAGCTGTTACTTACGAGTTGGTCTTCATTGATAATATTTACACAAGGGGAATTATCCATGTGTATTAAGAGCTTTCGTATGTGGGATGATTTTGGTCGTTCCAGTCCAACTAGCAAAGCTAACAACTCGACTTTCATTGAGGAGCAGTTCCCACACGACAAGTAATAGGCGGTAAAAAAGATTATGAAAAATCATGAGCCAAAAGTATATTATGTTGTGATTTCTGCTCCCGTGTTTTATTTGTATCCTATGGGGAGTTAACAATTTTATGGTGGTTAGTGAGTGTGTGCTGTAATTGAGCATTGTTTTGCATTGATTTATAATGCGTATGAAGTTGGGAAGTGTTTCTAATTTGGACCTGTCGTTGCTAGCTTGGCAGCTAACTCCACATCTCCAGATTCATTATAGCTCCTTCTTACCCATTACCTCACTTACCCAAATGTAAGTCCTCGGCATGTGTCTTGGTCATTAGTTGGTTGGAATGCATATGTACGGTTGTAGAGATTTTGTTCATGTTAGACTGCATGCATGTTCTTATAGGTCGAGTTAGGTGAGTGTCTTTACTTCTTTCTATCTCTTACTTATATACTCACCTTATGTCTAATTCGTGTGATGAGCGACCCGTGAGAGTCCGATATTTATGAGTCTTGCAAGGTCGACGGTTCAGTAGTTTGAGACATTGATTTAACTCGTTTGCACTTACCTATTGCTGCTTTGTCAGTTGTTGCATTAAATCGGTTTGGGTGGGTGATTTGTAGCTGATGAGTTGGTCCCGTTCCGTTAGTTGTCTTAGTTGAATTCATAGTTTGCTTGGGGACAAGCAAAGGTTTGGTTTGGGGAGATTTGATGCGTGTATTTTTGTAGATACCTCATTTCTGCACCTCCCGCAAACCACCCGGAGATGATTGGGCCGCATGTTTGATACGCGGAACGATTTGTGACAATTCGTAGGATTATCGTCAAGTGATTGCTCAAATATTAATGTTTACCTCTTAGTTGTTATCTACGTCCCGATACGGTCGTTTTGACAAGAATTAGAGTACATTCGAGTCCTGGGCCTAAAACCGTCTCCATTTTCGATAACCGTTAAAACCCGAGTCGAATGTTCGAATATTCCGGATATTTCTATTCCATGTTTCATAAATTTTATCTTTTAGTAAGCAATTTCCCGTAATATTCACATAAGATATTAAGGAAAACCGAATTATTTCCGTCCTACCATAACTCAAACACGGAAATCTTTCTTCAAATAGAGGAAACCCCTTGGGAACAGGACGCAGCGCAGTCTTTGCGCCTCTTCCAAGAGACGCAGTGGCTGCTGCGCCTCTTCCCAGGCCCTTTTCTGCATGTTTCTCGTATCTTTTTCATATCTTTCCGAGATTCACTTCCAAAGAGTCTCCGAAACCCTAATTCCTTCACGTGATTAGTATAAATAGGAGCCTTCGCTCCTCATATTTCTCACGCGAGTGTCCGCCCTTCTCTTCTCCCTTTGCATTCTAGACTTTGTTCTTACTTTTTGGCGTCTACGTGCTTGAACATTCGACCACGTAAGCTCGGATCCTTCTGAGTACCAGCCTCTCCGTTTGCATGACCGACCAATTTGACCAACTCCACATAATCAACTTAATTAATTAATCGTTTTCCTCTTACGAGGGCACTCTCTTTGCATTCGCGTCGAGCATCACTAATCGATATCTTAGTCCTTCTCGTTTCGTCAACATGTAAGTCTGAGGGTGTATAATTCTCTTTATTTTATTGTATTTTAATTATTGTAATCATCATTGTAAGGTTTATGTCGAAAATACCATTAAAACCGATTTCTAAAACCATGCTTTAAAATCTCTTTTTACGGATTTCCAGTAGATAATCACGAGAAAAAGGACGCAAGAATCGTGCGCCTCTTCGAAGGAGCGCAGGTTCTCTGCCGCGCCTCTTCGTGAGGCCGCCACGATTCTGCTTCCTTTCTTCTTCGTTAGATCGTCTCGTTATTCGTCCCAAAATCCTTTCTTTTGTTTCGTTTGTGTGTTAATTCTTCATCGTGGCATATAATTCACATGTATATTATAATTATCGTCATTAATATGTTTTATTCATCATAAATCCGACTTAAATCCCAAATAATCCAATGTTTGCGGGTTTTCGTCATTAAATTCAATTCCGGGTTTTAGAGATTCAATTCGTTCATATTGGGTTTCTGGGATTCGTCTTTGATATAGTTTTCATCCGTCTTTCGTTGTATTCATCGCATATTCGTCATTAATCCATCATATCTAGCCTAATTAATTGAATTAATTTGTTGGCTCATTAATATTTTTCACTTCTGTCATTATTCCATCTTGTGTCAATTCGATTAATTCCGTCTCATTCATGTTTTACTGTTTTCACGACCCATTCATATGTTAAATAACATGTTAATCACTTTCATCCGAGTAAATAATTTAATTAATCATTAAATCACCAATTAACATTAACGGCTTGCAATTACGGCTTCACAAATTTGGGACGAGCCAAGGAATGACGCGACGCGTCTGCGCGCTATTCCAGGGACGCTCTCTTTGCGCTGTTCTGGCCGAGTTCTCGTCCTCGAACTCCGTTTCTGCCTTAACCTAGTTTAATTAGTTTACGTATTAACTAACTATTATCCGTAATATCGCGCTAATTCCTGTTTGTTAATTTACTTTTATTTCTTTATTCTTTTTCTCAAATCATCCGTTTTAAAGGTATTTTTGACGTAAATCGCCTATTCCTTTGTAATTAATGTAATTTTTATTATTGTAATTTATAATTATTGTATTTCTTTTATTGCTTGTATGTTTTCACATGTAAATGAACATTAAAATCCAACCTCGACATTAATTGTTTGCTAATTAATTGTTCACCGACTTAGTATTAATTCTCACATGCTAGGATTAAAACTTGGATGTTGCATTGCATGCATATAGCCGACGATATATCAAGTACGAATAACTTCCCTAATCATTAGTAGAGGCCGCTATCGAGGCGGGCGGGATTAGGTGTTCGATCAAAAGAGCTTCCTAATACGTACCCTCACCCCTTACTCCAGATATCTGTGAACACCCGTGTTCATTGGCATCCACGAGAGTCATTCTAGACATAGAATGCTAAGGGTAACGATTGCTTAGTGTTCATGTCTCTACTTTGTGTCTTGACATGACGCGAGGTACTCGAACGGTTCCAATTTCCCATAAAAATTGGTGGCGACTCCATACAAAATGCAAACGCTTGTTCGTTCCCAAGCGCCCCCGTGGCCCATGTCCACAGTTTGGCGACTCCGCTGGGGATAATACACTTACGTGTAGCCAAGGGTGAAACTTGAACAAAGTTAGGGAATAGTTTGTACAAGACAATTGTCGGTTTTCATAACTCGGTCTTCCTAGACCGTTTTATTCAGCCTTCCTAGGCCCAACCCAACCCATTCGACCAATCGTCCCGTCTAAACGGTCCTATTTCTTATTTGGGCCTAAGGATGGATAGCAATTGACGTCATCCATACCATGATGCTTACTCTTGTTTGTATCAAGGGCCTTCACTACTTGAGGAAATGGACTAAGAATCGGCCTTACTCTTGTTTGGCACGAGCCTCTCCACAGACTTCGGGTTTGATGGTTCGGTATGGCAACCCACCCTTTAAACCAAAACCTTTTCTAAATGCACTCAGCATACCGTTATAATGCTTGTATAAAAGTGTATACCTTACGTGATCACCATTTCTAAACAAAACCATGACGATTTTTCAAAAAAAAAAACCAAAACCCATTTTCAAGCAAAATTTCGAAATGGGCTCTTAATTAGCGCAGAATCCGGTCCAAACTCTGTCCATTTGTCGTGTCAAAATTCGGGCCACAAGCCCATTTCAAAACCTCACTTCGAGTCCACTCCTACAACTACACTATAGTTGACTAGGACACACATTTTCAAAGACCTTGTCTTTCTTCAAAACTCACTCAACACAAGTGGCACACACCCACTTCACAAGTCAAAACTTTTCCTCTTTTTAGCAAGTGTGTTAGAATGGTCGATCGTGTTTTGGTTCGTCGCTGATATCTTATCCAGTTTCCAAGATGCCCGGATCAAGTGATGAAGCAAACTTCAACCAACTTCAAAATAGTAATGATCGAATCCTAGCCGCGCTAGCCCAAATGCAATCTACTCAAGAACAAACCTATGACCGCCTTGAGCTCATCGAAGGCCGTATCTTTGCCGTGGAGGGAAGGTTGCCTCCTCATGAAAGTGAAGTACTACGTGACTCTGACAACGAATCCAAGGATGAAAATCCTCTCATGGGAATAACTGTAGCTGAGAAAAGACTCCAATACCTAGAGGAGCAATTGATGTACCTTAAGGGTGATGACATTTATAAGGAGAACAATCGCAAGTATGAGGCCGTCAATTCCAAATTGCCAACTAACTTTAGTATGACGGATATCCCTAAGTTCAAGGGACACGAGAACCCTTTGAACCACATTCGTGCCTTCAAGGATTACATGTCTATCAAAGGCATCAAACCCGAGATGTTCTTAAAGATCTTTCCTTCATCTCTTGATACCATCCCAAGGCAATGGTTCTACTCTTTAGATCACAAGAAGGTCGCTACTTGGGAAGATGCCGCAATCGAGTTCTCCAAGCAATATGCGGATAATGCCGAGATCCAAGTCAACATGCGTACTCTAGAGGTTCTTACCCAAAATGACAAAGAAGGATTCACCGACTTCCTAAGTAGGTGGAGGAAGACTAGCACTCAACTAGTAGAACGCCCAGACGAGGCTACTCTTGTGGAGAAGTTTGTGGATAATCTCAAGCCCATCTATGCCAATCATTTGAGATACCAAAACATCAAGACTTTCAAAGACTTGACCGTACTAGGGACAAGGATTGAAGACGACATCCGTAAAGGGCTCTTGTCCAAAACGGTAGGTCGAGGATATCAAGGGTCCACAAGTCGTTCATACGGCTCTACTAGTAAGACCGATGAAGTTAACCTTTTCGAGCCATCCAAGAAAACTACCCCACCAAGGAAATTCACAAACCTTGGGGACACTTACTCCAACGCTCTAAAGAGGCTAATAAAGCAAGGTAAACTCCAACCCATTGGACCTACTCCCGAACCCGAAAGGAAGTCCAAGTTTTGGGACGACAACTCATACTGTGAATACCATAGGGGCAAGGGGCACGACACAGAAAAATGCTACAAGTTGAAAAACGTGCTTCAAGACATGATTGAAGATGGTCGACTCCCAATACCACCGGGAGGTAAGCCCAACAACACTCAGAATCCTCTTGGAGTTCTAGTGATCACAAGTGATGAATCTACCTTAGATTGCTCACACCTAATTTCTCCCATCGAAAATGAAATTCATGCAATCGAGAATGAAGGGCTCTACTCTACTATCTCCCCTACCATTTCCGACTTCATCACATGGGCAAGGAGTGTAGATAGGCAAGTTTGGGAACTAGAAAACATGGTAACAACCTTACGAGATCCCAACGCAATATCCGAAGAGCGTGTGCCGCTAATCTTCTCTCAAAATGCCACTATGCAAGAAATAATCACCGTGGTTGATAAACTAGTCGATCAAATCATACGACTAGAAGATGATATCGTGAGAATGAGGGAACTAGCTGCAATCAATGGGGTTTGGGCCGATGATGATGAGGACAAGTACCTCATTGAAAACTCCCTAGTCAAGGAAATAGTCCAAAATGGTGAAGACCAAGATGTGGACCACCTAACCCGTTCGGGTCGCCCATATCAAAACGCTACTCAAAATGGTCCAACCAACGTCGTCACACCAAATGACAACGAAGATGACTCCACTGATCATTTGCTCAAGCAATTACAGAAAACAAAGGCTGATCTTTCAGTTTGGCAATTAGTAGCAAGCTCATTCCCACATCGCCAAGCTTTACTTCAAGCTTTGGCCAAACTAAACGTAGCACACAACTCCACTCCTGAAGATGTAGTCAACTTGGTCTTCCAAGAATCACCTAAGCTAAGTAATCCTATTACTTTCTCAGACGAAGACTTGCCACCTTTTGGCGCTAGTCACAACCTTGCTCTATACATCACTGTCATTTGTCTAAAGAAGAATGTGCCAATGACCTTGGTGGATGATGGCTCCGCGGTCAACGTCATACCCCTCAAAACGGCATACAAACTAGGCATGAAAGAGTCGGATTGGACCCCTACCAATCAAGGTGTGCGTGCATACGATGGTACACGACGAAAGGTAGTAGGACTTGCTAACTTAACCATAGCCACGGGACCAATCGAACGAAAGGTTAGCTTCCAAATAGTGGACATTGAAGCTTCATTCAACATACTTCTGGGAAGGCCTTGGATTCATGCTTCCAAAGCGGTAACATCCACCCTTCATCAAAAGATCAAGATCCCACTAAAACGGCAAAGTAGTGACGATCACTTCGTCACCCATCAAGGCAATAATCGAAAAACAGTCGAACAATCAAGTCCTTGCGGATCTCGTATACGAACTTGGGGGATTCCAAAGTGTAAGCGTCATAGAAAGTGAGTTGGCACCCTTATACTATAATCCCTACTCTAACTTGGTGGTCAACCACATACTCAAATCCCAGGGATACTTCCCTCGAATGCCTTTGAACCCTATTCTGAAGAATACCTTCGCACCATACAAGGAAGGCAACTCAACAAGGATACCACTTGGACTAGGGTACAAGCCTACAAAGGAGGAGGTTCTCGAAATGCTTGCCCAAGTCCAAAACCGCAAGCACGTAGGAGTCCAAATGAGGCCATATCTCCCTACTTTAAATGGGTACTTTGTTCAAGAAGGAAGTCTAGAACTCTTTCACGGATTTCCCGAACCTTGGCATTATCTCGAGAGGAAGTTAGCCGGAATCGAGATCTTTCACGATTACTACTTCATCCCTCCAGAAACGGTTCCTACCGTCAAAACCCGTCAAACACCTTGCTTAGACGAACAAGCTGTTAGCCTATTGTTTGGAGAAGATCGATTTGTTAGGGCCGCGCAGGATGAGATCATTACTATGATACTTCAAGACGATCGCTTCAACCCCACCGCGTTAATCACAGAAACCGACGCAAGACAGCAGAAAGGATGGAGAAAATCTATCAAATGGACCAACAATCAAGGAAGACTCTTCAAGCTCACCACTGGAGAAGGAGAGATGTTCAAAGGAGAACCGGAAGACGATGAGTTCGAGTCGGAGTCGGAGTCAGAGTCGGAGTCTAGAGAAGTCATTAGAGAGTCTACTCCCGTCGTCATCCCCACTCCCTTCGTTTCTCCTAGCTTAGTCTCGAGTAGTCACGATGTAGTTCGGAAATGCCCCAACCATCGTCCCTTGCCGCCACCGACCATGGATCAGTTGGCTTCTTTGTTTCAACTTTACTCAAATTTTAATATGAATAAATCGGTTACGCTTACTCTTTTTGTTATCTTGAGTGCAACTTCACATTTACGATGATACGAGGATGACCAAGACCCAGACTCAATCGAAATACCTCCCAACGTAGCCAAAGAAATACTACAGGGGAAGGGGAAGGGGACCAAGAATAGAAGACACCGAACCCATCAATATAGGAACCGAACTAGAACCCCAAGAACTTAGGATAGGGACTACCTTGAGCTCTACCGAAAAGGCCGACTTCATAGACCTCCTAAATGAATTCAAAGACGTTTTAAGCTTGGTCCTACAAAGACATGCCAGGGATCGACAGGGGATATCGCTGAACATAGGATTCCGATTAAGCCGGTTTCAAACTCAGTGAAATGAAGCTTCGACGAATGAGAACAGAATGGGCTCTAAAGATTAAGGAAGAAGTCGACAAGCAATTCAAAGCCGGGTTCATCAAAGTTTCCGAGTATTCTGACTGGGTAGCTAACATAGTACCTGTACCCAAAAAGGATGGGAGAATCCGTGTTTGTGTTGACTTTAGGGACTTAAACAAAGCAAGTCCAAAAGATGACTTCCCTCTACCTCACATCGACATATTGGTAGACAATACTGCGGACCACGCATTACTATCCTTCATGGATGGGTATGCGGGTTATAACCAAATCAAGATGGCCATGGAAGATATGCACAAGACCGCGTTCGTCACCCAATGGGGAACCTATTGCTATACGGTAATGCCGTTTGGATTAATCAACGCCGGAGCTACATATCAACGCACCGCAACTACACTCCTACATGACATGATGCACAAAGAGGTTGAGGTATATGTAGACGACATGATTGTCAAATCTAAGGAAAGAGAGGGACATATCGCGAACCTTCGCAAGTTCTTCGCAAGACTACGAAAGTACAACATGAGGCTCAATCCTCAGAAATGCACGTTCGGGGTAACATCTGGTAAACTCCTGGGATACGTTGTTAGCCAACGAGGTATAGAAATAGATCCTTCCAAAATCAAAGCTCTGATCGAAATGCCACAACCCCAAACAAAAAAAAAAAGTCGAGGATTCCTAGGAAAAGTGCAATATATAAGTCGATTCATATCGAAACTTACGATGATTTGTGAGCCTATCTTCAAGAAACTCAAGAAAACAGACCACACCATGTGGGATGATGATTGTCAAAAGGCATTCGACCGGATAAAGGAGATATTGGCTAAACCACCAGTGCTCATGCCACCACAACGAGATCAACCTCTTGGTTTATATCTCACAGTAACCGAAACGGCCATGGGTGCCATGCTGGCACAAATTGTAGGAAGTGAAGAAAGAGCTATCTACTACCTTAGTAAGAAGTTCTTGGAATACGAGTGCAAATACTCACAACTCGAAAAGACGTGCCTCGCTCTTGTGTGGGCAACGAAGAAGCTACGCCATTACATGCTTAGCTACTCCGTCAAAATATACTCCAAAATGGATCCATTCAAATACCTCTTCGAGAAACCCGTCCTCAACGGACGTCTAGCAAGGTGGACCTTGATGCTCTCGAACCGACCTCAAATACGTGCCACTGAAAGTTATAAAAGGTCGCGCCGTCGCCGAATTCTTCGCAGAAAATCCTATCAATGACGCACAAACAATAGATACTTGGTCATTTCCAGACGAGGATATACTCCAAACTGATGTAGACTCCTGGGACCTGTACTTTGATGGAGCATCAAACTTAAGAGGATTCGGAATAGGAGTGTTGCTCATTTCTCCTGAAGGTGAGCATACACCAATTGCTGTCAAACTCGACTTCGAGGTGACAAACAATGCTTTGCGAGAATCGAAGCTTGTCTCATTGGACTACAAGCGGCAGTGAGCTTAGGCATTAAAAACCTCCGAGTACATGGGGATTCATCACTAATCATTAACCAAGTTACAGGATCTTGGAAAATCCGAAGCGAAAGCCTTGCACCTTATCAGGCTAGGATAGACCAAGTCGCTCAATTCTTTGATCACGTAACCTACCTACACCTACCTCGGGAGGAAAATCAATTTGCAGACGCTCTTGCGAAACTTGCATCATTGATTAATATGCCAGATCACATGGTGGAAATGCCTTTGTGCATCGAACGACGGTCGAGCTGAAACTTATGTCCACCAAATCACCGATGAAGAGGAAATCGCGCAGGAACCCCGGTTCCAAGCAATCCTGAATTTTAAGCTTAATGGTACATATCCACCAGATATGGACAAGAGGGGACAACGCGCTATACGCCTACTAGCTTCCCAATACATTCTCATGCAGGGAGAATTATACAAAAGAACACCTCTTGGTGTAGTCCTACGTTGCCTTGATCATTCACAGGTACGAAAGGTGATGGAAGAAGTCCATGACGGAGAATGCGGTCCTCACATGAGTGGGCCCATGATGGCAAAGAAAATCACACGTTTGGGATATTATTGGACCACAATGGAATCTGATTGCATCAAATACGTAAGACATTGCCACAACTGCCAAATCTTCGGGAATGTACAACATGTCCCTCCTTCATTGCTCTATACAATGACATCTCCTTGGCCATTTTCTGCATGGGGAATTGACATAATCGGGAAGATAACCCCCGCCGGAACAGGAGGTCATTGCTTCATTCTAGTAGCAATCGACTATTTCACCAAATGGGTAGAAGCGGCTTCCTACACTGGTCTTACAGCTAAAAATGTGGCAAAATTCATACAAAACAACATCATCTGTCGATATGGTTGCCCACATGAGATCATTAGCGATAACGGATCACATTTCCAAGCTGAAACCGAGCAATTGCTAGCCAAATACAAGATTAAGCATCACCACTCTTCGCCCTATAGACCACAGACTAACGGCGCGGTAGAGGCGGCAAACAAGAATGTTGTCACGATTCTCAAAAAAATGATTGACAACTATAGAGATTGGCCAAGCAAGATACCCTTTGCCTTATGGGGGTATCGTACATCTGTTAGGACGCCCACTGGGGCTACTCCTTTCTATTTGACCTACGGCATGGAAGTTGTACAACCAGTCGAGCTAGAAATACCATCCTTGCGTATTTTACTCGAAAGTCAAATCCCGGAAGCCGATTGGAAGAGGGATAGATACGAAGAGTTCATCCTCCTGGATGAACGTAGGCTGCGCGCCTTGCATAATGTCCAAACATATCAAGCACGTATCAAACGGGCTTTCAACAAAAGGGTTAGGCCAAGGAACATCAAAGAAGGAGACTTGATGCTTAAATCGGTTAGAGCTCTCTTACCTGTTGACCCACGGGGAAAATTCAAACCTAATTGGGCCGGACCATTTCTAGTCAAATCCATACTCCCAGGGGGTGCGGTTAGGATCACAGACCTAGATGGGAATGAGTTTTCAAACCCAACAAACCTTGATCAACTGAAACGATACTATGCCTAGAATAGGAATGAAAACGCGCCTCGCGTAACCCCACGTGTCGCTCTTGTGGCACTAAATAAACGGCCCCTGGCCAAGCTGAAATAAGCTAAATGTCATTGTGCTCTTGCATTTTGACAAATTTGTCATCCTCGTATCATCAAACAAACTAAATTCGCACCATCGGAGTAAGCAAAACCTCGTGCTTATTTTCTACGTTCATTACAAGCTCTTGCTTCGAACAATTATTCTTTTACATTTACTCAAACTACGCGCAAAGGTTTGATTTCGCTTTTTAAGTGAATACGTAGGCAATCCTTCACGGGATTCAACCCATTATATCTAAAATGTAAATAGAAGGACATTTGCATCGCATTTGAAATTTGACAAGAATAATAAATAGAAAATCACCACGGTTTCATAACCACTTAACCTTTTCATTTCATTCATTCATCTTCTAATAATAATACGCTACATAATAAAAATAGAATAGGCTAGGATTCTAAAAATCCCTCCTTTTTATTGCAACAACAATAACAATAATAATAAAGAGACTTGGGCTATTCCTCCATCTTCCCCTTGCCCTTGTCATACTTTTTGTCACGACCTCGAGCCGGACGCTCTTGCGCCACTTCAGACCTAATCACCAACGGCCTTTCTCGAGGTCTAGCTTTTCCATTCTTGCCAATCACCATCTCTGCGACAGGAGTAGTCTTCGGTTTCTTCGAAGGATGAACAACTTGAAACCCGGCTTCTTCTTCTCCCTCTGTCAGATGCTTCTCCTTCTCTTTCTCTCCCTCGCGCACCTTGTAGTAGATAGGCTCGCGCTTCCTCAATTTCTCCCGCTCTTCCGGAGTTGTAGCCTTTCTCCACCGCAGATAAGAATCCGACACCCATAAAGCATTGGCGGAGAAATTCAAGAACCACATGTTTCTTTGGGCCCATTTGATAGCCTACTCTCTTCGGCTCTCTGTAGTAAGTGCCATAGCGTCATGGGATCGGTATCAAGCCTCGGGATAGTCTGTTTCAACCCAACTTGTCTCATCAGCCTTTCCGGAAAGATGCATACCATAAACTCCAATCCGGGAATGCGCACCGACCTAGTGGGATACAAAGAAGACACTCCAGTGACGGATTTGAGGTGCCACCACGGTACGACCCACCTGATCAATGGGCCATCATCACTCTTCAGCTTGTTCTTCCAATAATCACAGACCCGCGTGAAGTCCACCATATACAACCTTGTCCTCATCGCGATTGAACGGGCATGATAGGAAAGCGCATGAACTGGGGGCTCGATCAATCGGAGCCGCTCCATAAGCCAAACCTACCAAAAGCAGGTATTAGACATCAAAAAAAAAAAACGAAAAAGAAAAAAAAGTGTCTTTTACCTGCAAAATGACTGGACTCCCCAAGAATGGCAGATCACGGTTGGATTTTCTATTATCCAAACCCAATATGATCTCTCCTAAGCATAAGCAAGCTGGGCTCCTGCGCAGCTCCATCTGCTCAACAAGGCCCAAAAGACGGGGATCACCTCTCAAGTCTTCATCAACATGCCCTTGGAAGACGTACACATGCAACAAGCAAAAGCCAAATGCCCTCCGCCTAGCAACATGATAAACGGTGGGGTCGGCCCTATTGATAAATCGATCTATGAAGTCCAACATTCTCACACCTTTTGAGGTAACTAGACGGTCCACCTCAAGTCTATTCAATCCGAGCAAATCTCTAAATTTGCTTTTGTACCCTTGAGAAGTGGAAGTAATGGCAGGCAAATGTTCGGGGTCTCATCCACCAATAGCAGCAATCTCTTCAGGAAAGGGGCAAATATCACCTCCAGGTAACGCAAAAACATGGTAATTTGGGTCCCAATAGTCAAGGAAAGCATCCAAGAACGGTTTCACAACCTTGATGAGTTTCAAACTCAACAACGATCCAAAGTTATAAGAGCCCATATCATGCTTCTCCATATTTGAAAACTCGTTGGTCCATTCCTTCAAGCGGATCTCCAAAGTATTCATGATGAGAAAATTTATTTTGAGGAATTTTATGTATTTAGACGAAGATGAGACGGAAGATTTGTGTGAATAAAAGCTCCATCGACGTTTCTATTTATACTAATTGCTGTTTCCAAAAATCCGTCCAACGGAACAACACAGGAACAGGCGCGCAAAGACTGCCGCGCCTCTTCAAAGGGACGCATCTCATGCTGCGCCTCTTCCTGAGCTTCACTTCTGTGATTTTCCGCGTTGGATCTTTCCTAATTCCATAACGAATAATTTCGTATTCCTACAGGTTATTATTTTGGTAAATACGGGAAGATTACCATGTTTCAAGTTTCCTAATTTCGCGGGCACGCATTTCGAGGCGACATCGACATTTCTGCCACTATATCACACTTGTTTATTTTCATTTTAGGAAATAAATTTCATTTTCATTTTAATTTCAACTTGTATATATTGATTTCTATTCTTTAATTTCATTTCTAAACTTATAGATTTCTATTTTTTCTTTTTTTAGGGGGTAACCCTCCCTACCGTCCGGTCATTTCCGGCAAAATTTTTGCATTTTTCGCATTCTTTTGAGTCTCTCATTTTGCGCTAATTAAGGCCATATGTATATAAAAATGTATGCTTTGCGTGTTTTTCTATGTAAATTTTGGCAGCATGACGGCGTAAACCGTCATCTACCAAAGCTGTTCGAAACTAACCTGCAGATACAAGCAACACAACCCAAAGAAAAAAGGCACTCGTGCCATCATATATATACCAAACGAAGGAAATGTACAACAAACTGGGGGCTCGAGCCCCAAACAAAGTCCGAAAATGTTCAAAATCAACGTACAAATGTATACTGCTGGGCGCCCTCCAACTCTGCAACTCTCGCCACAAGAACGGCGATCTCGGCGTCCCGAACCTCGAGCTCCCTCAACAAGCGAGCTGTCTCCTCCCGAGATCGGGTCGCCTCTCGCTCCGGCCATGGTCACCCAGTAAACAATAAATTGGCTCATGTCAATTGTTTCAAGCAAAATCAGAAAATCAAAAAAATCAAAAAAGGATAGGCGTAAGGTTCATACCTGACGACCTCGACCGCCGACAAGTGCTTCGACGGCAGTAGCTCGCAGCCGGTTGGCCACCCTCCACAACGCCACAAACCGAGACGGCGCAACCTACATTTTCAAAAAGAAATTCTCAAACAATTGAACAAAACCGAATGTGTTCTTACACAAAGGTTATACAAGTTAGAGGCTCACCCTCCGAATCAGATGCTGCCAGTCGTCCAAGCCAGCATCCGTCACCGCTACGTCAAAGTCACGCAGCTCGGAGATCGTCGTCCTCCCGGTCGCGTCAGTGTACTCGAGGGACTCGGGGTACTCTGGGGGCTCGATGCCCGCCGCCTCGACCTCCTACAAAGACAAATGTTTCTCATTAATCGATGATCTTTCATCATAAATCTCATAATCGAATCAAGAGAAAAAATAAAAGATACTCACCACTACCGGCCAGTACGCCAACCTCCCGTAAAGGAACGCCGAGTAGTCCTCGCCAGGAAGAAGAAGGGCGTCACCACTGGCACCAGCCAAGTCCGCCTCCCTCTCAGCCTCAGAAGGCTCCCTAAACATCGTCCTAGGAGGATCGACGGGAACCGTCAACACGCCCCGCGAGCACTGACAAGCCAAGCGCTCGCCCAAGTACCACACAGGACCCATCGACGTCCTCAACAGCAGTCGGCCCGAGCTCCTAGGTCGAAGGACCTCAGCCACAAAAGGAGGCGCTCCAGCGTACTCCGCCCAAGGTCGGGGCACCCACTGTGACAAGATAAAGAAAGGATCATTCCTACGATCAATTAAAAGCAAATATAAGAAGCACGAGCAAATATAAGTAGGATACTCACACTGCTCAGCTGAAGAGCGTTCACGTCCCGCCGGTAGACGTTGTGAGAAGAACGCTTGCTCTTCGTCCGGTACATCACCCAATCCCTCACCACGGGATAGGCCCTCTCCAGCGGCTCCGTCCTCTTGGGCGCGAGGCTCGGGAAGTAGGAGTACACCCACGCCTACAAAAACAAAATAATCAATGACGATCTTTCGTAATTTGATAAAGAAAAGGAATTTACTTTGGTCTAAAGGAAGGTTCATACCTCCGGCGAGAGTCCGTCCGACAAAGACCAGGAGAAGTCCCCTTCTCCATCAACTCCGAACGAACCATGGCCCTCATGGAGCGGATGAGGACCGCAAAACCAGCAGTGACCCAGTCCCAGCGTCCCAGGGAACTCAGGTTAGAGAGGAAGGGAAGAAGCTTCGTCGACAGCCTCTCGCCCTTGTCTCCGAGGTAAATCGAAGACGAAACCACGAGCCACGGACGAGCCCCTCTGCTCACCAGACAGGGGAGGAGGAGCCGTCTCCCTCCCATCAATCGTCACCCGCCGGGTCTTCCCCGCAAAGTAGTCTCGAACGTAGGAACTGGGTATCAAACCCAAGATCGAACACCTTCGGCGACAAGTTCCGGCCGATCAATCTCCTCGCCTCGGCCGAGTCCGCCCTCATGGCGCTCTCCGCCACACCACCTCCTCGGTCCCCGCACGGCACCGTAAATCATGCCGTAGTCCTCCAAAGTGACTCCCACCTCACCAAAAGGCATGTGAAACGTGGAAGTCGTGTCCCAGAATCGGTCCAAGAAAGCGCGGACCAGGCTAAGGTTAGCCCGCAACTTCCTCTTCGCGATATCCCTCCAGACCTGAACCAAAGGACCGAACGCTCCACGCTCGATCATGGCCCTCTCCTCCGTCGACAGACGCTCGTAGCGCTCCATCGCTGTCGTGTAACCCGAGAACGACCTGATGTTCCCAGCCTCCTATTGTGATTTGAAACAAAGCTATCTTTAGTTTTGAAGGAAATTTGAAGGAAATTTGGATAAATGAACGAAAGAGGATGAGTAATGAGTAGTGAATTCCTATTTACCAAACTCTTCACCGTCCTGTAGGACAGGTGACCCTCTGCAGCCCACACCAGGTGCCTGCTCTCCCAAGTCTCAGCCCACGCAGGAGCTCCTCTCAGCTGACGACCTCCTCGTCCGACGTTGGCCCGTCTCGGGGCCTCCTCCTCCTCGACGGCCTCCTCTTCGTGAGCCTCGTCCCCAGCAGCCATCACCGCAGCGGTGAAGGCCTGCTCTAAAGCCTCCTCGACAGTGGCAGCGTCGATCTCCATGGGAGCTCTCCCAGAAGTAGAAGCCTCATCACCTGCAATATTAAAGCAAATTTAGGCCGCGTCACATGACGACAAACCTTGGTTAAGGGATTTTCGAGCCTTCGGAAGCCCTGAAGCCGATCTTTTCTTGCCATCCTTGGCCATATTCCCACGTACCCGACCACTCATGTGGTAAATTGGGACAAGTCAAGCCTAATTCGAAGCCTAGTTCCGGGTTCGAGTCGAAATTTCAACAACATTTCGCTATAATGGCGATTATGCCCTAGAAAGTGCCCTGAAAAAGCTGTCACAAACCAAAATTCCGAGATGGTAAAAAGTTTACCCATCATTCAAGGATCCCAAATATCAAGTTTCATCGCAAATGGGCAATCCTAAGGCTATTTTCGAAGCAATTTACGGTTCAGCTGTAAAACCGTCTCAAAATTCACTCAAAGGCTCAAAACTTGATGAAAATTCGAAACAAATACATGGTTATGTTCCTAATATTACCTACTATCCATTTCTAGTATCAATTTGACAAGGAAAATTCATTTGGGGGAAAAGCCCCAAATTTTCGATCGAAAGGGTCATAAACCCTAGATTTTTCGGCTCAAAATTGGACAAATGTAAAAGATTAATGCAAGATTGAGACACATACCTCGATTAGTCATGTTTAATGCAAGCTTTCGAATCAAACCTTGGCGGAAATGGTGAAGATTTGAGAGAGAAATGTGTGATTTATGTTTCGAATAAAAATGAACAAAGCCTCCTGATTTTCGCGTATTTACGCAGGAAAACCAAATTAGGGAATAGACGCAGCAGGCGCTGCGCCTCTTCCAAGAGACGCAGCTCTTGCTGCGCCTCTTCCTTTTGTTCCCTCCATACGAATTTTCAAAAATTCGTTATGAGTTCGTTATTTGTGGGCCCATCTTTGGTGCGCCTCTTCCCCGATGATATTTTCATTCTTTTGGTCCGTTTGACAATTTTCTTTCGTTCCGGCCCGCATTTCCAAGCCCGCAGCAGACTTTTGCGTATTATTCATTCATTCCAAGACCTTTTGCTTGTCGCAACGAGCATTCATTCCTTCACAGAATTCGACACGCCTTCATTATGTCTCCAGCGAGAGTAAGCGGATATACTTTCCCTCTCATGACGAGAAAAAAACAATTCCCAATCGTGTCTCTAGCGAGAGTAAGCGGACGTACTGTCTCTCTCAAGATGTAAGGATTGACAATCTACCTAAGCAGATTTCCTCCCAGTAGTTCCCGCCTGTGTCCTGCTACTTGCAATTATTTCCCGAAGACTACCCAAAGCAGTTTTCCTCTCAGCAGTTCCCGCCTGTGTCCTGCTACTCACAATATTTCTTGTTTCCCCGCGGAGTGCGACAAGGGTGTCGTTCTCCAGAAGTTCCCAAACCCCAAAGCCTTCTTTTTTAGGTTCGTAAACCCGAAATTAGGACTTTCTAACTATAGGATCCCAATCCTTTTAGGTTCATAAGCCTTCAAGTTCCCAAACCAATAGAGTTCCTATACCCAAGCTTTAGCTACCCTTAAGTTGAACTTACTTTAGGCCTCACTCCCGCCGATGCTTTCCTTTAGGGTCCCACACCCTAGTACCAATCCTTATGTATCCTTTAGGTCTTACCCTTAGCTCTCATGCTCAACCTTAGCTCCTACGCACCTCCAGAAGCATCTCGAGAAAGAAGTCTCAGGTATGGTCTCTCCTTATGGCTGGCGAGCCTCCTTACGTAGTCTAATGGACTTTAAACGACCCTCCCCGATAGTCGACAGACTCTAAAATGTTCCCGACGACAGGTCCTTGGCTCAGACCCCTTGAGCCGCCTCGCGTCGCCATAGTCGTCAGGTTGTAATCTTCGATTGACCTGATGGCTATACTTTGACTTTCGCCTTGTCCAAGCCTCAGTCAAAGTGGGGGCTCTGTAGATACCTCATTTCTGCACCTCCCGCAAACCATCCGGTGATGATTGGGCCACATGTTTGATACGCGGAACGATTTGTGACAATTCGTAGGATTATCGTCAAGTGATTGCTCAAATATTAATGTTTACCTCTTAGTTGTCATCTACGTCCCGATACGGTCGTTTTGACAGTAATTAGAGTACATTCGGAGTCCGGGCCTAAAACCGTCTCCATTTTCTGATAACCGTTAAAACCCGAGTCAGAATGTTCTGGAATATTCCGGATATTTCTATTCCATGTTTCATAAATTTTATCTTTTAGTAAGCAATTTCCCGTAATATTCACATAAGATATTAAGGAAAACCGAATTATTTCCGTCCTACCATAACTCAAACACGAAAATCTTTCTTCGACGGGAGAAACCCCTTGGGAAACGTAGACGCGGCCCAGTCTGCGCCTCTTCCAAGAGACGCAGTGGCTGCTGCGCCTCTTCCAAGGCCCTTTTCTGCATGTTTCTCGTATCTTTTTCATATCTTTCCGAGATTCACTTCCAAAGAGTCTCCGAAACCCTAATTCCTTCACGTGATTAGCATAAATAGGAGCCTTCGCTCCTCATATTTCTCACGCGAGTGTCCGCCCTTCTCTTCTCCCTTTGCATTCTAAACTTTGTTCTTACTTTTTGGCGTCTACGTGCTTGAACATTCGACCACGTAAGCTCGGATCCTTCTGAGTACCAGCCTCTCCGTTTGCATGACCGACCAATTTGACCAACTCCACATAATCAACTTAATTAATTAATCGTTTTACTCTTACGAGGGCACTCTCTTTGCATTCGCGTCGAGCATCACTAATCAATATCTTAGTCCTTCTCGTTTCGTCAACATGTAAGTCTGAGGGTGTATAATTCTCTTTATTTTATTGTATTTTAATTATTGTAATCATCATTGTAAGGTTTATGTCGAAAATACCATTAAAACCGATTTCTAAAACCATGCTTTAAAATCTCTTTTTACGGATTTCCGATATAATACAGTCGAAAAGGACGCAAAGAATCGTTGCGCCTCTTCGAAGGAGCGCAGTTCCTGCTGCGCCTCTTCGTGAGGCTGCCACAGTTTCTGCTTCCTTTCTTCTTCGTTTGTCCTCTGTTATTCGTCCCAAAATCCTTTCTTTTGTTTCGTTTGTGTGTTAATTCTTCATCGTGGCATATAATTCACATGTATATTATAATTATCGTCATTAATATGTTTTATTCATCATAAATCCGACTTAAATCCCAAATAATCCAATGTTTGCGGGTTTTCGTCATTAAATTCAATTCCGGGTTTTAGAGATTCAATTCGTTCATATTGGGTTTCTGGGATTCGTCTTTGATATAGTTTTCATCCGTCGTTCGTTTTATTCATCGCATATTCGTCATTAATCCATCATATCTAGCCTAATTAATTGAATTAATTTGTTGGCTCATTAATATTTTTCACTTCTGTCATTATTCCATCTTCTGTCAATTCGATTAATTCCGTCTCATTCATGTTTTACTGTTTTCACGACCCATTCATATGTTAAATAACATGTTAATCACTTTCATCCGAGTAAATAATTTAATTAATCATTAAATCACCAATTAACATTAACGGCTTGCAATTACGGCTTCGGCGGGGCGAGCCAAGGAACGTACGCAGCGTGCCATGGTTGCGCCTATTCCCGGAGGACGCAGCTCTGCTTCTTTTGTTTCTGGCCGAGTTACGTCCCTCGAACTCCGTTTACGCGCTTAACCTAGTTTAATTAGTTTACGTATTAACTAACTATTATCCGTAATATCGCGCTAATTCCTGTTTATTAATTTACTTTTATTTCTTTATTCTTTTTCTCAAATCATCCGTTTTAAAGGTATTTTCGACGTAAATCGCCTATTCCTTTGTAATTAATGTAATTTTCATTATTGTAATTTATAATTATTGTATTTCTTTTATTGCTTGTATGTTTTCACATGTAAATGAACATTAAAATCCAACCTCGACATTAATTGTTTGCTAATTAATTGTTCACCGACTTAGTATTAATTCTCGCATGCTAGGATTAAAACTTGGATGTTGCATTGCATGCATATAGCCGACGATATATCAAGTACGAATAACTTCCCTAATCATTAGTAGAGGCCGCTATCGAGGCGGGCGGGATTAGGTGTTCGATCAAAAGAGCTTCCTAATACGTACCCTCACCCCTTACTCCAGATATCTGTGAACACCCGTGTTCATTGGCATCCACGAGAATCATTCTAGACATAGAATGCTAAGGGTAACGATTGCTTAGTGTTCATGTCTCTACTTTGTGTCTTGACATGACGCGAGGTACTCGAACGGTTCCAATTTCCCATAAAAATTGGTGGCGACTCCATACAAAATGCAAACGCTTGTTCGTTCCCAAGCGCCCCC
Source organism: Silene latifolia (assembly GCF_048544455.1). Classification (NCBI taxonomy): domain Eukaryota; kingdom Viridiplantae; phylum Streptophyta; class Magnoliopsida; order Caryophyllales; family Caryophyllaceae; genus Silene; species Silene latifolia. The sequence goes on from NC_133533.1 coordinate 40,993,116, forward strand.
GTGGCCCATGTCCACAATTTTATACTCCCTTCTATTCACTATATTCTTCCCCTTTCCTTTTTGCACAAGGAATAATAAACCGATTTTGGACCACACAAAACACACTACCCCACATGTAATTTAATTTGGACCACACAAATCAACCCGAAAAAGAAAATAGGGAAGAAAACCCGAATAATCCAAATAAGGAAACAAGGAAGAAAATGGTGAATAGAGGGGGTATAAGGTTTTTACCTCATTTTTACACGTATTTCTGTGTTATTTACGTGGCATCTAGCTACAAATGCCCCCGAATAGTCTACTTTGGTTTGTCTTGTGTAAATTACAGGTATGGACCAGAAAGTAGCAAAACTTGTCCTATTCGCATGCATTTTGGAGAATAAAGAATTGGAGCTCGGAATCCAACACTTAGAGATGAGTGAAGTAGCCTCGGAAGGTGCCAAGGGGTCCATACGTGCTAATATAACTCGATCGACTAGTTTTGTTACACTATTTGGTCGATCGAATGCTTTGTCCATCAAGAATTCCTCGATCGAGCTGTTCTGTTACTCGATCGAAATGGCTGATGTAAGGAGTACTCGATCGAACTCCATATTCATTCGATCGAGAGGTTTTTCAAGATTTGTCATCGATCGAGTGGTTTTATTTCACTCGATCGAGAGACTTTGTGTTCTATGCGTGTTTTTGTCTATTCGAGTTGGGCTTTGTAATTGAGATATAAGTTAGGTTAGCAGTACGAGACACTTACTTCTTCTTTCCCTTGCTTCGATACTTTTCCTCTCTACTCTCTCATACTCTTATCTTAGAACCCTAACTTAGATTGCTTGTATTTGGTACTATTACTCCTTTCTTAATCTTAATTCTTTATTGCTCTTTATTGTTTTCTCCTCTTTAATCTTTAATTGTTATCATTAATCTCTCTTTATTCTTGTTATCATGCTTAATCTTTATTGATTATGTATGGTTGTTGCTTCTTCAATGATAATGCATAGCTAATTCTTCCTTGCTATGACATAGGAGAGCCATGATCTTAAGGAATTTGTGAATTAAGTGATTAGGTTTAATGCAAATTTGGTCTATGTTGTTAATCGCTATATATAACTGTTCTTGTCTAATTGAGTCGACACAATTAGTTAATAAACCGCGGTACACCTTGACCTAGATCGGAAGATTGGAAAAGGTAAGACCTGTAGCGAACATTAGGGCACTTTAGTGAGGGCGGAAGCTAAGCTAATAGTGTTTTAGGGCAAATTGAGACCGGAAGGAGATATTCATTGCTCCGTAGATTAAACTTGCATTGACCTGAGACCTTAGATTACGTTACTTGAGAATCATGGTGAACCGACTGTTTTAGCTGCTTTCTCTCTACTTGTTCACTTTTTATTCTTTTACCCTCTTTCTCTCCCTTGACCTTATTAGTTTAGAACAAACAATCAAACCCCAAAGAATTGGTTACCTTGACGGACTTAGTTAAAGCTGACATTTTCCCATCTCCCTGTGGAGATCGACCCAACTTGCCACTGACTTCTGTTAGTTGTAATAGGTATTTATTTTTGGTACCTGACGACGGTATCAATATACGATAGTACGTGAAAATTGAGTAATAAGTAGACAGGGTAAATGGATTATTCGGATCGATTTATTTCAGGTTCAATAATTAGGTCATTCCGAGTCTTTTGCGTCAGGATTTTGCTTAAAATAAGTCGATTAGGTCATTTCAGGTTAATACAAGTCGGATAATTTTCGGTCGGCTCACTTTCGGCTCGGGTCTATTGGATCAATAGTAAACGAATGGTAGCACAAATAATTGTGTGCGGAATGTTGTGGTTAATTCGAGTTTATATATTAAAGGTTTGTTCAATGTATATCTTTATCTTCATTAATTGTTGGATAGTTGATTTTGTTTGATCGGGTTGATAATTAAACATTCATACTAGGATATAGAGTTGGCAAGTCTGATCCAATCCTAGCATACTCGACCCGATAATATTACAAACCGAAATCGACCTGGCCCGGCTGATCCGATTGTCATAAAGACAAGTCTAATTTATATAAAAAATAATATTATGGAAGAATTTACAGTAAACGGAGTCATTATAGTATACCCACAATTCAAACCCAAATATCGCGTCTTTGACTGAGCCAAACTTTTAAGATTTCTAACAGGCTATAGTACATTAGTATCCATTAAAATTTTAAATTATTTATATTTAATAAAACAAGGTATACGTAATTTATTAGATCACTTATATAATCTATAATTAGACTCAGATTTAATAGTAACCTAAATCATAACAATATAAAACATTATTTTCTATATTTATACATTTAGTTAAATTGTTGAATATTAAACCCCGTGCAATTTTGCACGGGGTTAAAACTAGTTAATGTTAATAAGAGAACTCTTTCCTAAGAGGTAGTTATTATTTTTAATTAATCTTTATCTTTTTAGTTAGTTTTTTAACTTATTCATTGGTTGTTTCTTATTAATGTAGTGAGAGACTGTATCTAGAAGACTTAAGTCCGGTTCTTTCTGACTTAATTTCAACTCATTTTAGTTCAGCTCAGCTTTATTCAGTTCAGTTTTATTCAACTCAGACAGTTTTGTTCAATTCATCTCTTTATAAAATTAACTCTTACTTCCGCTATATTCAGTTCAGTTCAATTTCATTCAATTCGTTTAAGCAGAAAAAAACATGATGCCTTACCCTTTTCTAATGGTTCAAATCTTACTTCTATTAATACAAAAACATTTAACACAATCTCTTTAACCCACGTCATCTTATACAAGGATTTCTTTTTGCATTAGTGGGGGACATAGTGGGGTCACTTGAAAGCAAGTAATTTATTTGTGTCAGCTAGTGGTAAATGTAATTTGCAACTCATTTGATATTCATATATTTGTTCATTTTTTAAATTGCCATAACAACCAAATTTGATAAAATATTTATTTTAAATGGTATGTATTATTACAAAATGCAAAAATAAATTGAAAGATTAACAATTCATTACATATAAAAGTTAAATTATAACTGACTACTTTAATCTTATTTATTAAAGCAACAAATGTATCCCTCTGTGGTTGAAAGTCAACAATTCAAAGGCTATTTTTTCTTCCCTGAATTCTAGGGACCACATTTCTTTAGGGAATTAATTACAAATAATTTGATTTGATACTTTTATGAATTGTTCAATTGTACAATTACAATATTATTCCACCTGCTTAATAATATTGAATGACATAAATATTGAAAATACAAACATTAAATATACAAATTTACATTTTTATAATTAAAAAAATTATTTAAAATAATTAAATCGGTCACTATTAAACTGTAGATGATTGTACTTTGGTATGAAAATTTCAAATATATCGGAAAAATAACATAAAATAATAAATAATAATAATTGAAAAACGAAAAAAAAAGCAATTAATTCTTAATATTTTTATCAAATAGTTATCCAGTATTAGTAATATGTTTAATGAAAACCTTTAACACTTATTAAGATCTTCATCAATTCATTGCATTATGACCTTCACCATTAATTCAACTTCATGAGATTAATAGTTTTATTTTCTGAAAAATGTAATATATAGTATAAATTTGAACATATCAAATTAATTCTAGAAAATAACTAAAATTAAGTTTTTCAAATTTAAAAATATAATGTCAACTTATAGATTTTGAGATGCAAATATAACATCAAGACTTTTTAATTTGTTTAATGATACCAAAAAATTCAGGAAATAAAAAAATTGAAATTGAAATAAAAATTGAAATTGAAATTATGATTAAAGTAAAAAAAAAATGCCAAATAATAAAGTTGCATACCAAAAAAAATCTTTACTGTATTAGTCATAACATGAATTAAACCACTAAAATTACTTGATCTTTCTCGCAATATTATCAAGTAAGCCAAATTTGTGATTTGATTAAAAGGTTTTTTTAGGAAAGAGGGAGAGAGGATATAACCATGGGATAAACTGTAAAACTAAAGGAGTTGCGGCTAAATACCAAGTACACTAAAATGAAAGTCATTTAGGGTTTACAATTTAAAGCTATGAATGTATGTTTAGTGTGTGGCTAATATTACGGATCATAGATTATATGGGCTTAAACATATTTTGTTAACACAGTTGTACACAATTCTTATTTAAGACGGGTGTATCGTCTTAAACTTAAGAGGGTCATTTAGTATAAATAAATAAATAATAAATAAATAAATAAATAAGACATACAAAAGCATAATTCAAAGGAAAAAAAATAGATTTGTTTTATATACTTCATTGATAATGCTAAGACTGATACCTCTATCTCTAGGAAGACTGACGTATAAGAGTATATGTATATTGGGCATGGTGCTTGGCAGAATGTCAAATAATGTTTTGGATAAATTAAGTTTTTGGGCGATGAGATATGTAAAGGTTCAGTTCATAGACTATACATATGAGGTAATACCTCTTATTGTTTATTTTTTGAGTTTTATTTTAAAGTTTTTGAGTTCTGCTTTAGCATAAAGTTTTTGCGCACATTTACTAAAACATTACACTAAAAAAATATAATATTGCTCAAAAACTATATTTATAAATGGTAATATGCTCAGAAAAAAATGTGTATATGCTCGAAAACTAGAAGGCCTGAGGTACTACCTCAGATGCGTAATCCTTTTTTCTCGTAAAAGTTAATTTATACTCGCTTCGTTTGGTTAAATATCATACGAATACTTTTTGCACAGGGTTTAAATTAAGTGGTTAAATCTAAAAATAATACTCGAAGAGTAGTTAAAATAAGGAGGTTGCTAAAAATAATACTCGAATGAGAAAGTATGAGGGCATATTGGTATTTTAAGTGGTAAAAGTAAACAAAATAGAGCGTATAAAATCAAATTGAAACTGTTTATGGACTATACAACCAGTTGTATGTTGTGTAGAATCCAAGATTTATAACAAACTAGTTTTACTCCCGTGCAAAAAAAAAATGCACGGATCGGTTTTAAATTATCATATACTGACCTTGTATGAATATAATTAGATATATTATTTACTTTATCAACAATTAAATAAAAAAAAATATTAATTGAAATTAAATTAGGGAATTGACATTGAATTAGATTGAAATTTAGTGATAATGAATTAAATAAATTATCCGAACACTTGTAGAGAATTTGTTGAAAATTTTAATTAATTGTTCTTAAGACCATGGGTAAGCCGTAGGTCCCACATTAAAAAAATTACTTTTTTACTTCTAAAATCAGCATCCAATCACAATTCACCAAAAAACTTGGCTTTTATACTATGTAGATTTTACTTGTTTTGTTTATATGAGTTTTATTGTAAAATTTATGAGTTTATCCACTTAAACATAAAAGAAAAAAAAACATGAAAAAACTCAGAAAAAAATACATATATAAACTCTCATATAAATGTATCTTGGTTGTACATATACAACTAAATGCATAATCTTATTTGTAAAATTGAACATCCCGAAAAGAAAAATACATGGAATTCAACTAAATATCAGAATTTCAATAATATGATGTTTAAACATCATATTCATTATTCATATTTAATATTGCATAACAACATCAAACAAAATTTACAATATATTAAAATTTTAATTTTAAATTGGTTTTAAATATTTGAAGTATACATTTTTCAGTAATTAACGTGATTTACGAGTTGATCCAAACTTTAATTTTAAGTTAACAGGTTGTTTTAGGTTCGATTAAACTCGAGCCATGGGTAAAGATTTACGGGTAAATAACCCTTATAAAATGGGAAGGTCCATATTCTATCGTTTTGTAATAAGTCTACACACGTGTGGCAGGTCAAATATGTATATTCACGAGTTCATGTGACGGGTCGAATAGGTAAGCTATACGACATTGATAATGTTTTACAATAATTGTCATGAACCAAAAAAATTTATCGTATGCACTAAAAACGTAGATAAAGTATCGTATTGTAAATCGTGCACTCAAAAGGAAGAAAACAGAAAAATAGAAGTAACGATTTTTTTGGTAAATCAAAGCGCACTTAGTCGCATTCTGATAGAGGGGACGGGGGATTCGAACCTGGATCTATTATCCACAATACCTCCGTCCTAACCACTGACTCAAGATATCTTGATGAAGTAATGATATTTAAAATAGCATATTTGTGCAATTTGCACGGATTTAAAATTAGTTATATTATACTCCCTCCATACCCCACCAATGATAACATGATAAAAAATGAGTTTTTTTTAAGAAAATAAGGTAAAAGCAGGGGTAAAGAGGGAAAAAAATAGGTGGGGTATGTAAGAAAATAGGGTAAAAGCAAGGGTAAAGAGGAAAAAAAATAGGTGGAGTATGTAATGACATTTTGGGTTTAATTTTGGGTTGATAGATGGGGTATGTAATGACATTTTGTGTAAATATCAAAAGGTATAAGGATGGTGTGATACGCCATATAAAGTAAGTGTTACCCGAGTATTTAACAATCTAACAAGCAATTATTTGATTAGATTAGATAGAGAAAAAGGAATGATTTTAATATACTTCACTAGAGAGCGAAAAAATGGAATTATGGAAACAGTCCGTGTTGCAAGAGTCCAACACGGAGTAGAACAAACAAGAAGAGAAAGTACTAGGCATATTCCCCCTTCCTAAAACCAGAAACATACATTAAATACAACAATGGAGGATGAAACCTCAATTTACGAAGCTTCACCAACACGTCTTTCAATTCCACCTAAAATGGAGCCCGTTAATGGCGATTTCACTCGATTAAACCGCCATTATCAATGTAATACTACTACTTCACTTCCTGCCGAAGAACAATCTCCTCTCCTATCATCATCTTCAAACCCTAATTTCCCTAATCATAATCATATCGATGATAATAATAACACTAATGATACACTTTGCTTTTCTTGGATGAGGATTGAATCTCGATCGAAATTATGGTTCCTCAGAGTAGTTTTTTGTGCGATTATCTCGGTTTCTGCTGTTGTTCTTGTCAAGCGATACGGTTCTGATTTCGTACACAAGGTTCTTTTCTTTTCTTTCCTATTTTGAATATTGTTGTTGCTTAATTTGGATGAATTTCTAGGTTAGATTGATTTTTGATGAATTTGAGTTTGTTCTAGATTGCATCATTGACTTTGTTAGGTTTAGTTTAGTTATGGAAATTTTATATATAATGTTAGTTTCTATATTAGATTGATTTTGATGATTTGATTTCGTTCTCGATTGATTGAGCTTGCTAGGTTTCTTGAGTTAGAGAATTTAAACAATAGGTAGAATGTTTGGCAAAGGTTGAGACGGTTTTTCTAACGTGGGCACACGTTAATGATACTAAAATGCACGTATCGGGAGATAAGTTAATGAAAAATTGGAGTATTGAATTAAGCACTTTGCTTGATTTTGAAACTTTTGGTAATTGGACGCCTTTGAAGAGGTCGAACTTGAAAAGTCATCTACCTTGAAAGTCATAGACCTGTAGATGACTTAGATGGTAATAGGATATTCATTGAATCCGTGGTGGGGGTATATCCTGACAATATGCGGTTATGATCCATGGGGAAATGAAGTAATGCCCTAGTTACAGTACCTTTTTCATGAATATGTGTAATTGAGTCTTTACCTCTATGAATGTGACACACGACCTCAGAATATGAGCTCAGGTGCGCCTACCTACCTAATAGGCGTTCCATTGTCGTTTAGGGCTTAGAGTAGCTTGCTATTTTGCGACAAAAATGCTTCTTTCTTGCTTGTTACTGGAATAGTTATATTTGTGCTACTGTCTATGAGCTTCATTGAACTATGCTTTGATTGTGGCATCCTCTATAACGACTCCTTTTGCATATCGGACATTCATTCAGAGGAGCATAAGGTAGTAAATTCTGGTTAGTTATAGAAAATACTCCCTCAATCTCAATGCGTTTATGGTTCATCCCAAAATGATTGACACATTTTTATATAAACTTCCTATATTATCCCTACTTAAATGATGTACTCTTGTGCTGCTGGAATTCTAAAGGTAAGGTGGTACTCTTAAGTCAAAAGGTTGCTGGTGCTATTCTTTTGCAGGAGTTTGCTTTAGTAGTTTCATGCAATGTTATTTCTATCTATTAATGATTTTATTGCTAGGAAGAGTATTAGTATTTGTTTCTATATTTTATTGTAGAATCTTCTGTCCCATGCGCATCTCTGTCCCCTGGAATCAGGCATTTATTTAGGGATATGAGATAGAACACTAGTTGATGTAATTTGGTTTTGTTCCCTCTTGATTCTAATAGGATGTCGTTTTATGCCCTAACTTCAGTCATACAGAAACATGATGATAAATATCAGTAACCTGGGAAAATGCCTGCTGCCCTGCTCATATTTTTCTGTGATATGTGCTTTGCAGGAACTTATTCCAGTGATACACTGGCTTGTCGAAACTTTTCGTCCTCCCGTGCTTGCAGCTATTTTGTTTGCTGCAAATGCCTTATTGCCCGTCTTACTCTTACCATCTTTGCCGTTCAAGTGGGTGGCTGGAATGACATTTGGCTATGGTTTTGGCTTCTTGCTTATCATGGCTGCAGAAACTATTGCCGTTTCCTTGCCTTATTTTATTGCTAACCATCTCTTTCTTCCCAGACTCAAAGTAAGCACTTTTGACGTTTTATAAATTTGTTGCATCATCTTCAAGTTCTGCCTTTTGTAGAGAGGGGTTAATATTTAATTATTTACTTTTCCATGACAACTGTTTCTTTTTTTCTGTTCTTAATAACTATTCTGCCAAACCTAGAAATGGCTGGATAACCATCCTAGAGAAGCTTCCATCATTGGACTTGCTGGTGACGGTGATTGGTTTCATCAGTTTAGAGCTGTTGCTCTGATACGAGTTGCCCCTTTTCCGTACGTGTTGTTCAACTACACTGCCGTTGCCACTGGTGTTGAATATAGCCCCTACCTGGCGGGATCCTTGTTAGGCATAATTCCTGAGACATTTGTCGCCATTTATAGGTAGGGTTTTTTCATTTTCTTTTGAGAATTTAATCTAATCTTGTTACACTTGCCAATTTGCAATGCTAGAATTATCTGCATTTTTTTTGATGAAAAAAATTGCATTCCTTTTGAGACCTAAAAAAAATTGCCAGTTTGGTTGGTTTCGATAGCCTTCCTGTGGATTCTTTTCATATTACATTGAAAACATGATAAAACTCTTCAACATAAACTATTCGTAGGAGAAATTTCATGTTGGAAAATCACACTATCATTTTTTTAGTCTGGCGAGTTATTGGCCTGTCTACATATTGTTGTTTATTACATGGATTTCCTGAGCCTGTGAGCTAACACTTTACCTTTTCGAACAAAGATGTCTCCTCTATGAGATAAACATACTGAAATCACTCTCGAGACATTGACACATTGCAGTATTTTCTTGTTGATGTTACTCTTACTCGGATGTTCAGTTTGATCATTGCTGCGTTTCATAATGAGGTAGTAACCTTTTGAAACCTTTATAATTTGGTCGCTAGACAGTCTTGCAGTTCGATATTTAAGGAATTCTTCTCTCCCCACCCCCGATTAGCCTAAATTCAACACACAGCTAAATCTACTACTTTAATTAAGATACGATTGATTTGCTTCATGGAGTAATAAGTTTAAATGATGCTAACATATTGTGGTGTTTTCGTCTAGTGGGATTCTGATAAGGACGGTAGCAGAAGCAATGGAAGATCATACTCCAGTTTCAAAACGACACATACTTTTAGATGCTATTGGCTTTTGTTTGACTCTGGCTGCGACGGTTGTTATTGGGTTATATTCGAAAAGGAGGTTGAAACAACTTCAAGAAGATGAGGAACAACCTTGGCAACCATTGTAGTTAACTGGGTTGAAAAGTGGCAAGAGATTTCCCTTGCTTTGATTGAAATGTAGGTCAGATAGGTTACGTAAATATTAAAATCCACTGTAAATAAGCTATTAGTGATTCAATTTTGCGTAGAGTTTCATGTTATGCTGGATTTCAGTTCCTAGTTACAATTATGAATACTGGAAGATCCATATATAACGGTACATTAGGAAATGAAGTTGCATTTCCTGCAAGGGATGGAGTTGTATTTCCAGCACGAAAACTGATGAACCAATTCGCCCGCCTGAATTCCTATAATAACAGCGTAACATATAGTTCTAAACTTCAGATCCGAGCTTCATCGCTTCCATGTACGGATTTTTACCATCTTTCAATTCTTTTTCTGCAGTTTGTTTTCATTTTTCACTGTTTGATTGTTTGTCAACACCTGGTTTCTTCTATATTCTTTAGCACATTGGAGATTAATCTGTATTTGGTGTGCAAGATGCAAGTATTAACAAAAGATTCACTGCGAACTGTAGGGAGGTCATTTGAGAGTTGGGGATCGCGGTTATTTTGTTTAGGGATTCTATGTACTGTGCATTTCGGTTACATGTACCCTTGAGTCAATAATAAAGAAGAAACCATAATTCTATGTTATTGATAATAGAATGTATATTGAGGTTGAATGTTTTAAAATTGTCGGTTTAATTGATTGCAAGCCTCCGGAAAAATGTAAAATTCAACTATAGAAATCCAACAAATTGGGTAAACAAAGCCAAAGAACCACAACTCTAATCTGGAAACTTAAGTAGTAGTCACACTCAAACCAAACTATCCACTTTTCGAAATTCTCTTTATATATTTGTACAGCGCGTCTTGCTTCAGACGACTGTTTCTCGTCTGAAACAAGACAGACAACATGTCATTTTATAATAAAATAATGTTATTTTCTGGTAACATGTTAAACATTATTTTTCATAATCATTTTCAGGGTAAAAAGTGACACCTCTAGTGATAACATTTTGTGGATTAAATGGTTACATTCTCTTAAAAAATGGCAATATTTTGTCTGTCTTATTTCAGACGGGAAAACAGCCCGTCTGAAATAAGAATTTGTGATATTTGTAAGCTTGTAGGCCACAAGTACACGATCCTAATTGGTGATAGCCGGAGTACAATGCATGGGAAGTCTTGTTATTAACATCTATCCCAAACAAAATAAAGAACTGATCGAAAACAATGAAATATTTTCAATTTATCAATATTGCATGAGAAAAGTGTATAATTATACTGATTTATCTGTGTATCACATTATTGTACACCTTAATTAACGAGATTTATCTGTGTATCACATTATTGTACACCTTAATTAACGAGAAAACTGACAATAATTTCAACAAATAACAAAAGTAACAGTTAGTCTTGCTGAAGACGGGTCGGAGCAAGTGACGGGTAATGCACTCACAAAACGGATAGGGGGGACAAGGTGAGGCACCCTCATGTGCTTCCCTCTCTCCTCTATTTGGGTCATTTGTAAGAGGAAATGGTATCCGTCACTTCAAAGTGACGGATACGTGCCGTCTTCAATGTGGGATTTGAAGTAACAATGACTACACACACAATATCAAATGTGTGAATCAAATCTACTTTTTTGTGAGTTAATAATCATAGGATACGTACACTTCTTCACGCAGACTCATGTTTTATCTCAGTACACACAGTCTTTGAAGTATTCCCTTTTGGAAAGAAAATGAACAATTATTTAATTAACGCGATTTTGTGAAAAAAGAGTAGTTTAGGTGAAGGAGTCTAGTACTTTAGTACATTCACAAGGACAGGTTAGGGGACAAGGCGGCTATAGGTGCCGAGTTCACTACAAGAGAATACTGATTTAGCTACAAATTTAGCAACTCACGAAAAATTAGTTGCTAAATAGGAAGTATATCACTTGGTGACCGATAAACTGTAAAGGGATTTGAAGAATTGGCTTAAGAGCCTTGAATTAATTGGTGAAGTGAACGTGATACAAGCAAGGCAATATATACAAAGATTACAAAACTAGGGCAAAGTTAGTTCCTATGAAAAAGGAAACAGATAATTACACTAAGGAAACCGAATAACAATATATCGTAATCAAATATTCCGAGCATATCCCACATAGCCCGAAATATCCGAAGGATATATTTCCTTACTCCCCCTTAAGTTGGAACATTAGGTGACCTAATGCCCAACTTACGACTTAAATATGCAAATGCTTCTCCACCAAGGGCCTTAGTGAAAAAGTCCGCGATTTGCTCATTACTTTGAACGTGGCTTGCTGCAATGTTCTTGCTCATCAAATGCTGTCGAATGAAATGACAATCGACTTCAATATGTTTCGTACGGTCATGAAAAACCGGATTCTTTGCAATGTGTAAAGCCGATTTGTTATCACATAGAACTCGCATGGAATGTGTATGATCAATACCAAGTGAGAGGAGGAAAGATTTTAGCCAAATTAACTCGCTTGTCACTGCTGCCATAGCTTGGTATTCTGCCTATGCAGTGGACTTCGCTACCGTTGGCTGTTTTCGAACCTTCCAAGAAATCGGAGTTGTACCTAATGCGACAAAATAGCCGGTGAGAGACCGTCTGGTTAAAGGGCATCGAGCATAGTCAGAGTCGGAATAGCCATTGAGTTGCATCACTGAGTCCTTGCTCATAACTATCCCCTTCCCAGGATCGCCTTTGAGATAGCGCACAACACGGAGTGCGGCTTCCAAATGCTCCTTCCTTGGTGCTTGCACGAATTGTGATAAGGTATGGACAGCGTATAACAAATCCGGCCGCGTGATTGTGAGATAAACAAGTCGTCCTACCAATCTTCTATACATAACAGGGTCTTTTAACAAAGCACTAGTGGAAAGTGCTAGCTCATGATTTTGAATAATGGGTGTTTGGACTGGTTTCGCGCCTTCCAACTTAGCTTCCTTGATGATTTCCAGAGCATATTTTCGTTGGCAAAGAAACAAACCCGATTCACCATGTGCTACTTCTATCCCCAAGAAGAATTTTAATCGGCCATGATCTTTTATCCCAAACTTTGCATCGAGAAATTGCTTCAAATTATCACTTGCTTTGGAATTATTACTTACAATGATCATGTCATCCACATATACTAATAAACCAAGAAAAATTCCCGACTTGTTCATTGTAAATAAAGAATAATCTGCGAGCGATTGAGTGAACCCATATCCCCGTAATGCATCCGTCAATTTAGCAAACCAATTTCTCGAGACTTGTTTTAAACCATATAGAGATTTTAATAGGCGACATACCTTTCCTGTCGTTTTGGCTTGGAAGCCTTGCGGCAATCGCATGTACACTTTTTCATCCAAATCACCATGAAGGAAAGCGTTGTTTATGTCTAGTTGAGAAATATTCCACTTCTTAGCCACCGCCACTGCTAGTAGCAGCCGAACACTGGTCATTTTAGCCACGGGCGCGAATGTTTCATGATAATCAATACCCTCTATTTGAGTGAATCCTTGAGCCACTAACCGAGCTTTATGTCTTTCGATCGTTCCATCCGCTTTGAGTTTGGTTTTGTAAACCCACTTGCATCCAATTGGTTTCTTTCCGTCAGGGAGGTCTACAATTTTCCATGTCCCATTCTTTTCGAGCGCATCAATTTCTTTCCCCATGGCTTCTCGCCATTCGGCTTGTTTAACAGCTTCATAGTAACTTCTAGGTTCGCGAATGGCATCGACCGCTCCAATGAAATTTCTGTGAGGCAATGAAAAACAACTACTTGTGGCATAATTAATTAATGGATAACGAGTACCTTTCGTGGATGACGGAGTGTTGGACGAGTGCGTTGCTTTGGTTGGAATGACACGAGTGGATTGGCAAACATAGTCTTTCTTCCATGCGGGTTCAAACCTTTGTTGTGCTCCTCTTCCTAACTGTGATTCCTCCTCGGCTGGACCTTGCTCCCCCTCAACACTATCACTCCCGACTACCTCATCCGTGACAGAGACACCCTCGGGAAAGTCATTGGCAGCAGGTGTCTCGGTTTCAACTGTTGCCTCGGGTGCAATGGTACCTGTGTCCGGTGGTGTGCCCAAAACTAAGGATGACCCAGGAATGTCATCAAGGAATGGGAGTGAGTCATTAGTACCAGCCGTGCTACTGTCAGCAGGAGTGTGTTCGGACTCAAGAGCAAAAGGAAAAACGTTCTCATAAAAATGCACATCACGAGAAACAAATTGCCGTTTTGACTTCAAATCATAAACACACCATCCTTTCTGTGTTTTCGGGTATCCAATAAAAACACATCAAGTTCCACGTTCCTTAAATTTCTCCTTAGGTCGTTGCTTATTGTGAGCGTAAGCGAGACATCCTAAGACTCTTAAATGGTCGAGATTGGGTGCGTGGCCATGTAGCAACTCATAGGGTGTCTTCCCGTTTAAAATTTTCATGGGAGTCCGATTTATAAGGTACACTGCCGTTAAAACACATTTCCCCCAAAATTCGATGGGTAGGTTGGCTTGAAAACGTAGGGCTCTAGCTTTTTCCAAAATGTGTCGATGCTTTCTCTCGACACGACCATTCTGCTGCGGGGTGTCAACTACACTAGTTTGAAACAGCATACCATTCTCCTTATAAAATTGTGTTAACTGGCCCGACAAAAATTCAGTTCCGTTATCACTTTGTATGACTTTAATTTGCTTGCCAAACTGTGTATGTATCATTTTACAAAAGTATTTCATTAAATCACACACCTCCCTCTTATCTTTCATAAGATGAACCCATACGCTTCTGCTATGATCGTCAACAATATTTAAGAAATAATGTGCACCGGATAGACTACTCACACGATATGGTCCCCATATATCACAATGAATTAAATGAAATAAAGTATCATGCCGCTTATTATTAAGCTTAAAACTCAAACGGGTTTGTTTTGACCGGCAACAAGAATCACAAATAAAATCCGAATCAACTGACAAAGGTTTCGAAATCAAGCTGCTAAAACAAGGAAAGACATTATTTGAAGGATGACCAAGTCTTCGATGCCATACCCGTGCCTCATTCACTCCAACACGCGCAACAACTTCTCCAACTCGTGTCATGTAATAAACTCCATCTCGCAACTCACCCCGTCCAATCTCCGTCTTCGTAGATTGGTCCTGTATTATGCAAAAATTAGAATTAAAAGCCACTAAGCAATTATTTTCACGAATGAGTTGAGGGATAGAAATAAGATGACACTTTAAATTGGGGACGTATAACACATCCTGCAAATGAAATTTCTGCGTGAGTTGGACTTTGCCATGTTCATTAGCAACAATAGTCGACCCATCAGGCAACCCAACGGTCGAAGGAGCACCCTGCCATAATTTAGAAAGGGCATCTCGACAACCTGTCATATGGTGGGAACACCCACTATCGAGCATCCAATTATTCAGATTAAGAGAACGGGTACCTTGTAATTTTTCATGAGTGTCACCTTTACCACTGAGTAGAGTCCTCAATTGTTCTATTTCATCCGCCGTCAAGTCTGGTTTGGAAGCAACACCTTCATCAGCGGTTGTTGTAGCATTTGCGGTCTGATTGTTGCTTCCGAAACCGCGTCCACCACGACCACCGCGTCCTCCTCTCCTTCCCCTCCCACATCCTCTGCCGCTAAGTCCCAATTTCTCCCAAAATGTGGCCTCCGTGTGGTACCACTTTTTGCAATGGGTGCAACGTGGGGGTTCGTATTCCTTGGAATCAGGCTGGATGGTGCTACGGTTGCTATCTGCCCGTGCACTCATGGCGACTTCAGTAGCTGGTTCGTCACGAATGCGAATGACTGCTTTATGTCGCTCCTCCCTCAAGACGATTCCATAGACACGATTTAGGGAAGTGAGGTCGTCATCCATCAATAGGTTGAAACGAATGTTATTATATAAGGTATCGTTTAGTCCCATAATGAATTGATGAATTTTTTCTTCTTCTTTTTCTTTAAGGAAAGCAGTGGCAGCACCACAGGTACAGTCGGGAACGCGACTGTAAGTTGCTAGTTCGTCCCATAAGGACTTTAAATTAGTGTAATAATCAACAACAGATCGATTACCTTGCCTGCATGCTGCGAGGTCGCTTTTCAATTGATGAATGCGAGCTGCATTCCCGGCTGCGTATCGTTCTTGAAGTTCCTTCCAGATTTCGACTACGGTCCCAGAAAAGGCAATGCTTGGGTGCAATTTTTCGTCTATGACACTGCGCAACCAAGCCTTTATCATGGCGTTGCATTGACGCCAAGCCACAACTTCGCAATCCTCGTCCTCTTTTCCTTCAGGTTTCGGCACAGTCCCATTAACAAGCCCTAATTTATTCTTTGCTTCGAGCCCGTTCTTAACTGCATCAGCCCAGAGATCATAGTTCTCACCATTGAAAATGATTGAGGTAAGTTTGAGACTCGGACTTTCCGAAGGATGTAAAAATAATGGTGAAGAAGACGGAATCGTTTTGGTGTTAGAATTGGTTGAATCGAATTGACTTCCGATTTTTGTCATTGTAAGACTGATATTTGTGTGTTTGAAAAAAAAAAGGACGGATGCTAGGATTTAAACTTGCTCCGATGATACCATGATAAACTGTAAAGGGATTTGAAGAATTGGCTTAAGAGCCTTGAATTAATTGGTGAAGTGAACGTGATACAAGCAAGGCAATATATACAGAGATTACAAAACTAGGGCAAAGTTAGTTCCTATGAAAAAAGAAACAGATAATTACACTAAGGAAACCGAATAACAATATATCGTAATCACATATTCTGAGCATATCCCACATAGCCCGAAATATCCGAAGGATATATTTCCATAGTGACCAATGTTGAGATCAATCTTTTTTTTTTCTTTGGGTTTTTAATTAGGAGACTAAACTGAACTAGTAGCTAATTATGTCATTATTATAGAGACTAAATAAAGCGCATGGCGAATTTGGTACCAAATTTAAGTTTTTAGATATAGAAATCCGTTAATTCAGTTATACAAGGGAAATGTTGAAGTGTGAGACTTTTCTGGAGTGTTCTAGAAGGTTCCGGAATATTCTAGAATAATGTAGAAACTTCTAGAATGTTCTAGAATAATGTCGAAGTTACTAGAATAGTCTAGAATACTCTAGAAGGATCATGAATGGTCTAGATGTGTGTAGAGAAGTCTAGAACCTTCTAGAGATGTCTTGTATGTATAGAGAACTCTAGAGACGTACTAAGTCTAGGTCACTCTAGAATGCTCTATTCTAGAGAATTCCAAGAATGTAGGAGAAGGAGGAGGAGCACTATAAATAGAGGTCCTCCCCTCCCATTTTGATGTATCCCAAAAAATTCACAACAAATCAATACACAAACTAATTCCTTTAAACCAAACTCCAACTAATCAACCTTCAACTAATCAACTAAACAAACAACTAATCTCCACTCTACTTCTTATACTCCCCCATACACCAACAAGTGGTATCAGAGCTCTAAAGATCTCAGGGCAACAAAATAAAACTATGGCTTCCGCATCAAATACTCTATCGTGTACCCTTCCAATTTTTGGAGGAGAAAATTACGACTATTGGTGCATTAAAATGAAGGCTCTCTTAAAATCAAATGCACTATGGGAGATTGTGGAAAATGGTCCCGAAAAGCAACAAGAAGGTGTTCAACCCACCGAAGCATCCTTAAAGAAAATAAATGAGGATGAGATAAAGGACGCCAAAGCCTTGTCTTTCATCTTTAATGCTGTTTCGGAGACCATCTTTCCAAAAATAATGCGGGCTTCTACCGCAAAAGAAGCATGGGATTCACTCCAAAAAGAATTCCATGTTGATGAAAGGATAAGAACAATACGTCTCAATACCCTAAGAAAAGATTTCGAAAATTTGAAGATGAGGGAGAATGAAGACATACAAACCTATACTTCGAGAGTAACGGAGATAGTTAACCAAATGAAAATATATGGTGAAGATATTACCGACACGAGAATCGTGCAAAAAATTCTTGCGACTTTAACCAAAAAGTTCGACATGATTGTCACTGTTATTGAAGAATCAAGGGATCTTTCAAAGCTCAAAGTAACCGAGCTACTTGGATCCTTACTCGCCTATGATCAAAAATTCAAGACTGAAGAATCTTCTTCTGAGGATGCGTTCAAGTCATCACAGAAAGAAAAGCGGTCCGGAGGGTGGAAGAAGAAAAGTGACGATGGTGGCAATAAACAAATGTCACAATCAAAGGGAAAGTTTCCTCCTTGTGGCATTTGTGGAAAGAATAATCATGCAGAAAAGAATTGCTATTTCAAAGGCAAGCCCCAGTGTCACCATTGTAAGAAGTATGGGCATATTAAAAAAGATTGTATACAAAAACAAATAGAGTCCAAGGACCAAGCTCATTATTCAAGTAGCGTTAATAATGAGCACCTCTTCTATGCCGGCCAAGCAAAGAGTTCAAGCAAAGAAAGTAGGTGGCTAATTGACAGCGGTTGTACAAGTCACATGACAAATGATTCAAGCATCTTCAGCGAGTTGGATACTTCTGTCCAAACTCCGGTATGAATGGGGAATGGCGAAGTTCTGACATCAAAGGGCAAAGGTACGATCATTGTTCCAACTAAGCGGGGTACAAAATATATTAAAAATGTGCTGCTTGTCCCGGATCTTGCTGAAAATTTGCTAAGTGTGGCACAAATGATCAAGAATGGTTATTCAATAGTCTTTGCGAATAATCATTGCACCATATATGATCCCGGAAATAAGGAGATTGCTAAAGTTGCCATGGAAAATAAAAGCTTCTCCTTGAAATGGAAGTATGGCCTAGAGTCATCATATCGAGCTCACGCCGCGGAGACCTGGCTATGGCATAGAAGGTACGGACATTTCAACTTACGTGCACTAGCCGACTTACACAACCAGAATGTTGTGCGGGATTTTCCAATGATTCAAGCAACTAAAGAACTATGCGAGCCTTGTCAACTTGGAAAGCAACACCGCCTGCCATTTCCAAAGAGCCAAGCATGGAGGGCAAGTAAAAAGCTAGAGCTTGTTCACACAGACGTATGCGGTCCTCAAAGAACCTTATCTCATCTTGGAAACAGGTACTTTATCTTGTTTATTGATGATTTTACTCGAATGACTTGGGTATATTTTATGAAACAAAAATTAGAAGTATTCCAAGTCTTTCAAAAATTCAAAGCTCTTGCTGAAAATAAAAGCGGGTGCAAATTGAAGATGATTAGATCCGATCGCGGGAAAGAATATACTTCTTCACAGTTTGACCAGTTTTGTGAAGATGAAGGTGTAGAACATCAGCTCACCGCAGGATATACTCCACAAAAAAACGGGGTATCCGAAAGAAAGAATAGGACCGTGATGGAGATGGCCAGATGCATGTTGGCTGAAAAGAAAATGCCGAAGAAATTTTGGGGAGGTCGTCTACACATCCGTATACCTGCTCAATGGACTTCCAACAAAGGCGATTAAGGAAAAACTCCGAGTAGAAGCTTGGAGCGGTAAAAAGCCTACAGCTAAGCATTTAAAGGTGTTTGGCTCGATCTGCTATGCTCACATCCCAAGGCAAAAAAGGAGCAAGCTTGATGATAAGGCAGAGAAAGGTATATTTCTTGGCTACGACTCAAAATCAAAGGCTTACCGGATTTTCAATATTAATACGGAGAAGATTATGATAAGCCGAGACGTGGAGTTGGATGAAGATGCAATATGGAATTGGGAAGAAAAGAAGGTGGAAAGAAATGTGATCCTAGTTCCTGATCACCAACATTCAGAAGATGATGATGATATGATAAATAATAATGATCCTCCTACACCTCCATCAAATCCAATGCATGCACACTCTCCATCCTCAAACGACGATTCGGAGAATGCTACGGGACCTCAAGGTAAGAAAGATCTCTCCAAAATTTATGCAAAATGTCCCGTTATTAATCTGAATGAAGAGGAATGTGAGAGATGCTACTTCGCTTTTGAGGAGCCAAGAGACTATGATGAGGCTTCCAAATACAAAGAGTGGCAAGACGTAATGGAGACAGAAATAAACATGATAAAGAAGAATAACACCTGGGAATTAGTGGACAAACCCAAGGATCGAAAGGTGATTGGAGTGAAATGGGTCTACAAAACAAAGTTGAATCCAGATGGCTCAATCAATAAGTACAAAGCAAGATTGGTCGTGAAAGGGTACTCCCAACAAGCTGGAATAGACTACGGAGACACATTTGCTCCAGTTGCTCGTCATGATACGGTAAGGACTCTTATTGCTCTACCTGCTCAAGAAAGATGAAAAATTTATCAACTTGATGTCGAATCTACCTTCCTTAATGGAGAACTCGAGGAGGAGATATACATCGAGCAACCTCCAGACTTTGTCACACAAGAAAATGAAGAAAAGGTGTGCAAGCTGAAAAAGGCTCTATATGGCCTCAAACAAGCTCCAAGGGCGTGGTACGCAAGATTGATTCTTACTTCCTTGATCAAGGATTCACGAGGAGTAAAAATGAGCATACACTATACGTAAAGAAAAAACAAGGTGATCTTCTCATCGTTTCTCTCTATGTTGATGATCTCCTTGTCACAGGAAACAATGCCCAAATGATCCTTACATTTAAGGAGGAGATGAAGAAAAGGTTTGAAATGACGGATTTGGGCTTAATGAATTTCTTCCTTGGCATGGAAGTCCATCAAGCAGAAGATGGAATCTTCATTTCTCAAAATAAGTATGCTCGGGAAATCCTCAAAAGGTTCAAGATGGAGAACTGTAAGCCGGTTTCTACTCCTTTGGTCTTGAATGGGAAGCTATCCAAAAATGATGGGTCAAAAGAAGTTGATCTCAAGCAATACCGAAGCTTGGTTGGAAGCTTACTTTACCTCACAGCTACAAGATCTGATCTTATGTTCACCACAAGCTTATTATCAAGATTTATGAGCAAACCAAGTGAGGTTCACATGGGTACAGCGAAGAGAATACTTCGATATCTAAAGGGTACTCTAGAGTTTGGAGTATTTTACCAGCCTTGCGACAATCCAAGATTAATAGCGTACTCCGACAGTGACTGGGCAGGATCGGTAGATGACATGAAAAGTACTTCAGGCTATGCCTTTACTTTCGGCTCAGGAACATTCTCATGGAATTCAAAGAAGCAAGATATCGTAGCTCAGTCAACAGCCGAAGCCGAGTACGTTGCAGCTTCAGCCGCAGTCAATCAAGTAATATGGCTAAGGAAGATACTTCAGGACTTAGGCTACAAGCAAGAAGGAGCAACCTAGGTTATGGTGGATAACAAGTCAGCAATCGCCATCGCGAAGAATCCAGTGTGCTTCAGCAAGACAAAGCACATGAAAGTGAGGTTCTATGCACTTCGAGATGCCGAGCAAGAAAAGGAAGTGGAACTTATCCATTGCCCATCCGAGTTCCAACTAGCTGACATTTTAACCAAGGCTCTACCGACAGCAAAGTTCGAGTTTCTAAGATCAAAGTTGGGCGTCACTCCAAAAGTCTCAAGGAGGAGTGTTGAAGTGTGAGACTTTTCTGGAGTGTTCTAGAAGGTTCCAGAATATTCTAGAATAATGTAGAAACTTCTAGAATGTTCTAGAATAATGCCGAAGTTACTAGAATAGTCTAGAATACTCTAGAAGGATCATGAATGGTCTAGATGTGTGTAGAGAAGTCTAGAACCTTCTAGAGATGTCTTGTATGTATAGAGAACTCTAGAGACGTACTAAGTCTAGGTCACTCTAGACTGCTCTATTCTAGAGAATTCCAAGAATGTAGGAGAAGGAGGAGGAGCACTATAAATAGAGGTCCTCCCCTCCCATTTTGATGTATCCCAAAAAATTCACAACAAATCAACACACAAACTAATTCCTTTAAACCAAACTCCAACTAATCAACCTTCAACTAATCAACTAAACAAACAACTAATCTCCACTCTACTTCTTATACTCCCCCATACACCAACAGGAAAATACAATCCCAAATAAAGTTTTCATTACAAAAGCATCCATCTCTAAGAGAATGGTGGCTAAGAGCAGTGACGGAGTCAGGAGTTGACCCTAGCAGGGGCGAATGGGTAACGGTTTAAGGGAAAATCGAAAAAAGTTGGAAAATTTTAACTAAAAACTTTAAAATTTGCGAACGCCAGTGGAAGCGAGCGCCCTTGCTAGAAAAAAGTAAAGTTTAAACTTTAAACTTTAAACTTTACCAGTAATGGTTTAAGGGAAAATAGAAAAAAGTAGGAAAATTTTAACAAAAAACTTTGAAATTTGCGAACGTCAGAGGGGGGCAGGGGGCGAGCGCCCCTGTTAGCCCCCTCATCGGTCGAGAGCATCAACAACCATACCTGGACATTTGGAGACATCTCCTTGAATGCATCTTCAAAAAATGTGACTGTGTGAGATCTGTAATTGTTCCCTACACCAAAGTTATGTTAATCAAACGACCACAATGATATTAACAGTGTTGGCCGTTGAGGCAGTCAGAAACTCGAAACTATAAGGCAAACATTGAATTTTAAGGTAGGGAAATCAATCCCATATCTAATGGCTAGTACACAAAAGTCTCCTTAAGATCCTTTTGCAGGACCATTCATGCTTCACAATTGTTATTAAAAGTTGATCATTTGAATTCAAGGTCTTCAAAATACCAATATCTAATTCTTAGGCACTTTCTATATAACATCTTCCTAGCATTTTGCAACCTAATCTCATTAATTCTTCACACCACAAAACTTAACTATATTACCGATACAAAATTAAAAAAAATGGGGACGATAGCGATGAAAAACTCACGGCTTTCGACGTAGTTTTGATCGTTATGAAGCATGTCATGTGGCCTTTAGCACTTGCTATTGGAATTCATGTCCTTACCTCAGTAAGCTCAGGAGCCATTGGTGTTAACTTCTTAGGCATAATAACAATCGTCGTGTCAGTCATGCTATTGATTTTATTTTGTATCGACTGTGCCACCCTTGATGACAGTAAGGACGTGTTCCTAGCTGAGAGCATTTGATGTGGGGTACCGTTGTATTTTCTCATGATTGCCTTAGGCTTTTTTGCCTTGGCTGTTAGCCACCCGGGTAAAGGACAGTCTTTACCCGGGATTGCATACAAGGAGTACGATCTCAGTTCGTACTCCAAGTGGATGCAAAACAAGGTTAATGATACCCACCGTTGGGAGAAATATTACAAAAGTAGGCTTATTAAACATCATGTATGTAAAGATATGACTACTGAATATAGGCTTGACACCATTGATATGTTCCACAAAAGACCACTCAACTCTTTCGAGGTACGTTTTTTTTATTTTCGTAAGTATATTACTCCGTGCATTTCATTTGCATTGTTTATATTTACTAAATGTACGTAATTTGGTTTGATAAAAAAGAGTAATAATGTCGGAAAATTATGTAATTGTCAGTCTGGTTGTTGCAAGCCCCCAGAAGCATGTAAATTCAATTATATAAGTCCAACAAATTGGACGAAGCTAGAGAACCACAACAACTCTAATATGGATTGCTATACATGGAGCAATGATCCAACAACATTATGCTACAATTGCCAATCTTGCAAGGCTGGTTTTGTTCAAGATGTGAAGCACTGGGATTTTCCGGCCATCGTCGCCGTTGTTGTTCTCGCCAAACTCGTTCTTGGAACTTTAATATATGCCCTCTGTTATTGTTGCAATCCTGATATGTAATAAGCATTACATATGTTAGATTGTTTAGATGCTAAGTTCTTATAGAAGTTTATGTATGTTATTTATATTTTTAAGTTCAAAATTAGCTACGGAATGTGTGAAGATGTCTTAGCCTAGTTGTTAAGACTGAAGTAAACTTTGAATTCTCATTTCCATTATATTTATATATGTGTTCCATCTATTTTGACACTTAATAGCAATTGGTCATTGTAATTCAATTCCAATCAATAATCTCGATTAACTAATCATGAATAACGAATTATAATTCTCCTTCTGATTTGGTAAATTAAAATGTAACACACTCTCAATTATCTCTATATAAGAGAAAATGTTTATCGTACATAACGAATTATAATTCTCCTTATGATTAGATAAAGGGAGGTGCTAGGACGACACCCGGCCGGTGTTACCGAGCCTAATAAAAAAATAGAAAAAAGTTAAAAATTAAAAATTAATTTTCGTTTTTGCGCCAATATCGTAGGGATAAAACCGTAATCAATCTATTATATTTATAATAAAATAAAATATAAAAGATACTAATCCAAACTAAACTCTATCTAATATTCCTATCACACAATACGATAATATCTTCTCTGTAGATATCATAACAAACCCATCTTCATTTTCCTTATATCATACGCTTTACCAATTAACAAAAATAAAAGAGAGAATTTTATTGTCAAACCTAAAACGATAAATACTTTACGGAAAATTCCTTTACTGAATTCATAATTATTAAGGTACACTCGTTATATGAACCTCGAGAACCTCCGCTACGTACTACCTCACGCAAGTCATTCGACAAAGAATAAAAATGATTTATATGAACAAAATGTTGAATCATTGTCAAGATGATTGTTGTTTTTGGTGCATATGGTCAAGATGATTGTGAGTAGTGATTTATATGCTACTAGTCATCAACATGTATTGTTCCACGCTTTCACCAATATCGCACAAAAACATATTGTTGTCAAAAGAAAAATATCGCATGAATTATCGGACAAAATCCTTCATTTTTTGAAAAATTTATTATTATCATTATTGAAAAATTAAATGATTAATAAGTTCCTAAACTACCCATTAACACAAATTAGTTTGAAATTTAAATTTTGATTGACAAAAACAAAATAAATAAGTAAATTACAATAATATCCCGGGTGTCGCTCAATTTGAGTAACATCCGGTATCGCCATCTCATTTAACTTAAGTTAACGGATGAAGATGAAAGATGAAAAAGAATTTGTTCATTTAATTTGTATAGTTACTTTTATACGAGGTTCGATACTTTTAGGGACGTGCTAAATCCCGCACATCATTTTACTCAATCCCGCACTTATTTCCATCTTATTCCGAGAGTACCCCTCTCATTTCTCCCCTCCCAAGAAAATAAGAGAGAGAAACATGAGAAATGGAAAAACCCCAAATCTCAATTTCAGCGCTCCTCCGCCACCACACTCCCTCTACTACGGCATCCTCCCTCACCGCTTTGTCCCAGTACTGCGACCGACCCTCTACGCGACGACCGTCCCTTCACATCCATCTCCTCGCGCCGACAGCCGACCATCCCGGAGTCGGCAGCCACCATCCCCGCCAATTTCTCATCTTCTTCTTAAAGTCTTACCTTCTCGAATTCAATGTTGGTCATGGTGCTCATGCTGCAATTTTTTCCAAGAGACATTTGAAGGGAGACAAAGCTAAATCACTGAGTTCAATTTCTCAAACTGACCTTCGTGAATTCAATGGTTTTCGCAAACTATTTTTGGCTATTGGTATCGCCAATGTTACCAAACTAACTCCGTCTACATATCGTTCATGGTCTCGACAAATTAAACACCTTCTTTTTTATTACACTTTATTCAAATATCTGGACGGCTCCCATCGATGTCTGTCTCAATTACTGCAAACATTAGTGCCTCACTTGTAAGCTATAAGACTTACAGCCAATATTTTCACTTAACTAATGTCACATGTGCAAGGAAGACCGTTGTAATCTAAAAATTGGTGATGCGAAATGTCGGACAACAAGTTATTGTTTGTTTCACGGAGTTCAAGTGATTTTGTGAAATTCGGAAAATAGGGTTGTCACTGAACTTATAAACAACATCACGAAGAAATACTATTTCCTTTGCTTGTTCAAGTATATTTCGTCTAATAAGTAAATGTTGAATTTGGACAGTAAATACTGAGCCATCAGATGAATTTGTTCAAGTCTATTTTCCCTGGTTTCATCTCTTTCATCAATGGATGGAAGGAATACGCTGTGTAGTAGCCATCAGATTAATGATTTACCAAATGCGACAGATCAAAGGTCTGCATTCTCATCAAAAATTTTAGAATACCCTAGTACAGTAGTACCCACAAACCCAACCCCAGACAATCCTTCCCCGACCCCTCTACCTCGCCGCCGACCACCTGTCCCACCGCCATCCAAGCGCCGACCATCCCTCCACACCCCCTTAACCGCGCCTACCACTCCTGCACATCCCCGTACCCATTTCGACAACCCCTCCCCAAAGCCAACTACCCATCCCCCGCCTACAACCTACAACCACCGCCTCTCGACGACACATACACTAGCACTCGACGCTGCCTTCTCCGACCACCCTACTTCGGCCTGACGTCCTAACAACCACCCCTTCAACAACCAAAATTAATCCAAACCCTAATTATTAACAAACCCTTTTTTTAATAAAAAAACATCAACTAAATCGACTAAAAGACAGATTCTTCATAAAATTATTGATAAAACGACGAAATTACGTTTGATATGTGCGAATTACCATACATAATAGTCGAACGATGGAGGGAGTGATTTAGAGAGAGAAGTCTTTTTAATTTTTTTTTACCGAAGGGTAATTATGGAATATTAAGGTAAAATGTGTAGGATTTAGCAAATTAGCGTGCGGGATTTAGCTTATATGTACTTTTATTCTCGAAGTACAGTTAACATTAAATTACTCCATATAATGTGTCAAGACTTGAATCATAAATGTAGTCTCGAACCTCCGACTACCACTACAACTCATAAGACTCAAATGCCATTATACCCAGGTGATTAGGTGCTGATGTTTTTTTTTATAGTCACTAATACAAAAAAGTAACAGGACTCTGATCTAAATCAAAGACTATCCAAAAGACGAGAAATGTACTAGAATTGTTGAACAAAAATGGCACAGAATCTTTCAAAATCTATTTTTTTTTTTAATTTATTATAATCATTTTTGTTTGTTAGAAATTTGTGCCTTGAATTTGTGTCGAAGGCGGACTAAGCTAATACGTAGAGTAAAGCAAAAGAACAAAGTCCAATAAGAAGAAGGAAGCAGCAACAGGTGGTACGCGAGTCGCTTGCATTCCTTGTAACACCTCGGCCCAAACCTAGGGTCGGGAGCGATTACTTATGATGGCTCACCAGGCTGTGTACATGGCTCACAGATCAACACGGGTCCTTTATAGCGCATTTTGTCCTCACTCATGCGCATCCCAGGAACCTTCCCAGGAGGTCACCCATCCTAAGACCACTCCCAGCCAAGCATGCTTAACTGTGGAGTTCTTTTGCATGGATGACCATAAAAGAAAGTGCACTTTGTTTTTATGAGTAGTACTTGCAATCCCTTTAAGTACTAGTCATTTAAGCCTATCACTGAACCTCTTCAATTAACGTGGGGTGTTATATTCATGATGTTTTACGTAGTACGTTGTTGTAGAAGGTTCATGCTTGTGTACGTACATGACTTGGCATTATCGAAAGTTAGTGGGAACTTTTTGGTTTCTTATTTGATTTGGCTTTAGGCCGTTAATTGTTTAAGGCAATTAGCGTTTCGTTTGTATTAGGAAATTATTACGGAGTATGTAATTTCTTAATAGTTTTTTTGTTTCCTAATTAGTTTAGATCTCTTATTAAGGGTGGAATAAATCTATATAAAGACCCTTATATCAGTCTAGGTTAATTAAGGAGGTGGAGATAATATTTGTGAGCACATCTTATGAGAGTCGATTTGTGAGGTTCCTTCCGAAAGAAAGTTTCAGTTTGTGTAATACTACGGTTTTATGTGTCTTGGGGTACTCTATCGATTAGGGCTTACTCTATCGAGTAAGTATGGTTTTACGCAAAACAGTAGTCTGCCTGATGGGTACTCTATCGATTAGGCCTTCGTCACTTTTATTAAAACACTTTTCAAAACCTAAAACCTTCAAGTGAATATTAGAAGTTACGTTGAATCATCCTCGCCGCATTATTAGCAAATCCCGGAGCTAGGAGTGTCGGTTTTCGTTGTTCTCGACACCTTTGTGATCCTTGCGTCATGGGTAGGCTCTACATATCTTTTTTATATCGTTTGGTTAATGTTGGTTAAACCCTAATTGGGTGATTTGAGGGCTTTGGTGGTTATGTGATTATGGTAGTAATAATATGTATGTATGTATAGGAGGAGGGTTCGTTGAGGAGAGATTCTGATTTAGCTGCTTGATTGTCTGATTCCGTGTTGCTTTCCAAGTAGGGTTTCCCTACTCAGTATTAGTTACATAGTGTGTGGTGGTGGTTGTTGTGATTAAAGATTGATTGCATTGTTAAGTTGTTAGACGATTGTTGTTTTCATACTGTTGATTGGTTTGTATCTGTCTGTGATCTTCGGGGCGCGTCCCTGGATGAGTGGAGTCACTTGCGGGAGTGACTTCACGCCCTTGGTTCGCCCTCTGTGGAACCCGCCACAGGAGGGGATGTGCACATTAATGAAACTTGGGTTTATCGCTCAGTGGTGATGAGCGGGATTTGGTGGGTACGGCTGCGTTCCCCCACTGGCGGTGTGGAGTACTTGTTGCGATGGGTACTCTGGCAGGGCTACACACTTTAGTGTGTAGTCAGTTGTGTGGAGATTGGTTATGGAGACTGGGGAATTGTTGTGCTGTTGAGTTGTTTATGCACTTGTTCGTTGTGGCTTTGTTTTATGTAATTAGTACTGACCTCGTTAATTGTTTTAAAAACTGTGGTGATCCACTCGGGGATGGTGAGCAGTTATTGAGCAGATATGATATGATGCGTATAGGATAGCTGTGATGAGTTATCACGTGGCAGTTAGAAGTCTTCCGCTGTGTCAGACGATATTTTGTTGTTTTGATGGTTTTATCAGTAGACCGTTTTGAGTACTTTGTATTTCAGTTTAGCAGTTTTGGAGTTGACATGTAATCACTTTAAACCGTATTTACTTTTAAATATGTTTCGTTATTGTCTTATGATTATCATTGCCTCGGGTAACCGAGATGGTGACGTTTCCATACCTTAAGTGGTCCTGGTAAGGCATTTGGAGTATGGGGGTGTCACAAAGTGGTATTGGAGCGACGATTTTGGAACCTGTAACTAATGAACCCAATGAATCTAGAGAGTCAAAATAAAATGAACCCGGGTAGGAGTTGTTAGGAGCTAATGCAAAGACTTGGGAGACATCCTAAAGTCGCGAACTTGCCCAACAACTTTGAACTGGTCACTATGGGGTGTCATGGGATCGCTATGTGTTTGCTAATGTTCTATCGCGTATGTTGAATGATGTATTGTATAGAAATGTTGCAAAATGATTGTGGTGGAATGGGGAATGTGGTAAATGATAAAGTGTTGTGAATAGGCATGTTTCATGATAGTCGATCCACAATGTTGTTTGGTATTGCTGGAAAGGTATATGAGAATGATGAATGATGTGGAGGAAAAAAGGAAGTAGTTCATATATGATAATATGTAATGAATAATGATGTTGCAGGATGAATGTTTTGTAATGTGGCTATACTAGTAACATGTGATTAGGGGGTGTGATATGAATTTTTCATAATTTTGTTTGCGTAAAGTTATATAATAAGTTCATATAATTGTCTACTGTTGTATCATATACACTTGTTAGATGAAGAATGTGATTGAACTAGATGAATTGATTGGAAAATATGAAGTGGCAATTGCATGAAAATATGAATTTCTAGATTATGAATATGTTTAGGTGACGAAGTGGATTTGTAATATTGTTGTATTAGTAACATGGAAATATGATTTGTAAGGTATGGGTATGATTTGTGTTATGAAAAGTTATAAAGTTAAAGCATGCGGGTAGTACATGATTGATAAGTTGAATGTTATATGAGCATGATAGATGTTATTGTTTGACTTTTGGTAAGTAGTAACATATGGTCGGGGATAGTGGTTTTACAAGTATCGAGTCGTTTTTGTTCACTTTGTTGATGTTTAAGTTGTTTGAAAGAGAAGATCAAATAGTTATGTTGTTCGATTATAGAGAGGTTGTCTTTAAAATGTTATAACTTGATATGCATAAATGATTATTATGTGATTCTAATTGGAGGTGATAGCTTTTTCTTTTACGATTCTAACGAAAGGTCACACGCCCAAAATGACCAAGAAACGAGTGAGATATGACCGTTTTACGAAAATTGGACAGTGCTGAGAAATGCGTAGGGTACTCGATCGAGTGGCCCTCACTCGATCGAGTGCACCTCTTGTTACTCGATCGAGTAGCCCTGGTAATTTGTTTTACGTGCCTCTGACCTTCATCTACTCGATCGAGTAAGCCACTTACTCGATCGAGTGGACTGTACTCGATCTAGTGACCCCTGCTTTGGGTCATATGCTTATCTTTTGACTTGGTTGCATATTATGTTTAATTCAAAGGTGTTCTTTGGCTTCTTAATGCATTGTTTTACCTATGTGTTGGTCCTGATGCGTAAGTTACTCAATCTTATGGTGTAAGGAGTGACACCTGTGGTGAGTAAGAGTTCGGTGAGTAGGACATGAGTTATATGTGGTTGTAGTTGATAGTGGAAAGAGAAAAAGGAAGATTGGCAAGGCTTAATTGAGGCATAGGGCATGTTTTGTGAGATGAAATAAGTGATATGATTGTGTGTTGAGTAATGAAAAAAGTAAGTGAATGTGGGCAAGGGATAATGTAAGGCTAAGGAACATGAGAATGAATAGATTGAAAGGAAGGATGTGGATAGTAGCAACTTGAGATGCGTAAGGAATTATGGAGGTATTTGGTTAGGAATTGTGTTGGTTAAGAATATAAGTAATGAAAGTGCGTGTAGATGTGGACAATGGGCCACGGGGGCGCTTGGGAACAAGCGTTTGCATTTGTGGAGTCGCCACCAATTTATTGTGGAAAATTGGAAACCGTTCGAATACCTCGTGTCATGTCAAGACACAAAGTAGTGACATGAACACCAAGAACTCGTTACCCTTAGCATTCTATGTCTGGAATGACTCTCGTGGATACCAATGAACACGGATGTTCACAGAGATCTGGAGTAAGGGGTGAGGGTACGTATTCGGAAGCTCTTTTGATCGAACACCTAATCCCGCCCGCCTCGATAGCGGCCTCTACTAATGATTAGGGAAATTATTCATACTCGATATGTTGTCGATTTATATGCATGCAATGCAACATCCATTAGATTAATCCTAACATGTGAGAATTAGACTAAGTCGATGAACAAGTAATTTAACATATAATTAATTGGGGTCGAAGTGAATGTTAGATTAATTACATGTGAATGCCAAGTAAATAAATCATACATAATAAACACGAATACAAAATAAAGAAATAAATTACAATTGATAAACTTGAATTTACGTCATAAACATGCCTAAAAGAGTTTTAGAAATAAAATAAAAGAATAAATGAAAATTAGAAAATTGGAAAAAATAAGGAAATTGGAAATTGGAAATTGATTTAAATTAGGAAAATTGGAAAATAAGGAAATTTGAAGAAAAGGAAAATTTGGAAAATAAGGAAAATATGAAGAAAAGGAAAATTGGGAAAATAAGGATAATAAGGAAAATAAGGAAAATATGGAAAATAAGGAAAATATGGAAAATATGAGAATAATGGTTAATTAAAATCCTAATTAGAAACCCTACGTCAAAAAGAGAAGAGTTCAGAGGCAGAAACCACCTTAGAACAGGCGCAGCACTTCCTGCGTCTGTTCTTAAGTTGGGTTCTGACTGTGAAAGTCAGACTCGCGGTTTTTTAATGTTCGTTTGTTGATTTACATTGATTTATTGATTGGTAACTCGAGTAGAAGTGATTAATTGATTTACATGCATCTGGGATCGTCATGAAGTGAAAGAAAACAATTTAAAACGAATTATTATAAGTTAGATATTATTTACGATGTTGGAATTGATTTATTTATAAACTTGAAGTTAATGGTGGAAACAAAGATTACGAATTGATGAAGAAAACAGATTTAAAACATGTATCAAAGACGAAATCAAGGGACTTGATATGAACGAATCGAATCTCTAAAATCCGAGTTTGAATTTGCGACGAAAACCCACAAATATTAATTATAAGGGATTTAAGTCGAAAATTATTGAAAAGGATTCATAAAAACTAATTTGAAAATTACTAGGTGAAATAAGGGAAAGAACGAAGAAAGAAGAATAAAAGACGAAAGGAACAAAAACCCGAGGAAGAAGAAGAAGTGCATCAACTGAAAGCAGCCCCTGGAAGAGGCGCAGAGATCTCGCGCCCTTTTCCTAAGGCGCATCAATTGATGCAATTCTTCCCACGTCGATCCGTGTTACTTAGTTAAAAGGGTTTAAAAAGACGGTTTCGAGCATGCTTATGACATAAATTCTTACATTAATAATAATACAGAAAATAAATACATTAAATAAAATACATTAAATAAAATTGGGATTTTACACCCTCAGACTTACATGTTAGCGTCGCGAGATTTAACTAAATCGGTTTTTAGTGGTAACTCGACTCGATTTATAATGCAAATATGAAAGTGCCCTTGAAAAAGGATTTAAAAGCAAATTGAATTGATTAATTGATTATGGTGTAGTGGAGTTGGTCAAATTGGTCGGTCATGCAAAACGAGGCTGGTACTCGGAAGGATCCGAGCTTACGTGGTCGAAAGTTCAAGCACGTAGGCTCCAATAAGCAAGAGCGTGGTCTTAGAATGCAAAGGGAGAAGAGAAGGGCGGACACTCGCGTGAGAAATATGAGGAGCGAAGGCTCCTATTTATACTAATCACGTGAAGGAATTAGGGTTTTCGGAGAAACTTTGGAATTGAATCTCGAAAAGATACGAAAAAAACGCAGAAAAGGACTTGGGAAGAGGCGCAACAGTCAATGCGTCCCTTGGAAGAGGCGCAGCACCTGCTGCGTCTGTTCCCAGGTGGTTTCCTCCTGCGGAAGAAAGATTTCCGTGTTTAATTTATGGAATAACGGATTAATCTTATTTTCCTTAATATTTTGTATGAATATTACGGGAAATTCTTTACCAAAGATTAAAAGATTGTGAAATATAGAATAGAAATATCCGGAACATTCCAGAACATTCTAACTCGGGATTTAGCGGTTATCAGAAAATGAAGGCGGTTTTAGGCTCGGACTCCAAATGTACTCTAATTACTGTCAAAACGACCGTATCGACGCGTAGATGACAATTAAGAGGTAGACACCAGTGTTTGAGCAATCACTTGACGATAAACTTACGAACTGTCACAAATCATTCCGCGTACCAAACATGCGGCCCAATCATCACCTGGTGGTTTGCGGGAGGTGCAGAAATGAGGTATCTACAGTAGAGGGATGGAGAAGAGTGGTATATAGTGAACTTAATGGAGACATGTCGCGACGTGGATTTGCAGATAATGAGTGAGTTTGAGAATTTGTATTATCAAGAGGTGAAACTATTGTGTGATTTCCTTGGGCAATTCACGGTATGAAATGATTTTTGGGTTTCTAGAGGAAACTGATTGATGATAAGTGTGAGTGATAGCATGATAAGAGAAAATCCATGGTAAGGAAGAGTGAGATGGTAATGATATGAGATAATGAGATGTGAGTTTTGGAGCAATGAGAAGGTAGCCGGAGCACTAAAGAGTTAGGTAGAAGTAATAAGGAGTTGAATGGTTAATTGATTTTGTCGAGTGTAAAAAAAAGGGAGTAAAACTAGGAAAATATTCACCGGAGTTATGTGATATAAAAGTAAGGAATCATCGAGATGTATGATACTGTCATGAGGATTTGAGTTAACGGTTATATAGGAGTCCCAGGACGACATGATAATCATGAGTTTCGAGGAATTAAGGAAAGTAAAAGCGGGGTAAAGAATTTGCACGATATGAGGTCTTGGTGGTGAGTTGGGTGACGATACAATTAAGGACGGAATTGGAAATAATGTTGAGGTAATTTTTGTTGATGGGTTTGATGTTCGTTATTTGGGATGTTAACCAGAGATAGGAAAGAATCCGTGATGTTTAGAGATGAGTGTAAGAGGCTTGATGTCCGAACGATGGTAGTGTTAAGGTATTGTCACTAGTGGTTAAAGGTGATGATAAATAGGAAAGATGGCCATTCTAAAGAGGTTGATTTGGTAGAGACCAGATTGATATGTACGGTTGTGAGAAAGTATAAGACGTGGTCTTAGGAGGCGGTTTCTAGTAGTTGAGTATTAGCTGTATGGTTATATTTGGCAGGGGGTGATGGTTATGCGAATGGGAGAAGCTGTTATGAGAGGCATACGAGCTAAGCTCGGGCGAGAGGTAACCTTTATCAGGTGGTAACTTACGTGATCAGGATTGACTAGTTGGATGTGATTACGGGTCTATGATGTGTATAAATGTTGTGTGAGGTTCTGACCTCACGATAAGTGGTATGGTGTGATAGTTATAAAGTTGTTATTTGAATGTTCTGTAATGCATGTTGAGTACGCTAACTTAATGGAATGATATAGATTGGGCGATCTAACATTGCAAGTTATACTTGTATGTGTATTTATGATATATGTTTATTCCGTGATATGATAGGGGGATGATATTCATGAGGTTCTTATCTGTTTATTCCATATAAGATGTTGCGTTGCGTTGTGATCTAGTAAAGTAGTTTTGAAAAAGTTTTCTTATCTGGGAAGTTATACCGAGTCAGTGTTTATGGGATTGTGTAAGTTGCGATGTCTATCGATGTGGTAGTGGTGCCTCGGGTGGTGATCTGGGCACGATACGTCATGTTGTGATGCGGGTATTTTCGCGCTGCGGTGCGGCTGTTGGTGGCGGTGTTGCGATGCCGTCACCGTTTGTGGTGGAGTAGGCGGGATGATTACGATTCGAGTTTCGAAAGTACATACCAGTTATACATAGTTGTTGTTTTGTTTGCTGTTGTTTCTTGTGAGTTTCAGTTTGGACAGATAGACGGTTGTTTTGTTTATTGATGTTTCTTACGAGTTTCAGCTTGGGAGTGAGGGTAGAGTATGATATGGATGAGAGTTTTGTATGCTTCTGTTGCCGGCTTTGTATAACGATATTCTGTTGATGGGACACAGTTGTGAAAGGTTGTTACAGTAATTTTGATCTTGTTTTAAGATGAGGCATTGGTAGACATAATGGTAAGTGAGTTGTTGAACATGTGTTGTACTGATATGAAAGCTGCAAGTGGTTCATAATCTTTTATTGGGACAGTGAGTATAGGGCGTTGGAAATTAGTGTCATGTTAAGTTATGTATGAGTTTTGCGGTAATAAAAGAAAAGAACTTGAGGATCTAGTGTGAGTATACGTAACAAGTGTGGATCGTGAGTTATGCTTTTGGCGATAGTAGTTTTATATAATTTATATAGAGAGGTATGTCGTGTTGCGGTAATGTGGAAGAGTTGGAGTGTTGGTTATGATAAGTATTTCATGGTATTGGTTAGATGAAGTGCAGAATAAGTTGAAGTATGAGAACTGTTTAAGTAAGAGAGCCTTGGAAATAGGAATGGTTATAGGTGTGAGGGTATAGGCGGTTATCTTTGACATGTGGTGGTGATGAAGATGATGAGAAGATATAGTTAAGGATCTAGTATTACTGAGTTACGAGGATGTAACATTTATCTTAAGAGGAGTAGGATGCGGCAAAGAGTGTTTGATGGTTGTACATGTTGTAGTATAATTGGAAGTAGAGTGTTGGTGTAGTATAAAGAATGGATTTGTATATATTGTGGTTGATATTGTTAAAAGGTCATGGCCGTGCTTGTAGTACTTCGATGTTTAGGAATGGGAGAATATTTCGATAGTGTTGACAGTTGGATGATGATGTTATGAGTGTGAGTAAACTGTTGGAGTTATATGCCTCACCTTTAATTCACTCCTAGAGAGTTAATGTGAGATTGTGATGTTTTATGTTAACTTCATGCAATTGAAGTTTGGAGTTAAGGAAAACTTATGCAACGGATGCTAAAATATGCATTTGATGGAGTAATGAAGAGTATGTGTAACATATGGTGAAGTAACGCAAATGAAGACAATTGATGGAATTGCTACAAACGCATTTGCTCATTTATTTTTAATACACTATAAATACATGCTCAATCCTCCGCAAAATAATCACACAACAAAACTACAACATAATACATTCTTCTCTTCCTCCTTTATTACTACTCTCCATAATCATTTTGGGTGTTAATATTTAACACCTCTTGAGAGTTTATTACCTTGGCTATTTCAATAGTCTTTGAGGAAATTATCCTTGTACTCCCACATCATTATAGTGAAATACTTGGCTCTCTCGCCGGTGGTTTTTTTACCTCTATTTCAAAGAGGGTTTTTCCACCTAAAAATCTTGGTGTTATTTTTATTGTATTTTATTATTTCTCTTAATCTTTGGTTGAATTTATTCGCTTCCGTACTCTGTACCCCCAAAAAATTGGCATCATAGCCATATTATTTTCAACTGAGATTTTTCCATAATGTCGACAAAATTTGACATAGAGAAATTTGACGGTAAAATTAGTTTCGCCATTTGGAGAGTTCAAATGCGAGCTGTTCTTATACAAAATGGTTTAAAGAAAGCTTTAGATGGTAAGTCGAAGAAACCATCCACTATGACAGATGAACAATGGGATGAAATGGATGAGAAGGCGTTGTCCGTGATTCAACTTTGTTTATCACGTGAAGTTTTACGTGAGGTCATTAAAGAGACGTCCGCTGCTAGCATGTGGACTAAATTGGAATCTCTATACATGACCAAGAGTCTAGCAAATAAGCTTCGACTCAAGGAACGTTTATTCACTCTCCGCATGTCAGAAGGTACTCCCGTAAAAACACACTTAGATGAGTTTAATTCTATCATAATAGATTTGGAGAACCTTGATGTTAAAATCGATGATGAAGATAAAGCTGTCCTACTCATTGTCTCATTACCACCCTCATTTAAACACTTTAAAGAAATTATGTTATACGGTAATAATATTACATTATCCTTTGAAGATGTCAAGTCTCACCTCCTATCAAAAGAAAAATTTGATACTGAAATTAATTCTGAACAATCGGGTGAAGATTTGGTTGTTAGAGGGAGAACATTTGAAAGAGGTAGTAGTAGTAAGAGTAAGGCCAGGTCAAAATCAAGAGGTAAAAACTCCAAATTTTGCCGATATTGCAAGAAAAAAGGACATGAAATCTCTGAGTGTACTAATCTGAAAAAGAAGCAAGAAAGAGATGATAAGGGTAAAGGTAAACAACCCGAACACCATGCTGAAGCTAGTGTTGTTGAGTCTGAGTCTGATGGGGATGTTTTAGTTGCTGCTGATATAGAACAAAGGTCTAGAAATGAGTGGATACTTGACTCCGGCTGTACTTTCCACATGACTCCTAATAAAGATTGGTTTACTACTTATAAATCAATTAATGGTGGTCTTGTTTTGATGGGCAATGATGCACAATGCAAAGTTGTTGGTGAAGGTACAGTAAAAATTAAAACACATGATGGTGTTACTAGAACCTTGACTAGTGTCAGACATGTCCCTGACTTGAAGCGGAATCTCATTTCCTTAGGCACCCTAGAATCACTTGGGTGTAAGTATTCAGCTGAAGGTGGAGTTTTAAAACTGTCCAAAGGTGCTCTTGTATTAATGAAGGCAAATCGATCTGGTAGCTTGTATGTGCTTTGCAGGGTTCTCTTTATGTGCATCGGTCAGCTGAGGTTGTCTCATCTAGCGATGACACCAAATTGTGGCATATGAGATTGGGCCACATGAGTGAAAAAGGAATACATTTCCTTAACAAGAAAGGATTACTCGGAAAGCATTGTACCGCAAGGTTGATTTCTCGCGAACATTGCATTTTTGGCAAGCGAAAAAAAAGTTAGCTTTTCAAAGGGTATTCATAGAACCAAGGGTACTTTGGATTATATCCATTCTGATCTTTGGGGTCCTTCAAAAGTTCCTTCAAAAGGAGGTTGTCATTATATGATGACCATTATTGATGATTTTTCCAGAAAACTCTGGGTCTATTTTCTCAAATACAAGAATGAGGCGTTTCCCACATTCAAAGAGTGGAAAACTTTGATCGAAAACCAGACTGGAAAGAAAGTAAAAAGATTAAGAACTGACAATGGTCTTGAGTTCTGTTCAAATGAATTCAACATTTTCTGCAAGAAGGAAGGTGTTGCCAGACATCGTACCATTCCAGGGACTCCACAACAAAATGGAGTAGCAGAACGTATGAACAGAACTATTATGGAGAGAGTTCGTTGTATGCTCTCTCATTCTGGCTTGGGAAAAGACTTTTGGGCTGAAGCGGCGTCTACAGCATGTTACTTGATAAACCGCTCCCCAAATAGATCTCTTGATTGCAACATTCCAGAAGAAGTTTGGTCAGGTAACCCTGTTGATTATTCTAATCTTAAAATATTTGGTTGCCCTGCATATTCTCATGTGAACGAGGGAAAATTGGAGCCTCGTGCTAAAAAGTGCATTTTCTTGGGTTATGGCTTAGGGGTTAAAGGTTATCGTTTATATGACCCCGAGTCTCGGAAAACCTTTCATAGCAGAAATGTAACTTTTAATGAAAATGCTATGTTATCTTCTGGAAAAGAAGTTGTTTCTTTTTATCCTGGTACAGATAATCAAGAGAATACTAGAGAGAAGGTGGAGTTTGATGTCAAAGTCTCAAAGTCAGAGGAGGATGTCTCTACTTCCTCTACTCCGCCAAATTCCAACGAACAAACCGAGATCGTTGAACAAAGAAGTCCACAACAACCACGCCAACCACAAAGACGAGGTTTACCAGATCCATGGTCCTTGGCTCAAAATCTTCCCGAACAGAGGCCAAGAAAATTGAATCCAAAATATCTTGACCAAAGCGCAAATATTGCTTATGCTTTGGCATTGCCAAGAGATGAATGACTGCAATGAACCTAGAAATTATTCTGAGGCTATTTCCAATGCAGATTCTTCAAAATGGGTTGCAGCGATGCAAGAAGAAATTGAGAGTCTTCACAAGAATGAAACTTGGGATCTGGTGAAGTTACCTGCGGGTAAGAGAGCTATTAGTTGTAAGTGGATATTTAAGAGAAAAGAAGGCATCCCTGGTGTTGAAAGTACAACATATAAAGCAAGATTCGTTGTGCGAGGATTTAATCAACAGGAAGGCATTGATTTCAATGAGGTATTTTCTCCTGTTGTTCGTCACACCTCAATTCGTGTATTACTTGCTCTAGTTGCTTTGCATGATTTGGAGTTAGAGCAGTTAGATGTGAAAACTGCATTTCTTCACGGTAATCTCGAAGAAGAAATTTATATCCATCAACCAGAGGGTTTCATAGTTCCCGAGAAAGAGGACTATGTTTGTCGTCTAAAAAGATCTCTTTATGGTTTGAAACAGTCTCCGAGACAATGGTATAAAAGGTTTGATTCTTTTATGGTTGGACATGGCTACTCAAGGAGCAGTTATGATAATTGTGTTTATTTTCAGAAGACATCTGACGGGTCGTTTATATACTTATTGCTTTATGTCGACGACATGCTAATTGCTGCAAAAGATAAGTCACTTGTTAGCAAGCTAAAGGCCCAGTTGAGCAGTGAATTTGATATGAAGGACTTAGGTCCGGCAAAGAAGATTCTTGGTATGGAGATTAACAGGGATCGTCGAGCAGGGAAATTAATACTATCACAGAAGAGATATATTCTGAAAATGCTCGACAGGTTCAATATGCAAGATAGTAAACCTGTCAATACTCCTCTTGCCGCTCATTTTAAATTGTCATCTGAACAGTGTCCACAGACGGATCATGACAAAAGACGAATGTCACATGTCCCATATTCAAATGCCGTTGGGAGTCTTATGTATGCCATGGTGTGCACTCGGCCTGATCTGGCTTATGCTGTTAGTGTGGTTAGCAGATTTATGCACAATCCAGGCAAAGAACATTGGGAAGCCGTTAAATGGATTCTTCGCTATCTGAAGGGTTCTTCTGATATTGGTTTGGTATTTGATAAGCAAAGAGCTGATCCCGGAGGTGTAGTTGGTTATGTTGATGCTG
The DNA here is from genome assembly GCF_048544455.1 of Silene latifolia. Lineage (NCBI taxonomy): Eukaryota > Viridiplantae > Streptophyta > Magnoliopsida > Caryophyllales > Caryophyllaceae > Silene > Silene latifolia. The sequence continues at coordinate 41,032,961 of NC_133533.1, forward strand.
ACTACGGTGGTGATTTAGATCGAAGAAGGTCACTCTCAGCCTATATATTTACACTTTCTGGCTCTGCTATTAGTTGGTATTCTTCATTACAAGCCATTGCGGCTTTATCAACAACTGAAGCAGAATATATTGCTGCAACTGAAGGTATGAAAGAGGCGATATGGCTTCGAGGTTTGGTGAGCGAGCTTGGTTTAAAACAAGATATTCTTGTAGTATTTTGTGATAGTCAAAGTGCAGTCCACTTGACTAGAAATAGCAAGCATCACTCAAAAACCAAGCACATTGATATCAAGCACCATTTTATCCGAGATATTGTTGATGCAGGAAATTTAACCGTTGAAAAGGTTCATACAACTGAGAATCCTGCAGATATGTTAACCAAACCACTCACAGCAGCTAAGTTTGATCATTGCTTATACTTAGCTGGTATTATTCACACTTAAAAAGGATTCATTGGCGAGAGAGATTATTTCAGTGGGAAGGCGAGTCAAGGTGGAGATTGTTGGAGTTATATGCCTCACCTTTAATTCACTCCTAGAGAGTTAATGTGAGATTGTGATGTTTTATGTTAACTTCATGCAATTGAAGTTTGGAGTTAAGGAAAACTTATGCAACGGATGCTAAAATATGCATTTGATGGAGTAATGAAGAGTATGTGTAACATATGGTGAAGTAACGCAAATGAAGACAATTGATGGAATTGCTACAAACACATTTGCTCATTTATTTTTAATACACTATAAATACATGCTCAATCCTCCGCAAAATAATCACACAACAAAACTACAACATAATACATTCTTCTCTTCCTCCTTTATTACTACTCTCCATAATCATTTTGGGTGTTAATATTTAACACCTCTTGAGAGTTTATTACCTTGGCTATTTCAATAGTCTTTGAGGAAATTATCCTTGTACTCCCACATCATTATAGTGAAATACTTGGCTCTCTCGCCGGTGGTTTTTTTACCTCTATTTCAAAGAGGGTTTTTCCACCTAAAAATCTTGGTGTTATTTTTATTGTATTTTATTATTTCTCTTAATCTTTGGTTGAATTTATTCGCTTCCGTACTTTTTAAGATTAGAAAATGCACTTTTTAGCACGAGGCTCCAATTTTCCCTCGTTCACATGAGAATATGCAGGGCAACCAAATATTTTAAGATTAGAATAATCAACAGGGTTACCTGACCAAACTTCTTCTGGAATGTTGCAATCAAGAGATCTATTTGGGGAGCGGTTTATCAAGTAACATGCTGTAGACGCCGCTTCAGCCCAAAAGTCTTTTCCCAAGCCAGAATGAGAGAGCATACAACGAACTCTCTCCATAATAGTTCTGTTCATACGTTCTGCTACTCCATTTTGTTGTGGAGTCCCTGGAATGGTACGATGTCTGGCAACACCTTCCTTCTTGCAGAAAATGTTGAATTCATTTGAACAGAACTTATTTTTTGTTGTAAATTTTTTCTGTTCATACGTTCTGCTACTCCATTTTGTTGTAAATTTTTTCTTTTTGCCTTTTGTTCTCGGCAAACAAAAAAAAACAAAACAGAAAATATTTTTTTCTTCAGCAATTCCACAAAAACCGAAACAAAAACAGAAAATATATATATATATATATATATATATATATATTTTTTTTTTTTTCTTCAAATTTGTTTAAATCAATTTATGAAAATCATCAAAAATAATTTCGTGGCCTTTGCTCTGATACCACTTGTAGGAAATATCGGTATACTTCCTTTAAGATTATTAGGATTATAACGAAATTATGATTATGAAAAACTAGTCATAAATAAAATTTACATAAACAAAATAGAAAGATTAAGAATCAACCTTTGGTCCTAGCAAATTAGGCCTAAGAACAATATCAAAATGATATTCTCCTTATTGTTGCACCCAAGATGCTCCGAGAAATGCCCCTCAAATTGCTAGAATGAGATCCCCAAATTCACTAATTAATTTAGGGTTTTGTGTTTTGTTTGATGAGAGAATATAGGTCAAAGAGGAATAAGAAAATGATCCCCAAAATCCTCTTTTAAAACCGTGTGAAAGGAGAGATTAATGGGAAGATATTTTCTTTCTTTTATTCTCTTATTTCGGTTTTACCAACTACCAAGAATAAGGAAATTAAATCTTCTTATTTTGGTAGTATACAAAATGTTTATAAAGTGTATTATTTATAAATTGTCATTTATTTTATTCCATATTAATAAGTCTACACACAACATCTTGCAGTCGATTTATTAATGCCGGTCTGTAATAATTTATTATGATAATATCGTATAATATATACTTTAACTATAAATATCGCATATTTATAATTAGCTAATTAAATATAACCAATTACGTTTAATTACGAATTAACATCTTAATTCGTTCAAGCTGACATTATATACATTAATTAAATATAACAATTTATATTCAGTTTACGAATTGACAGTTAATTCGTCTCAGCTAATATTATTTAATTGAATTAAATAACCGTCTCATCATCACATTGACTAACTGTTTAGTCAAATACATGGACTAACCTTTTAGTCATATAAGGCATCAATGTGATTACATTTCCATAATCACATCTCTCAAACACATCCTTTAGGTGTGACTTTTAGGGACCAGTTGATCACCGCCATCAGTATGATAATAACGTCAAACTTTCTAGCAAGCCAACCGTTATTAAGTAATCGTTAATCAACTGATAAAATACGAAGTATACCCTTGTGAACCTATAAGAGATTTATAAATGTTATCACACTAATTGTGGAGGACACAAGCTCCAACAAACTTCTAGGACGAAGTTCCTTTTAAGGGTGGTAGAATGTAACATTCCGTTTGATGTTTATGAGTGTCTTGTTATTGGAGTTTCTAGTGGATAATATGTTAGTGAAACGGAGCTAGCGGCGTCTGTGGATGGTAGTTGGTAGTGTATGGAGTTAGTGTCGAGAGAGACTATAATGTAGTTGATACGATATCACGAGCCATTTTGTGGAGGTAGGCTTAGTTGGTGGAGTTGGTGTTAAGAGTTCATGTTTGATAGGCTGAGGTTTTGTTTTGAGTCCTTAGTTGCATTGTTGTGTCTTAATCGAGTTAGTATGTTTGTTTTAAGTATGGGTTGAACTTCGGGGATGAAGTTCTTTTTAAGGAGGGAAGACTGTAATACTACGGTTTTATGTGTCTTGGGGTACTCTATCGAGTGGGGCTTACTCTGTCGAGTAAGTATGATTTTACGCAAAACAGTAGTCTGCCTGATGGGTACTCGATCGAGTAAGCTTGGTACTCGATCGAGTAAGGGTCACTCGATCGAGTAAGTGATTTACTCGATCGAGTAAGTCGGTTACGGGTTTTGTTAATAATGCGGGAATGGTATATAAGGCCTTCGTAACTTTTATTAAAACACTTTTCAAAACCTAAAACCTTCAAGAGAAGATTATAAGTTACGTTGAATCATCCTCGCCGCATTATTAGCAAATCCCGGAGTTAGGAGTGTCGGTTTTCGTCGTTCTTTACACCTTTGTGATCCTTGCGTCGTGGGTAAGCTCTACATATCTTTTTTATATCGTTTGGTTAATGTTGGTTAAACCCTAATTGGGTGATTTGGGGATTTTGGTGGTTATGTGATTATGGTAGTAATAATATGTATGTATGTATAGGAGGAGGGTTCGTTGAGGAGAGATTATGATTTAGCTGCTTGATCGTCTGATTCCGTGTTGCTTTCCAGGTAGGGTTTCCCTACTCAGTATTAGTTACATAATGTGTGGTGGTGGTTGTTGTGATTAAAGATTGATTATATTGTTAAGTTGTTAGACGGTTGTTGTTTTCATACTGTTGATTGGTTTCTATTTGTCTGTGATCTTCGGGGCGCGTCCCTGGCTGAGTGGAGTCACTTGCGGGAGTGGCTTCACGCCCTTGGTTCGCCCTCTGTGGAACCCGCCACAGGAGGGGATGTGCACATTAAGGAAACTTGGGTTTATCGCTCAGTGGTGATGAGCGGGTTTTGGTGGGTACGGTGGTCCCCATCGGTGTGGAGTACTTGTTGCGATGGGTACTCTGGCAGGGCTACACACTTTAGTGTGTAGTCAGTTGTGTGGAGATTGGTTATAGAGACTGGGGAATTGTTGTGCTGTTGAGTTGTTTATGCACTTGTTCATTGTGGCTTTGTTTTATGTAATTAGTACTGACCCCGTTAATTGTTTTAAAAACTGTGGTGATCCATTCGGGGATGGTGAGCAGTTATTGAGCAGGTATTATATGACGCGTATGAGATAGCTGGGATGAGTTATCACGTGGCAGTTAGAAGTCTTCCGCTCATTTTATTCATCCCTCTCTCCTATCACCAAACTCCACCTAACTCACAATTCCTTATTTAATTCCTAATTATTCATTTCTCTCTCCAATTCACAAACCCCACCATCTTCCTTTATTCATTCTTTAATCATCTCCTAAAATCTTGTACCCAGATCAAAGGGGAAGAAAACCCCGAATAGGAGGGAGTACAATTTATATGTATAGATTATTTAAGTTGTGATTTTTTTAATGCATTTATTTTTCTGTTACGAAGTTAATAGTAAGAATGTGTCAAATTATATATTCTCTACAGTAATAATTATTGTATTGCTGAAAAATTTAGCAACTTATAGTTTATAATTTAATATCAATTTTATTTTATTTTAAATAAAAAAATCATAATTATGAATTTATTTAAAAAATTAGAGTTTATTTATAAGAATATATTCATTGAAAAGATAATAATGTAATAAAAGACTTATTTAGTTAGATGCTTTTTGGAGGGAAAACTAAGAGAATTTTTATTCTCTTACTAGTAGGGGGGATGTACTTTATTATTTATATTATTTAAAACTGTCATATTCTTAATTTTTCATATTTTTATATGAGGACAAAAATTGAAATGGAAAACTAATAAAAAAAATTGAGTAAAGTCATGAAATGTGTATTTTAATGAAATTTCTTACCACAAAACTAATGATTTCAATTTATAAATTTTCTCAAATAATTTTAAAGTTTTTTTTTGTCACAAAATCAATAATATCAGTTCATAATTTTTTTTATACGAATTAAGTACGTGGTAAGTTTTTTTATACGAAGCTAATAATATTCAATTATCGGTTTTTCATATACGAATTTTATATTTATACCAATTTTGTTTTATTTTAATTAAAAGATTATAATTTAGTTAAAAAAAATTAATGATTCAAGATTATATCTTAATTAAAAGATAATAATTTAATAAAAATAGAGCCTTGTTTCCTTATTTAGCAGATTTCTTTTAAAGAGAAAATTATTGAGAATTTTTATTCTCTCAGTAGGTAAAGGGATTTGGATTTTTATGCAGGGAAAACAATATGGCTAAAGAATTTACAATAATATCCCGAATATCGCTCAATTTAAGTAACACCCGGTGTCATCTCATTGGTATGTGTTATTTTGTAAGCAACTCAAACCCTACAAATTATAAGCTGAGAAAATGGAGGTTCAAAAAGATGTGAATCATAAATGAAAAAGTGAAAACGCCAAAAACGAAAATGATACTATCTCTGTCTTGCTACTCACTACTTTCAAATTTTCTTTTCATCTATCGTCTTCTTTCTTCTTCTCACTGGTAGCTACCGTTCTGGCTTTTTGTCATCATTATTTTTCTATTGCCATCATTGTTATCATTTACTACTCCTTAGAGAGGTCCCAAATTTAGAAATTTTGATTTTGATTATAAATTTTTTAAAATAGAAAACAAGATGGCATAGAAAAATCTTTATATATAGAACGGTTTTATAGTAAAATCAGTTTAAAGGATGATTCATGTCAGCTGACCCCAAATCATTTTGGGATTAAGGCTTTGTTGTTGTTGTTGTTGTTGTTGTTGTATAAGTACAGTTTTTTATTTTATTTTGTTTTATTGTGTGCTCATTGAACAACGTAAGTAATTCGAAAATAGACATTATGTAAGTGAGAAAGAACTTGAATATTTATTCTTTTCAAGCAATTTCTCATGAGAGTATTTCTAAATATTTTCATTTTGGATCATTAATATGTGTTGTGTTCCAACACGTTTAAAAGACTATTAGACCTAATTTCATCTATTAACCTACTTTTTATTGCTTGTTTTACCATAAAACAGTGTCATAAGCAGTGGTAGAGTTAGGAGGTAGCATTGTAGCAAGGGCGTTTGTCTCTTGACGTATGAAACTTAGAAATACTTGGTTAAATTTTTCGGATTTTCTTCGGTGTATTTTATATCATTACGGCATTACCCACTCGTCCCTTTAAGTTTTTCGTAAATCCTGACTCAACCACCACTAATATAAGGAAATAACTAATTTGTACTCTTTAACTAATTTGTACTCCTTTTGTTTCAATTCTTTTATTCACCTTTAATTAAAATACATCTCACAAAATAAAAACGACAAATAAATAACTGTGATAAGTACTCGTACTGGCACTCTAGTCTATATATGCACACATACATTACAACATATACTACCCAGTACCCTCATAACATAGAGAAAAAAAGAGCTAAATGTTTGTCACATAGTCTCAGTCTTTACCCCACGCGACCACGCACTAACTTTTATGCTAAAGATGTGCAGAAGCTTCAAACACATGACCCGCTTCAATAACTTCTTACATTATAATCGTCGTCGTCAAAGGTAACAATATTCAAATACTTCCATATGTAACCAACCATTTATGCAAGTCCTTGTTTATGCTGTTTTTTTTTACTACTTTTAATACATTATCGACTTGACTATTTTTTCGATTGTTAATGAACGTGGTTTTTTGGTGGTACGGTATATATATTTCGGGTTGTTTCAGTGTTGACGGGTTTCAAACACTGATTATGAGTATCACCCATCAGTATTTTCATCTGGAACAACTGCGAGTAGTTGTTCAGCATATACGATGCAAACACGACTAACTCATTTTTTCCCAAAAACAGGAAGAGATTATTATTATTATCATCGTCGTCATCATCTATAGCAAAAAAGTTGAAAACAAACATGTTGTTGATGGAGAAGAACTTGGAGTTGTTTTTAAAGAATCAAGGTATATTAATGAAGAATTCCAAGTTGAAAGAAGAAGCTAATCGTCTTAATGAAGAGAACAAGGTGTTATTGTCTCATCTACAGAAATTGGCATCACTCTATCATACGTGAAATGTGTCACAGGGTTAAGATATATGCTCTTGTTGATTTTATCTGTTAGTCCATAATAAACAATTATAAAATAAAAGGGCAAATTTGAGACTGAGGTTTAAGTATGAATAATTGTGGATTAGTCTAGATTTACGGTTGTGTATGTCAAATTTTTAGTTAATTTTGTTTGTATTGTTGAATAATGATCACTTGAATTAGCTAGGAGAAATAGGATTTAAGTCTTAATTATATGTCTACAATTAAGTTGATCAACTCAAAGTTTAGTTTTATGTTGCTTTGAAATTCATTGAGTTGCCCCAAGTTCGAATTTAAATGGATTGAACTATAGCAAATGTTCATGATAAAGGAAATAGAAAACTCCTGGATATACGTGATAGCCTGCAAATCACGTTGTAGAGTTTCACATATCCTATGAGCCAGGATTAATTACAAGTATTAAACAAACTAACATAATAAATAACACGAATCGTTATATACCTTCTAGCGCAACGGAATAATAATAAGTATGTAAAAGCTTGTAGAAATCCGAAACCCGAGAAGAATAATAAGCACCTAGATGTGACGCCTCTACCGGTATCCACACAGGTACTGATCTAGTGCTCTGCTCCTTGTACGCTGGTTCTGAAGGGAAGAAGAAAACTCCTTTTCCCTCTTGTGTTTTTCTCACTTTATTGTCAGACTAAACTGAATGGAATGAATAGGTTTGTCAGACAAACACTTTCTTACATAAGTGAGATACATTGCTAGTCTTATTTAACCTTATCTTCAATGCAGCTGGGCCTAATCCATATTAGAGCCATATTAGTATAATTATAAGTCAGGCTTATAATTACACTAATTTAGTATCTTTTGTGTGTGACCCAATAGACCCACTTAAGACTATTAGACACATAAACCATTTAAGTGTCAAACAGACATTGATCACTATCTAGGCATATCGATTGCATAGACTCAAGCGGGATAATTTGTATAGAACAATTGGCATAACTCCTTCAGTCTCCCACTTGTACATGTCCTCATAACAACCAAAATAAGTCTTTTTGCTACTATTATCTCCAATTGAGAATGAAGTAGGAAAAATGTTTGCCTCATATATCCCAATCGATTTTCTCAAATCTCTGACTTGACTTGTAAAAGAGAAGATAAATGACAATCATCCCATCTGAGCGCGGTCACGCATTTACACAAGTTACACTCTTCGAGAGGCCAAGAAACAATAAACTCCCTTCATAAGGGAGGAGCATATATATCCCCTCTTGTCCAACCACATCCCATCACACGCTCTATGCACACCAAATGATCAGCCATGATCCCCTTTTACGGCGGACTAGGAATGATGTCAAAGTATACACTTCACATTTACATAATGGTCAAAACTCGGGTCTAAAGACCAAAACAAGTCAACAACTGGCAAAGAACATTAATGACACTAAGCGAATCCTTAGTAATGTCCTTTTCAAGGGTCTGCCTAATATGTATTCTCCAACACACATCCATGCACCTGGCTTGGTATTTCCATACCTATGACTTATGGAACATAGCCTTCAACTAGCGTACTTACTAGTCATTTATGAGTATTCAAATGTCCCAGCATAATATTCTGACTAGAGGCACAAATAATAACATCATTCAAATGGAGTTCCACAATTAAACCACTTACTTAGTGATCCATTTCATCAAAGGAAATTATTTTGGGACAAACCATTCAAACAAGATTGGAATAAAATTCAATTTTATTAAATAAATGCAATAGTTGTTATAAAATATCCAGCAAATTAAAATACTTCCACTAAAACAAAATTTTCCTAATAGGACTAAGACACCTCGCTAATGTGTTTAAGACATATCGCAGTCTTATGACTCTCAAACTTACACTGCTGAAGCAGTTTTGTTACGTGATCAGCCACATTCTGTTCTGGTGGCACTCTACAATTCTTTATATCGCCTCTGTCCTAAATCTCTCTGATTAGGTGATACTTTTTGAGCACATGTTTAATTTGGATTTTTGATGAGACCATGATTCCTTAGCTTGCGCTATGGCACCATTATTGTCACAATAAAGGTACATAGGCCTTGAAATGCTAGGAACGACTCTGAGTTCCTCGATGAAATTTCTAATCCAAACAACTTCCTTGGATGCCTCTGATGCAGCAATGTACGCGGCCTCTGTTGTGGAGTCAGCTACCGTGCCATGTTTGGAACTCTTCCAACTCACAACACTACCATTCAGATAGAACACAAATCCAGATTGTGATCTAGAAGCATCCTTATATGTCTGGAAGCAAGCATCAGTGTAACCGTTTACAACCGGTTTCTCCTTACCTCTGTACACCAAGAGCAAATCCTTGATCCTTCTTAATTACATTAGGATGTTCTTGACGACTATCTAGTGATTCTTATCTGGATTGGACTAGTATCTACTCGTCATGCTTAAAGCACATGCTATATCAGGACGAGTACACAACATGACATATATGAGAGATCTTGTAGCCAAAGCATATGGAATCCTACTCAGTCGCTTCAGCTCATCAGGCTTCGAGGGTCACTCACTCTTGCTTAGAGTTACACCATGCGAAATATGTAGAAACCCTCTCTTAAAATTCTCCATATTGAACCTTTTCAGGACCTTATCAAAATAATTGCCTTGACTTAGTCCAATAAGTCTCTTGGATCTATCTTTATAGTTCTATACTCCTAAGGTATAGGCAGCTTCACCCATGTCTTTCATGGAAAAATAACTACCTAGCCAATCTTTAAGAGATTGCGACAAGGGATTGTCATTTCCAATAAAGAGTATGTCATCGACATAGAGAACCAAAATAGCTACTGCACTCCCACTGCCTTTCTTATATACACATTGCTCTGCTTTATTTTTAAGGAAACCAACCTATTTGACTGCCTCATTGTGGACACAGTCACTCGCGCGTTGGTTTCGAGGCGGCGACACTTTTCCCACCGAACTCCGGCGCGAGGCCGAGGCACGTCATGGGCCGTTACCGATTTGAAAGGCATTGAAACCGTTGAAAGGTTTGACAAGCCTGCATTTGTGGAGTCGCCACCAATATTTATGGAAAATTGGAACCGTTTGAATACTTCACGTCATGTCAAGACATAAAGTAGTGACATGAACACTAAGAAATTCGTTACCCTTAGCATTCTATGTCTAGAATGACTCTCGTGATGCCAATGAACATGGATGTTCACAGAGATCTTGAGTAAGGGGTGAGGGTACGTATTAGGAAGCTCGTTTATTTGAATACCTAATCCCACTCGCCTCGATAGCGGCCTCTACTAATGATCAGGAAAGTTGTTTATACTCGATATGTCGTCAGTTGTATGCATGCAATGCAACAAAGACGGATTAACCCTAGCATGTGAAATTAGACTATGTCGGTGGACAAGCAATTTAGCACTCAATTGGATCGAAGTTGGAAGTTAGATTAATTACATATGAATATGCCAGAGAAATAAATCATACAAGATAAATATGAAATTTTACAAATTATAATGAAATTACAAGGGACAAACGATCTATGTCATAAACATGCCAAAAGATTTTCGGAAAGAAATAAAAAAGATAAAAGAAAAAGAAACAAGGAAATTAAAAAAATAAGAAATTGGAAAAATAAGGAAATTGGAAAAAATAAGTAAATAGGAAATTGAAAAAAGGAAATTGGAAAAATAAGGAAATTGGAAAAAATAAGGAAATAGGAAAAACAACGAAATAGGAAAAAAATAAGGAAATAGGAAAAAATAAGGAAATTGGAAAAATAAGGAAATTGGAAAAATAAGGAAATTAAGAAAAATAGGAAATAAAATAAATAAAAATAAAATAAAATAATATATATATATATATATATATATATATATATATATATATATATATATATATATATATATATATATATATATATATATATATATATATATAGAGGAAGGATCAACTAAGGCCAAACATATATTTGAGTCCATAAGTTCTATTATGAGCCATTGGATGGAGGGAGATGGAGGGATGAGATGAACCCACCCAAAGTCATTATAGAAGCTAATTAACACACTTTACTAATCCACCCTAATTAACCACTAATTTACTATATATTTGTTTTCTACCCACCCATTTCTCTCTCATCTCACACATTTCATTCTTCTCTTCTCTCAAAACCTCAAAAAAAAAACCCAAAAAATCCAATAAATAAAAAAAAACCCAAAAAATCCAAATAAATAAAAAAAACCCAAAAAATCCAAATAAATCAAAAAACCCAAATAAATCATTCATTCCTCTCTTCCTCAATCACCACCACCCACCACCACCCCACCCGACACCAACTAACCACCCACCAACCCGCCGCCGCCACCCCACCGCCGACTTTCTTTTTTTTTTTTTTTTTTTTTTTTTCAACTCGTTTTTTTTTTCTTTTTTCTTCTTTTTGTATGAATTTGTATGTTTTTAGTTGTTTTTTCCATTTATTATTTTTTGTCTTTTATTTTATTTTAGTTGTCTTTTATTTTGTTAGTTATCATTTTTTATTCATTTTCTTAAATCTTTTCTTGTTATACGTTTTTTTTTTAAGATTTCGTGTTTTAAATCTCGTTTTTTTTTTGTGAGATACTTTTTTTTTCATCTAAGACAAAAATGGAGTAAAGTTATACAAAAATGAACCAAAGTTATACAAAAATAGACCAAAGTTATACAAAAAAAAGACTAAAGTTATACAAAAATTGGACTAAAGTTATACAAAAAATTGGACTAAAGTTATAAAAAAATGAACCAAAGTTATACAAAAATGAACTAAAGTTATACAAATATGGATTAAAGTTATACAAATATGGGCTAAAGTTATACAAATAAGGACTAAAGTTATACAAAAATGGACCAAAGTTATACAAAAATGAACCAGAGTTATACAAAAATGAACCAAAGTTATACAAAAATGCATCAGAGTTATACAAAAATGCACCAAAGTTATACAAAAAATGGACTAAAGTTATACAAAAATGAACCAGAGTTATACAAAAATGCACCAGAGTTATACAAAAATGCACCAAAGTTATACAAAAAATGGACTAAAGTTATACAAAAATGAACCAACGTTATACAAAAAATGAACCAAAGTTATACAAAAATCGACCAGAGTTATACAAAAATGCACCAAAATTGTATAACTCTGGTGCATTTTTGTATAACTCTGGTGCATTTTTGTATAACTTTGGTTCATTTTTGTATAACTTTGGTTCATTTTTTGTATAACTTTAGTCCAATTTTTTGTATAACTCTGGTGCATTTTTGTATAACTCTGGTCCATTTTTGTATAACTTTGGTTCATTTTTGTATAACTTTGGTTCATTTTTGTATAACTTTAGTCCAATTTTTTGTATAACTTTAGTCCATTGTTGTATGACTTTAGTCCAATTTTTGTATAACTTTGGTGCATTTTTGTATAACTCTGGTCGATTTTTGAATAACTTTGGTTCATTTTTGTATAACTTTGGTTCATTTTTTGTATAACTTTAGTCCAATTTTTTGTATAACTCTAGTCCATTTTTGTATAACTTTGGTTCATTTTTGTATAACTTTGGTTCATTTTTGTATAACTTTAGTCCATTGTTGTATCACTTTAGTCCAATTTTTGTATAACTTTAGTCCTTTTTTGTATAACTTTGGTCTATTTTTGTATAACTTCAGTCTTTTTTTGTATAACTTTAGTCCATATTTGTATAACTTTAGTCCATTTTTGTATAACTTTGGTCCATTTTTATATAACTTTGGTCCATTTTTGTATAACTCTGGTTCATTTTTGTATAACTTTAGTCCAATTTTTTGTATAACTTTAGTCTTTTTTTGTATAACTTTGGTCATAAAATGTATAACTTTAGTCGTAAATAGTAAAAAAATCAAACAATAAATATGAAAAATATGAAAAAAAATAATAATAACAAAAACCAAAAAAACTCATAATAACAAAAACCAAAAAACCAAATAACAATAATAAAACCAAAAAACCAACAACCCAACCAAACCCGAAATCTAAAATAAACCAAATAACAATAAAAAAAAACCAAATTTAAATATCGTGTGTATAACTCTAATGCACGCAGTGTATAACTTTAATAGACAAGATGTATAACTTTAGTCCAAAAAATCAAATAACAATAACAACCAAATAAAAACAAAAACAAAAAACAAAAACAAAAAACAAAAACAAAACAAACAGAGAACACAAAAACACAAAAAAACCCACCCTTAGCCACGCAAATCTGAAAAAAAAAAAACAAAAAAAAACTGAAATACTAAAAATTAATTAACCAACACCCAAATAAACAAAAAAAAAACGAGATCTAAAAATACCAACAAAAAAAATAACAAAAACCAAAAAACAAAGAACAAAATAAAGTAAATCTGAAAAATTAAAAATATGGACAATGAAAATAAAACAAAACCCATACAAAAACCCATATAAAACAAAACCCATATAAAAAAAACAAAAAAAAAACAAAAAATCAAAAAAACAGAAACAAAAGGGAACGATGGATTGAAAAAAAAAGAGAAAGGAAGAGGAAAAGGGGAGGAAGGAAGCACGGGAGGAAGGAGGACCCACACGACCCACCGAGACCAACACCAGCCACCACATGACCCACCGAGACCAACACCAACACCCGCATCCACCGACACAAACACCAACCCCTTTAATTTTTTAAAAAAAAATGAATCTGAAAGGGCGGTTGGGAATGAGGAGTCGGTGTTGTTGTTGTTGTTGCTGTCGTGAGATGGGAGAAAGGGGAGGTGTGACGGTGGTGGTGAGCGATGAGGGGATGACGTTGAGATCTAGTGGGTTTGTCGGGTGGGTTTGTCGGGGGGTAGTCGGGTGGGTTTGTCGGGTAGTCGGTTGGTGATGGTGGTGACGGGTTGTTGTTGTTGTCGGGCTGTCGGGTTGTGTGTGTAGTGGGGGGCGGCAGACGAGAGAGGGAGGGAGGGAGGGAAGGAGATGTTTGAATATGGTGAATGGTGGTGAAGTAAAGGTGGGAGGACGATGAAGAAGTTGTTGTTTTTTTTTTTTGGTTTTTTTTTTGTTGGGTTTTTTTTTTGTTGATTTGGTTTTTTTTTTTTTTGAGAGAATGAGAGAAAGATGAGAGAGAATGAGTGTATGAGAGAAGTGTGAATGAATGAATAATGAGGATGTGAGTTGGGAGATTAGAATGGTGGTAGAGTTGTACGTACAAAATTAGGTAGAGTTATACACAATTAGGGAAGGAGATTAGGGAGGGAGAATTGTGACCCTTCAATGAGATGTAATCTCATCCCTCCATCCCTTCCATCCAAGGGCTCTTATAAGGACTTAGGGACTTATTAGATGTAGTGGCCTTATAAGAACCCTTCTCTATATATATATATATATATATATAGAGAAGAGATCAACTAAGGTCCTTACATATATTAAGTCCATAAGTCCTAATGTGGACGGTTGGATCAAGCAAAGCAATGGCCACGATTTGGCAGTCAAACCCCACTAAACCCCATTAAACTAATATTTTTGATTTACCTCTCTCCTCTTACCCACTAACCCATGCATGCAACACTGTTTGTCCATCAGTCAATGATCATTTCCCTCCTCATTTTCTAGACAATTCAAAACAACTTGCGGGTATTTTTCCCTCTATTTCCTGTCATTTCGTCTTCCTTTTCTTTCTTCACAATTCTGATAACTCCATTTTCATCACTACCAATTAACTCCATCCTAACAAACGCCATTTTCATCACTACAAATTAATACCAACTCGCAAACTACTTTGTCTCCATTTTTTTATAAGGTATTTTCTCCATTCCTTATTCAAAGATTTGTAGTTTGTTTTTTTGTTAATTATTGCCTTTGTTAAACTATCATAAAAAGAGTTCATTTGATTTTTCAATTTTCAATTATGGGTTTGTTGATGTTTATTTGTTCAATTGTTAATTATGGTTGTGCAGATCAAATTCGAGGTCATTTTGATAATTAACAATGGTTTTTGCCAAGAAAAATGCCAAGAAATCTTCCAAGAAATCAATCGAAGGTAAAAATCTCGTGTTGTTGGTATAACTCTTATAGAATGATTTGTAACTTCAATTAAATATCTGTATAACTCTAATCCCAATTGTTTGTCATCTACAGATGGATGTTGTAGAAAGTATTGACACGGGAGTTGATATCCAGGTTAAAAGTTTCGATTTTGATTTATACGTTACTAGATGTCTAACTCTGCTTACTAGATGTATAACTATAGTACTCAATATGTATAACTCGGGTAATTAATGTAAAACTCGGTTAATAGATGTATAACTCGGGTAATTAATGTAAAAAACTCATTAATAGATGTACTCAATATGTATAACACTGGGTAATTAATGTAAAACTGTGGTTAATAGATGTATAACTTTAGTACGCAATATGTATAACTCTGGTTGCTAGATGTATAACTCTGGGTTCTAGATGTATAGCTCTTCTGATTCTGTGACCAACTCCTTCTTTATAATGTCAAACTCTAATTGTTATATGTATGACTATACTTTTAATTAGTTTCCATTCATAGAGTTATACAATATATGCCTACAGTTATACAATTTATACCTGGATATATACAATATATAGCTAGAGTTATACAATTTATACTTTGGAGTTATACATTAGATGCCTGGAGTTATTCCCGGAGTTATTCATTATATCAGTATATGCTTACAGTTATACATTGTAACTCTGGGTAATTAATGTAAAAAACTGGTTAATAGATGTATAACTCTGGGTTCTAGATGTATAGCTCTTCTGATTCTGTGACCAACTCCTTCTTCATAATGTCAAACTCTAATTGTTATATGTATGACTATACTTTTAATTAGTTTCCATTCATAGAGTTATACAATATATGCCTACAGTTATACAATTTATACCTGGATATATACAATATATAGCTAGAGTTATACAATTTATACTTTGGAGTTATACATTAGATGCCTTGACTTATACCTGGAGTTATTCATTATACTGTATATGCTTACAGTTATACATTGTAACTCTGGGTAATTAATGTAAAAAACTGGTTAATAGATGTATAACTTTAGTACGCAATATGTATAACTCTGGTTCATAGATGTATAACTCTGGGTTCTAGATGTATAGCTCTTCGATTCTCAGACCAACTCCTTCTTCATAATGTCAAACTCTAATTGTTATATGTATGACTATACTTTTAATTAGTTTCCATTCATAGAGTTATACAATATATGCCTACAGTTATACAATTTATACTTGGATATATACAATATATAGCTAGAGTTATACATTTTATATGCTGTATATGCTTACAGTTATACATCTAGGACTAGAGTTATACATTACATGACCAGAGTTATACTTTCTATTGCTAGAGTTATACATCTAGGACTAGAGTTATACATTACATGACCAGAGTTATACTTTCTATTGCTAGAGTTGTACATCTAGGACTAGAGTTATACATTACATGACCAGAGTTATACTTTCTATTGCTAGAGTTGTACATTTTATTCCTGGAGTTATACATTATATGCCTAGAGTTACACATTAGATAACTTGTTATTATATGTATAACTGTACTGTTAATCTGAATCCCTTTTTTGTTTGTCACCTACAGGATGGATGTTGTACCAAGTACTTGAGAAGGAGTGATTCTCGGGTTCAAAGTTTGACCCTTTTATAATCATGTTGTCATTTGTTGTATAACTCGATTACATTTTGAATAACTTTTCTTTGTTAGAATGTATAACTCTTGATATTTCTGATTAACTCTATTATCGAATGTATAACTTTTCTTATATTTTGTATAACTCGACTATCTATTGTATTACTTTAATTCACAAGATGACTATTTCTTTGTTCCAAATATCTCTAATTGCAACTACAATATGTCTAATTTTGTGTGTTGTCCTTGCTTTTCCCCAGATGGTTGAGGCCAAGCCAAGGGTAAAGAGGGTGCATGAAGTAACGGTTTCGTGTCGACCTCAAAGACTTGTCTCTGTCATTGAAAAGCTTAATGAGGATCAGTGTCCATTTGTTAAGAAAATTGGGTTTGGTGGCCTTTTGGAACTCAAGATTAGCGACTTCCCACTTGCACACGTTCACTGTTCTTGGAGTCCTTCTCTGACGGGTCATATGTGTTCGGGGCTTCGCGGAAGAAGGAGTTTATGATCGATAAGCATGACGTGCATGATCTGTTTCTTGTTACCTTTCGGACCCGACCCTCTCCCTTTGGTGCCTGTGAGCTCGCGAAGGGGTCCACCGATCCCGAGAATAAGGAGTCAAGGATAAATGGCGGCAAGCGTACGGGGTGGCCAAAGGGAATAGTTCAATACCCTTAGGGAAAGTTTTCAAGCAACTTATGGAGTACGAGGAGGCGGACGATCAATTTTGCCGCCTATTTGTTTTGTTCTGTATGTCTTCATTCCTCGCACCCACCCCAAACAACGGGATAGATTGGAAGCTGTTAAGGGCTGTAGAAGATCCTAAAGCCATCCCGCATTTTGACCGGTGCTCTTATATTTTTGGACATGACGGTGAAAGCGGGGTAGATCAGTAAAACGGGTAACAATGTTGAACGGGTGTATCCGTTCCTCATGATAAGCTACTTTCGGCCGATATGATTACAAGGGTAAGCCTTGTGAACATGATCTACCTTTGATCAAACATTGGGATGAAACTGCGCTTGTAGAGAGGGTAAAATTTGAGGTGGGTCAAGGGGATTGGGTACTTTAACCTTGTCTAAGACCCGGGTATCCAAGGTGCCTTCAAGACCCCTCTTATGGAAGGAGTGTGGACGATAGCGACCTCGGCCCCGCGTGAACCCAAACAATCTGTTGCTAACATGCCCCCACCTCTCTCTCTCCGCCCAAGTTCTCGAGAAGAAGTTCCTTCGAGATAGAACTACCATCAAAGTCCGAGGATGACCAGGAATTGAAAGCTAGGGTCATGTCGATGTAAGTGCAAACTATTATATATTTCTGAGATGGATTCTGCTTTCAACTTAACGTACCCATATATTATAATATAACTAACTTAGTGTACTTCTTGGATTCAGGGTACCCACGAGCTTTATCTACAAATGCAAAGGAACGCTATTGTGTTCTATTCATGGTACGCACATGCAACCGCACGGATCAAAGTCAGAACTAGTGATCCG
This sequence comes from Silene latifolia, assembly GCF_048544455.1. Lineage (NCBI taxonomy): Eukaryota > Viridiplantae > Streptophyta > Magnoliopsida > Caryophyllales > Caryophyllaceae > Silene > Silene latifolia. Next base: position 41,051,312 of record NC_133533.1, read on the forward strand.
ACGGGCCTAAATCCTAGTCAGGCCTCTCAAGAATTCTTTGAGGGTGAAAAGATTCAAAAGTACGTAGAGGAAGCGAGCAGTTGCGAAAGGTCAAGGTTTCGTGGGTAACGCTCCCGCATTTGGAGAGGTAGTTACGAGCCTCCCAAAAAAATGACGGAATCGATGCATCTACGCGTCAAATAAGTGAAGTTCTGTCTAGTCTCGCCAATGATGCGGGTGGCAGGGGTGGTAACCCGCGTGTTGAGCCGCGTCTAGAGTCCGTCACACCGAGACACCAACGAAATCGATTGCGCTTTCATGGTCAAATATTATGGAGGAAGTGGGAGGTGATACGATCGTTTCTAAGCCGTTGTCACCGATAGCGCGGGGTTAGAGGATCAAGTTGTGTGCACCCCCGCCCCAACCGTCGAGAACTCGTTGTTGCAGGCGCGTTACACCGAGGAGGAAATTGACGAAACTCTTGGACCGTCAAAGGACGATGAGGCTCGTCTCTGGAAAGGTGATGAGGGGCATGAGCACGTTCATGAGGACGGATTGAATGAAAATGCTGAAAATGGTGGAAGATTGTCGACACCGACCATGAAGGAGCAAAGGAGACATTGTAGGCCAAGGCGACGGATGGTCGAGAATGCTTTGAATCTCGCCCCGTGGTAGGTGATGAGGTGCATGAGCAAGTTCATGGGGAGGGATTGCAAGAAAATGTTGAAAGATTGTCGACAATCAACCGTCGAAAAGGCGATGGAAAAATCTACGGTCCCCGACCGGGTTTGGACACACAAGAATTGATGGAGTGTCCGTTTTCTCTCAAAAATGAAGGAAGTGCATGTGGACCTCCAGCGTACGGGAGTGGTCCTGGTGGCGAGGTAATTTTTTTTAATTTGCGATAAATACTTTTTATACAATTTTGTTTTTTTTTTTGTTTATTGGTAGTGTATAACTCTATGTTGATATAGTATAACCTTGTTGAAACTTATGTTGAGGCCTTGTAGAATCGTAGTATAATCAACCGTAACGGCCGGTTGGTACAACTCTTAACCAAAAGATATGACCACGCTTATACAAAGATATGACTAGAGTTATACAATAGATGCTTTAGAGTTATACATTAGATAGCTGGAGGTATATCTAGAGTTATACAAAGAGAGTTTTACATTATAGTGTATATGCTTACGCTTATACATTATATGGCCGAGTTATACATTTTATGCTTACGCTTATACATTTTATGGCCAGAGTTATACGTTTAATTTTTTTATTTTTCATTCAGGCCACTTTGAAAAAGGATGTAATTGAGAATGTTGGACAACATTCTAACAATGGGGGAGTAAACGTAGATGTTGTCGAGGGTGCGGAGATCACCCGGGAATCCTTCAACCGAATGTACTTGGAAATGAAATCCCCGACTTTCATGAGCACGGCAGAGAGGTGAATGAGGCATTTGCTTGGGGTTGAGGAGCGAATGATCGGTCTTTGCCAAAGAAGGTTTGGTAGTTGAAATCGCTGATGCTAGGGTTGAGCCGGTTGCACCACATCCACCCCCTATTTATGTGCCGCGATGTGACATGATCCACCACCCCTTCTTGCCGCATTCACCGACCCCCTTCCGTGTATGGACATTGTACCCGAGAACCTAGGTTGTTCTCTGGGATTGCGGGCACCCGAACCCGACCGGCAAAGACGTATGCTCACAAAGTGGTTGCGTTTTTAACAAGGAACGTTTCAGGACGGTGTTCGGGGTGAGGAAGGATGTAATGGATTATGTATTTGATGAATTCCACGACCATAATAAATCGTAAGTAAAAGATAATTTTTACCTATATTTCAATACGACAGACAAACAGGCCATGAATGCATCCCCTTGCTGCGTGTCTCAATTTTGCTAATCCTTTGTAGGGAACAATTGGTCACATATCCCACACCAAACTGCATAACGCGTATCGATCTCCAGTCGATGATGCCCGGGAAACAGATTGTGGGAAATGTCATCGACTGCTGGTCCGTGCTACTCAATCAGCTTACGCACGCGAACACCGCAAATTGCTTTGAAGTTCGCTTGCTGTTTCTTTGGCCTAAGTCACTCTGTAAGTGTGCTCGAACTCCGCAAGTTATTTTGTGACAACCTGTACGTACCTTGTGATACAAGCTGCCAACCCCCGTCTATCATTTTTATAGGCCCTAGCAATTGAAATTTGTCAAGGCAGGAAGAAAAACTTGGTTGTTGATCATTCTGAAGGCTTTTGTTACGCGTGGGACATGTGGCAAGAGTCGTGTCCTAGTCCATTCCAACTGGACTCCGATATGGTGAGCTCAGATATCAATATAGAGACATTTACATACTGGAATGATACATTATTTCCGTAGAGTTTAACAAAGATATGCTTAGAGTTGTACAATATATGCTTTGGAGTTAGGCCTTGAGTTATACCTAGAGTAATACCTGGAATTATACACTACACTGTATATGCTTACAGTTATATATTTTATGGCTAGAGTTATACATTCTATTGCAAGAGTTATACATTATATAACTCTAGCTTTCAGAATGACTAGAGTTATTCGTTGCAGGACTGAAGTTATACATTATTTTGTGTAGAGCTAGACAGTATACGCTTAGAGTTTCGATGAGTGGCTAACTTCACTCCATAACTCTGGACATATAATGTATAACTCTTGCCATAGAATGTATAACTCTATGCACATAAAGTACAAATGTAAGCATATACGATATAATGTATAACTCCAGGCAAATGCTTATCGCACATAATGTACAATCGCAACAATATATATCTTTGTGTAACTCTAGCAATTGATTGTGCAACTCTACTCATATAATGTAGAACTCTAGCAATAGAAAGTATAATTCCAACTACGCACAATATGTATGCCTCTAATCTGCTTATTATGTTTTATAACTCTTAGATTTTTGGTGCATGTGTGTAGGTTTTCGTCCCGGTAAGCACTGGTGATGAAGATCATTACTCTTGCATATGTATAAATTTCTGTCGGGAGCGGATCGAGTATCTTGATAATCGTTCTTACGAGGACGAACTTCAAATTACCGTACGGAGGGATTGCGCGTATTACTGTAAGTCCTATCAAACTGGTGACTAGATTAATTATTATCTCCATTTGTTTTCTTAATTGGTAATCCGCTTTTAAACGCCTTGCCTAACTTCCGCCAGGCTGATGCAATGGGAAAGTATATGGCCTACAAAGGGCTCGACAAAGGCAAGAGAGTTGAAGGGTTCCCTTTTGTCAACATTAAATTCAATCGGCGGGGAGCGGGACATACCGCCAATGACCGTGGTCTCACGTCATGGTTCATATGTTGCTCTACCGTGGAGAGCCATTCGACCGCCCTAGGGGACTGAGGAAAGCAATGACCTCATGCGAGCGGAAATTGCTGCAACCCTTGTCCTCAGTGACATTAACGTGGACAGGGAAGATGTGTTATCCAGGGTATCAGCTTTTAAGGAGCTTAAAGACCGTGAATTGGAGGAGGTGCGTGATAAACATAGGTCAGCCGGCAACACAAGTGGAAGGAAGAGAGGTGTTGGAAACGCCGGTGAGAACAGTTCTGCTAAACGACCTTGCTCTAAGGTCAGTTCAACCTTCCAGACTCCACCTTCCAAAGTAGCCCTGGGCCGGACGCCGTCCAGTCGGGCCCTCTCAGCTGTTAATAGCCGCTCCCGGGGTAAGGGCGACGGCCTTGGTTGCACCAAATATGTCGGCGAACTAGACGCCGACCTTACCGTGGTTGCCAAGATGATGAAGATGAACAAGGCATTAACTAGGGACATCCCGGTGTATCGCAAACAAGAGGTCGACTACGTTTTCTTGATGACAACAAATTTCCAAATGAGTAAGTCTGTCTAAAAATCCTATTTTTTATCATATTAAGTTTTATTAATATAGTCACATTTCCATACTGGGAATTCTACCGTATTTTGAGTAGAGTTTTACAGTATATGGTCAGAGTTGTACAATATATACTTTGGAGTTATACATTAGAGGCCTGGAGTTATACCTAGAGTGATACATGGAGTTATATGTTTCATCACTGAAGTTATAAATATCGTTAATGGGGTTACACATTCCTAAACTAAGTTATTATCGTTTCACCAGTGAAGTCATGCGGTCATTTTTAATAATAGCGATTACCTTCCCATTTAGTATACGTTATAGCTGATTAACTCCTTTACGTCTCGAACTACGGTGAACCACTTGTGAGTTATGGACGACACGGAACAATTAATAGGTTGAAAATGTTGTCTATGCTCCCCGAGACGCCAATGGATGAAAAAGTGATTGAGTGTTGGTCCTTGTTGCTTAATCGATTGGAGGCAGAGGATTGCGGGCTTTTTCGTTCGTCTTTCTTCGGTATCCGTCATATGGTATTGTCCTAATCAATCCCTTTAATATGTTATAAGAGTTGCACATACCCTCTTTAAAACTTTCACAAGTGGAAATTAAGTCTAAAGTTATACATTCCCCTTACGGAGTTAAACACTTTGTTTTGAGGAGTTATTAACAACCGTATGAACTCGGGCATTCTTCATTATGCTATAAGAGGTACTGTGCAACTCCAATGCACAACCCCTATAACTCCACCGGTATCCTCACACATATATGCTACTTGAACAGAAATAATCATGAACCTTGTGCGAGACCCCGTCCAACAAACACCGGACACCGACGGGTTGTACAATACGTGGGACGTATTCCGAACCGATCAGGGATGATTTCACTTCAAGGCTGATTTAATCTTCGTACCCATTAAGATTGAAGCCCATTATGCATGTGTGTGTATCAACTTTAATTCTAGGACGATTGATCTTCCGGACTCGTAAGTACTATTCAAGTCCGCGGCAATCGGAGATATGCAAAGTCGGTCACATTGTTGTAAGTGGAATTAAATTGTAATTATGTTCAACAACTAAAAAGTGGGGTCACCGCTTTACAATCTCACTTTTTGACGTTCTTGCCTCACAAAGAGCCTCATGAGCGACTACGTGGAGTCGAGGGTCAAAGAGAAGAACGGAGGGAAAGACATACCGCGTTCCATTCCGTCGAGATCCGTTTGCCTGGCATCATCAAACTATAAATGACACCGAGTCCGCTTGTTCGCCATGATGCACATGTTAATGTACGAGGGGGAAAGGTTTGATCACGTTGATCTCGAGAGGAAGGTGAACCGTCGCTATTTGGTGATCCGGTTGGCGCGACGCTTCTCCTAGCCGACATGAACATCATCGGGAAGCGATTCTGGACAAGGTCAATGGTTTCATCGGCGATAAATTACAGATCGCCAAGCAATTAGAAGAAGCGGACGGAAAGCGCGCGGAGAGGACCAAAAAAACCTGCTAAAAGATAGAATTTATTTCCTTTTGATTATGTATCCTCTTTTTTTGCAACTCTAGTATGTTGTCATGAAACTCCTTGACAACTTAGACAACTTTTGTCATAGATTGTTACTATATCATCTTTGTCGTTGATAATTAAAATCCAAGTTTCGCAAATAAGTATTAGAGTTATACACTCTGTGAAGTAAAGTTATATAAATTATGTACAGGACTTATACATCACATGACCGCAGTTGTGAAAAAAAGGCAAAATTTATCAGTCAGCTAAGAGTTATAGAAAAAACATCAACAGTTATACAAACTGTGTACCAGAGTTATACAACATATGACTGCAGTTATGTAAAAGGCAATTGTTATTAGACAGTTATGAGTTTTACAAAAAATAACAACAGTTATACAATATGTGAACAAGAGTTATACACTCTGTGAAGTACATTTATCCATATATGGGTAAGAGTTGTACTTAAAGCCACTGAAATTATAATTCATTCTTAAAGCCACTTTTCAATATCGGATATGTTGCCATGAACAGAAGTCGTCAAAATAATGAAAAAGAGTTATACAACATTAGCTTGAAACTTCACAGACCATATTACTGAAGTTATACAAACCGGAAGGTGCAACCCCCTTCAAAATAGACAAAAGCTAGCTATTAACGACCCTTCCGTCTCACCAGATTTTTTACCTTTTAAAGAAAAAAAGATTGTAAATAATTTGTTGAGACGGGGTATTTTTCTCTCGCCTACTACTACACATGTTAAGTTTCTCTATTCTTCTTCTTCGTCGTCTTCGTCTTCTTCTTCTTCTTCTTCTTCTTTCTCTTCTTCTTCTTCCTCTTCTTCTTCTTCTTCTTCTTCTTCTCTTTGCGATGCTTTGGTGAAGACGGTGGATGCTCGAGAGAATGGGTTAGGGCGATTCCGTTTATCGTGGTGTGCCATTTGTTTACAATTATTACACATGCGCTTTGGCTTAGAAGCCAAGGCAATGGCTTTAGCCTTAGCTGACACCATTCTTTTACCGCCGCCTTTGTTTTTCGATTGTTTTGGTGGAAGTATTGTTACCTCGTCCTTTGGGGGCAACCAAGGATTCGCTCAAATTCCTGCTGCTTTGTTAAATCCTTCTTGTACGGTAAAAGTTTCTCCTTGAACTCTCTAATTAACGAGCTTAAGTTCACAACTTCAGTCTCACTCGTTCCACGAAGTAAACCAATGGTTGCATGAACTTCTGACCACAACTTCACCATCGCAACTTCTTTTGCATCAGCGCTACTATTTGTTTCCATTTGTTCACCATCACATTCTGATAATCTAATTGCAATGCATCCTTTCTCCATCTTGTAGAAACGTAATCAACCGGAATTGTCTTCATGCCGTTAGCCGACAAAATCCATACTATATGTCGGCACAGAAATCCCATTCTTTCAAACATCATACAAGCTGCCTTTGTGTAGTCTACGTGTCCCCAATCCAATTAAATCATGCCGTCAGTAGTCTTATACATATAATAACAGTTAAACATTATCACGTAGAGTTATACATATGGCAACAAGAGTTATACAGTCTGAAAGCTACAGTTATTCAAACCCTAATCAGAGTTATACTACAAATAGTCATGCGATTCGATTAAAAATTGAATTACCCTGTTATTCTGGAAGTAGAGTTATACATTCTGAAAGCTAAAGTTATTCAATATATAACCAGAGTCATACTGCAAATGACAACAGTTCAGTGAAAAATTGAATAACTCCTAATGGCAACAACAGTTAAACATATGGCAACAAGAGTTATACATTCTGGAAGTAGAGTTATGCATATTATCAGAAAAATTATACATTCAGAAAACTTTAGTTCACTGAACAATTGTATAACTTCTATCTTCAGACAATGTAACTTTGGCGCAATATCTACCAACTTTAGTCAACTACCACATAAAGTTGATGCCAAAATGTTGTTACCTGGGTTGTACTCTACGTTGAAACTTTTCTCGTCTGATTGAATCCTTTACGGCGATCACTTCAACCCCACCTACTTCAAAGATAGCCCCGGTCTTACATGTATCGATTGAGCAAATGACCTCTAGTTGGAATTCCTTGAAAACCTCACGGGTATAAACATTTGCCGCATATTCCTCCATGGGTAAATGCGTGCCGGTGCGGTGTTGAGTGTCGGTTTTCATGGTCAAGTCTCTTCTGCGTATGCGCGATGGTCCATAGCACTTTCAAAACGCATCCAAAACTCCACTAACGTGCGACTTCTGCTCGAACTTCTTAAAAACTATTATTTTCTCTCTGATCTCTGGGTTGTTCTCATTACACCACCCATGTTCAAGTCCCTGCAATGTGCCATCACCCATTGTCTCCTTTTATCGAACGCCTCTGTAAACCACTCATTGTTCACAAGACCATGCGCGTCCATTATTTCTGCCCACCTAGCGTCAAAGTCGTCTGCTTCTATGTTGTCGTCCCATATAATGTTGTTCAATTTCTGAACGAACTCCTTATAATCCTCCCTTGTCACCCCGACCTTTGATGGCACCTTGTTCATTATATGCCACATGCAAAATCGGTGGCGTGCGATCTTGAAGGCAAAGGGTACGGCCTTAATAATGCCCGGATCCTGATCTGTGATAATGTACTTGGGTTCCTTTCCTCCCATAGCATTCAAAAACCTGTTGAAAACCCACTGGAAGTATTCATGGTCTTCATGGGCAATCAACGCCCCACGAATTCTTACCGATCGCTTATGGTGATCTATGCCAGTGAATGGCGTGAAAATCATATCGTATTTGTTTGTTGAGTATGTTGGGTCGTGCGACATTGCATCTCCAAATACGGAGTAGTTCCTCCTAGCGGTTTTGTCGGCCCATATTGCGCACCGAAGGTCATTATCCTTGTCAACTTCATAATCAAAATAAAACCCCGCCTATTCTCGTGCCATATTCTTGAACCGGTCAATGAACAATTGACCGTCCCGTTTATGGATGAAGCACTTCACATCTCGGTGGAAGTTCTTAAAATCAGTTAAGGATGCACCAATGTTCTCGAACCCGTTTACGAACTCCTTACACATGTTGTACGTCCTAGTTGCTCCTATCCTCAACTGCAGGGGACAACAAATCCTTATCAGTGCTTATTAATAACCAAGATTTCCTCAACTATAACCCTTTCAGCTATTCTTATAACTCCATCATACATATGCATAACTCCGTTGATTTATTGTGCACCTACTTATTATTTGTAATTCTTAGGTTACATAACTCTATCATCTCGGTGAATAACTTTAGAAGTTTGCCATTCAATTAGTGGATGTTTGTTTAATAGTAAACTAACCCTTGAGTTGTACATTATCAAGTACTTGTGAAAATCTTCTATGTTCCGCGACATCTTTTGAAACTGACGATCCTCACTCGATACAAGCTCGTGATTATGCCCCATGTGGAATCGGTCAATTACTAGTACTCCATTCTTCATAAATAGCCTGACATGTGCTTTACACCCTACCCTCTTGATGTATATTTCTTCCGGTTTGCGATTCTTTTTCCCCATTGCATTTCTTCTTCCCTAACCCCGGTCTTTTTTTTTAATTACGCCTCTCCTTTTGGGACATATGTGAATCCCTCTCTCTTTGCAAAACCAAAGAACTTTGTCTTTACTTCACCGTCGCGCCATTTTTTCGTCGAGTACTTCCGAACATCAAACCCGGACGCCAATGCATAAACTTTATAGAATGTCACCGCCTCGTCGATTTCAAAAAATTGTTGCCCTACACAAGGTGTAAACTCCGGCGCCAAATGCTTACAATACTCGGCTTCCATTTGCCTTACGACCACCTGAGCAGAATCAAACATCCATGAAATGATTAAGAAATACATAACTCTACGCATATCTTTGTATAACTCTATGCACAGATCGTATAACTCGGGGCACAGTGTATAACTTTGGGTATATAATGTATAACTCTTACCATTCAATGTATAACTCTAGACAAACTCCGTATAACCCTAGTCATTCAATGTAAAACTCTAGTCATACAATGTACAACTCTAGTCAAACTCTGTATAACCCTAGTCATTCAATGTATAACTCTAGTCATTTAATGTATAACTCTAGTCATTTAATGTATAACTCTAGTCACAGTATTTATAATTCTAGTCAAAAGATGTAAAACTCTAGTCACAATTTGTATAACTCTAGACATACAATGTATAACTCTGGCATCTGATGTATAACTCTAGTCACACTGTAGAACTATTGGCATTTGATGTATAACTCTAGTCACAGTATTTATAATTCTAGTGTCACACTGTAGAACTCTGGGCACAGAATGTAAAACTTTAGGCGGATAATGTATAACTCTAGTCGACCAATGTATAACTCTAGTCACAATCTGTATAACTCTAGACATACAATGTATAACTCTAGTCACAATCTGTATAACTCTAGACATACAATGTATAACTCTTGGCATCTGATGTAAAACTCTAGTCACAATCTGTATAACTCTAGACATACAATGTATAACTCTTGGCATCTGATGTATAACTCTAGTCACAGTATTTATAATTCTAGTCACACTTTGTAGAGAACTCGGGCACGAGAATGTAAAACTTTAGGCGGATAACGTATAACCCTAGTCGATCAATGTATAACTCTAGTCATTTAATGTATAACTCTAGTCACAGTATTTATAATTGTAGTCAAAAGATGTAAAACTCTAGTCACAATCATGTAACTCTCTAGACATACAATGTATAACTCTTGGCATCTGATGTATAACTCTAGTCCTTTTTATGTATAACTTATTCTACACAATGTATAACTCTGTCCATATAATGTATAACTCTAGGTATATAATGCACAACTCTATGCATACTTTACATTCTAAGAGTATACATTTAATTAAACAACACAATATCCGGAATGCGAAGGGTTATAAGATTTGAAGCAGGGATATGGCACAACTTCCTAAACAAAATTCGTATTAATTTAAGCATCAACCACCAAACATATTAATTAAAAAACCACTCAAAGGACACATTACTAATTATAAATTCATTCCACTGCCTCAATAACCAGTCCATTATATCCCTATCTCCACCCTAAACTCAAAAACCTAAATTCTTAAAACCTAATAAACTCCAATCTTCCTTCAAGAATGAATGATACCATTCGTTTAACATGCATTATGACCGAGTACAACAAAAGTTTCATAAGCCGCTTGAGGGAAATCGAGAGGAAGTACAGGGAATTCCTTAAGGATGCTCGGATCGCACTCAAGGACGCCAAAGAAAATGGCTTGTCAGAGCAGCAGATACTGCAGCTGTTAGAAGATATTGCATCTGCGGAACGAAACCTCCAAATAGCAAAGGAGGAGAGGATGAATATCATAGAAGAGACTGCATCCCTATATGAACATCTAAGAACTGTTTTTTTAGCAATGCATTAGGTTTATGTATCTATATATCTATTAATTAAGTTCATCTATGTTAAATGTTTTGGTAATTTGTTTTATTTTATTTGTTTTATTTTATTTAATTTGTTTTGGTAATAAACTCAAAAAACTAAGCGACTATTAATTACGAGAAAAACCATGACGGAGAAAAATACAAGCAAAGAACACAACAGTCCGTATAAGTCTAGAAACAGCATGTATAACTCTATGCTTTTAATGTATAACTCTAGAGACAGCATGTATAACTCTAGTCATACAATGTATAACTCTAGCTATACAATGTATAACTCTATTCATACAATGTATAACTCTAGCTACACAATGTATAACTCTAGCTATACAATGTATACCTCTAGTCATACAATGTATAACTCTAGCTATACATTGTATAACTCTAGCTATACAATGTATACCTCTAGTCATACAATGTATAACTCTAGCTATACATTGTATGACTCTTATCATACAATGTATCTCTTATCATACAATGTACAACTCTAGATACAGCATGTATAACTCTGTGCATTTGATGTATAATCTAGGCAGTGTCTGTATAACTGTAGTCATATACGATGTAAAACTCTAGGTACAAAACGTATAACTCTAGTCATACGATGTATAACTCTAGCTATACAGTCTGCATAACTCTAGTCACCCAATGTATAACTCTAGTCATACAATGTATAACTCTAGTACAACAATGTATAACTCTAGCTACACAATGTATAACTCTAGCTATACAATGTATACCTCTAGTCATACAATGTATAACTCTAGCTATACATTGTATGACTCTTATCATACAATGTATCTCTTATCATACAATGTACAACTCTAGATACAGCATGTATAACTCTGTGCATTTGATGTATAATCTAGGCAGTGTCTGTATAACTGTAGTCATATACGATGTAAAACTCTAGGTACAAAACGTATAACTCTAGTCATACGATGTATAACTCTAGCTATACAATGTAAAACTCTTAGCATATAATGTAAAACTCTATAAACAGTCTGCATAACTCTAGTCACCCGATGTATAACTCTAGCTACATCATGTATAACTCCAGGCATATCATGTACACCCATCTTCACTTAATGAATTTATAACTTCAGCTATAACATTAATAACTATATCAAAATTGGTTCTTTAGTAAGATTTTTACGCACAATTTAGGTTTTCAATTACCCTGTTACCTGAAGCTGCAGGAAATATTCAAAGAGTTTTACTACAAACGTCTGGAGTTATAATACTGTATTATTGAAGTTATACATATTTGGGTCAGAGTTTTTCAAAAACGCTACAAACGTCTGGAGTTTTACTACAAACGTCTGGAGTTTTACTACAAACGTCTGGAGTTATAATACTGGAGTTATAATTCCTACTTGATCAAGCTTTTCAATTTCGATCATTTTTTGCCATCAACAACAAGCTACCAAAATGAATGAACAATCTTGATGAACACCATGAAAGTACAACAGTATTAACAATAATAACCTAGACACAAATAATAAAGTAAACAACTCACCTTCAACGGCAACTTCAATCTGCATATGATCCACTTCACAAACACTGAATGTCATTTCCTGCTTGTTTCTCTGATGAAGAATGACAATTTTTTTAACGGATGAACAATAACGTACTTTATCTTATAATAATTTTTTTATCTGACGATCACTGACATAGTTTTCCATTAGCGCTGATATTTCCCTTATTTTTTTGATGATTTATATTGTATTTTACAGGATTTAGGATCGTTTTTCTGGGGATTTTTATGGGTTTTTGCTTGTTGAGAGTTATTGAATGGTGAAAAGAGGAGGGAAGCATGCAAAATGATATAGGAGGCTTTGTTTATTCATAATGTCCGCGGGATTTGATATGGTGGCAGTACATAAACAGTGGAAGTGGTCCCTCTCTCACACAATCAACATTTTCTTTTTTTTTTTTGCTCTGAAAAACACGCCCTCTCTCCTCATCTCATCCCTTCAATCCCTTCATCCAAGGTCTCTTATAAAGACTTAGGGCCTTATAAGGTATGAAGACCTTATAAGAACCCTTCTCTATATATATATATATAGTAATAAGATCAAGTAAGTCCATGTCTTACATTTGAGTCCATGAGTTCCATTGTCTACCCTTAGATCATGTTATTGAATGACTTAAATTAAAAGAAAAAAGCAACTAATAATAATATTCTAATGGCTAAGATAACTACCTCTCTCCTCCTACCACTCATAGGGTATTTGCATTCATGTAGGTTGTCAATCAAAACATCACACACACGTCCTACTAACTTCCCCCCATTTATCATCTCTCTATTATTCAAAAGTAATTTTCCCCCAAAATATTTCCCCCAAATTAAACCCCATTAATTTCAACCGTTTAAGAACGAAACTGCTCTCTAAATCCCCCAATTTTATCGCTTTTTTTGTTACCTTATTATCGTTTTTTTCTCCATTTTCTTTTCTCACTTGCAAGCTGCCATTTTTGTCCATTCATATTACTTCAGAAGGTATTTTTTTTTGGGTTTTTAGAGTTTTATGATTTGTTTTTGGGTTTTAAGAGTTTTATGATTTTTTCTCTTCATTTATTTAGATGTTTTTTTCTAATTTATTGGACATTGTTATGTAATTGGACTGTATTTGATCACTGTACTTTGTCACCATTGTTGCTATACTGTTCTATTTGATCACTGTATTTGGTTTCTTCATTTTGGTTAGCCAGTTATTTCTAGCACATTTAGGACATGTAGGACATTTATTTTTGATCACTGTATTTTGTCAACTAACGTTTTTAGCATATATGTTCATATTCATTAAGATTAGTCAGAGTTTTTTGAAAAATCCTACTTTTGTTGCTTACAATTACTCTTTCTCTGTTAAAATTACAGTTTATCCATTTTTTTTTGGAGAAATCCCACTTTTGATTACCCTTTTGTTAGAATTACACTTTTGTTGCTAAAATAACACTTTATGCTGATACAATGACACTTTTTTTTTGAAATTACATCATTGTTGTTTAAAATAACACATTATTTTGTTAGAATTACACTTTTGTAAGCTAAAATTACACTTTTTTGTGTTAGAATTACACTTTTGTCTGTTAAAATAACATTTTATTTTGTTAGAAATCCCACTTTTGATTACCCTTTTGTTAGAATTACACTTTTGTTGCTAAAATAACACTTTATGCTGCTACAATTGCACTTTTTTTTTGCTAAAATTACACTGTTGCCTGTTAAAATAACACTTTATCTTGTTAGAATTACACTTTTGTCAGCTAAAATTATACTTTTTTTCTGTTAAAATTACACTTTTGTCTGTTAAAATAACATTTGATTTTGTTAGAATTACACTTTTGTTGCTAAAATAACACTTTATGCTGCTACAATCACACTTTTTTTTTGATAAAATGTCACTGTTGCCTGTTAAAATAACACTTTATTTTGTTAGAATTACACTTTCGTCTGCTACAATTACACTTTTGTTTGTTAAAATTACACTTTTGTCTGTTAAATTAACATTTGATTTTGTTAGAATTACACTTTTGTTGCTAAAATAACACTTTATGCTGCTACAATCACACTTTTTTTTGCTGAGAGTTTTCCGTTGCCTGTTAAAATAACACTTTATTTTTTTAGAATTACACTTGTGGCTGCAATAATTACACCTTTATATTGTTAGAATTACACTTGTGGCTGCTATAATTACACTTGTGGCTGCTATAATTACACCTTTATATTACACTTGTGGCTGCTATAATTACACCTTTATATTGTTAGAATTACACTTGTGGCTGCTATAATTACACTTTATGCTGCTACAATTTAAACTTTTTTTTTGTAGTAATTTCTTTTTTGTCTGCAACAATTAATTTTGAGTAATGTTAACAGATGTCAGATGGAAATGAGGGTAAATCAGGCAAGACCAAAAAAGCAAAGGTGCCTGTCAAGTTGAATAAGCGACTTGTTGAGGCCAAACCAAAAACCACCACGAACAAAATTGCAAAGGTGGTACATCAAGTCTTGGCCAAGCGACTTGTTGAGCTCGTTGAAAAGCTTAATGATGCACAGGCGAGATGCGGTACGGAGGATCGGTTTCGGTGGTATTCGGAGCTTAAGCTCAAAACATATCCGATAATCATGTTAAAGATTTTCGAAAGCATTCAAAGGACGAATCTTATATTTTTCGGGCAGCTAAGGATAAGGAGTTCATGGTCACCAAGCATGACGTGTATGACTGTTTTTTATGTTACCAC
Organism: Silene latifolia; assembly: GCF_048544455.1. Lineage (NCBI taxonomy): Eukaryota > Viridiplantae > Streptophyta > Magnoliopsida > Caryophyllales > Caryophyllaceae > Silene > Silene latifolia. The sequence goes on from NC_133533.1 coordinate 41,066,383, forward strand.
TTGGTCCTAAAATCTGATCTAATACCTACGGGCCGCCGGAAGGATTCTCAAGCGCCGGAGAACAAGCAATTGAAAGATAAATGGCGAAAAGCGTACAACATAAAAGGGGTTAACGAAGGCATTAATTTAGGAATTGTCTTCCAAGATATTTTAAAAAAAATACAAAAAAGGAGGTCCTCAATTCTGCAGGCTGTTTGTTCTGCTCGCCATGTCATCATTCCTAACTCCAACGTCATACAATGGGGTTGACTTCAAGCTTTTGAGAGCTGTTGAAGATGTGGACTCGATTACGCAGTACGATTGATGTACTTCTGTGCTGGAACATTTGGTGAAGGCTGCGGCAACTACTGGTGAAAATAAATAGACGCTGCTGGGGTGTATCCCCTTCTTAATGATTACGTACTTTCAACGTTTCGATTTCCGTGGTACGAGTTGTCGCCAAAGCCTGCCTCTCATTAAGCACTGGGACCGGCAGACGCTTTCTGACAGACTACATGGTGAGCTTGATAAGAACCGTTTGGGTCGGCTAACTTGGTCCTTGGTCAAGTATCCTCGGTGCCTTCAAAAAGAACTGTTAAGCATTGGCGGGGTGCCTAATGACAGCCAAGTATTGGCCATTGGAAATGTGGTTAGTGATGCGGCATTACAAGCGACTTCAACTTCAGACAGGAAGAAGTTCATCGAGATTGAACTCCCTTCTGGTGTTGATGATGACGAGGAGTTAAAAGCTCGGGCTGTAGATGTAAGTGTTATTTGTTTATTTGTCAAGGCTAATTTTAATGTTTTAAAAATTATACTTTTGTTTGTTACAATTACACTTTTGTGCGTTAAAATTATACTTTTTAAAGTTAAAATTATACTTTTGTAGCTTACAATTACACTTTAGTCCGTTAGAATTATACTTTTTGCCCTTAGAATTACACTTGTCAAAGTTAAAATTATACTTTTGAATGAACACTTTTGACTGAACACTTGTCCAAATATCTGTATTTTAATGTAGGATGTGCATGAGCTTTACTTGAAGATGCAAAGGAATGCTACTGTCTTCTATTCATGGAATGCGATGCGCCATGACGCTCAAAAGGTTAACGAGGGGGTCGAACTATTCTAGTGACCACAATCATACACAAATGCACGCAATCATTCTTTCAAAGCCAAAGGATGAAGGATTATGTTGTGGAAATGCGGGAGATAGGCTGAACGAATAAACCATTCCGTGAAATCGGCTCTGTCTTTGCAACAAAGTCCAGGTGATCGATATCGAAATGACGAGGTAGATGACGACGGATACGAGCAGCAGGTTGGGGATGATGATGAAGAGGAGGACAATGGTGATAAGGACGAGGGAGATGATGAGGATGGTAATGATGTTGAGGATGAGGAGGATGGTGATGATATGGAGGATGATGGATACGATAATGAGAAAGAGGTGACTGTAGATGTTGGTACAGACCTCGAAGGCACGGTGGCCGCCTCAATTGTTTCGGATGAAGTAGCCAGTGAGAAAGCACGGGAGGTGTCTACACAACAGATAATGGAGGCGGTACAATTTTACAAAGACGCCTGAATTTAAGGACGCTGCTAACAGAGACGATTACAGTAAGGACACCAACGTGGACGTTTGTAGTACTCGTGATATTTCTGTTATTTACAAAAGGAGGAAGGTATTTGGGAAGGAGGTGGCTGTTGACGGACAACCTAAATTTGACCGGGAAGTTCTCGAAGAGTATTATTCAAAAGAAGAGGTTGATGAGGCTGAGAAGAAGTTCTATGCGAATGTCTGTTCTTTGGAAAGGAACAAGAGCGGACTATGGACATGGGGGTGCACTGTGGGGGGGAACCCCAGGATAGGACAAAAAAAAATGAGGAGGATGGGCCCACCGACGCTGATCCACCTGTCACTCAATTCCTATTTTCGTCTGCGGAGATTATTGAAGCGTAGCGCCGAGCAGAAATGCCGGCCAGAGAAGACCAAGGAATTGGTGAGGTAACAGAATTGGTGAAATTGGCCCCGGACGCTATGGGAACGGTTGTGCATGTGAGTGAAGTTATGAATGCCGAGACGGACAAGGACGATGACAAGATTGGGAAGGGGAATGCTAAGGTTGGTCTCCAATGTTCAAGTACAATAGTGGTTACCGCAACATTAGACGATGGTGTACAAGTGGATTCGAAATCTTTGGAATTTAGTGGGCCTGATTCTGCGGAGCCTGAGAAGGCGGATAATGCTTTGGTCGAAGTTTAGAACATAGAAGTTGCATCTCCTGCAACTCAGTTCCTATTCTCGACATCTGAGATATGTGACGCAGAGCACGCAGCCGAACAACATTATAAAGAGGGTGCCGGAAACGGCGGAGGCGCAACGAATGATGAGCGGTTGTTAAAGGGTAACGAGCAGCCGGAATATGTATTTGCGTTGTAGGCAAAGGAATTTATGGACGTAGAATGGACAAGTACTGTATATTCTACTGCGGACGTAAATGCGCTGTTCGAGGAGCACCCAATATCTGTGCATGCTGAAAGTGAGGGGGGTGGAATAATGATGAGCCAAATTTGGAAAGAAGTCCTCAGACAGTGGTAGAAAAGGTGGTGGATGGGGCTGCAGTGAAGGATCACGGAGGTAATGCATTGACCTTCAGAGTTTAGAAGTGCCATGGATGAAGTTATTTTGTTAGAATTACATTTTTTTCTGCTAAAGTTACACTTTTTGAAGTTACAATAACACTTTTTTTCTAAGAATTACACTTTTGTCTTCTGCAATTAGACAATTTTTAGTTAAAATAACACTTTAGGTGTTATAATTACATTTTTCTCTGCTAAAATTACACTTTTTTAAGTTAAAATTATACTTTTATAACTTACAATTACACTTTTGTCTGCTAGAATTACACTATTTTTAGTTAAAAGTAGACTTTTTTGTGATAAAATAACACTTTATTTTGTTTGAATTATAATTTTGTCTACTAAACTTTATTTTTTTCTCTCACTTACGTTTCACTTACTTTCGATGATGAAATAACACTATTTTTATTACGATGCGGCGAGTGGAGGATGATGCCGTGAAGTCTTCGGGAGGGACTATCGAGCCCGGGAGGTAACAAATGACGTAGTACCGAGGCGGCGATAACGCCGACATTCCTATCCCGTGCCGTCGTCCCTCACGGTGATCCCCGAGCTACCATTCTTTTTACTTCACTCGAGTGAGCCCTTACCGTGCATGGATCACGTCATTGAGAACCTTGGGTGTTCTATTGATTGTGGGGCACCTAATCCTGAATTGTGCTTTGCGACGAGAAACCTAGCATTCAGTCAGGAGCTCCTAGTGCCAATGTTTAGTGAGAGGAAATACTTGATTGACTATGCGTTCAATCAGTCAGACGCGTTTTCCGAGTTGTAAGTGTATTAATTTTTTACAAGAGGCCCTAAACTTTCCTAATTATATATATATATATATATATATATATATATATATATATATATATATATATATATATATATATTTGTTGACTAAGTAAATTTTGTGTTGTAGTGAACGATTGGTCCAATTCAGCGAGTTTTATGTCATTACCCGGGAAGATATTGCAACTTTGAACCCTCGGGAGCAAATCATGACAAGTGTTATTGATGGTTGGTGCTTGCTACCCAACCACATCATGAAACCTTCGGACATATCCCGTTGTTTCTTTGGCCTAAGTCACACTGTAAGTTCAAATGTTACCTTTGTGTCTTAAAATTACACATTTGTCCGTTAGAATTATACTTTTTAAAGTTAAAATTTTTCTTTCATATGTTAAAATTGCACATTTGTGCGTTAAAATGATACTCTTGGCCGTTAGAATTACACTTTTTATTGTTGACATTATACTTTTAACATTACTCTTCTGTGTTAACAGTACACTTTTTTTGGTTAAAGTTTCACTTTATTTTTATAAAATAGCTATTTTAATTATCTGATCACGCATTTAACACTTTTCAAATAAAAGGACCCCGCAAGGTCTATTTGGAATGCTCAAAAGCTTGGGAAAGTATTGAACAAAGACGAAGACATTTTTGGTGGCTGGGATGCCTGGGCTGAAACCTGCCGTGCACCATTCCAGCTTGACACGGACATGGTAGGTAACAAAACATGTAATCTTTTATCATGGTTTTTAAGGTTTCCTTTTTCTGATATTAGCCACATACGATGCAGATCTTTCTGCCCGTGTTATCTGGTGACGGTGATCACTACAAAACCAAGTGTGCATCAACTTTCTCACCGAGAAGATTGACTACCTCGACAACCGCAAATACGATGACCCATTAGAAACGCTCCCTTACGGAGGGATAGCGCGTATTTCGGTAAGTGTACGATATCCAAAAGTCAACCAATTTATATGGGTCGTACTACGTTAACACACTGACGCGTATTCATGTTCAGGCAAATATAATGGGGAAGTATTTGGTGTCTAAAGGGCTGTCTAAGGGTGCAAAGGTCAGCGGGTTTAAGATCGTCAACATAGAGTTCAGCTGGCAAGCTCAAGGGTATTCGAGAAATGACTATGGTATTTTCATGATGCTACATATGATGTTCTACCGCGGAAGCCCTTTTCAATGTGACCTCGGGAAAGAGGATGCTATGAGTTTGTACCGTGCTGAGATTGCTGCAACACTCGTCCTCTGTGACATTAACAGTATCAGACATGACATCTTGATGCGGGTTGGTTATTTCAAAGCAACTGCTGGACATCCGTTGACAAGAAAGTTGAATGCTGTTAAGAGGAAAACAGATGGTGACATAGGGCCAGAATCCACAAAACGTGCGCGCGTAACTGAATCTAAAGAGCCCGTTATGGAGGCGACACCTGTTGCCATGCGCATTCCATCTGGTAAAGCGCTATCATCTGTTAAGAGCCATCCTCATGGAAAGGGGGACGGGTTGGGCTGCTCTCTCGACTGTGGTAGAGGTGGTCTCAACACAAATGTGGTGTCCAAGATGCTCCGGAGCAACCAAGCGTTAATCAAGGATATTAAACAGAGGAGGAAGCATGTTGCCGACTATTGCTTGTTAGATGACCACAATTATGATGAACGGTCTGTTAATCTGTCTTAATTAACGACTTCTTTAATCAAGGATACTCAGATTATTTTTCACATTTATTCTACTTTAATTAACGACTTCTTTAATATTACGGTGCGGTGAATAGTGATGCAGTACACCGTCACGCAACGCAACGGAGAGCGACATTATGTCCCTGTTGCTGAAAACCTTATGTCGTTGAATGTCATCTAGTGCTGGTTGATTTTGATGAACCATTTGGAGAAGGAGGAATATGGCGACCAAATGAGGATGTCATTCTTTGGTATACGTCACATGGTAAATCCATTAACCATTGCATCATATTTATGCCCAGTTCTATTACACCTTTGTTACTTAGAATGACACTTTTCTAACTTACAGTTATATTATGTGAATGTTTCACTTTAATTCTTTTAATCAACAAAAGTGTCATTCTAACCGTGTTAAGTGTAATTCTAAGGGACAATAGTGTCATTTTAGGTGACAAAGTAACCACATTAATCACGTTCACTATTGCCTTTTAAAGGATATACTGTTGGGATTGCTTGAGACGTTTGAACAACCAGGCACACAATCAGACAACAACTATGACAACTGTACACTCTCGGGACACCTTCATCGTCGACGAAAGGCGAACCTTTAACTTGACAACAGACTTGCTATTTGTCCCGTTCTGCATTGACGACCATTTCGCATGCGTATGTATCAATCACAAATCAAATACGATCGACTTGCTTTGGACGGGCAAAGGCATTCGATTTGAAAAAGTCGCGATTTGGAAGAGCAGCGCGTTTAATTGTAAGATATTATCCATCCCTTTCTTCCGAATCTTTGTCTTTTTTGTTCAATCGATTTGTTGAGGTAATTATGTACATTTGCGAGGCTAGCGCGTGAGTGATTATTTAGAATCACGGGATAAGGACAAGAAGAACACTAGGGCACGGAAATTCCTAATTATGTGTTGCGCCGAGATACCTTTCAGTGCAATGGGATGTCACCTACTCTCAACCAACCGAGTCGGGTCATTTCACCATGATGGCTATGCTCTTATACGAGGGTCTTCCTTTTCAGCATGAAGACCTTGAGAAGAAGAAATCAAGGCGCTATTTGGTGATCCAGCTGATAGCTACCCTCGTTCTAGCAGACATGAACGTTTTGCGCAAAGGTGTGCTCGAGAAGGTCAAAGCCTTTGTTAGCACGAAGGACAAACTGTGGAAGGTATTACAACAGAAGCGTAGACTGCCCCGTGCCAATGTGAAAAAATAACAACCTTAATTTAGTAGTTAAGTTTTTATGGGAATATTGCCTTGGCTATGTAAACACTTATTTCATACTTTGTATTATCTGTACATGTTAGCATCCTTCATCTAGACAGTTAGTTTTTGTGTAAACAATTTTTTCAACATTCTATAAGACAAGGTGTTTTATGTTAATACATATGACATGCCGGCAAAGAATGTATTTAGTTCAACAATTGTGAGTAATATGTTAGTTAAATCAGTCAGAAGAAAGTGTGGCTGTAATACACAAAAGTGTAATTCTAACCGTCAGAAGTGTAATTCTAACCGGCCATATCAGTGACAGATAGACCTTACATTACACAAAATATAATTGTAATTTTAAAAGGGAAAAGTGTCATTTTAGGTGTTTTATTTATGAAAATATAGTTATGCTGTTAAAAGATGGTGCAATAATATTTATCAGCAATTGCTTAAATTACAAGGTTGTCAGTTAAAATTATACTTTTTAAAGTAAAAAGTATACTTTTGTTTGTTACAATTACACTTATATCCGTTGAAATTATACTTTTTAAAGTTAAAATTATACTTTTGTAGCTTACAATTACACTTTAGTCCGTTAGAATTATACTTTTTGCCCTTAGAATTACACTTGTCAAAGTTAAAATTATACTTTTGAATGAACACTTAACTATGTTATAAGGCTTTACTATAGATGAAGTGTAACTGAAATTGCATACTATGTAATTATAAGGAGTTTAAGTGTAATTCTGATCATAACAATCCTACCCTAAGCAGATATGAGGCCATTGCAATTTTATTCCCTAGATATGTGTAATTGTAAGAACATAATTTGTCATAATAGTCAAGAGTGAAAAATTCAACGTTCTGGTTTAGCACATTATAACTGTTTCGTCCAATAAAAAATACTTCAACAAAATACATTGTAATACCAAAGGCGATCAGTTGCCTCCCTGGCAGTTTGATGTCTAAACACAATACGAAACATCATGTTGTACCTCGTATTTTGTGTAGACATACCCAAAAAAATGTACTACTTATTAGGTATTATATTGATTATTCTAAGATGCCTTCTTCTTCTTCTTCTTCTTCTTCTTCTTCTTCTTCTTCTTCTTCTTCTTCTTCTTCTTCTTCTTCTTCTTCTTCTTCTTCTTCTTCTTCCGACGAGGGTGCTGACGATTGCGACAATGGTGGGTGCTCTGCGAATGGGTTAGGGCAGTTCCTTTTGTCATGGTTAGCTAATCGCTTGCAATTTTTACACATACGTTTTGGCTTCCTTACCAAAGCAACTGCTTTTTCCTTCATCGACAACATTCTCTTTCCGCTCCCCTTGTTCTTGGATTTCTTGGGCGGCAAAATGGTTATCTCCTGACTAGGAGAACATCCAAGAATTTTCTCCAACTGTTGTTGTTTATTCAATGGTGATCCTAATAGTGAAAGTTTCTCCTTAAACTGTCTAATTAGACTAGAAAGGTTGTCGACATCATTCTTCATTTTGCCCATGAGCATACCAACTGTCTGATAAATCTCCGACCACATTACTGACATCGCAATCTGTTTTCCATCTATTATATCAACGTCCTCAGTTGCTTCACCATTACAATCGAACATTTTAGACAACCTTGCATCTTTACACCATCTTTTAACAACACATTGTTCTGGAATAATCTTCACTCCGTTTGACGAGTAAATCCATATGACATGCCGGCAAAGAATGCCTTTCCTCTCAAGCATTCTGCAACTACAAGTGGCTTTCAATGTATCTAGTTCAACAATATAGAGTAATATGTTAGTTAAATCATTCAGAAGAAAGTGTGACTGTAATACACAAAAGTGTAATTTTAATCAATAAAAGTGTGATTTTAACGGAAAAAAGTATAACTTTAACAACACAGTATAATTTTAACCTAATTTGTAATTTTAACAACCCAAAGTGTAATTTTAATGAACAAAAGTGTAATTTTAATGGCTTAAAGTATAACTTTAGCAACCCAAAGTATTATTTTAACATCCCAAAGTATAATTCTAACAACCCTAAGTGTAATTTTAATCAACAAAAGTATAATTTTAACGGATAAAAGTATAATTTTAACAAACAAATGCTACAGAATGATACCTGGGCAGTATGTGACCTCATAATTTCTGTCCCTGTTTGCATCTCTTACAGTGGTCAGCTCTAAAGAACCACACTCAGTGAATCCTCTGCTTTTACAAGTACCGATTGAGCACTTGGCCTCTTCTTGAAATTCCTCGAATACTTTATGGCTGTACACTTGCGCCCCATGCACTTCGATAGCTAGATGCGTTGATATTACAGGGAAAGTGTGTCTTTACGATTGTCAATCTGCTTTACGTGTGTGTCTTTGCTTTGGTCCATCGCTACTGTCAAAACGCATCGAAAACTCAACTAATGTTCCGGACTTACTCTCAAATCTCTTAAAAAAACTATTTTCGCTCTCTGATCTTTGGGTTGTCCTCATAACACCCCCCATATCTAGGTCCTTATAATGAGCCATAACCCACTGCTTCCTTTTAGCGTACATTTCTTGGAACCAGTCAATGTTATTAACATTGTGTTCCCTGCCAATTTCTTCCCATTTTGCATCGAACTCTGCCGCTTCAATGTCTTCATCCCATATTATGGCATTCAATTTCTTTAGAAACACTGAATAATCATCTCTCGTCATTCCATACTTGTTTGGCACCTTGTTCATGATATGCCACATACAATATCGGTGGCGCGCTGTCTTGAACACCAATGGCACCGCTTTAAGAATTCCAGGATCCTGATCGGTGATAATGTACTTAGGCTCTTTGCCACCCATCGCAACCAGAAAACGGGTGAAAAACCATTTAAACGAGTCTGCATCTTCATGAGCAACAAGCGCTCCACAGAAAGTGACTGATCGTTTATGATTATCAACCTCGGTGAAAGGTGTGAAGGACATGTCATACTTATTGGTGGAATACGTCGGATCGAAGGACACGGCATCCCTAAAAACTGAGTAGTTCCTTCTAGCGATTCCGTCGGCCCATATAGCTTTACTAAGGCTACCGTCAGAATCAACATCGTAGTCAAAGAAGAACCCTGGTCTAATAACAGCCAATTCCTTAAAGTGGTCCACGAACATCTGACCGTCCCGTTCATGAATGTAGCATTTCACATCTCTGTGAAAGTTCTTAAAATCATTCAAACTAGCTCCGATGTTTTCAAACCCATTAACATGTTCCTTCAAAATTTTGTAAGTCTTCGTAGCTCCTATCTTCAGCTGTTGATTATAGACAATCGTTTAGATGTACGTATTTTAATCAACACAAACATAATTCAAACATATACAAATGTATAAGTTCAAAAAAAGAAAAGTGTTGTTTTAACAAGAAAAAATGTAATTGTAGACGCAAAAAGTGTAATTTTAGATGACAAAAGTGTAATTCTAACAAAATAAAGTGAAATTATAACATAAACAAGTGTAATTTTAATCAAGAAAAGTGTAATTTCAATCAACTCACCCTTGAATTATAAAGGATTATCATTTTGTGATAGTCTGTTATGTTGTATGCCAACTTTTGAAACTCTCTATCTCTGGCTGATACGAGTTCATGGTTGTGGCCACTGTGGAATCTGTCAATTCGCAATTCCCCATTCATCACGAATAGCCTAATCCTCGCTTTGCAACCAACACGCCTGACTTTGTGTCTCCTACCTGAGTCCTGGCCGCCACTACACTCCAATTGTCCCATATGTTTGAACCCCTCCCGGTTGCAAACCAACAGTTTAGATTTGATCTCCCCTCCACGCCATCTCCTTAGTCGTGTACTTACGCACATCAAAACCACAAGCAACAGGATAAATTCTATAAAATGTCACTGCTTCCTCTATTTCCAAAAATTCCTGACCAACATAGGGGGTGAACTTAGCTTCAACGTCTTTGCAAAATTCTTCTTCGTTCGGCTTTTGTTTTCCATTGTGCTCAATATTATCTGACAATGGCGTAATTATTATCAATTGTTTTCATAACAACTTAAAGTAACCCATATATTTGTTAAAATTATATATTTCTTAAAATTACACTTTTCGTAGTTATCATTAGACTTTTGTCTGTTAGAATTATACTTTCTACTATTACAATTACGGTTTATAAACTTACAACTTTTACATTACAATCAACCCTTTGGTTGTTAAAATTACACTTTTGTCTGTTACAATTATACTTGTTACTATTAGAATTACAGTTTGAAAACTTACAGAAATTGTCTTTTGCAATAACACTTTTACTAGTCAAAATTACACGTTTCTCAGTTAAAATTATATGTTTTACTATTAGAATTACTGTTTACAAATTTAGAACTTTTGCCTGTTATAATAACAATTTTACCTGTTAAAATTACAGTTTAATCTGTTAGAATTATACTTTTTATTATTACAATTACAGTTTCAAAACTTACAACTTTTACATTTACAATAAACCATTTGGTTGTTATAATTACACTTTTTATCTGTTATAATTATACTTGTTATTATTAGAATTACAGTTAGAAAACTTACATATTTTGTCTCTTACAATAACACTTTTACCTGTTAAAATTACACTTTTATCAGTTATAATTACACTTTTATCAGTTATACTTACAATTTTGACAATTTCCATTTAAGGTACAAATATTACACTTTTGAAATTCAATTCTACCATAATAATTACAATAATACTTTGGTGGCTTAAAATCACACCTTTTGCAGTTAAAATTACAATTTCATCCCATTATAATTACACTTTTTAATGTTACAGTTAAACTTTATTCGTCTTCTTACAATCATGTTGCAGATACTATATTCACTGTTATAAATTTCAAACCTGAAATATGATGTTGAACACTACCATATAAATAACTCCAACATCGAGAAGTTTAACTTATTATACATAGAGTTGATATTGAACTCTATAATGATGGAGTTCATGTTAAAAGAGTGGATTTACAGATTTTACATAATAAAAAACAAGCTTCAAAAATAACCTAAAATACACTTCCTCATCATATTTAAACAACTGTTCATATCTAACCTAATGTTTTCATAAAAACATGATATATAAACTAACTTTGAATGAAGAAAATAAAAAAACAATCCAATAATTACCATGGCCAATTGGAATCATTTGCAAATCCGTCATTTTTTACATTGGACGTTGGTCTTGTTGTTTGTTTCTGAGATTGGGGGATAATAATGGAAGATGATCAAGGAAGCTGATAAAGCAAGCTGATAAAGGAAGATGATAAATGAAGAAAGTAGGATTTGCTCTAAATTATCGCCAGTCTGATGAGTTTTTTTTTTTCAAATTGTGTTTTGGTGGAGTATGTTTAGAAATGTGTTGAGTAAGGTTGTTGAGTGATTATGCATGTGTTTGTGTGTGCACAGTGGGTAATAGGCAATTGTACTGACACACACATCCTCTCTCCTCCTCAACCTATTTCCTTTTTTTTTCACGCCTATAGTGGGATTAAAGTAGGCAAATCTCCACTCTCCATTTTCCTAATCCAAGGGCCCTAATAAAGACTTAGGGACTCAAAAGATATTAAGGACTTAGGAGAAATATATATGAATATATGGAAAATATGTCGAATTATCGTGATAATAATAATAATAGTTGATTAAAATCCTAATGAGAAAGGCCTACATCAAAGGGAGATGAGTTCACAGGCGGAAACCAACCCAGAACAGACGCAACAACAATTGCGTCCTCTGGAAGAGATGCATCACCCGTTGCGACCGTTCTTGAGTTGGGTTCCGACTGTGAAAGTCGGAGCCGTGGGTTGTTAATGTTCATTGGTTAATTTACATTGATTATTGATGTACGGCTCGAATAGAAGTGCTTTAGCATATTTATGTATAAAAGACGAATTCTAAAGACTCGATATGGAAGAATCGAACCTATAAAATCCGGGTTTGAATAAGATGGCGAAAACCCGTAAATATTAATTATATGAGATTTAAGTCGAAAAAAGATTTTAAGAAAGGATTTTATAAAATAAACTTTAAAAACATAAATTCGAAAAAAGGTTTGGAGAAATAAAGAAAAAAAAAGGAAAAGACGAAACAACAGAAACCCGAGGAAGAAGAAGAAGATCAGTGACTGAAGGCAGCCACTGGAAGAGGCGCAGCAGATGCAGCAACCTTTCCAGAAGGAGCATCAGTCAGTGCGATTCTTCCCCACGTCGTTTATCTGCTGTTTTGAAAACTAGGTTTGAAAAGATGATTTTAGAGACGGTTTTAAGCATGTTTATAATATAAATTCTTACAAAAATTATGATACAGAAATAAAACAAGATTAAAGATGAATTTTACACCGTCAGACTTACATGTTAGCGCCGTGAAATTTAACTAAATCGGTTTTTAGTGGTAACTCAACTCGATCTATGCAAATATGAAAGTGCCCTTGAATAAAGGAATTTAAAAGATTGATTTATTGGTTGTGTAGTGGTCAAATTGGTCGGTTTATGCAACGTGACCAGTACCCAGAATGATCTGAACTTACGTGGTCGCGTAGAGCAAGCACGTAGGCGTCGAAAAGTAAGAGCACGGTCTTAGAATGTAAAGGTAGAAGAGAAGAGCGGACACTCGCGTGATAAATATGAGAGGCGGAGGCCTTTATTTATACTAATCATGAGAGGTAGGGTTTAGGAAATAGGTACGACGGAATAAGGAAAGGAATAGGAAAGAAATACGCCGACTTTGATTTTCTGCTAAAAAACCCTCGGGGAAGAGGCGCATCAAATAGTTCGTCCTCTCTAGGGCGGTTTCTTGCGCTGCAAGAAAGCGCGTTGACAGTCTGTCGTCGATTATGCATAAATTATTCTACAAGACTCAGATTAAGGTCATTTCGGTGGTGTTGGAAAGCAAAGATAAAGATCTAGAACTTTCTGTGAAATAGTTTGATACGGTCGTTATGTACCAAAAATAAATACCTAAATATAACTAACAGAAGCTAGCGATAAGTAGGGTCGATCTCCACAGGGAGGCTAAGTATCTATCTGTAAGTCCGTCTATCTAGTCACAATTGAAGGTTTTGAAATTTGTTTTCTAAATTACTAAAGATGTAAATAAGGCAAGAGAAATAAAGGTAAGAACGACAAAAGCAAGAAAAAGCTAGGGTTGATCAGATAAAGAGAGATATGTCAGGATTTCGGTTCACCACGACAGTTTACTAATCAGTCATAAATAGTCTAGACAATCTACTGTGAGAAGGGAAAGGAAAAGGTCCTTCCGGTCCGCTATCCACCCAAGACTACTACTAACTTAACTTCCGCCCTCATTAGGTAGTCTACTGTTTATAGCAGCTCTGTTCATTCCAATCTTCCGATCCAGGAACAAAGTTAACCAGATTAAACTTATTTAGAAGCGTGCACCCAACTAAACATATTACAGTTATATTGCTATGAGGACAAGTTCTCACAAATAAATCGTCTAGCCTATTTACAACATCGTCACCTTACTACCATGACTCCCCTAATCCTAACATAGAGAGATTAGATGCTCATGCTTTTGAAATCAATAACAATAACAACAATCATGAATATACTAAGCGTAGACATGATATAAATACAATAGAGATGCAATATAAACAATTAAACAAGAACAATAAATAAGAGAACAATGATTAAGAATAAGAAGGATTAAGATTAAAGAAAGAGAAAAGTTACAAGATTGAATCCGAAGTAAAGAGAAGTAACCGCAGTAATTAAGAGCAAAAGTTCAGAGATTAAGAGTAAAGTATGAGTTGCAAAACGTACTCATGACCTAATGACGACTTCCTTATATAGGAAAGTGAAAATTAACAAAATAAACTTAAACACGGATTAGTTAACCCGTGTAAACTTGCTAATCACTCGATCGAGGCTTTTTATTCCCCTCGATCGAGTACTGTTCCAGCCAAACCGTTTGATCGAGCACTTTAGGCTCTCGATCGAACACTTCCCAAAAAGCCATTTTCGATCGAGCATAGGATCTACTCGATCGACCAACTGCAGCAGCCAAATCACTCGATCGACCATCAAAAGCTCTCGATCGAGTCGATATCCAATGAATCAGCCTTGAAATTCGTCTTGTCAGCTTCCAAAGACCTTCTTTCATGCTTTTCGAGACATGGCTTGTGCTCCAAATCTCCGTCTCCATAAAATGCATGCAAAGTGGGATGACTAAGGCACGATTCCATTAATTTTGGATCCATTTATGCAATTAAGACAAAACAAACCAAAGTAGCCAATTCGGGGCATTTTTCAATACAAAGCGATATAAATGGCATAGAAATGCGTGCGATAAGAGGCTAAAAAGTCTACATAAATTGCACGTATCAAATCTCCCAAAACCGAACCTTTACTCGTCCTCGTGTAAACTAAATGCAAACTAATGGAACGGATATGATAACTCAGAGCTAGCTATAACCTGTCCACTTAAACCATTTAATGCAATCAAAAATTATCAGTTATAGCTACAACAGTCAATACGCAAACGAGTTGTATGATGTCTATAAATAAGCTGACCTGTCGACCTTGCAAGACCATTAAAATCGAACTCTCACGGGTCACTCTTCTCTCATGAAGAAAAGGGTGAATGTATATGTGTAAGAGAAGAAGAGGAAACAGTCACTCACCTAAACTGCGACCTACATAACATGCATGCAACAAAAATGATAGACGATTCCAATTACATACACACATTCCAACCAACAATGTCCGTCACAGCTGAGGGCTTACAAATGATATGGGAGAGTGAGGTTACTGGTAAGAAAAGGCAAAACAGATTATGGAAATGTGGAGGTAAAGCGTCAAGCTAGAACCTAAACAAGACCATATGAGACCATCCAATTCTCAGCTGACTAGAAATAGAATGCAAGTGCCTTTCTTTGGCACAAAACTCACTAACCAATACTGTAATACTCCGTATTTATAAGTCTTGGGGTACTCTATAGAGTAGGCCTTACTCTGTCGAGTAAGGGTAAGTTGCGGAATAAAACAGTTTCTGACCTGTTGGGTACTCGATCGAGTAGCTGGGGCACTCGATCGAGTAGGGGGGTACTCGATCGAGTACCTTGGGTACTCGATCGAGTGTCCGGTTTTACGGGGGAGTTTTCTCGGGTTTTGTTAATTACGCGATTAAGGTATTTAAACATATTCGTATTTGTTCTAAATCACTTTTTACAAAACCTAAAACCTGTTTAAGAGAGAAAGCAACTAGTCTTCTTCCTAATCGCGTTCTTGACAATTCCCGGAGTTCAGACGGTCAGTTTGTATCGTAGTTCGCGTCGTTGGATTCCTTGCGTCGAGGGTAAGCTTTTAATATAATTTATATTATGTTTTGTTAAGATTGATGAAACCCTAATTTAGGAATTGGGGGTTTTTATGAGTAGTAATTGAATGGTAGCATCTATGTGTTGTATGGTAGGAGGAGAATTCGTAGAGGAGCCGTTTTGATACAAATTGTAGATACCGTCTGCGTGTTGTGCTTTCCAGGTAGGATTTCCTACTCAGTATTAGTCCCATAATGGGATATTGGTGATGTGCTCTAGTTAGTTGTTTAACATGATGATTATGATTGTGATTGTGATTGTGATTGTGATTGGTTTCTTTGGCTCTCGAGATGCGTTCTCGGCTGAGTGGGGTCACTTGCGGGAGTGATCTCACGCCCTAGTTTCGCCCTTCGTGGAACCCGCCACGAAAGGGGATGTGCACATTAATGGACAGGGTTATCGCTCGTACGATGAGCGGGGCTTAGGTGGGAACGGCTGCGGTCCCCCATCGGCGGTGGTCCAAAGGACGGTCGATATTGAGATGATGGGAGTTGGTGGTGTGTGTGTGTGTGTGATAGTTCAGCTGTATGTTGTCTTGTTATTGCCGTTTATATTGATTGTGTGATTAGTACTGACCCCGGTGTTGTTTTGTAAAACTGCGGTGATCCATTCGGGGATGGTGAGCGATATTGAGCGGTATAGAGATGAGTACGGGGATAGTGGGATGGCCACGACATGACGATAGAGTCTTCCTTTGTAGTTTAGCATTTATTTATATTTCAAAAGAGAAAGAATGATAGTTTGGAATAATGTATTGTACTTTCAGTTTGGTTTCAAGGATTGTATTTATTCATTAAACTATTTACAATAAATGTTGTTTCTATTTTGTCTATTTGATTATCATACCTCGGGCGACCGAGATGGTGATGTCTTCATACCTGAGTGGTCCTGGTAAGGCACTCGGAGTATGGGGGTGTTACAAATGGTATCAGAGCGACGATCCTGAAACCTGTAACCAATGAATCCAATGAATATAGGGAGTCAATTAAAATGAATCCGGGGTAAAGGTTGTAGGAGCTAATGCAAAGACTTGGAGACGTCCTAAAGTCGCGAACTCGCCCTATAATTTTGAACCGGTCACATGGGATATGAGTCGGGATCGCTATGTGTTTACCTTGTGCTTTGTGTACCTATGGAGTGATGTGTGGCATGAATCAGTGGATGTATGTATGTGGAGAATAGGGAATGTGTAGAAAAGATGGTGATAATGTGATTTCGTATGTTGTTGATTGAAAACATGTTGCATGATAGTTGATTTATAATGTTGGTTGGAATTGTTAGAAAAGTGTATGAGAATGATGAGTAATGTGTTGGAAATAGATGAATTGATTGGAAAAGATGGAGTAGCAATTGCATAAGAATATGAATTTTGTGATTATGAATATGTTTAGGTGACGAAGTGTAATTGTAATGTTGTTGTATTAGTAACATGGGAATATGATTCGTAAGGTATGAGATATTTTGTGTTGCGAAAAGTTATAAAATTAAAACATGTGGGTAATATGTGATTGGTAAGTTGAATGATATATGTGCATCGGGTTATTTGTTGCTTAAGTTTTGAAAATAGTAACATGTGGTTAGGGATACTGGTTTTGTGAGTATTGAGTTGTTTTGTTTACCATTGTTATCGTTTAAGTGTTTGAAAGAGAAAATCGAATAGTTATGTCGTCTAATTACAGCAAAGTTGTCTTTAAACTATTATAACTTGAGATGCATAAATGATTTTAATGTGATTCCAATTGGAGGTGATAGCTTGTCCTTTTACGATTCTAACGATAGGTCACACGCCCAAATTGACCAAGAAATGAGTGAGTTATGACTGTTTTACGAAAACTGGACGGTGCTGAGAATTGGGGTACTCGATCGAGTAACTAGGATACTCGATCGAGTAGGGGGGTACTCGATCGAGTAGCCTTGGGTACTCGATCGAGTAGCCCTGGTAATTTGTTTACGTGCTTCTGATCTTCACCTACTCGACCGAGTAAGTCACTTACTCGATCGAGTGGCTCATACTCGATCTAGTGACCCTGTTTTGGGTCATATGCTTATCTTTTGACTTCGTTGCATATTATGTTTAATTCAAAGGCGTCATTTTGCTTCTTTATGCATTGTTTTACATGTATGTTGGTCTTGACGCGTAAGTTACCCAATTTTGTGGTGTAAAGAGTGGCACCTATGATGAGTATGAGTTCGGTGGGGAGGATATGATTTATATGTGTTGGGATTGGTAAGACTTAATTGAGGCATAGAGCATGTTGTGTGAGACGAGATGAGTGACATGATTGTATGTTGAGTAATGAAAATGTAAGTGAATGTGAGCAAGGCATGATGTAAGTTTAAGGAACGTGAGAATGAAAAGAGTGAAAGAAAGGATGTGGATAGTAGCAACCTGAGATGTATAATAAATTATGGAGGGAGATGGTTAGAAATAGTGTTGAGTAAGAACATATGTAATGAAAGGTCGTTTGGAAATAGTGGTATATAGCGAACTAAATGGAGGCATGTCGCGACGTAGATTTGCAGATAGTGAGTGAGATTGGGAGATTTGGTTCATTAAGAGGTGAAACTAATGTGTGACTTCCTTGGACAATTAATGGTATGAAATAAATTTGGATTTCTAGAGAGGTACAAAGGAGATGCAATTGTTTGAACAGTGAACGTTGATTTTATGGATAAATTAGTGGCAAGGGTGAGTAATAGCATAATAAGAGGATATCTATGGTAAGGAAGAGGGAGATGATATCGATATAAAATAATGAGATGTGAGTTCTTGAACAATGAGAAGGTAACCGGAGCACTAGAGAGTTAGATAGAAATAATGAAGAGTTGAGTTAATAAGGGATTTTGTCAAGGGCAAAAGAAAAGAATGAGGGGAATAAAACTAAGGAAATGTCCACCGAGGTTATGTGATATAAAAGTAAGGAATCGTCGAGATGTATGATACTATCATGAGGATTTGAGTGTACAGTTATATAGAAGTTCCAGAACAACATGATTAGTTTTGAGTTTTGAGGAATTAAGGAAAGCAAGAAGTTGGTAGAATACCTGCATGATATGAGATTTTGGTGGAGAGTTAGATGACAATACAAATAAGATAGTATTGGGAATAATGTTGAGGTAATTTCGTTGATGGGTTTGTTGTTCGTTGTTTGGGATGTTAACCTAAGATAGGAAAGAAATCGTGATGTTTAGAGATGAGTGAAAAGGGTTCAATGTCTGGATAGTGGTAGTGTTATGGTTTTTGACTAATGGTTAAGAGTGACGGTATGTTAGAGAGATGGTAATTCTAAAGAGGCTGATTTTGTAGAGACTGAATTGATAAGTATGGTTGTGAGGAAGTATAAGACATAGTCTTGGGAGGCGGTTTCTCATAGTGAGTGTTAGCTATATGGTTATGTATGGCAGAAGGTGTTGGGCATGCGAATGGAAGAATGTGATGAGGGGCATGCGAGTTAAGCTCGGGTGACAGGTAACCTTGGTTGAGTGGTAACTTACGTGATCAGGATTGATTGGTTGGATGTGATTATGGGTCTATGTTATATATAAATGTTTGTGTGAGGTTCTGACCTCACAAGAAGTGGTATGGTGTGATAATTATAAAGTTGTTATATGATTGTTTTGTAATCTATGTTGGGTACGGTATACTAATTGAATGATATCCAAAAGGGTAATAATTTGATTAATTTAACATGGCTAGTTATAATTTTGTGTGTATTAATAACACGTGTGTATTCCGTGAAATGGTAGAGATGATGTTCATGAGATGCTTATCTGTTTATCCATATCATATGTTGCGTGGTGATTTAATAAGTGGATTTGAGTAAGTTTTTCTTGTCTGAGAAATTATTCTGAGTCAGTATTTATGGGAGTTGTATGCAGTCGTGATGACTATCGATGTGGTTGTGGTGCCTCGGGTGGTGATCCGAGCACGATATTTAGTGTTGTGATGCGGGTATTTTCGCACTGCGGTGTGACTGTTGGTGGCGGTGTTGTGATGCCGTCACCGGTTGTGGTGGAGTAGGCAGGATGATTATGATTCGAGTTTCGAAAGTACATAGCGATTATACATAGATTGTTGTTTTGTTTGATATTGTTCCTGCGAGTTTCGGTTTGTGTAGATAGACAGTTGTCTTGTTTATTGATGTTTTCTTTACCTGGTTAAGTTGGGAATGAGGGTAGAGTATGATATACATAGAGTTGTATATGTTTTCATTGTTGTCATAGTATAGTGACATTCTGTTAATGGGACACGGTTGTGAGAGGTTGTTACAATAATTATGATCTTGTTCTAGTTAAGGTTTCAGTAGACATGGTAATGGCAAGTGAGTCGTAGAACATGTGTGGTAATGATCCGAAAGATGTAGGTGGTTCATAATCTTTTGTTGAGACAGTGAGTGTAGGGTATTGGGAATTAGTGTCATGTTAAGTTGTGTATGAGTTTTGCGGTAATGGAAGAAAGAACTTGAGGATCTAGTGTGCGTGTACGTAACAAGTGTGGATCGTGAGTTATGCTTCTGGGAGATAAGTGCCTTACATAGAGAGGTATGTTGTTTTGCAGTAATAATGAAGAGTTGGTATGGTGATTTTGCTACGAGTTTTATGGTATAGGTTAGGTGGTATGCCAAATGAGTTGAGTTATGAGAAATGTTTAAGTAAGAGAGCCTTGGATATATGCATGGTGAGTGTTTGGTTTATAGACGGTTATCTTTGACATGTGGTGGTAAAGAGGGGAATGAAAAGATATATCTAGGATTTAGTATTAGTGTGTTACGAGGACGTAACATTTGTCTTAAGAGGAGTAGATGCGATAAAAGAGAGTTTCATGGTGGTGCATGTTGTAATATAATTGGAAGTAGAGTGTTAGCGTAGCGTGAAGGAGGGATTTGTTTTGTGGATGATACTTATAAAAGGCCATGGCCGTGCTTGTAGTAGCGTGATGTTTAGGAGTGTGAGAATATTTCACTAGTGTTGACAGTTGGATGATGAGGTTATGAGTGTGAGTAAACTTCGAGGACGAAGTTCCTTTTAAGGGTGGTAGAATGTAACATTCCGTTTGATGTATATGAGTGTCTTGATTTTAGATTTGATAGTTGATGATATTATGGAGCTAGCAGCATTAGAGGATGGTAATTGATTATGTATGGAGTTGGTGTTGTGAGAAGTATATATATGTGGTAGATACGATATAGTGATCATGTTGTGGAAGTAAACATAGTTGGTAGAGTGGGGGTTAAGAGTTCATGTTCTATGTTCGGTCGAGTTCTTGAGTCCTTAGCTAAGTTGTTGTGTCTTGGTCGAGTCAGTATGGTTGTTTTTATGTATGGGTTGAACTTCGGGGACGAAGTTCTTTTTAAGGAGGGAAGACTGTAATACTCCGTATTTATAAGTCTTGGGGTACTCTATCGAGTAGGCCTTACTCTGTCGAGTAAGGGTAAGTTGCGGAATAAAACAGTTTCTGACCTGTTGGGTACTCGATCGAGTAGTCAGGGCACTCGATCGAGTAAGGGGGTACTCGATCGAGTACCTTGGGTACTCGATCGAGTGTCCGGTTTCGGGGGAGTTTTCTCGGGTTTTGTTAATTACGCGATTAAGGTATTTAAACATATTCGTATTTGTTCTAAATCACTTTTTACAAAACCTAAAACCTGTTTAAGAGAGAAAGCAACTAGTCTTCTTCCTAATCGCGTTCTTGACAATTCCGGAGTTCGACGGTCGGTTTGTATCGTAGTTCGCGTCGTTGGATTCCTTGCGTCGAGGGTAAGCTTTTAATATAATTTATATTATGTTTTGTTAAGATTGATGAAACCCTAATTTAGGAATTGGGGGTTTTTATGAGTAGTAATTGAATGGTAGCATCTATGTGTTGTATGGTAGGAGGAGAATTCGTAGAGGAGCCGTTTTGATACAAATTTGTAGATACCGTCTGCGTGTTGTGCTTTCCGGTAGGATTTCCTACTCGCATTTAGTCCCATAATGGGATATTGGTGATGTCTTTGTAGTTAGTTGTTTAACATGATGATTATGATTGTGATTGTGATTGTGATTGGTTTCTTTGGCTCTCGAGATGCGTTCTCGGCTGAGTGGGGTCACTTGCGGGAGTGATCTCACGCCCTAGTTTCGCCCTTCGTGGAACCCGCCACGAAAGGGGATGTGCACATTAATGGACAGGGTTATCGCTCGTACGATGAGCGGGGCTTAGGTGGGAACGGCTGCGGTCCCCCATCGGCGGGTCGGTCCAAAGGGACGGTCGGTATTGAGATGATGGGAGTTGGTGGTGTGTGTGTGTGTGTGATAGTTCAGCTGTATGTTGTCTTGTTATTGCCGTTTATATTGATTGTGTGATTAGTACTGACCCCGGTGTTGTTTTGTAAAACCTGCGGTGATCCATTCGGGGATGGTGAGCAGATATTGAGCAGGTATAGAGATGAGTACGGGGATAGCTGGGATGGCCACGACATGACGATAGAGTCTTCCGCTGTAGTTTAGCATTTATTTATATTTCAGTAGAGAACAGATAGTTTGGAATAATGTATTGTACTTTCAGTTTGGTTTCAAGGATTGTATTTATTCATTAAACTATTTACAATAAATGTTGTTTCTGTTTTGTCTATTTGATTATCATACCTCGGGCGACCGAGATGGTGATGTCTTCATACCTGAGTGGTCCTGGTAAGGCACTCGGAGTATGGGGGTGTTACAAATACATAATCTCCTAAAAAAGATGTAAATAAAAACGGAGGAGTAAGACCGTCACAAACTTCCCTCTTTTAATACGGTCTAATTTTCATTTCAACTTCATTTTTTCTTTTTTTTTTCTTTCTTTCTTTTTCATTCCTGATTCACACGTTTTTTTTTTCATTTTCATTTCCTTCTTTTTTTTCTCATTCTTTTCCATGCTTTTGTCATTTTCCTGCCCGCATTTCTTTCTTTTTCTACCAACTCCATATAAATGAGGATGAACCAAACTCGCAGCAATGAAAGATATACCACAAAAGTTACACTAAACTAGCTTGACTGGCAGGCTTAATTTGGGTGTAGCTAATGGGTCAAAAGGCTATTTTTGGCTAAAGTGGAGCTAAGTGGGTGAAAATGAAAGAAAGGGGGAATTATAAGCACCTCCCTGCATGTGACACCGACCACAAACCCAAATGTATGCAAGCAAAAGGCAATCGAATCTCATAAATGTGCAAAAGTGATGAACATGCTATACAAGGAGTACTACTCTCAATTCTTACAAGAACTGGTCATGAATGACACCAGCTATACGGCTCTAAAAACTCAGAAATTGTAAAGTAGTTTGCCAATTTTATCAGGTCAAGTCTATATGATCAGCTATATTTTTGACATTAACTCGTAGATATGCACATGACTAAGCTAATAACTACCAATTAGATGCAAGGCTCAAGTGATATGACAAGTTAAAGTGTAGTCTCATCATGGAAATCTACCGTTCCGACTCAACCTATATGCAAAATGAAACGTGATTTTTTTTATTTTTCAATTTTTTTTTGGATTTTTGATTTATTTTTTGAAATAAAATACAAATGCAAGTAGAAAAATAAACGTGAATGCAAAACAAATGCAAATGCAGACTCAAAGGATGCAATACCCTCCCCAAACCAAAACGGACAACGCCATCGTTATCCTCCAGCATACACCAGCAGAATATACAATGGGAAAGGGATAAAGATAACTAATAAATGAATGAAAAAAAAAAAAAATAAAAGGAGACGAAAGGAAATAAAAGAGCAAAAATACATACAAAAATGACGAACTTCCCCAAACCAGCCAGAAAACTGGGGAAGTGAGTAGACCAGCAGCTAATCGTCACCAGGCTCCTCCTCCTCCTCTCCCACCACCGTGTAGTCAGGATCTCGCTCCTGCTCCCTCCTCCTCCTCCTCTCGTCAGCTCTGGCCCTCTCCTTCTGCTCAGCTGTATCCGCCTCACTCTCTGGCTGCAGGTATCCCTCTGCCGGAAAACGGTAGAAAGAAGGGTATGGCCAGCCCTTAGGAATATGACGTCCTCTCCTCATGTGATACTCGTATAGAGGGAACAAGGCAAGTGCCTGATCCCGCTCTATACGAGCCCGCATGGTGAGCAACTCAAGAAGCAAACTGTCATGACGCTCTTGGTCAATAATGTAACACCCCGGCCCAAACTGGGTCGGGAGCGGTTACTTATGATAGCTCACCAGGCTGTGTACATGGCCCACAGATCAACACGGGTCCTTTAAAGCGCATTTTGTCCTCACTCATGTGCATCCCGGGAACTTTCCCAGGAGGTCACCCATCCTAAGACTACTCCCAGTCAAGCACGCTTAACTTTGGAGTTCTTTCGCATGGATGACCATAAAAGAAAGTGCACTTTGTTGATATGAGTAGTACTTCCAATCCCTTTAAGCACTAGTCATTTAAGCCTATCACTGGACCTCTTCAATTACTATGGGGTGTTACAGTCACCCCTACTTGAAGAACGCAATGTCCTCGTTGCGCCTGGGAGCATAACCGCTAACCCAGAATCCTCCCTCGCTAGGTGTGTGATTACAATGGAGCGTATAACCACTGCCTCCATGAGCGTATAACAACCGCCTCCAATCACGACACGGTCGCAGAGTTGCTCTGATACCACTTGTAACACCCCGGCCCAAACTAGGTCGGGAGCGGTTACTTATGATAGCTCACCAGGCTGTGTACATGGCCCACAGATCAACACGGGTCCTTTATAGCGCATTTTGTCCTCACTCATGTGCATCCCGGAAACTTTCCCGGAGGTCACCCATCCTAAGACTACTCCCAGTCAAGCACGCTTAACTTTGGAGTTCTTTCGCATGGATGACCATAAAAGAAAGTGCACTTTGTTGATATGAGTAGTACTTCCAATCCCTTTAAGCACTAGTCAGTTAAGCCTATCACTGGACCTCTTCAATTACTATGGGGTGTTACAAATGACCTCGGACGCCTTAAAAAGTGGAGGAGGAACAAAATTAGCCGGGTAGACCGGCTGTGTAACAGAAGGAGTGGGGATAGGGATCGGTGTAGGCGTGGGCGTGGAAGACTGTCCAGCCTCAGTCGGTGTGGATCCCTCTCCAGTCTCAGGTCTCTTCCGCTTCTTAGAAGCGGAAGTAGTGGTAGGTGGAGCGAGTGTAAGGTGGTATAAAGTCAAAGGTGGAGGCAACCTACCCCTCACAGTGGTCAAAGGTACAAGAAGGGGTAGGTCGGTATAAGGTAAGGTCACGAACTTGGAACGACCAATCTTCCAGGTCCGATGGTCTGAATCTAACCAAAACATTGCCAACATGCCAGGAACATTCAGGTACTTTTCCCTATCTACATGTGGCAAGTCTTGGGGAAAGTCAGTGAAGATAGAACGGGCGAGGTAGGTGGCTATGCCACCACAGACAATGGTGCCCGTCTTCTTCTTCCCGACAGCATTAAAATACTGAGCTGTCAGATAAGCAATGTTAAGAACAAAGGGGCCCTCGCTGTCAATGTTTAAATAGCCCCCTATAATTGACAACTCAACATTGTTAATGTTGTTAGGCTCTTTACGGCCGAAAATTGTCCCTCCAATGAGACGCAAAAAGTAACGGGCCGGGGGAAGGTGAACATAAGCGAGCTTGCGCTCCTCAAAAGCTGTATGTGCCAAACTCCACCAAAGCATACGTAGGACCTTCCTAGGAGGTTCCGAATCACCGTGGGAAGACAAACCTAAGCTACTACCAAACTTAGCTAAGGTCCAGGTGGTAGTTCGATTAAACAACTGAAAGGAGACACATGGGCTGTCGTGGTCTGTGGCGTAGGCGGCAGCCGAAAAGGTAAAGGAGCTGAAAAACTCAAGGGTTAGCTCCGGATAGGTCAAAGCACTTATGGTGGTCAACCCAGCCATCCGCGTCCCGTTTAAAAATTCAGCAAGAGGCTCGTAAATCCCCAATTTCTCAAGGGTGGTCTGACACAAAAATTTTTTAGAAAAAATGTCACAACGCTCTAAGTTGTAAAAACGAGTACGATGCATCGAGTTAACGAAACGTACCTCAGGATAGTCAGGATGCGGGTTTAAGGAGTCATCAGCACGGAACGTGGCGGTGACACGTCCAACAGCAGGAGTGCCTCGTCTTCGATCCCGTCTACGTCCAGCAGCACCAAAGAAGAAGCCCGTCCAAGAACTGAGCGGGGCACTAGGGCAGACTGGAAAGCAACTGTGACAACGGGTGACAACGCAGCAGGGGTCGTCACCAAAGACGGAATAGTACCAGCAGTAGAAATAGTAGTGGCAGCGGCATTACTAGTAGAAACGACGGTGGCAACAACAGGGACCACCGTCTCAGATAGGGATGGGGTAACAGTAGAGCTAGACGAGGGCATGGTGTTACTATCCATCCTAATCAATCGAGTAAGTGCATAAATTAATCAACCAAACAATTAAACACGATTTCCCCCAATTTTTTCGAAAAATTCGAACCCTAATGTCCTAAATTAGGTCGAAAAATAAGCAATAAACAACAAAAAGAGGGAGGAAATCACTTACTTGATTGAAGACCCACAATAGAATGTAAATTAATCGACAAAAACGCAAGTAATAATCGGATTTCGGAGCCGACTCAAGCAAACCCTAATTTCTAAATTAAATCGCAACTAAGACGAATTTGAAGGTGAAAATTTGGGGCTTTTGTCGAAAATCTAATAATAAACACAATGTGGGTGGAGATTTTGGTAGGAAGGGAATATTAATGGAGGTTTTGGGGTTTTGTGGAGGTTTATCGCGAAAAAGAAGAAGAGCATAAGGTAAAATGAAATAGAATGAAGGGAAAAGAAGAACTTCCTGCGTGTTAATAAGCATAGTCACTCGATCGAGTGATTTGAAACCACTCGATCGAAGTGTTTTCCCTGCAATCCTCTCGATCGAGTACAATTCTTCTCGATCGAGAACTCTTCCTTTTTGACAATTCGATCGAGAGACCGAAACTGCTCGATCGAAGACTTTTGCTGGGTAATCCTCTCAATCGAATACAAAAAGTACTCGATCGAGTTGTTTTCTCCTAGCATGCATCCCAATGCAATAAGTCTTTCCCAAACCTGCATAGAAATACATATAAATACTTCCCGCAAAGACCAAATCACAAAAATTACTTAGTCTATATTCGGTTTTCGCTAAAACTAACTATACTATTGTATAACCGTCTAAAAATGCAATTAAAATGGTTTAATGGAAATTCAAAATTATAAAACGTTACAACGGGGCATTCCCCGCTTATCTTCCAAAGCACTGTAGTAGACCAAAAGAGGGCTTCTAAGTGGAGGAGGTCCCTTCAGCATCGCGGACCGTCCTCTTTGATCGCCATGAGCTTGTACTCGAACTGATGGAAGGAGAATACTTTGCGTCAACATATGCAATTGCTTTCTTCTTTCTTCTGGCATCCTTACTGGCATTGGCACTCTTATTTGTATCATTCCCATCACTTAATTGAACTTTAACTGTACCATGACCGATAACATCTCCAGTATCCATTTGGTCTATACCTGCAGTAAACAGAATGGTCCTCCTTTTTGCTCTCAGTCTGAGGCGGAGGTGTCACTATAGCAGCACAATATTCAATATTTTCAACTGGAGTGTCTAAGTCTGGGTCATTAGAGGGTAGGGCATTTCAAGGTTGAACTTTCATAGGGGCCCTACGAGCTTTGGACTGATGAAAAGTCAGCTCCTCATCTCCTACCTGGAAAGTAAGGGTCTTTCCCCCGACATCAATTACCGCGCGAGCAGTAAATAAAAATGGTCGCCCTAAAATAATCGGGGTGTGAGAGTCTTCGGGTATGTCTAAGACCATAAAATCAACGGGAATAAAGAATCTCCCAATTTTCACAGGTATGTCCTCTAAGACACCTAGTGGCCGTGATATACTACGGCCGGCCATCTAAACGGTCATATTTGTACAATTAATTTTGGTCAAACCCAGTCTCTTAACGAGAGATAGAGGTAAGACACTTACGCTAGCTCCTAAATCACATAGCGCATTGGCAATTAAGTGGGTCCCTATATGACATGGAATTGAAAAGCTACCCGGATCTGATTGTTTGGGTGGTGTCTTATTCTGAACTAAGGCGGACCCTACTTCAGTCAAAGCCACCATTTCATGGTCACTTAAATGTCTCTTACGCGATAAAATTTCTTTCATAAACTTCATGTAAGAGGGTACCTGGGTAAGCAGTTCGGCGAAAGGAACATTGACATGAAGGCTCTTCAGGATTTCAGCAAATTTCCCGAACTGTTGGTTAGCCTTATTATTCTGCAATCGCCTTGGAAAGGGAACCGTGATAGGAATTTCTATCCCTTTGTTTCTTTCCGCCAATGTCTCGACAGGTGCATCAATATTTCTGCTCGATCGATCCCTTTTTCCTCTCGATCAAGGTCTTTCAGCAACAATTTCATTCGGTTGAGCATTATGAGCAACTCGATCGAAGTCTTCTTTATCAGCATTACTCGATCGAGATATTAGTCCACTCGATCGAGCATTTTTCTCAGCATTTTCATTCGATCGAGGCATTTCCCCCTCTCGATCGAACTCTTGATTAACAGCTTTACTCGATCGACTAACAGTTTCACTCGATCGAGTAGTATTCTCAGCAATTCCTCTCGATCGACCACCAGAGATGAGTCGATTGAGGACTTTCTTCGGGTGCAGCACAGTTTCGTCCATGGATGACTGTTCACTCTCAGCAACACCAGGTTTCGGGCCTGATATGTCCTCAACAGTTGACATTTTAGGTCCTTCATAAGAGAAACCGCTTCGCAAATTAATCAGATTTACCGTCTCATGAAGATTCTTTTCAGGTTGAGATAGTAAATGGCCCGGCTTCTTTGAAGATTGGTTAGCAGCGAGTTGAGCTATCTGAGACTCGAGTGATTTGATTGACGCATCTTTCTGTTGTCCACCCCTTTGCAATTGGACAGTCAATGATTGTATCATTGACTTCAACTCAGTTATGTCACTTACCCCACTAGAAGAAGCTCCTTGATTAGGTGGTGGAAAGGATGGAGCCTTTTGAAATCCTTGTTGAGCTTTATGAGGAGGGACATAAGGTTGTTGCTGCTGCGGTGGAGGTGTGGGATTCAACACATTCTGACTAGTCCATCTCAAATTAGGATGGACTCCACTCTGATTGTTATAATAGGAATTTCCTTTCCTATATTGCTGAAAGGCAAGGACTTTCTCCTTCTCAGTTAGACAGTCTGCAACAATGTGACCGTCATTGCTACAACACCTCTCACATAAAACAGTTTCTTGTCTAGTCAACAAGTGAACCGTCTGTTGATCACCAGCTTGCCGCGACTCCAACCTATCAAAACGGGCATTCATGGCTTCCAACTGCATTATCTACTGAATTAACTGTCCGAATACCATCTCTTGGGTTCCCATACTCAGCACAGTGGGTAGCCATCTCCTCTATGATGCCCCATCCCTTGTCATCATCATTGTTCTTCTAAAATCGCCCATTAGATGAGGCGTCCAATATGGCACGGTGGTCGTTATACAACCCATTATAGAACTGGCTGTACAAGAACCACTGATAAAAAACATGATGAGGAAGAGACCGCACCAACTTCTTGAAACGACACCAAACTTCATAAAAATTCTCATCTGGTGCCTGCTTGAAACTTGCAATTTTTCCTCTCAGCTGATTTGTTCGTTGTGGAGGAAAATACCTTTTATAAAAGGCAAGGGCCAGGGTCTTCAAGTTGGTGATACCAGTTGCTTCTCAATCAAGATCAGTGAGCCACTCTCGGGCTCCATCGGTCAAGGAAAAAGGAAATAAGACCTCCTTAATCTTGTCCTGAGTCACTCCCTTAGTAGCGGGAATGGTAGAGTAATAGTCAGTGAAAACTTCCATATGTTTACGCGGATCTTCACCCGCCACACCTCAGTACACGTTCCGTTCGACCAGGTTAATGTAGGACGGCCGAATGTCAAATGTATTTCCATCCTCTGTCGAAAGCTTGAAACCTTTAGGGATTGAGGCGGCTGTAGACTCCGAATGACTTGCAATATTAGGCATTTTCACTGGACTGATAGCAGAAATAGAATTATCTTCTTCTAAAGACGGATCTTCTGCAAATAAAAAGTGTTCTAGCTCGGGTTCAAAAGTACTCAAGGCTTCCTATTGAATCTTTCTATGTAGTCTTTGTCTAATACGGAAGGTCCGTTCTGGTTCAGGATCAGCTGGAACTAATTCTGACCTGTTAGACCTGGGCATAAACAAGAGTAAAGGAAATAAGTGAGAACTGTCTCAAGGAATAAAAATTCCCTGAGACCGAAAAGGATAAACGACACAAAGAACAGATAAATAGGTTATTGCCTCCCCGGCAATAGCGCCAAAATTTGATATGGTCGTTATGTACCAAAAATAAATACCTAAATATAACTAACAAAAACTAGCGATAAGTAGGGTCGATCTCCACAGGGAGGCTAAGTATCTATCTGTAAGTCCGTCTATCTAGTCACAATTGGGGGTTTTGAAATTTGTTTTCTAAATTACTAAAGATATAAGGCAAGAGAAATAAAGGCAAGAACGACAAAAGCAAGAAAAAGCTAGGGTTGATCAAATAAAGAGAGATATGTCAGGATTTCGGTTCACCACGGCAATTTACTAACTCAGTCATAAATAGTCTAGACAATCTATTGTAAGAAGGGCAAGAGAAAGGTCCTTCCGGTCCGCTATCCACCCTAGACTACTACTAACTTAACTTCCGCCCTCATTTGGTAGTCTACTGTTCATAGCAGGTCTGTTCATTCCAATCTTCCGATCCAGGAACAAAGTTAACCAGATTAAAGTAATTTAGAAGCGTGCACCCAACTAAACATATTATAATTATATTGCTATGAGGACAAGTTCTCACAAATAAATCGTCTAGCCTATTTACAACATCGTCACCTTACTACCATGGCTCCCCTAATCCTAACATAGAGAGATTAACTGCTCATGCTTTTGAAATCAATAACAATAACAACAATCATGAATATACCAAGGGTAGACATGATATAAAGACAATAGAGATGCAATATTAACAATTAAACAAGAACAATAAATAAGAGAACAATGATTAAGAATAAGAAGGATTAAGATTAAAGGGAGAGAAAGGTTACAAGATTGAATCAGAAGTAAAGAGAAGTAACCGTAGTAATTAAGAGCAAAAGTTCAGAGATTAAGGGTAAAGTATGAGTTTCAAAACGTACTCATGACCTAATGACGACTTCCTTATATAGGGAAGTGAAAATTAACAAAAATAAACCTAAACACGGATTAGTTAACCCGTGTAAACTTGCTAATCACTCGATCGAGGCTTTTTATTCCCCTCGATCGAGTACTCTTCCAGCCAAACCGTTTGATCGAGCACTTTAGGCTCTCGATCGAACACTTCCCAAAAAGCCATTTTCGATCGAGCATAGGATCTACTCGATCGACCAACTGCAGCAGCCAAATCACTCAATCGACCATCAAATGCTCTTGATCGAGTGGATATCCAATGAATCAGCCTTGACTTTGTCTTATCAGTTTCCAAAGACCTTCTTTCATGCTTTTCGAGATATGGCTTGTGCTCCAAATCTCCGTCTCCTTAAAATGCATGCAAAGTGGGATGACTAAGGCACGATTCCATTAATTCTGGATCCATTTATGCAATTAACACAAAACAAACCAAAGTACCCAATTCGGGGCATTTTTCAATACAAAGCGATATAAATGGCATAGAAATGCATGCTATAAGAGGCTAAAAAGTCTACATAAATTGCACGTATCAAATCTCCCAAAACCGAACCTTTACTCGTCCTCGTGTAAACTAAATGCAAACTAATGGAACGGATATGATAACTCAGAGCTAGCTATAACCTGTCCACTTAAACCATTTAATGCAATCAAAAATTATCAGTTATAGCTACAACAGTCAATACGCAAATGAGTTGTATGATGTCTATAAATAAGCTGACCTGTCGACCTTGCAAGACCATTAAAATCGAACTCTCACGGGTCACTCTTCTCTCATGAAGAAAAGGGTGAATGTATATGTGTAAGAGAAGAAGAGGAAACAGTCACTCACCTAAACTGCGACCTACATAACATGCATGCAACAAAAATGATAGACGATTCCAATTACATACACACATTCCAACCAACAATGTCCGTCACAGCTGAGGGCTTACAAATGATATGGGAGAGTGAGGTTACAGGTAAGAAAAGGCAAAACAGATTATGAAAATGTGGAGGTAAAGCGTCAAGCTAGAACCTAAACAAGACCATATGAGACCATCCAATTCTCAGCTAACTAGAAATAGAACGCAAGTGCCCTTCTTTGGCACAAAACTCACTAACCAATACACAATCTCCTCAAAAAGATGTAAATAAAAACGGAGGAGTAAGACCGTCACAAACTTCCCTTTTTTAATACGGTCTAATTTTCATTTCAACTTCATTTTTTCTTTTTTTTTCTTTCTTTCTTTTTCATTCCTGATTCACACGTTTTTTTTGTTTTCATTTTCATTTTCTTCTTCTTTTTTTTCTCATTCTTTTCCATGCTTTTGTCATTTTCCTGCCCGCGTTTCTTTCTTTTTCTACTAACTCCATATAAATGAGGATGAACCAAACTCGCAGCAATGAAAGATATACCACAAAAGTTACACTAAACTAGCTTGGCTGGCAGGCTTAATTTGGGTGTAGCTAATGGGTCAAAAGGCTATTTTTGGCTAAAGTGGAGCTAAGTGGGTGAAAATGAAAGAAAGGGGGAAATTATAAGCACCTCCCTGCATGTGACACCGACCACAAACCCAAATGTATGCAAGCAAAAGGCAATCGAATCTCATAAATGTGCAAAAGTGATGAACATGCTATACAAGGAGTACTACTCTCAATTCTTACAAGAACTGGTCATGAATGACACCAGCTATACGGCTCTAAAAACACAGAAATTGTAAAGTAGTTTGCCAATTTTATCAGGTCAAGTCTATATGATTAGCTATATGTTTGACATTAACTCGTAGATATGCACATGACTAAGCTAATAACTGCCAATTAGATGCAAGGCTCAAGTGATATGACAAGTTAAAGTGTAGTCTCATCATGAAAATCTACCGTTTCGACTCAACCTATATGCAAAATGAAACGTGATTTTTTTTTATTTTTCAATTTTTTTTGGATTTTTGATTTATATTTTGAAATAAAATACAAATGCAAGCAGAAAAATAAACGTGAATGCAAAACAAATGCAAATGCAGACTCAAAGGATGCAATACCCTCCCCAAACCAAAACGGACAACGCCCTCGTTATCCTCCAGCATACACCAGCAGAATATACAATGGAAAAGGGATAAAGATATCCAATAAATGAATGAAAAAAAAAGGAGACGAAAGGAAATAAAAGAGCAAAAATACATACAAAAATGACGAACTTCCCCAAACCAGCCAGAAAACTGGGGAAGCGAGTAGACCAGCAGCTAATCATCACCAGGCTCCTCCTCCTCCTCTCCCACCACCGTGTAGTCAGGATCTCGCTCCTGCTCCCTCCCCTCCTCCTCTCATCAGCTCTGGCCCTCTCCTTCTGCTCAGCTGTGTCCGCCTCACTCTCTGGCTGCAGGTACCCCTCTGCCGGAAAACGGTAGAAAGAAGGGTGTGGCCAGCCCTCAGGAATAGGACGTCCTCTCCTCATGTGATACTCATACAGAGAGAACAAGGCAAGTCCCCGATCCCGCTCTATACGAGCCTGCATGGTGAGCAACTCAAGAAGCAAACTGTCATGACGCCCTTGGTCAATGACCTCGGACGCCTTAAAAGGTGGAGGAGGAACAAAATTAGCCGGGGAGACCGGCTATGTAACAGAAGGAGTGGGGATAGGGATCGGTGTAGGCGTGGGCGTAGAAGACTGTCCAGCCTCAGTCGGTGTGGATCCCTCTCCGGTCTCAGGTCTCTTCCGCTTCTTAGAAGCGGAAGTAGTGGTAGGTGGAGCGAGTGTAAGGTGGTATAAAGGCAAAGGTGGAGGCAACCTACCCCTCACAGTGGTCAAAGGTACAAGAAGGGGTAGGTCGGTATAAGGTAAGGTCACGAACCTGGAACGACCAATCTTCCAGGTCCGATGGTCTGAATCTAACCAAAACATTGCCAACATGGCAGGAACATTCAGGTACTTTTCCCTATCTACATGTGGCAAGTCTCGGGGAAAGTCAGTGAAGATAGAACGGGCGAGGTAGGTGGCTATGCCACCACAGACAATGGTGCCCGTCTTCTTCTTCCCGACAGCGTTAAAATACTGAGCTGTCAGATAAGCAATGTTAAGAACAAAGGGGCCCTTGCTGTCAATGTTTAAATAGCCCCCTATAATTGACAACTCAACATTGTTAATGTTGTTAGGCTCTTTACGGCCGAAAATTATCCCTCCAATGAGACGCAAAAAGTAACGGGCCGGGGGAAGGTGAACATGAGCGAGCTTGCGCTCCTCAAAAGCTGTATGTGCCAAACTCCACCAAAGCATACGTAGGACCTTCCTAGGAGGTTCCGACTCACCGTGGTAAGACAAACCTAAGCTACTACCAAACTTAGCTAAGGTCCAGCTGGTAGTTCGGTTAAACAACCGAAAGGAGACACATGGGCTGTCGTGGTCTGTGGTGTAGGCGGCAGCTGAAAAGGTAAAGGAACTGAAAAACTCAAGGGTTAGCTCCGGATAGGTCAAAGCACTCATGGTGGTCAACCCAGCAATCCCCGTCCCGTTTAAAAATTCAGCAAGAGGCTCGTAAATCCCCAATTTCTCAAGGGTGGTCTGACACAAAAATTTTGTCGAAAAAATGTCACAGCGCTCTAAGTTGTAAAAACGAGTACGATGCATCGAGTTAACGAAACGTACCTCAGGATAGTGAGGATGCGGGTTCAAGGAGTCATCGGCACGGAACGTGACGGTGACACGTCCAGCAGCAGGAGTGCCTCGTCTTCGATCCCGTCCACGTCCAGCAGCACCCAAAGAAGAAGCCCGTCCAGGAACTGAGCGGGGCACTAGGGCAGACTGGAAAGCAACTGTGACAGCAGGTGACAACGCAGCAGGGGTCGTCACCAAAGAGGGAATAGTACCAGCAGTAGAAATAGTAGTGGCAGCGGCATTACTAGCAGAAACGACGGTGGCAACAGCAGGGACCACCGTCTCAGACAGGGATGGGGTAACAGTAGAGCTAGACGAGGGCATGGTGTTACTATCCATCCTAATCAATCGAGTAAGTGCATAAATTAATCAACCAAACAATTAAACACGATTTCCCCCAATTTTTTCGAAAAATTCGAACCCTAATGTCCTAAATTAGGTCGAAAAATAAGCAATAAACAACAAAAAGAGGGAGGAAATCACTTACTTGATTGAAGACCCACAAGAGAATGTAAATTAATCGACAAAAACGCAAGTAATAATCGGATTTCGAATCCGACTCAAGCAAACCCTAATTTCTAAATTAAATCGCAACTAAGACGAATTTGAATGTGAAAATTTGGGGCTTTTGTCGAAAATCTAATAATAAACACAATGTGGGTGGTGATTTTGGTAGGAAGGGAAGAATAATGGAGGTTTTGGGGTTTTGTGGAGGTTTATCGCGAAAAAGAAGAAAAGCATAAGGTAAAATGAAATAGAATGAAGGGAAAAGAAAAACTTCCTGCGTGTTAATAAGCATAGTTACTCGATCGAGTGATTTGAAACCACTCGATCGAAGTGTTTTCCCTACAATCCTCTCGATCGAGTACAATTCTTCTCGATTGAGAACTCTTCCTTTTTGACAATTCGATCGAGAGACCGAAACTGCTCGATCGAAGACTTTTGCTGGGCAATCCTCTCGATCGAGTACAAAAAGTACTCGATCGAGTTGTTTTCTCCTAGCATGCATCCCAATGCAATAAGTCTTTCCCAAACCTGCATAGAAATACATAGAAATACTTCCCGCAAATACCAAATCACAAAAATTACGTAGTCTATATTCGGTTTTCGCTAAAACTAACTATACTATTGTCTAACCGTCTAAAAATGCAATTAAAATGGTTTAATGGAAATTCAAAATTATAAAACGTTACAACGGGGCATTTCCCTCTTATCTTCCAAAGCACTGTAGTAGCCCAAAAGAGGGCTTCTGACTGGAGGAGGTCCCTTCAGCATCGCGGACCGTCCTCTTTGATCTCCATGAGCTTGTACTCGAACTGATGGAAGGAGAATAGTTTGCGTCAACATACGCAATTGCTTTCTTCTTTCTTCTGGCATCCTTACTGGCATTGGCACTCTTATTTGTATCATTCCCATCACTTAATTGAACTTTAACTGTACCATGACCGATAACATCTCCAGTATCCATTTTGTCTATACCTGCAGTAAACAGAGAGGTCCTCCTTTTTGCTCTCAGTCTGAGGCGGAGGTGTCACTATAGCAGCACAATATTCAATATTTTCAACAGGAGTGTCTAAGTCTGGGTCAATAGAGAGTAGGGCATTGCAAGGTTGAACTTGCATAGGGGCCCTACGAGCTTTGGACTGATGAAAAGTCAGCTCCTCATCTCGTACCTAGAAAGTAAGGGTCTTTCTCCCGACATCAATTACCGCGCGAGCAGTAAATAAAAATGGTCGCCCTAAAATAATAGAGGTGTGAGAGTCTGCGGGTATGTCTAAGACCATAAAATCAACGGGAATAAAGAATCTCCCAATTTTCACAGGTATGTCCTCTAAGACACCTAGTGACCGTGATATACTACGGCCGGCCATCTAAACGGTCATATTGGTACAATTAATTTTGGTCAAACCCAGTCTCTTAACGAGAGATAGAGGTAAGACACTTACGCTAGCTCCTAAATCACATAGCGCATTGGCAATTAAGTGGGTCCCTATATGACATGGAATTGAAAAGCTACCCTGGATCGATTGTTTGGGTGGTGTCTTATTCTCGAACTAAGGCGGACCCTACTTCATCAAAGCCACCATTTCATGGTCACTTAAATGTCTCTTACGCGATAAAATTTCTTTCATAAACTTCATGTAAGAGGGTACTGGGTAAGCAGTTCGGCGAAAGGAACATTGACATGAAGGCTCTTCAGATTTCAAAGAAATTTCCCGAATCTGTTGGTTAGCCTTATTATTCTGCAATCGCCTTGGAAAGGGAACCGTGATAGGAATTTCTATCCCTTTGTTTCTTTCCGCCAATGTCTCGACAGGTGCATCAATATTTCTGCTCGATCGATCCCTTTTTCCTCTCGATCAAAGTCTTTCAGCAACAATTTCATTCGGTTGAGCATTCTGAGCAACTCGATCGAAGTCTTCTTTATCAGCATTACTCGATCGAGATATTAGTCCACTCGATAGAGCATTTTTCTCAGCATTTTCATTCGATCGAGGCATTTCCCCCTCTCGATCGAACTCTTGATTAACAGCTTTACTCGATCGACTAACAGTTTCACTCGATCGAGTAGTATTCTCAGGAATTCCTCTCGATCGACCACTAGAGATGAGTCGATTGAGGACTTTCTTCGGGTGCAGCATAGTTTCGTTCATGGATGACTGTTCACTCTCAGCAACACCAGGTTTCGGGTCTGATATGTCCTCAACAGTTGACATTTTGGGTCCTTCATAAGAGAAACCGCTTCGCAAATTAATCAGATTTACCGTCTCATGAAGATTCTTTTCAGGTTGAGATGGTAAATGGCCCGGCTTCCTTGAAGATTGGTTAGCAATGAGTTGAGCTATCTGAGACTCGAGTGATTTGATTGACGCATCTTTCTGTTGTCCACTCCTTGCAATTGGACAGTCAATGATTGTATCATTGACTTCAACTCAGTTATGTCACTTACCCCACTAGAAGAAGCTCCTTGATTAGGCGGTGGAAAGGATGGAGGCTTTTGAAAGCCTTGTTGAGCTTTATGAGGAGGGACATAAGGTTGTTGCTGCTGCGGTGGAGGTGTGGGATTCAACACATTCTGACTAGTCCATCTCAAATTAGGATGGACTCCACTCTGATTGTTATAATAGGAATTTCCTTGCCTATATTGCGGAAAGGCAAGGACTTTCTCCTTCTGAGTTAGACAGTCTGCAACAATGTGACCGTCATTGCTACAACACCTCTCACATAAAACGGTTTCTTGTCTAGTCAACAAGTGAACCGTCTGTTGATCACCAGCTTGCCGCGACTCCAACCTATCAAAACGGGTATTCATGGCTTCCAACTGCATTATCTACTGAATTAAATGTCCGAATACCATCTTTTGGGTTCCCATACTCAGCACAGTGGGTAGCCATCTCCTCTATGATGCCCCATCCCTTGTCATCATCATTGTTCTTCTGAAATCGCCCATTAGATGAGGCGTCCAATATGGCACGGTGGTCGTTATACAACCCATTATAGAACTGGTTGTACAAGAACCACTGATCAAAACCATGATGAGGAAGAGACAACACCAACTTCTTGAAATGACACCAAGCTTCATAAAAATTCTCATCTGGTGCCTGCTTGAAACTTGCAATTTTTCCTCTCAGCTGATTTGTTCGTTGTGGAGGAAAATACCTTTTATAAAAGGCAAGGGCCAGGGTCTTCAAGTTGGTGATACCAGCTGCTTCTCTATCAAGATCAGTGAGCCACTCTCGGGCTCCATCGGTAAGGGAAAAAGGAAATAAGACCTCCTTAATCTTGTCCTGAGTCACTCCCTTAGTAGCGGGAATGGTAGAGTAATAGTCAGTGAAAACTTCCATATGTTTACGCGGATCTTCACCCGCCACACCTCAGTACACGTTCCGTTCGACCAGGTTAATGTAGGACGGCCGAATGTCAAATGTATTTCCATCCTCTGTCGAAAGCTTGAAACCTTTAGGGATTGAGGCGGCTGTAGACTCCGAATGACTTGCAATATTAGGCATTTTCACTGGACTGATAGCAGAAATAGAATTATCTTCTTCTAAAGACGGATCTTCTGCAAATAAAAAGTGTTCTAGCTCGGGTTCAAAAGTACTCAAGGCTTCCTATTGAATCTTTCTATGTAGTCTTTGTCTAATACGGAAGGTCCGTTCTGGTTCAGGATCAGCTGGAACTAACTCTGACCTGTTAGACCTGGGCATAAACAAGAGTAAAGGAAATAAGTGAGAACTGTCTCAAGGAATAAAAATTCCCTGAGACCGAAAAGGATAAACGACACAAAGAACAGATAAATAGGTTATTGCGTCCCCGGCAATGGCGCCAAAATTTGATATGGTCGTTATGTACCAAAAATAAATACCTAAATATAACTAACAAAAGCTAGCGATAAGTAGGGTCGATCTCCACAGGGAGGCTAAGTATCTATCTGTAAGTCCGTCTTTCTAGTCACAATTGGGGGTTTTGAAATTTGTTTTCTAAATTACTAAAGATATAAGGCGAGAGAAATAAAGGCAAGAACGACAAAAGCAAGAAAAAGCTAGGGTTGATCAAATAAAGAGAGATATGTCAGGATTTCGGTTCACCACGACAGTTTACTAACTCAGTCATAAATAGTCTAGACAATCTACTCTGAGAAGGGCAAGAGAAAGGTCCTTCCGGTCCGCTAACCACCCTAGACTACTACTAACTTAACTTCCGCCCTCATTAGGTAGTCTATTGTTCATAGCAGGTCTGTTCATTCCAATCTTCCGATCCAGGAACAAAGTTAACCAGATTAAAGTAATTTAGAAGCGTGCACCCAAATAAACATATTACAATTATATTGCTATGAGGACAAGTTCTCACAAATAAATCACTCGATCGAGGCTTTTTATTCCCCTCGATCGAGTACTCTTCCAGCCAAACCGTTTGATCGAGCACTTTAGGCTCTCGATCGAACACTTCCCAAAAAGCCATTTTCGATCGAGCATAGGATCTACTCGATCGACCAACTGCAGCAGCCAAATCACTCAATCGACCATCAAAAGCTCTCGATCGAGTGGATATCCAATGAATCAGCCTTGACTTCGTCTTGTCAGCTTCCAAAGACCTTCCTTCACGATTCCCGAGGTATGACTTCTGCTCCAAATCTCCGTCTCCTTAAAATGCATGCAAATTGGGACGACTAAGGCACGATTCCACTACTTTTGGATCTATTTCTGCAATTAAGGCAAAACAAACCAAAGTAGCCGATTCGGGGCATTTTGCAATACAAAGCGATACAAATGGTATAGAAATGCGTGCAATAAGAGGCTAAAAAGTCTATATAAATGACATGTATCATAGTTCACACCCAAAAAAGTCGTTATCACCTCGTAAAATGGGCCTAAATGTCAGGTTGTCATTTTAGCTAAACGAAATGCACATTTTGTAATGTAAATTTAAATTTAGGCTAAAGAAGTGACATGCGACTCAAAATTAGATATAATCCTAACATTTTATGATATCCTAACCTTAGGTAGATAAGCACATTGCTTTTTGACTCGAAATTTGACGGTTTTAGAAAATGGAAACGATTTTTGACCCGGACTCTAAATATACTCTAATTACTGCCAAAACGGCCGTAATGATACCTAGATGACAACCAAAGGGTAGATACAAGTGTATGAGTTACCTTTTGTTAACCTATTTATGAAACTTCTTAAAATCGTGACATATGCTAAACATGCGGCCCAATCATCACTGGGTGTTTGGCGGGAGGTGCATAAACGAGGTGTCTACACTCATCAAATCGAAGACTCCAACTCCAAGATGCTTTCTTGAATATATAAATGGACCGCTGAAGCTTGAAATCATTCTAGCATCATTAGATATGAAACCCTCAGGCTGTGTTATATACACATCCTTCTAAGCTTCCCATTAAGAAAAGCCATTTTCACATCCATTTGCCAAATTTCAAATTCATGAAATGCAACAATTGCTAGAATAATCATATTGGATTAAAACATCGCTACAGGTGAATAAGTTTTATCACAGTCAATACCATGAGTTTGATTGAAACCTTTAGTCACTAAGCGAGCCATATAGACATTTATATGTCCATCGATGTCTATCTTCTTCTTGAAGACCCACTTACATTCGATGTTTTTTTACACCATCGGCTGGTCAACCAAAGTCCATACTTTATTATGGTACATGGAATCCATTTCGGACTTCATGGCTACAATCCATTTCTTAGAGTCTGGGAGCCATTTCCTAGAGTCCGGGCCCATCATTGCAACTTTGTAAAATGTCGGTTCATCATTTTTGTCATGTATAAATCATGATATGTATCAGGGTCCCTATTAAAGTTAGATCTTGTGGACCTACGAAGGACAACATCCTCAGAAACAGGTGTAACTTGTACAAATGGTGAGACTATGACATCTCGTGAGTCTAATTTCTCCTTTACCGCCTCAGTAGGCGTAAGGGATACCTGCACATCTTGAACCTCTTCAAGATCAATCTTACTCCTAACTTTGGATAAGAATTTTCTTTCCAAAAGACTCCATTTCGAGCCACAAACACTCTTTGCTTAGAAGGATTATAAAAGTAATAACCCTTAGTTTCTTTTGGATATCCTACAAAAAATCATTTGATAGATTTTAGTCCTAACTTTTCAGAAATAAATGTCCTAATGTAAGCCCCACATCCCCAAATTATCATAAAAGACAACTTAGGAACATTTCCTATTCATATATCATATGGTGTCTTTTCAACTGACTTAGATGGATATCTGTTTAGTGTCAATGCCGAAGTCTCAAATGGATAGTCCCAGAAGGATAAAGGGAGATATGTGTAACACCCTACGTTAATTGAAGAGGTCCAGTGATAGGCTTAAATGACTAGTGCTTAAGGGGATTGGAAGTACTACTCATATCAACAAAGTGCACTTTCTTTTATGGTCATCCATACGAAAGTACTCCAAAGTTAAGCGTGCTTGGCTGAGAGTAGTCTTAGGATGGGTGACCTCTTGGGAAGGTTCCCGGGATGCGCATGAGTGAGGACAAAATGCGCTATAAAGGACCCGTGTTGATCTGTGGGCTATGTACACAGCCTGACGAGCTATCATAAGTAACCGCTCCCGACCCGGTTTGGGTCGGGTTGTTACAATATGAATGACTAATCATATACCGAACAAAATCAAATATGGTTCAATTTCTCCATTCAGAAACATCATTCCATTGCGGTGACCCTGGAGTAGTGAGTTGTGAAACAATTCCACATCTCCTAAGATGGTCACCAAAATCATGACTCAAATATTCACCACCTCGATCCGATCAAATGACTTTAATTGTCTTGCTCATTTGATTATGTACTTCATTTTGGAACTCTTTGCACTTTTCAAACGATTCTGACATATGTTTCATAAGATACACATAGCAATAGTTACTGAAATCATCAGTAAAAGTGATAAAGTAATGATATCCTCCCCTAGTTGTGTGACTCATCGGACCACATACATCAGAATGTATTAGTCCTAGCAAGTCTGTTGTCTTTTTATTGTAACCAGTGAAAGGCATCTTTGTCATCTTCCCAAGTAAACAAGATTCTCATATATCATATGATTCATATTCAACCTGATCAAGAGTCCATCCTTATGGAGTTTTTGTATGCATTTCTCGTTTATATATGCGTTTCTCGTTTATATAGCCAAGTGGACAATGCCACAAATACGTAGGATTAGAATCCTTAGATTTCAATATCTTTGCTTTATTAATGTTAAAGACCTGCTTAGTTAAATTAAGAACATACAACTACAAGGCATCATAAATATAAGCTCTACAATACATAATACCATTCAACGAAACAGAACAACATTTGTCCCTTATTGAAATATCCAAACCTTTCACGTTCAAATAAGAAACGGAAATTTTATTCCTGCTAATGGCAGCTACATAATAACAATTATCTAGTTCAATAACTAAGACACTTGGCAACTTTAAATAAAATGTCCCTACAGCTAAGGCAGCAACTTTTACTCCATTTCCCACACGCAGGTCCACTTCACCTTTTGCCAATGCTCTAGCATTTCCTCAACTCTGTACATTACAATAGATATGACAACCACATCCGTTATCAAATACCCATGAAGTACAGCAACGAGCAGTAACATTTACTTCAATTACATTAATACCTGAAGAAGTGGAAGCACCATTCCTCTTACTCTTGTCCTCTACCTATTTGGCACAATTCTTCTTCTAATGCCCCTTTTCATTATAGTAATGACAAAGGTCCTCAGCATTTTTCTTGACAACAGGCAATTTTTCAGTATTAGGCTTAGGATAAGCCTGGGTAATGGTCAAACCAATTACCTTAGCCTTTCCTTTGCCCTTAACCTTGCCTTTAAAGCCCTTACCTTTCTGTACCATAAGTACTTCAGGAGTTGGAGCCTGTTTGATGTTAGGCTCTATAGTCTTAAGCATTCCTTGTAACTCCTGCAATATTAAATAGGGTGTATATATATAATACCCTATATTTTTTTTGTTTTTGTTTTTGTACTATTAAAACATCCTCTGTACACTAAGATCCCCACACTTGGTCAAACATAGTACTTTCCAGGTGGAATATATTCCATGGTTTATGTATGATCTGAGCTTTCACGGCTGTCAATCTGTACGCTCCATTGCTAACTATACTCTGCACTTGTTTTGATCCCAACAAGGAGATTGTACACCCGTTAAGCTTTTTTTATTCCCTTCAAGGGGATTGTACTCCTGACAGGGATATTGTGTTCTCCTTTGCTGATTAGTTCCACCTGGCCCTTTGCTGATTAGTTCCACCTGGCTCTGTTCCACTATCATACATCCATATCTGTGAGTGGGTACCATAACCTCTGATGGTGTAATACCCCGCATTTTTGGTGAAGTCAAACATAGTCAAAGGTCAAACCCGACTAAGGAATGAGTAAGGATTACTACTAATTGGTAGATAATAATAATAAGGGTTTTTCTTAATAACCTTAATTTGGTAAGATTGACAATAT
This sequence comes from Silene latifolia, assembly GCF_048544455.1. Taxonomy (NCBI): domain Eukaryota; kingdom Viridiplantae; phylum Streptophyta; class Magnoliopsida; order Caryophyllales; family Caryophyllaceae; genus Silene; species Silene latifolia. Next base: position 41,109,935 of record NC_133533.1, read on the forward strand.
ATTCTTACTAATTATGTAATACTCCGTATTTATAAGTCTTGGGGTACTCTATCGAGTAGGCCTTACTCTGTCGAATAAGGGTAAGTTGCGAAATAAAATAGTTTCTGACCTGTTGGGTACTCGATCGAGTAGCTGGGGCACTCGATCGAGTAGGGGGGGGTACTCGATCGAGTACCTTGGATACTCGATCGAGTGTCCAGTTTTACGGGGAGTTTTCTCGGGTTTTGTTAATTATGCGATTAAGGTATTTAAGTTCCGTCGTCATTATTCTAAACCACTTTTACAAAACCTAAATTCCTGTTTAAGAGAGAAAGCAACAAGTTCATCTTCCTAATCGCATTCTTAGCAATTCCGGAGTTCGAGACGGTCGATTCTTGTCGTTGTGTATACCGTTGAGTTCCTTGCGTCGAGGGTAAGATCTACGTACCCTTTTTATTGTATTTCCTTTGATTTGGTTAAACCCTAATTTAGAGATTGGGGGGTTTTTATGTGTAGTATGTGATTGGTAGCCTATATGTGTTGTATGATAGGAGGAGGGTTCATAGAAGAGGCTTTTGACTCGTGATGAGAACGTCGATTGTGTGCATACCAGGTAGGATTTCCTACTCAGTATTAGTCCCATAATGGGATATTGATTGATGTGTTGTATTTGGTTGTTTGATATAATAATTGTACTGTGATTGTGGTTGTGATCGTTGTTGATGGTTCGCGAGGCGTGGCCTCGGCTGAGTGGGGTCACTTGCGGGAGTGGCTTCACGCCCTACTTTCGCCCTTCGTGGAACCCGCCACGGAAGGGGATGTGCACATTAATGGACAGGGTTATCGCTCACTATGTGGAGCGGGGATTTGGTGGGTGCAGCTGCGGTCCCCCATCGGCGCGTAGTCGGTCCAAAGGACGGTCAAGATATTGAGATGATGGGAATTGGTTGGTTGTGTGTGTGTGTGACAAATTAAGTCATGTCTGTGCATCTTATTGTTGTTATACATATTGATTGTGTGATTAGTAATCGACCCGGTGTTGTTTTGTAAACTGCGGTGATCCATTCGGGGATGGTGAGCGGATATTGAGCGGTATTGAGATGAGTCTTTGGGATAGCCGGGATGCCACGACATGATGATAGGAGTCTTCCGCTGTAGCCTTTAATTTATTTACATTTCAGATTAGAAATGATCGGTTTGAGATCATGTATCGTACTTTTGGTTTGGTTTTGAGGATTGTAACTATTCGCTAAATTATTTATAATAAACGTTATTTCTTTATTGTTGTTTGATTATCATTGCCTCGGGTAACCGAGATGGTAATGTCTTCATACCTGAGTGGTCCTGGTAAGGCACTTGGAGTATGGGGGTCGTGTCTTCGTGTTTTGAAGTTTAGTACGTATGTTCATATCTACCCTTTCTTATATATGTATAGTTTCAAGATGCCGCCCAAGAGAACTGCTTTGTATGCGAGAGCTGAGCTTATGACCGTGGATGACATCGTTAAGATGTTAGAGCACCAGGATGCTCTTACTGAGACCCTAAAGAAAGTGAATGAGGATAAGAATAAGGATAAGGAGAAGGAGGTTGACCATTCAAAAATCAGCCTTTACATAGCGAAGTTTAACCCGAAAGAATACAAGGGAGTTGGGGAGCCTAACCTACTTGATAGTTGGCTGAGAGAGATGGAGAACATATTAGATTTGGTTCACTGTCCCGATGAGATGAGGTGGAACAGTGCGTTTTATCCGAGGGAGGCAGGTGGCAAGTGGTGGGATTCAGAGAAAGTGAGTGCTAAGGAGATATATACAAACCAAGGCTTACCTGCTATACCTTGGGAGGAGTTTCGTAGGGGTCTGTGAGGAAGGAGTTCGTGCTTAACATGTGAGGAGTAAGATGAGAGAAGAGTTTGATGGTTTTAATATGATCACGAGATGTCTGTGGCTGAGTACTACAGTTTGTTTAATGAGAAGTCTAGGTATCTTTGAGGATATGGGTTTGAGTGAGGAGAATCTGGCATTGAGGTTTGAGAGGGGTTGACCCCTAAGATTATGGATAAGTTACCCGTGGGAATCCTTACGATGTTAAGGAAGCTTATGAGAGGGGAGAGCCGAGAGGTTGGTGGAGATGGCTCGGAAAGGTTAGGTGGTGAGAAGAGGAAGTCCGAGAGCGAGGGTGGTGGCCAATCTAATCACAAGAAAGGCAACCACAATCGATCTAAGGGGTTTTCTTCCGGGTCCAGGTTCGATCTTTGGGGCTTCCTTTGGGCGTGGCCGTGGAAGTGTGAGTAATAGTTGGGAGTGACTGCTATGGCTGTGGTGGTGTAGGTCTGTTGGAATATGTGTCCTCCGACAATAATGCGATCACGACCGTTGATCATGATGATCACATGTTTAAGTCTCATTAAAATGAATACAATTGGGAAGTAATATTATTCTTGTCAACTCGGTCAACATATATCGGTAATGATTGGTGACTAGAGTTTGACATTCCGTCGTGTGACGTGGTGATCGATTGACCCCTAGGTCATACCTAAAGGGCAACACTCTTAATTGATTATTTAATTAATCGTATAATGTTACGAGTTAATTAAATTACTTGAAAATTGACGGACGATTTTGGAAGTAAAATTTACGTATCATATTGAAATGTGATTAAATGAGATACTGATCGAGTAATTAAATTGTATAATTACTCGGATGAAATAAATTGTTTAATGTAACAATTAAATTTGAATGAATTGTTATAAATACAATCTGTTGTGATTTATAAATGGTAAAATATTTTGGCACAAGTAATTATGAAATTACCAAGTCAATTTTTGTATGTGACGTATTTTTATTAATACGTTGATTTTTAATATGTTAAAAATACATAACAAATATATGTGACATATGACATGTAACATATAGACAATTGACAAAAATAATATGGATTCCATATTACCAAATGGACCGAAATATAGGAAGAGGTTTAAGCTAATTAATTGTTTAATTAGTAGCTAAACATAATGATTGTTTTGCTTTAGTAGCCATGCAAGCCTATGGTGCATTGTGAAGACAAATAAGTCCATGCATTGACTTCCCTTTCCCTCTCCTCTTACACGGTTTTGGGAAGAAAAATTCATCATTGTTTTTCTTATAATTTTACCCAATAATATACAAAATGTTGTAGATTATTATTCATTCTATTCCATCATCAAAAATAGAGATTTCTAGTGAGATAAAAAGCTCTCTTTTCTTCCCTCAATAATACCGAAAATATTCAAGTGTTAAACAATATTTTTGGTTCAATTTTCTACCTTGATTAATATTATACTAGTATTGTAATATTAATTAAAATTAAGAGGAGCCTTGGGTATAAAACATAGGGAGAGATCTTACACTTAGATCTTTTTCTTCCATTGGAAAAGCTCAAGAACAAGGGAGATAGGTGATCTCTCTTGTGCCCTAATAGCCGAAATCTACAATGTAAGGACATGATTTCTCCTCTATTTATTTTATTGTTTGCATGCATAAGATCCGTTTTAATTTTATGACAAATTAGTTTAGACATATATGAGTATGTTAATATGTATAAAGATCTTCTTTTCCTTCAATCGGTATCATGAGCCACGGTTGTTTGCATGCAAATTGGTTAAAAGTTTTTCCGAGTTATATGAATAACAAATAAAACTTGTAAAATTTGTGTTATTATGATATATCACGAAATTATTACATTCATGTTAATATTTCTGGTCCTAAAGTGTTTTAGGATATTTTGGTTAATTTTTCGGATTTTTATTGTTCATATTTTACAATAATGGCATTTAAATGTGATTTTATGAGTAAAAATGTCATTTTTGTTCGAAAATTAGCTATACTTCGAATTTTAAGTTGGTTTTTGGATATGTTGTTACATATATTATTTTGAGATAACCTGCATATTTTCATAATTTTTGGACTTGTTATGCTCGAAAAATGATTTTTTCATTATTAAATTCGGATTTAAGAGAAAAATAGGTTAATATGAGTTAAATTTCGAACCTGGTCATAGAAAATTAATATGTTGTCACATGCAATTTTACAAGATGTGTGTAAAATAATTGGCTATAAAGAAGTTTTTTAGCATGATTTATGAATTTTTGAAGAAAAATAGCATAAATAGTGACATTATTAGTGAAAAAATAATAAAACATAATCTATGACTTAGGAAAAATGTCTAATGTTGCATTTTATTATATTTTTCAGATCTAAAATTGAAAAGTTAATGAAAGTTTTTTTTCCATATTTTTATGATTATTTTAATTAAAAATCGATAAACCGCAACATTGTTTTTCCGGAAAAATTTCGAAATTTTTAACCTAAGATTTTGAACATTATGAGTGTCATGGATTTTTCCAGAATGTTCATGAGTTTAAATTTCAAATTTTGAATTTATTTGAAATTTTGTGATTTATTTGAAGTCTAATAGCTTATCTTTGTAATTTTTGGTCCATTTATGAACAATTTTGTAAATAAAAGTTAATTATGGTCAAATTATTAGTGAAGACTATATTTTGAGTCCTAAGAGGTTAGGGTAATTAACTTATGCATAAATATGAGTTTATGTATTTTTGTGATTATAAAATGTTGAAATCACGCAAATCCGTAAAAACCGAGTAATATACGATATTGGCTAATTAAAAGGCGATTTAGCATAAAAATTGAGCATGTTCATACATATTATAATGCTGCATTTTTATTTATGATTGTCATAATTTTAATTTATGTAATTTTGAATTATGTAATTTTACTTAGTATGGCCTTAGATTTTAATTGATATTTCCCGAAATGTATGGGAATATCGATTCGGTTGTATTTTTTATTGTGATCTCGTATCACCGTTTTGTAATTTAATAGATTTATTTTATTTTAGTTACAAATGTATAAATAGGAAATTATGTAATTTATTATGTAATTTTATTCATTCCGGAGTTCCAAAAGACGGATTTCTTCAAGAATGGCGATACATAAAGACGGTGTTACCTCGAGATGTGTGCCACAACCGAAGTTCAAGGGACCAATGGAGTTGGTTTCCGAATTTGTAATAGATTAATAGTTTTTTCTATTTTAGGAAAGGCCATACTAGGATTTATTTATCTTTATGCTTGCATTTTATTTTATGTCACATGCATCGCTAAATCGCCATAACTAAACATGCATTGTTATTTTATCGAGTTTATCGACCGTGTCAATTCGAATTATCGTAGTTCACCGCTTTATTCACTTAAAACGTGATAGATAATAAATTGACATGACCTCTCGCTAAAACAACTAATTGAGATATAGCCTTACCAAATAGTAGAAACCATGAAAACCTATTTCGCGAGGGAGTGCACTCGGCTACCCCGGGGTACAAACCTTGTTACGTAGGGGAAGTGGGTGATAAATGTCTAATCCACCGAATTCATGTTGATGAGGGTTTCATCGGCTACCCCGTGCCTAAATTAATATGGGTTTGGATAATGGACACATTTATTCGAAATTTGGATTGAACTCAACAAAAGTAATTGATAAGGGTTTCATCGGCTACCCCGTGCCCTTGTTGATGTGTTTTGGGCTATAGATAAATATTAGAGTAATTTTATCGACCAAGAGTTCTAAAAGTAGAATCGATTAAAAGGTTAATCCACCGAGTTATATTGATGAGGGTTTCATCGGCTACCCCGTGCCTAAGTCGATATGAATTTGGGTCTTGGAATCATTTATTCTAGTTGGGTAGAGGTCACTAGAAAAATGCATATAACTTGTTTAAGTCATACTTTTTACGAGTATTATTAAAACGACAAATGTTTTACTCCTTATATTTTGTTTTGTAGACCACTTCTTATTCATAACAAATGGCAACACCAACTCCTAATGCTACACCACTCGCTACTTCATCTTGGCTCCGATCCTTTATGGATCGATGTAAACTTGAAAAGAATGGGTCAAATTTCTCCGAGTGGGATGCCCAACTCAAATTAGCCGCCGAGGGTGACGACAAGCTTCGTTACCTTACCGAGGCCTCTCCACCCGAACCCTCCACTAGGTCCACCGCGGCCACTAGGGAAGCCTATGAGGCTTACCAAAAGGAGTCCGCCGCAATGAAAAAATGTATTAATATTTGCGATGGAGGCGGAACTCCAAAGGAGAGCCTTCAAAATGGGCAATGCTAATGAGATTTACTCCAAACTTGTGACCATGTTTTCACAAACTCCGCGGATCGTCCAATATGAGGCGGCGCGGCATTCTTTGATCTCGACTTCAAAGAGGGCCAAAAGGTTAGCCCTCATGTGCTCAAACTCATGGAGCTTGTCGAGACCTTGAAAATTCAAAATGTTGAAATCCCCAAAGAACTCATCGTAGATAGGATTCTACACTCCTTGTCCAAAGTCAAGGCATATGTGCAATTCCGGGTGAATTTCAACATGCAAGACAAGGACGTATCTCTTGAGGAGTTGCACAAGTTACTTGTGCAAGCCGAGAGGGACATGGGGTTAAATGTGAACCCTCCCAAGGATGTGCTTAACATAAGCACAAAGAGTAAGGGGAAGTTCAAGAAGAATGGGAGAAAGGGCAAGAAGCAAGCTCCCACATTCACCAAAGCTAAGTCTTGTGAAGCTAGCACCTCCAAAGTCAAGAAGGGTCCTCTTGATAAATGCCATTATTGTAATGGCATGGGTCATTGAAAAAAAATTGTTCCAAATACCTTGGTGATATCAAAGCTGGAAAGATCACTCCAGTAGGTAAATGACTAACCTTCTTTTATGTTTCTAAATTCAACTATGGTATTATGATGCAAAGTTGTGATAATGTATCTCCCTTTTTATTGTAAATAGGGCCTCCACCAAGCAAAGACAAAGGAAAAGAAAAGCAAGCATAAGAAACCATGAAGAAGCTAAGGATAGCTTTTATGGAGCTTTGTTTTTCATTGTCTTATTTTAAGTTATGTTTTGAATTTTTAGAACTTTAAGTTTCCGTGTTCGACATGGAAAGGTATTTTGGATAATGGTTTGTATTTTGGATGATAGTGACTTGGTTTGCAACCCAAGTCACCCATTTTATCATTTATCCTTTATGTTCTAAAATTTCATCTTTAAATGCTTGCGTTTTGAAACATAAGATTATTCACTTAAAAGTGATCCAATAGACAATTATAATGACGGGTTTCATTATATGTCCACATGCTTAAGGCTTGTGTATGATCATTTATAAAGTGATTTTGAGTCTATGAACTCTCTTAAGGTATGTCAATCACCAAGTACACATATGAATTAAATAACAATTAGTCTACCTATGAGGTAGTTCTCCTTATAATTCAACATCATTAATTTGTGTCTCATATGCTATCTTTGAATGATTAGTGTATTTATTCTAAAGATAGAGTGGGAGAAAAATGAGGAACACAACACACAAGACAAGATTAAAATTGTGTACTTGTGTAAATGAAGATCTACGCAAGAGAGAATGATTTGAATGAAGGTATATCTAATTACATAGTATACCGAATAGATGAGATCTATGGTCTCAAGTTAGTTCTATATGACTAAAGAGACCAAGTGTAGTAATCATAAGAGGATTTTCTTATGATAACTACACGAGGAGACCAAAAGAAAGTTTTGGAAGAAAAATGACTAATGAAAAGTCTTAACGAGTTTTTGACTAAGTTTATGAAGCATTTGACCAATAGTTTCAATCATGAGTTTTACTTAAGAGCCTAAATGAAATCAAAGTAACATACTAGTTATAATCAAGATTAAGTTGCAAAGATTTGATATACCGATATCCTCAATTGCTAAAAGTTAAACCATACAAATGTCATTGCTTAACCTCCCTATGAAATGGTTAAATTTCCTTCCAAAAGGGTATTTGTGAAGGACGTGTTCTAGATATTGTTTATATTTGAATAATGACATTGTTACACATCATTATGACATGAGTGTGTTGGAGATTCAAAACCTCTTTCTGTAAGGTTAAGAAGAGACCACTTCAAAATAGGCATTTTGAAAGGATATGATGGGAACATATATGGTTTTATTCTAGTAACTTGGCAAAGCAATTTATATTTATATTCTTGACAAATTTCGATTGAGAAGTCAATTTCGAAATATGTTGAATTGAGTGGGAGTTAGGAAATTCTCATGTGAAGACATGGAATTTAGTGGGAGCTATCATCCTTGAATGTATAAAACTCATTACTCATTAAAGAATGACGAGCCAATGCCTTCTTTCATAAAGAAGCTTTTGAGTTTTCAATTCTGGATGAAAATGGACAATGATGAATCAAATTACATCATGGGATGTTGGATTAGTATTAAAGAGATACACATCGTATCAACATATACATAGGTTATTCATATGAATGAAAATGGGATTACCGTTAGCAGTCATGGTAGTTCATTGAACCTGAGAACGATTGATCTCATGATTATTAGTGACTAATGTTTCCGCCATTAGAATAATCATATACATGTCCAATTATGAATCATATGCATAAGAGCATGATGATTGATTTGTGAGCCATAACAAGAAACGTCATGAATTCTCAAGTAGAATCCAATGAGCGATTTCAATGCTTGACGGAATGTTCCATTATGTGATAAGAGGTTGCACATTTTGTAGAAGATCCGAGCACATATAAGGATTTATGAGAATCCCAAATCTTTCAAACTTGAAAAGAGAAATGAGAAGTTTTGGAAAGATGGTTGGTTGAATAAGAAGTTATTCAAAGATAATCTTTCCTAGTTAAGCTAGGACTTGTGAGAAGTACTAAGCTAATAATCTTGTCAACTATTACAAGATTCTACAAAACATATACCTAGTGCATTGTGTGTGGATGGAATACTTGATCGGTACGAGTTGTATTATTCATCGCAAATTCGTTCGTTATGAGATGATCGATAAGAAAGTTCTTTCAAGTTAAAGAACCAAAACCAAGGTCGAGAACCTTGATGTGTACTTGGTAAAATTCATGGTATGAGAACATGAATGTGAAGGAAATTGCAAGTGTAAGAAGTTTGAACACATGGACACATAGGATGTTAAACTTCTATTGCAATCAATAAGTGTTTACACTTATGATAAACATCACAAGGTTGTAATATGATATTGACTACCCGGGTGTGATGTCGACACTTGTCGTTTGAGTTATTATTAACTCACCTTGAACATTGTTATATCCAAACGGGTTGTAGAGACAATTGAACCCCGTTAAAGTGAACATGGATTAACATTGTTTTTGCCCATAGTTACTTATATGAGGTGACGTCTCGAAGTGACTAGAGTGTGAGGCGATTGATGGCAAGTTCAAGTGTCATACAGTCATGTGAGATGACTAGTCGATCACATAGGCAGACTGTTAGGAACATTTTGTCGGGCCTAATGACCGCATATAGAGTTCTGGCAAATTTATATAGCCTGGTCGTGGCGAGAGCTACTATAGTATTCAAATGAGTCGATTCTTTTGACTAAAGACTATTCGCCTAAGATGGCACGATTTGATTAACTTTGATTTGTGTTACTACGACCTTCGTAAATGGGGTCAAATGGGCATATTTTGGGTTATGATGGTTGTGGCTAGCCGAATGGAATGAGTGCGATAGAATTGTCCACCCCTAGTCGGGTTATAACAATAGCTCGGGGCCACTCGAGGAGTAATGAATCGAAATGCGTGGCCACGCTCGGATGGCATCCAGAGTGGATAAATCCGGTCAATCAGTTATTCTCCAGATCGAGGAAACCACTCTTGATATGATCACTTGCAAGTACGACCTGAAAGACACCTTGCATTGAGTGGGAGATAGTAATAGGACAAGAGAATTGGTGACGCACACTTGTCGAGGACAAGTGGGAGATTGTTGGAATATGTGTCCTCCGACAATAATGCGATCACGACTGTTGATCATGATGATCACATGTTTAAGTCTCATTAAAATGAATACAATTGGGAAGTAATATTGTTACTGTCAACTGGTCAACATATATCGGTAATGATTGGCTGACTAGAGTTTGACATTACTGTCGTGTGACGGTGGTGATAAGTTGACCCCCTAGGTCATACCTAAAGGGCAACACTCTTAATTGATTATTTAATTAATCGTATAATGTTACGAGTTAATTAAATTACTTGAAAATTGACGGACGATTTTGGAAGTAAAATTTACGTATCATATTGAAATGTGATTAAATGAGATACGGTCTGAGTAATTAAATTGTATAATTACTCGGATGAAATAAATTGTTTAATGTAACAATTAAATTTGAATGAATTGTTATAAATACAATCTGTTGTGATTTATAAATGGTAAAATATTTTGGCACAAGTAATTATGAAATTACCAAGTCAATTTTTGTATGTGACGTATTTTTATTAATACGTTGATTTTTAATATGTTAAAAATACATAACAAATATATGTGACATATGACATGTAACATATAGACAATTGACAAAAATAATATGGATTCCATATTACCAAATGGACCGAAATATAGGAAGAGGTTTAAGCTAATTAATTGTTTAATTAGTAGCTAAACATAATGATTGTTTTGCTTTAGTAGCCATGCAAGCCTATGGTGCATTGTGAAGACAAATAAGTCCATGCATTGGCTTCCCTTTCCCTCTCCTCTTACACGGTTTTGGGAAGAAAAATTCATCATTGTTTTTCTTATAATTTTACCCAATAATATACAAAATGTTGTAGATTATTATTCATTCTATTCCATCATCAAAAATAGAGATTTCTAGTGAGATAAAAAGCTCTCTTTTCTTCCCTCAATAATACCGAAAATATTCAAGTGTTAAACAATATTTTTGGTTCAATTTTCTACCTTGATTAATATTATACTAGTATTGTAATATTAATTAAAATTAAGAGGAGCCTTGGGTATAAAACATAGGGAGAGATCTTACACTTAGATCTTTTTCTTCCATTGGAAAAGCTCAAGAACAAGGGAGATAGGTGATCTCTCTTGTGCCCTAATAGCCGAAATCTACAATGTAAGGACATGATTTCTCCTCTATTTATTTTATTGTTTGCATGCATAAGATCCGTTTTAATTTTATGACAAATTAGTTTAGACATATATGAGTATGTTAATATGTATAAAGATCTTCTTTTCCTTCATAGGCCACAAGAGACATGAGTGCACAAGTGCACCGGGATCTTTCCAGAGACCTGCGCAGAGCTTCGCGAGCAACAGACCGGCTGGATCGTGGCCAAATCGGGGAAGTCAGAGTTACCAGAGTGGAGGCAACCGCAACGACGGTAATTCTTATCAGAAACCACTAGCGAACAACAACAACAATCAAGGGTCAGGTGCTAAGCCGACCACCTCAGCCAGTACTGTCCAGGGAGGTGGGCAGAAAACCAGTGGCAAGTTATTCATGATGGAGAAGAAAGCAGCTGAGGAAGATGCGCACGTTATCACCGGTACATTCCTTGTTAATGGTATTCCTACCTTTGTTTTGTTTGATTCGGGGCTTCTCGATCGTTTGTGTCTTCGAGTCATGTTAAACGGTTGGGTTTGAGAGTATATGAGTCCAATCGGTGAGCAAGTTTTCATACCTTCGGGTGAGTCTGTATCGTGTGGGAGATTGTTCAGAGATGTATCTTTGATAGTTGGGCAAGTTGATTTCCCTGTAGACTTGCTAGAGTTTCCTTTTAACGGTTTTGAGATGATAGTTGGGATGGATTGGTTAGGAAAGTATAAAGCTAAGATAGACTGTCATCAAAAGAAAGTGTCTTTAAGAGGTCCTAAGGGTGTTAGTGTGTCTTATCGTGGGTTTCTAGTCAAACCCAAAGTTAAGTTGATTGCACTGTCACCTTGAAGTCTTATCCGAGGAAGGGATGTCCTCGATCTTGTGCCATGTGAGAGATGATCGGATAGAGTCCGACGTTGATGAGATACCATGGTGGGGAGTTTGCGATCTTTTCCGGAGGAGATTCCAGGGTTGCCACCGAAGAGGGAGATAGACTTCACTGTTGAGTTGAAGCCAGGGACGGGGGCCAATCTCTAAGGCACCGTACCGTATGGGTCCTAAGGAGATGGAGGAGCTTAGGAAGCGTTGGATGATCGATAGAGAAGGGATACATTAGACCAAGTGTATCGCCGTGGGGAGCACCAGTTCTTTTCGTGAAGAAGAAAGATGGGAGTTTGAGGTTATGCATAGATTACAGGGAGCTGAACCGAGTGACGATAAGGAACAAGTATCCTTTGCCAAGGATAGATGACCTATTTGATCAGTTGAGCGGGGCAACAGTCTTTTCTAAGATTGATTTGAGGTCGGGGTACCATCAGGTGAAGATTAGAGAGGTGGATATACCAAAGACAGCTTTCACGTCGAGGTATGGCCATTATGAGTATGTGGTGATGCCGTTTGGGTTGTCTAATGCGCCGGCAGTGTTTATGGATTTGATGAACAGAATCTTTAGATAGTTCTTGGACCAGTTTGTAGTGGTGTTTATCGATGATATCTTAGTCTACTCTAAGACTAAGGAGGAGCATGAGGAGCATCTGAGGATCGTGTTGCAGACTTTGAGAGATCATGAGTTGTATGCTAAACTGTCCAAGTGTGAGTTCTGGTTAGAGAAAGTTGCTTTCCTGGGGCATGTAATCTCTAAAGATGGGGTAGCTGTGGATCCGGCGAAGATTGAGGCGGTGACAAAGTAGGAAGCACCGAAGAATGTTGTTTTGAGGTTAGGAGTTTCTTGGGTTTAGTGGATACTACGACGGTTCGTGAAAGATTTCTCCAAGATAGCTAGACCGATGACAGCGTTGATGAGGAAAGAGAACAGGTTTCGTTGGGACGAGAGTTGTGAGACGGCGTTCCAAACATTAAAGGAGCGTTTGACCACAGCTCCTGTCTTAGCATTGCCTGAAGGGAGCGCGAACTTTGAGGTTTATACAGATGCCTCGAATAATGGGCTGAGATGTGTGTTAATGTAGAATGGCAAAGTGATTGCCTATGCTTCTAGGCAATTGAAGCCTTATGAGGAGAACTACCCTACTCATGATCTGGAGTTGGGTGCAGTGGTGTTTCCTCTCAAGATTTGGAGACATTACCTTTATGGAGCAATCTTTAAGGTATTTTCTGATCACAAGAGTCTCAAGTACATCTTCACGCAGAAGGAGTTGAACATGAGACAGAGGAGGTGGATGGAGCTGATTGGCGATTATGACATGGAAATTATCTACCATGAAGGGAAAGCCAATGTTGTAGCTGATGCTTTGAGTAGGAAGAGTGTACATTCCCTGTGTACAACTCTATCTTTGATGAGGCTGAGGGATGAGGTAACGAGTTTTGGGATACATATGATGCAGAAAAGAGATGCCATGGGTGATATGACAGTACATCTTGAGTTTTATGATGATATTCGGGATAAGCAGGCTTTGGATCCTAAGATAGTGGAGTGGAGAGATGGAGTAGAGAAAGGGACAGTGTCCCGGTTTTCTATTCATACAGATGGTAGTTTGAGGTTTGATGGTAGGTGGTGTGTTCCTAATGACGAGGGGTTGAAAAAGACTATCATGACAGAGGCACATTGCACACCATATTCAGTTCATCCAGGAGGAGACAAGCTATACAAGGATTTGAAGAAAACATTTTGGTGGCCTGGGATGAAGAAAGAGATAGCTGAGTTTGTATCCCGTTGTTTGACATGCCAGAGAGTTAAAGGGGAACAGCGACGACCACAAGGTAAGATTCAGTCTTTAGAGGTGCCTGAGTGGAAGTGGGAATCCATTTCCATGGATTTCATTGTGGGTTTGCCAAAGAGTCAACAAGGTAACAACATGATTTGGGTGATAGTGGATCGTCTGACCAAGTCAGCTCACTTTGTTCCAATGAAAGATACATGGACTAAGGCACAATTGGCTATGGCCTGTCGAAAGAACGTGCTTAAGTTACATGGAGTCCCTAAGGACATAGTGTCTGACAGAGATGCGAGGTTTATATCGAGGTTTTGGAAGGAGTTGCAGGAATCGTTGGGAACAACTTTGAAGATGAGTACAGCATTTCATCCTGCGATGACGGCGACTGAGAGAACAATCAAGACTCTTGAGGATATGTTGCGAGCCTGTGTGATGGATTTTGGTGGTAGCTGGGAGCAGAGGTTGGACTTGATAGAATTTTCTTACAATAACAGTTATCACACCAGTATAGGTATGGCACCGTTTGAGGCTTTGTATGGGAGGAGATGTAGGAGTCCAATCTGTTGGGACGATAGTCTTTGAGGCAAAGTGGGTTTTAGGACCGAGATGGTGCATGAGATGGTGGAACAGATTAAGATGATCAGGGAACGGATGAGAGCAGCCCAGGATCGACAAAAGAGTTATGCAGATCTACATCGTCGGGACATAGAGTTTCAAGTTGGGGACAAGGTTCTTTTGAAAGTGTCTCCTATGCGTGGGGTTATGAGATTTGGGAAGAAAGGCAAGTTAAGTCAGAAGTTTATAGGGCCTTATGAGATCTTAGAGCGAGTTGGGGAAGTTGCTTATCGTCTGGCTTTACCAGCTGCGTTAGAGAGAGTGCATAATGTGTTTCATGTATCGCATCTGCGAAAGTATGTGAGTGACCCGTCACATGTGTTGGAGGCAGAGAGCTTAGAGCTAGATGAGTCCTTATCATATCTTGAGGTGCCTAAGGAGATTCTAGACCGAAAGGTTAGAAAGACTAGGAGTGGTGAGACAATTTTGCTTAAGATCCTGTGGTCTAACCACGAGACCGAGGAAGCTACATGGGAGCCAGAGGAAGCTATGAAAGAGCGTTACCCTTTCCTTTTTGATCAGGTATGTATGGTTACGGGGACGTAACCTTGTTTCTTTTAGGGGGGTAGGAGATGATCGCGAGCAGTTTTTAAGAGTTTTATACCCCTTTTATATGTTGTGTCGGGATGTTTGTCGGGGTGAGTTGGGTTAGTATCATGTTTTATGTTGAATTTTGTTTGATGGTTGAGTCGGGAATGTTGGGGGAGTACCTTTTGTGACACCCTCACTTATCGCGGAAAAGTAAACACGTAATTCTAGAATAAAACTGCATGGATATGTTTGTAATAGGTTCATTTGGGTAAAAACCTGTAATTTTTAAAACCTGAACCTGTTAAAAAGATATCCAAATTGGAAGGTGTCAAACATACAAGGTCTAACTAGAAGTTTCATAACATAACCATCGCTAAAGTCGCGAATAGCAAATTATACAACTAAATGTAAAGAGGGAGACATATGTCCCTAAAATGTATGTGACATAAAAAGGGTTTAAGGGTCACCATAAAATAAAGCCAATCTAGGTCCCAAGGTTACTTTGCTCGCTAGCTCGTCCATGTACCCCATATATGCATCACCTACCTGTCATTCGCATTTTATACAAATACGAAAGCCACAGTCAGTGGGGAGTAACTCCGAGTTCTCCCAGCCACGAAATGTCATAATTAATATAACATGTAAACATAAGAATATGAATACGAATCACACACTGCCTTAGCATATAGATGCTAAGGCAATCGTGCTTATCATGTGAACAACAATATAACGCCACATAGTCCTAGCATGTGAATACTAGACCGACTCATACTACACTATCATGTGAATCACATAACATCCAGGAATCCAAACTCTATCAACCATAGCCGGCTTGCATCTCACCTTCTATGATTCATAGAATCATCAAACAAGAAAGGGCAATATATCAAAGACAGGCATAAGTTCTTAGTACGGTCAATAGTCACTTTGTAACTCGAGTCTATACCACGAGGTAGGGAAGGTAATCGAACCGGTATCTTGGCTCAGCGGTTACTATTAAGAAAACATGGCCAAGAGACAACACAACCCTAGCCTAAAATCTGCGCAGACTGAAACCACTACAAAAAGGAGACTTTCTTACCTTAAAAGGAGGAGGAAGGAAACGGGAAGAGAATGGTACAAAAATTATCGAATTTGGTTGAGAATGGAGGCGGGATCTGGGGTTTGAATGATCGGAAAATGACGGACTGATGTTGTTGCTGTTGATTTGTTTTTCGCAGGGAAAAAAAAAATAAGAAAGAAAGAGGAAAGTAGGGAGTGCGTGAGAACGAGGGATTATAATAATAATGATAATAATAATAATAAGACACCAGCTAGCTTGCTAGCTTCTAATTATACGTACGTTTCTTCATCGTTAAGTAATTTCGTTCGTTTTTAAAATCGTCTCGAGTTAAATAGAAGCGATTTTAGTAATGTTTTTCGAGATAAAACATACTCAATAATAAATAAATTTAATGAGTGAAAATAAAATAAACTCAGCCAGCTAACGGAAATAATAAGAATTCGATTCGAATCGTAGTTATTAACGATTTTTACGAAACTAACGGATATTAATAAAAATTGCTAATTTAGTGAAATAAGCTCAAAATAGCTAATTGGACGGTTTTGTTCCCAAAATCCATCTCGGGTTCACTTAAAACAACTTTCATAAGAACTCGTAAAGAAACGGAAATTATTAAATAAATAAACTCGAACTAACTTCAATAAATTCGAACTAACTTTAAATAAACTTATTAATGATTATTAAAATTAACGTATCAAATTATGATGAAATTAATTAATTAGCTAAGCATATATATATAAATCGTTAAATGATGTAATTAAATTCAAAATAGCAATTAAAAGAATTTTATTCAACTTAATAAAATACGGGGTGTTACAATCACCCCATCTTTTAAAAAGTTTCGTCCTCGAAACTTGAAAGTAGAAATGGAAGGTTATGAAAATAAAACTGGAATTGAGATCGGTAACTAAAACATTTAAAAGGTCACTTATTGTAAGAATCAAAATTTTTTTTTTTTTTTTTTTTTTTTTTCAAGAATTTCAACTAAAATTTTCCGACAGAACCAGACTCTCATCAGAGAAACGGATGTGTTCTCGTTACGTATTCAAGAACATCTCATTCCAAATCAAAGATAAGGTCAAAAGGCAAATCATTTGTATAAATCAAAAATCAAAATACCTTCAAAAACATTAATGAAGAGTTTTCAAAAATATAAGTCTCATTCATGGAACGGAATTGCTCTTGTCGTGCACACAAGAACGCTAACTTTCCAAGTCAGAGACAAATTTAAAACAAAAACTATTCGCCGACAATCGTAGAACAAGTTATCAAATGTTTCCAATAACTAGTTCTAACATCCGATCAACGTTAAAATCAAAATAAGAGAAAGGTAATCTTCTCAAATGTTCTTTTGTAAAAAGCCAAAGTAGAAATAAAGGTTTCACCTTTAAACTAAAAGGGGAGTTAAATTCCGGAAATATAATATTAAACTTTGACAAAGAAGTCATAAATAGATCAAGGTTAATAGAAATTGGATAAAATTTAAAGAAATTTCGGGTCTAGTAATTAAAATTACGATAAATGAATTTATATTCAAGGAAGGAATAGGGAACTAAATCAAATTTTCATTTTTCAAGTCTTCAAAAAATAGGTTAGGTTTGCAGAAGTGACATAAACTTTTAAGAATGAATCGAAACCGGTAGCTTGAAAGTTTAGAAGTTGTACAAAAAGGAAAGTAACTTAGATAGCATAAAAACAAAGTATGTTAAGAGAGCTCAAACTTAAGCCACAAGAGAGCTATAATGACTTTCATAGGGTAAAAATTGAAGTCAAAATTACAAGGATGTCAAAGATAGAGTTTCACAAGATACGAGTGTCAAACTTAAAGGAGGAGCAAGATGAAGCGAGGAAAGGAGGTATGAACGGTAACGCTCATGATCAAGGAGAAAGGGAAAATTAGACAAGAAGGAAACGCCAAGTACTCGAATCCCAAATAACAACATCGGCCTAAACGGTTTCGAAAACTTCCCAACGACAAAACTTATGACCAAAACACTTCCAAGGATTTTCTCAAATCATTTATGTTACTTCATCCTAATTTATCCCCTAAAACATGGTACTCCACTATAAGTGTGATTTCATCACTCCAAATCCCCAAACATCCACCAACATCTTCCACAAGATCAAGGTCAACTGGTCAAGGTTTCCAACAAAGCTATACTCATATCCAACTAGTGTCAACTATGGGTTTCTCAAAAAGTAAAACCCTCAATCAAAAATCCCAACACCAGGCTCTAAATTCCCAGAAAAGGTTCCTCAAATATTCCACAAAGTTCTCATTTCAAAATAAGGTAGTAGCATGTCAACCCAAAGTCTGAAAAATCAATAGAATCTCGAGCCCTTCTATCCTTTCTAGTTACCAAAACAAGTGCTAAGACTTCCCAACAATGTAGCTTACTCTCACTCTCATACCATTCTTCAAGTAGTAATCAATATCACTCACTTAAACCAACCAATAATCCCACATTTAACATTTCTCACATGGGGACACAAACATTAAACCCTCATATCCAAGGCAACTACCAAAGTTAATCCCAAACTTGACTTAGTCGATCCTATATCCTCAATTTCACCATTCAATTTTATCCACCTTAGGTCAAGTACTAAGCACTATTATCCCAAACATAAACAACAAAGCCAAGTTCTATAACTTTAATCATCTAGGCAACTCATTCCTAACACAAAGAATCTACCAATCAATTATACTCACTTTGTCAAGGAACTAGGTATAAGAATCACTAAGTATGTCTCATCACCTTACCTAAGTCTTTCTAACATCACATCCTCTCAAAACCAGGGTTAAGGGTCAGATACAAACAATCTCCTCAAAAGTCGAATTTTCCAACCAAGGTCAACATTCCTCAAAAGAAAGAGTATTATCTAATGGCGTTAAGGGAGGATAAGCAAAGAACAAAGGACAAGTTAGGAGTACACGCGTAGCTTTTAAAGTAAAACAGAAGGGAGTTTAAAAGGAGGATAAGCACCAAGAGATTAAGAATAAGGCGAGATACAAAAAGAACGAGAAACGTCTTCAAGGAAGTAGAAGAATTCTTCAAAGGTTGAACAAATCTTCAATCCTCAAATAATAGGCACTAAATCTTGATCTTCGTAAAATATAAGTGTCCTTTCAATGGAACGGAGATACTCTTGGCGATCACTCAAGAACATCAATATTCCAATTCAAAGACATAAAAATACATTTTTACACCAACAAATGATAAAACTAATTATCGACGTCTCAATAACAAGCTTTAACACTAATTGACGTTAAAACCAGTGAAAAACATTAAAATATTTTCAAAACCTTTAGTTCAAATTTTTTTTTTTTAAAAAGGGCAAAAACTCCATTAACTATAAATAAGTTCACGGTCATTGATCTAAGAACGCAACAATTATTAAATGACAATCAACAAACATGTTAGTACCTAACAAAGAGCAAACACAAAGAGACTACAACATAAGATCCTAAATCTACCCATCTTACCGGTCTCTCAAGTTTATTATTTTAAGGTCAAGTTATTTATAGTGGGGTGCACAAACGTGCGTCGGGAGCAAATATGCTCTGATACCAACTGTGACACCCTCACTTATCGCGGAAAAGTAAACACGTAATTCTAGAATAAAACTGCATGGATATGTTTGTAATAGGTTCATTTGGGTAAAAACCCGTAATTTTAAAACCCGAACCCGTTAAAAAGATATCCAAATTGGAAGGTGTCAAACATACAAGGTCTAACTAGAAGTTTCATAACATAACCATCGCTAAAGTCGCGAATAGCAAATTATACAACTAAATGTAAAGAGGGAGACATATGTCCCTAAAATGTATGTGACATAAAAAGGGTTTAAGGGTCACCATAAAATAAAGCCAATCTAGGTCCCAAGGTTACTTTGCTCGCTAGCTCGTCCATGTACCCCATATATGCATCACCTACACATTCGCATTTTATACAAATACGAAAGCCACGGTCGATGGGGAGTAACTCCGAGTTCTCCCAAATGCACGAAATGTCATAATTAATATAACATGTAAACATAAGAATATGAATACGAATCACACATTGCCTTAGCATATAGATGCTAAGGCAATCGTGCTTATCATGTGAACAACAATATAACGCCACATAGTCCTAGCATGTGAATACTAGACCGACTCATACTACACTATCATGTGAATCACATAACATCCAGGAATCCAAACTCTATCAACCATAGCCGGCTTGCATCTCACCTTCTATGATTCATAGAATCATCAAACAAGAAAGGGCAATATATCAAAGACAGGCACAAGTTCTTAGTACGGTCAATAGTCACTTTGTAACTCGAGTCTATACCACGAGGTAGGGAAGGTAATCGAACCGGTATCTTGGCTCAGCGGTTACTATTAAGAAAACATGGCCAAGAGACAACACAACCCTAGCCTAAAATCACGAGACCTAGACATGCGGATACACACCACCGCACCCAAGACTCACAACTTTTTTAAAACAAAGTGAAGTGAGTACCCTAAGGACACCACCGAAGGGTTGGCTAGTACTTAAGCTGACCCCATACTATCAAAATAAGTACCTGAGGTCATGCCCCAACTTGGATAAACATCCACTAGTCAGGAACACAAAGGCTATCAAGCAGTGAACATATACTCGTCAGAGACTATAAAGACCTATCTATGATGAAGGCCGAAATACTCACCTAGGACCTAGTCACGCTAGTCCCAAATTTTTGAATACTTTAGCCCACACCACACAAGACTCACCACACAAGTCAAGTAAGACACCCACTTAACCTTAAGAGGGCAAAAAGTCCTACTTACCAACATAAATTCTAACATTCTATCATGTGAAAGCTATATAAATGTCTATTTACAACATACAATCCCAACAGTTCCTCAATAAGAATTCAATACTAATTTCTAATTCTAACAATAGTAATCATATTAAAGGCTTCAGGGGAAACTAGGGCCATTTCTACAATATAAGATACTATTAAATACAATCAACTATACATGTGAACCTAAGATATAATAAATGGCCTAAAACAAGAAAAAAGGCCGATTATCTAATTCATTCAACCGAATTTTTACCCGCAACCCCACCTGCGATAGGTACGGGTTAAATTGCTGACCAATCACTCAATTAATCGACATCGCATCGATCAAAGGGACTAAGGCTCGATTTTGACAATCAACAAAACATTACAATTATCACTATAAAATTCATTTTGCTATTTCCAATTTCTATCATGTGAGAAATGAAAGTAAATCATTATCAATCACTTAAACACTTAACAATCAACAGGCACACATTAACTACTAATGTGACATTTATTCGTCGAGTAACTCGGAATAGTTACCTTACGCTAGCAAAGAGACAAGCAATAAACTTGAGAAAGCTTCTAAAACCCAAAATTACTCTTCCTCTTCAACCACATATGAGCCACCTAAAATAATTATGTGAAAGGACGATATTAACGAATTATCTTTATAAAAAAATATGAGACGTAAATTAATTTAATTATATTTTAAATAAACCAAACTAGCGTCAAAACAATTATAGATACGGCCCAAACTCGCGACTTAGCCAGGCCACTGCCTAGGCCACGGCCAGGCCACAGCTAGGCCAACCTTATAAAAGTCACTCTCGTCCCAAAAATTAATTCAATCTCAACTCTCTACCCCATCTCTCTCATTACTCCGTCCTATAATATAATACTCCATAGTAACCAAATTTCCATCTCAATTTCAATACTGATATAGTCAAATATTCCATTAAAGAAATTGCTCAACATTTAGAGAGTATACCTCTAAGCTACTCACCCACGAGTCGAAGTCAAAGAGTACGACAATAAAAATTACAATACAAGTATCCTCTCTTAAATCACCATATAACCAAAGCTCACATTCAAACTCTTTATCTTAATTTTCATTCTGTTTAACAAAATCCCAATATATGACAAGGTATACATTTGGATGATCAACTCCTACTATGCTCTCTTATAATTGTCCGTTCACCATCAAAAATAAGTTCTTACACTACACTACCACTACAAAATGATATTAGCTAAACATTATTTACCATTTAAGAAGTCTTATCACCCCTTCCAATTAACTATACTCCATCGTTAAACACTATTTAGTACCATCAAATATGGAGTAGATCATTATCACAAACTAATTGATTCCTATTCCATAATCAATCTGATACCATTAATATATATATTATTACTTATCCAACTATATTTCTAATTTGACCAGAACCATTGCAAACTTTTGGTTTACTATAATTAAACTCTACCTACCCATCTCACAATCAAACCTAAGGATATAAAATAAAATACTAGTACTTGGTATACATAATACGGTGAAACAATCATGTATACTATAATCACTACTACAAACATTTTTGTTATCAAATCTTACATATAATAGCATATTCACATCCATCCTCAACAATAATAGTAATAGAAGCGGTACAATCGTGTTACCTTAAACGCCCTTATTCTTCGAATAAATGGTCCACAAGGCACGAGCCTCACCCCGGGTCTTCGAATCCTTCATAAAAGGCCAAGAAAACGGAATAAAGAAGCTAAAAGACGACACTTTTATAAGACGGCGAAAGACGAAACCACTACAAAAAGGAGACTTTCTTACCTTAAAAGGAGGAGGAAGGAAACGGGAAGAGAATGGTACAAAAATTATCGAATTTGGTTGAGAATGGAGGCGGGATCTGGGGTTTGAATGATCGGAAAATGACGGACTGATGTTGTTGCTGTTGATTTGTTTTTCGCAGGGAAAAAAAAAATAAGAAAGAAAGAGGAAAGTAGGGAGTGCGTGAGAACGAGGGATTATAATAATAATGATAATAATAATAATAAGACACCAGCTAGCTTGCTAGCTTCTAATTATACGTACGTTTCTTCATCGTTAAGTAATTTCGTTCGTTTTTAAAATCGTCTCGAGTTAAATAGAAGCGATTTTAGTAATGTTTTTCGAGATAAAACATACTCAATAATAAATAAATTTAATGAGTGAAAATAAAATAAACTCAGCCAGCTAACGGAAATAATAAGAATTCGATTCGAATCGTAGTTATTAACGATTTTTACGAAACTAACGGATATTAATAAAAATTGCTAATTTAGTGAAATAAGCTCAAAATAGCTAATTGGACGGTTTTGTTCCCAAAATCCATCTCGGGTTCACTTAAAACAACTTTCATAAGAACTCGTAAAGAAACGGAAATTATTAAATAAATAAACTCGAACTAACTTCAATAAATTCGAACTAACTTTAAATAAACTTATTAATGATTATTAAAATTAACGTATCAAATTATGATGAAATTAATTAATTAGCTAAGCATATATATATAAATCGTTAAATGATGTAATTAAATTCAAAATAGCAATTAAAAGAATTTTATCCAACTTAATAAAATACGGGTGTTACAATCACCCCATCTTTTAAAAAGTTTCGTCCTCGAAACTTGAAAGTAGAAATGGAAGGTTATGAAAATAAAACTGGAATTGAGATCGGTAACTAAAACATTTAAAAGGTCACTTATTGTAAGAATCAAATTTTTTTTTTTTTTTTTTTCAAGAATTTCAACTAAAATTTTCCGACAGAACCAGACTCTCATCAGAGAAACGGATGTGTTCTCGTTACGTATTCAAGAACATCTCATTCCAAATCAAAGATAAGGTCAAAAGGCAAATCATTTGTATAAATCAAAAATCAAAATACCTTCAAAAACATTAATGAAGAGTTTTCAAAAATATAAGTCTCATTCATGGAACGGAATTGCTCTTGTCGTGCACACAAGAACGCTAACTTTCCAAGTCAGAGACAAATTTAAAACAAAAACTATTCGCCGACAATCGTAGAACAAGTTATCAAACGTTTCCAATAACTAGTTCTAACATCCGATCAACGTTAAAATCAAAATAAGAGAAAGGTAATCTTCTCAAATGTTCTTTTGTAAAAAGCCAAAGTAGAAATAAAGGTTTCACCTTTAAACTAAAAGGGGAGTTAAATTCCGGAAATATAATATTAAACTTTGACAAAGAAGTCATAAATAGATCAAGGTTAATAGAAATTGGATAAAATTTAAAGAAATTTCGGGTCTAGTAATTAAAATTACGATAAATGAATTTATATTCAAGGAAGGAATAGGGAACTAAATCAAATTTTCATTTTTCAAGTCTTCAAAAAATAGGTTAGGTTTGCGAAGTGACATAAACTTTTAAGAATGAATCGAAACTGGTAGCTTGAAAGTTTAGAAGTTGTACAAAAAGGAAAGTAACTTAGATAGCATAAAAACAAAGTATGTTAAGAGAGCTCAAACTTAAGCCACAAGAGAGCTATAATGACTTTCATAGGGTAAAAATTGAAGTCAAAATTACAAGGATGTCAAAGATAGAGTTTCACAAGATACGAGTGTCAAACTTAAAGGAGGAGCAAGATGAAGCGAGAAAAGGAGGTATGAACGGTAACGCTCATGATCAAGGAGAAAGGGAAAATTAGACAAGAAGGAAACGCCAAGTACTCGAATCTCAAATAACAACATCACCTAAACGGTTTGAAAACTTCCCAACGACAAAACTTATGACCAAAACACTTCCAAGGATTTTCTCAAATCATTTATGTTACTTCATCCTAATTTATCCCCTAAAACATGGTACTCCACTATAAGTGTGATTTCATCACTCCAAATCCCCAAACATCCACCAACATCTTCCACAAGATCAAGGTCAACTCGTCAAGGTTTCCAACAAAGCTATACTCATATCCAACTAGTGTCAACTATGGGTTTCTCAAAAAGTAAAACCCTCAATCAAAAATCCCAACACCAGGCTCTAAATTCCCAGAAAAGGTTCCTCAAATATTCCACAAAGTTCTCATTTCAAAATAAGGTAGTAGCATGTCAACCCAAAGTCTGAAAAATCAATAGAATCTCGAGCCCTTCTATCCTTTCTAGTTACCAAAACAAGTGCTAAGACTTCCCAACAATGTAGCTTACTCTCACTCTCATACCATTCTTCAAGTAGTAATCAATATCACTCACTTAAACCAACCAATAATCCCACATTTAACATTTCTCACATGGGGACACAAACATTAAACCCTCATATCCAAGGCAACTACCAAAGTTAATCCCAAACTTGACTTAGTCGATCCTATATCCTCAATTTCACCATTCAATTTTATCCACCTTAGGTCAAGTACTAAGCACTATTATCCCAAACATAAACAACAAAGCCAAGTTCTATAACTTTAATCATCTAGGCAACTCATTCCTAACACAAAGAATCTACCAATCAATTATACTCACTTTGTCAAGGAACTAGGTATAAGAATCACTAAGTATGTCTCATCACCTTACCTAAGTCTTTCTAACATCACATCCTCTCAAAACCAGGGTTAAGGGTCAGATACAAACAATCTCCTCAAAAGTCGAATTTTCCAACCAAGGTCAACATTCCTCAAAAGAAAGAGTATTATCTAATGGCGTTAAGGGAGGATAAGCAAAGAACAAAGGACAAGTTAGGAGTACACGCGTAGCTTTTAAAGTAAAACAGAAGGGAGTTTAAAAGGAGGATAAGCACCAAGAGATTAAGAATAAGGCGAGATACAAAAAGAACGAGAAACGTCTTCAAGGAAGTAGAAGCATTCTTCAAAGGTTGAACAAATCTTCAATCCTCAGCAATAGGCACTAAATCTTGATCTTCGTAAAATATAAGTGTCCTTTCAATGGAACGGAGATACTCTTGGCGATCACTCAAGAACATCAATATTCCAATTCAAAGACATAAAAATACATTTTTACACCAACAAATGATAAAACTAATTATCAGACGTCTCCAATAACAAGCTTTAACACTAATTGACGTTAAAACCAGTGAAAAACATTAAAATATTTTCAAAACCTTTAGTTCAAATTTTTTTTTTTTAAAAAGGGCAAAAACTCCATTAACTATAAATAAGTTCACGGTCATTGATCTAAGAACGCAACAATTATTAAATGACAATCAACAAACATGTTAGTACCTAACAAAGAGCAAACACAAAGAGACTACAACATAAGATCCTAAATCTACCCATCTTACCGGTCTCTCAAGTTTATTATTTTAAGGTCAAGTTATTTATAGTGGGGTGCACAAACGTGCGTCGGGAGCAAATATGCTCTGATACCAACTGTGACACCCTCACTTATCGCGGAAAAGTAAACACGTAATTCTAGAATAAAACTGCATGGATATGTTTGTAATAGGTTCATTTGGGTAAAAACCTGTAATTTTTAAAACCTGAACCTGTTAAAAAGATATCCAAATTGGAAGGTGTCAAACATACAAGGTCCAACTAGAAGTTTCATAACATAACCATCGCTAAAGTCGCGAATAGCAAATTATACAACTAAATGTAAAGAGGGAGACATATGTCCCTAAAATGTATGTGACATAAAAAGGGTTTAAGGGTCACCATAAAATAAAGCCAATCTAGGTCCCAAGGTTACTTTGCTCGCTAGCTCGTCCATGGACCCCATATATGCATCACCTACCCTGTCATTCGCATTTTATACAAATACGAAAGCCACGGTCGGTGGGGAGTAACTCCGAGTTTCTCCCGAACGAAATGTCATAATTAATATAACATGTAAACATAAGAATATGAATACGAATCACACACTGCCTTAGCATATAGATGCTAAGGCAATCGTGCTTATCATGTGAACAACAATATAACGCCACATAGTCCTAGCATGTGAATACTAGACCGACTCATACTACACTATCATGTGAATCACATAACATCCAGGAATCCAAACTCTATCAACCATAGCCGGCTTGCATCTCACCTTCTATGATTCATAGAATCATCAAACAAGAAAGGGCAATATATCAAAGACAGGCACAAGTTCTTAGTACGGTCAATAGTCACTTTGTAACTCGAGTCTATACCACGAGGTAGGGAAGGTAATCGAACCGGTATCTTGGCTCAGCGGTTACTATTAAGAAAACATGGCCAAGAGACAACACAACCCTAGCCTAAAATCTGCGCAGACCTAGACATGCGGATACACACCACCGCACCCAAGACTCACAACTTTTTTTAAAACAAAGTGAAGTGAGTACCCTAAGGACACCACCGAAGGGTTGGCTAGTACTTAAGCTGACCCCATACTATCAAAATAAGTACCTGAGGTCATGCCCCAACTTGGATAAACATCCACTAGTCAGGAACACAAAGGCTATCAAGCAGTGAACATATACTCGTCAGAGACTATAAAGACCTATCTATGATGAAGGCCGAAATACTCACCTAGGACCTAGTCACAGCTAGTCCCAGCTTGAATACTTTAGCCCACACCACACAAGACTCACCACACAAGTCAAGTAAGACACCCACTTAAC
The DNA here is from genome assembly GCF_048544455.1 of Silene latifolia. Classification (NCBI taxonomy): domain Eukaryota; kingdom Viridiplantae; phylum Streptophyta; class Magnoliopsida; order Caryophyllales; family Caryophyllaceae; genus Silene; species Silene latifolia. The sequence goes on from NC_133533.1 coordinate 41,137,186, forward strand.
CTTAAGAGGGCAAAAAGTCCTACTTACCAACATAAATTCTAACATTCTATCATGTGAAAGCTATATAAATGTCTATTTACAGCATACAATCCCAACAGTTCCTCAATAAGAATTCAATACTAATTTCTAATTCTAACAATAGTAATCATATTAAAGGCTTCAGGGGAAACTAGGGCCATTTCTACAATATAAGATACTATTAAATACAATCAACTATACATGTGAACCTAAGATATAATAAATGGCCTAAAACAAGAAAAAAGGCCGATTATCTAATTCATTCAACCGAATTTTTACCCGCAACCCCAGCCCTGCGATAGGTACGGGTTAAATTGCGGCTGACCAATCACTCAATTAACTGACATCGCATCGATCAAAGGGACTAAGGCTCGATTTTGGCACAATCAACAAAACATTACAATTATCACTATAAAATTCATTTTGCTATTTCCAATTTCTATCATGTGAGAAATGAAAGTAAATCATTATCAATCACTTAAACACTTAACAATCAACAGGCACACATTAACTACTAATGTGACATTTATTCGTCGAGTAACTCGGAATAGTTACCTTACGCTAGCAAAGAGACAAGCAATAAACTTGAGAAAGCTTCTAAAACCCAAAATTACTCTTCCTCTTCAACCACATATGAGCCACCTAAAATAATTATGTGAAAGGACGATATTAACGAATTATCTTTATAAAAAAATATGAGACGTAAATTAATTTAATTATATTTTAAATAAACCAAACTAGCGTCAAAACAATTATAGATACGGCCCAAACTCGCGACTTAGCCAGGCCATTTGCCCTTAGGCCACGGCCAGGCCACAGCTAGGCCAACCTTATAAAAGTCACTCTCGTCCCAAAAATTAATTCAATCTCAACTCTCTACCCCATCTCTCTCATTACTCCGTCCTATAATATAATACTCCATAGTAACCAAATTTCCATCTCAATTTCAATACTGATATAGTCAAATATTCCATTAAAGAAATTGCTCAACATTTAGAGAGTATACCTCTAAGCTACTCACCCACGAGTCGAAGTCAAAGAGTACGACAATAAAAATTACAATACAAGTATCCTCTCTTAAATCACCATATAACCAAAGCTCACATTCAAACTCTTTATCTTAATTTTCATTCTGTTTAACAAAATCCCAATATATGACAAGGTATACATTTGGATGATCAACTCCTACTATGCTCTCTTATAATTGTCCGTTCACCATCAAAAATAAGTTCTTACACTACACTACCACTACAAAATGATATTAGCTAAACATTATTTACCATTTAAGAAGTCTTATCACCCCTTCCAATTAACTATACTCCATCGTTAAACACTATTTAGTACCATCAAATATGGAGTAGATCATTATCACAAACTAATTGATTCCTATTCCATAATCAATCTGATACCATTAATATATATATTATTACTTATCCAACTATATTTCTAATTTGACCAGAACCATTGCAAACTTTTGGTTTACTATAATTAAACTCTACCTACCCATCTCACAATCAAACCTAAGGATATAAAATAAAATACTAGTACTTGGTATACATAATACGGTGAAACAATCATGTATACTATAATCACTACTACAAACATTTTTGTTATCAAATCTTACATATAATAGCATATTCACATCCATCCTCAACAATAGTAATAGTAATAGAAGCGGTACAATCGTGTTACCTTAAACGCCCTTATTCTTCGAATAAATGGTCCACAAGGCACGAGCCTCACCCCGGGTCTTCGAATCCTTCATAAAAGGCCAAGAAAACGGAATAAAGAAGCTAAAAGACGACACTTTTATAAGACGGCGAAAGACGAAACCACTACAAAAAGGAGACTTTCTTACCTTAAAAGGAGGAGGAAGGAAACGGGAAGAGAATGGTACAAAAATTATCGAATTTGGTTGAGAATGGAGGCGGGATCTGGGGTTTGAATGATCGGAAAATGACGGACTGATGTTGTTGCTGTTGATTTGTTTTTCGCAGGGAAAAAAAAAATAAGAAAGAAAGAGGAAAGTAGGGAGTGCGTGAGAACGAGGGATTATAATAATAATGATAATAATAATAATAAGACACCAGCTAGCTTGCTAGCTTCTAATTATACGTACGTTTCTTCATCGTTAAGTAATTTCGTTCGTTTTTAAAATCGTCTCGAGTTAAATAGAAGCGATTTTAGTAATGTTTTTCGAGATAAAACATACTCAATAATAAATAAATTTAATGAGTGAAAATAAAATAAACTCAGCCAGCTAACGGAAATAATAAGAATTCGATTCGAATCGTAGTTATTAACGATTTTTACGAAACTAACGGATATTAATAAAAATTGCTAATTTAGTGAAATAAGCTCAAAATAGCTAATTGGACGGTTTTGTTCCCAAAATCCATCTCGGGTTCACTTAAAACAACTTTCATAAGAACTCGTAAAGAAACGGAAATTATTAAATAAATAAACTCGAACTAACTTCAATAAATTCGAACTAACTTTAAATAAACTTATTAATGATTATTAAAATTAACGTATCGAATTATGATGAAATTAATTAATTAGCTAAGCATATATATATAAATCGTTAAATGATGTAATTAAATTCAAAATAGCAATTAAAAGAATTTTATTCAACTTAATAAAATACGGGGTGTTACACCTTTGTTTAGTAGTGGTTTGAACTTCGGGGACGAAGTTCCTTTTAAGGAGGGAAGACTGTAATACTCCGTATTTATAAGTCTTGGGGTACTCTATCGAGTAGGCCTTACTCTGTCGAGTAAGGGTAAGTTGCGAAATAAAATAGTTTCGACTGTTGGGTACTCGATCGAGTAGTCAGGGGCACTCGATCGAGTAGGGGGTACTCGATCGAGTACCTTGGGTACTCGATCGAGTGTCTGGTTTTACGGGGAGTTTTCTCGGGTTTTGTTAATTATGCGATTAAGGTATTTAAGTTCCGTCGTCATTATTCTAAACCACTTTTACAAAACCTAAATTCCTGTTTAAGAGAGAAAGCAACAAGTTCATCTTCCTAATCGCATTCTTAGCAATTCCGGAGTTCGGACGGTCGGTTCTTGTCGTTGTGTATACCGTTGAGTTCCTTGCGTCGAGGGTAAGATCTACGTACCCTTTTTATTGTATTTCCTTTGATTTGGTTAAACCCTAATTTAGAGATTGGGGGTTTTTATGTGTAGTATGTGATTGGTAGCCTATATGTGTTGTATGATAGGAGGAGGGTTCATAGAAGAGGCTTTTTTACTCAAAGAAGAGAGACCGTCGATTGTGTGCATACCAGGTAGGATTTCCTACTCGGTATTAGTCCCATAATGGGATATTGGTTGATGTATTGTATTTGGTTGTTTGATATAATAATTGTACTGTGATTGTGGTTGTGATCGTTGTTGATGGTTCGCGAGGCGTGGCCTCGGCTGAGTGGGGTCACTTGCGGGAGTGGCTCCACGCCCTAGTTTCGCCCTTCGTGGAACCCGCCACGGAAGGGGATGTGCACATTAATGGACAGGGTTATCGCTCACTATGTGGAGCGGGGATTTGGTGGGTACGGCTGCGGTCCCCATCGGGCGGATGGTCCAAAGGACGATCAAGATTGAGATGATGGGAATTGGTTGGTTGTGTGTGTGTGTGTGTGACGCTTAAGCTGTTCTGTGCATCTTATTGTTGTTATACATATTGATTGTGTGATTAGTACTGACCCCGGTGTTGTTTTGTAAACCTGCGGTGATCCATTCGGGGATGGTGAGCAGATATTGAGCAGGTATTGAGATGAGTACTGGGATAGCTGGGATGCCACAACATGATGAAAGGAGTCTTCCGCTGTAGCCTTTAGTTTATTTACATTTCGATTAGAACAATCAAATGAGATCATGTATCGTACTTTTGGTTTGGTTTTGAGGATTGTAACTATTCGCTAAATTATTTATAATAAACGTTGTTTCTTTATTGTTGTTTGATTATCATTGCCTCGGGTAACCGAGATGGTAATGTCTTCATACCTGAGTGGTCCTGGTAAGGCACTTGGAGTATGGGGGTGTTACAAATTATGGTAACAATGAGTTTATACTTGAATCTTCAAACTTCAAAAATGTTGTTGATGGGGATTGAACCCACGACCTCTTGGTTGAAATGCACTTACTTTTGCCACTGTGACACATGTATCTTATTGTTATTTTTGTATCTCTTTTAATATATATCTTTGTTAAGACCTAAGTTAAAATAATATTGTACCTCTAATAACTATTAAATGTACTTTCAGTTTATATTTAATGTACATTCAGTACAAAATCAATGTACATGATAAGTTAGTTAAGTGTACTTGATAAAAATTGAACAACATATTTTATGTACTTATGTTAATTATTCTTTGTATCTATACTTTATATTTAATGTACCTCCAACATATATAATGTGTCCCCGGTGAGTAAGTGAAATAAAGTTAATAAATAATTGTAGTTAATATGATATGTAGCTATAATTATTAAAATATACATTTATTATATATTTCATGTCTATTCTATATTATTAAAATGTACTTGAATTATTGAAACATGCCTTGTAACTAATTAAGATATACATGGTATGTAACTTTAATATTTATTATATGTACCTATAATATATATTTAATGTACCTCTTATATAAATAAAATGTACATAATAAAAAATCGAGTCATAATTGATAACTAATTAAAATAAACATGATATGTACCTTTAATAAGTATTATATGGACCTATATTATAAATTTAATGTACCTCTCATATACATAGAATGTAAATGATTTATTCATCCGTGCAAGATAATTAATTAAAATAAACATGATATGAATCTATAATCGTTAATAAATGTACCTATTGTAGATATATTTAATGTACCTCCTAAACAAATTAAAGGTACTTGATGATTTGTTGAAACATGATTGATAAATAATTTAAATAAACATAAATACTTTGATATGTATCCATAGTTATTATAAGATGTACCTATATCATATGGTCAATGTACGCCCCATATATATATATATATATATATATATATATATATATATATATATATATATATATATATATATATATATATATATAGGCGGGATCTCGTGAGTTTGGTTCTTACGGTGAGTTGTGAGTTTGGAAAATCTAGACCATTGGATAATACAAATACACGGCTGATACTCAACGCTTAAACAAACCAAAAATCACGTTTCCTGAAACTTTTTCTCCCTCCATAAACCCAACTCTCTGTCAGAAAAAATCCCAAAAAAAACTCCACATCTCAACTATGGCTTCCTCAACCAAAGACAAAGCCAGTAATTGATTGAAATCTTCGCCTTCATCCACCTCCTTGTACCTTTCTGACAATCACAAAAATAAGTTAGGAATTAACTTTTAATTCAACGATGAAAACGAAAATCACACTCAAGTCGATCTGTCCGACAACGACGGCGAAGCAGGCGACATCACCGACAGACAGTTCGAGCTCGAACTGTTCGACAACAATGGCGACAACAATGGTGATTCTCTCTTTAGTTAAAAAGAGAGAATTGTGGGAGTTGGTGATGATTTGGGGGAATTGATCGGAAATTAGGGTTTGTTGATTGAGGTGAAGATTGATGAATTTAGGGAAATTGATTAGGGAATTCCATGATTTTAATCAAATTTCTGGTCCGTCTCTTGGTGCAGTGTTTATGGAAGACAGAGGAAGTTAGACGAAGTGGTTAAGATTTTTGAGGGTGTTGGGTATTGAAAAAAGCAGGGCAAATCTACCCGAAACTTGTTTTTCGTCAAGATGAAAACAGGGAAGAAAGTGTCCTTTAGATCAGTTCATTAGTTCATCAGAAACTAGAAATTTCATACCCTTCCCACCGTTGCAAAATGAGGGACGACCATTGTTCTTCCAATGAAGTAGTTCACATTGATAACCACAACCTGCCGTGACAGTGACGATTCAGTACAACATCTTTCGTGCAGGTTTATCCAAGTCCGATGCTGCTAGTATAGATCTGGTCCGTCACTTGGTGAATGCTTTTATGTTGCCAAGTCTTGGTTTATATCTTTCTGATTTGAGGGTGTTGGGTATTGAAAAAAGCAGTCAGATGATTTGCTAAATTAAAATATATTGGCATTCAGATTCATGACTTGTGCCGCTGATTTTGCAGATAAGCTACAGTGTTATGATTAATGCATATGCAGCTGTTGGACTTCATTCTGAGGCGGAGGAATTATTGAAGGAGATGCGTAGAGATGGTTCTGCCTAGATATTATCACCTAGATTTCGTAAAAAAAATCAAAGTCGTAAAAAAAAAGGAAAAAAAAATCAGAATAACAGTAGAATAACAGCACAATAACATCACAATAACACCAGAATAACAGTAGAATTACGGCACAATAACACGTGGTAAAACAAAAAAGAAAAAAAAAATCAAAGATGTAAAAAAAAATCAAAGCGGCGCCGGAATAACATCACAATAACATCAAAGTAGTAAAAAAAATCAACGTAGTAAAAAAAAGGTGACACCGGAATAACATCACAATAACAATGTGTAATAACGAGAATAACAAAGACAATAACACGTGGTAAAAAAAAAAAAAAATCAAAGTCGTAAAAAAATTCACAGTAACAGCAGAATAACTTCACAATAACAGCGGAATAAAAATAACAGCACAATAACATATGGTAAAAAAAAGAGAAAAAAAATCAAAATCGTAATAAAAATCAAAGAAACAGCAGAATAACATAACAGCGGAATAACAATAACAACACAATAACATGTGGTAAAAAAAAAGAGAGAGAAAAAAATCAAAGTCGTAAAAAAAATCCAGGTAAAAAAAACGCACAATAATATCATAATAACACGAGGTAAAAAAAAAAAGAGTAAAAAAAATTTCAAGTAAAAAAAAATCCGGTACAAAAAGAAAAAAAAAGGTAACATAATGAGTAAATTAAAGAAAAACATAAGAGAAAACAAAAATCAAAGTGGTAAAAAAAAAAGCATAATAACACGAGGTAAAAAAAAAAAGAGAAAAAAATTTAAAGTAAAAAAAAAAAAAGTAACATTAGAAAAAAAAAAGAAAATAAGTAAATGACAATGGTTTTATATAACATGTAAGATTTGATCTTGGCCACTCATCTCTAATATAATCTAGTGGCTGAGATTCCCCCAACTCACAACTCACCACAAGAACCAAAATCACCAAATCCAATCTCTCTCTCTCTCTCTCTCTCTCTCTCTCTCTATATATATATATATATATATATATAAGATGCACATAACGATTAATGATATGTATTTGAAAAGTAATTGAAATATACATAACATGTCATACAGAAAAAAATATTATGTACCTTCAATGGTAATAAAATGTACCTTTGACATAAATATATTGTACATATATACATTTTTCGTTAATTTATAATAATTATACAAATTATAAGTTCAAATAATAATTATCATAAGTACATAAAATATTTTGATCAATTTTGATCATGTACATTTAACTAACTGGGCATTACATTGATTTTATACTATTAAATCTACTTCTAGCTTATATTAAATGTATCTTTAGTATAAAATCAATGTACATGCTGAGTTAGTTAAGAGTACTTGACAAATATTGAACAACATATTTTATGTACTTGTGATAATTATTCTTTGCATCTATACTTAATATTTAATGTATCTCCAATATAAATAATGTGTCCCCAATAAATAAGCGAAATAACGTTAATAAATAATTGTAGTAAACATGATATGTACCTATAATTATTACAAAATGTACCTTTATTATAGATGTACCTATATTATATGGTCAATGTACCCCTTACATATATATATGATGAACCTAACGAAATATACATGACATGTCATATAGGAATATATTATGTACCACCAATGAAAATCAAATGTACCTTCGGCATAAATATATTGTACGTACATTTTTCATTAAAATAATATGACCTATAACAAATGTAACTTTTATAATAATTATGTAAATATTAAGTACAAAATATCATAAGTACATACGATATTTTGTTCAATTTTTATCAAATATATTTAACTAACTAACTAAGCATTACATTGATTTTATACTGAATGTGCATTGTATACAAGTTAGAAGTACATTTAATAATTATTATAGGTACATGTTGTTTTAACTCAGGTCTTAACATACATACATATATAAAAAATGATACAAAAATAGCAACAAGATGCTTGTGGCACAGTGGTAATAACAAGCACATCTCAACCAAGAGGGCTTAGGTTCAAGCCTCACTACCAACCTTTTTGAGGTTTCACTTAATGGTTTATCATCTTTGACTACTGGCCGCTAACCACCGCTGACCGACCGCCGGCCACCGCACCGCCAGCCACCGCTGGTGGTCGGTTTATCATCTTTGACTACTGGCCGCTAACCACCGCTGACCGACCGCCGGCCACCGCACCGCCAGCCACCACCGTTGACCGGCCACCACTGATCGTTGACCTCCATTGACCGATGGCGTTGACTTTTCCGACGGGTCACTGAATTTGTCCGAACGTTGACCTTCCTTGACCGGCGGCCAAACCACCGTTGTTGATAGCCATTGACCGGTGGCGTTGACTTTTCCGGCGGGTCAATGTCGGTCAATGGATTGGGTGTGATAGGTGGTTGTATAATAGAGTTAATCACAACCCTTAGATTAGATTTAGTGGAGTTAAATCTAATGGTTGAAAAGTATTCTCACCGTTCTCACCTAAAGGGTTGTTCTCATATGATCCCAAATCTAATAATAATAATAATAATAATAATAATAATAATAATAATAATAATAATAATAATATTAATAATAATAATAATAATAATAATAATAATAATAATTGTTATAGAATAAGATAAAAGAGAAAATGTAGAGAGATAATAGAAGGGAGGATTCAATCGTCATAGTATTATTCATCTCAATAGGGGCGTATATATATATTATATCTCATGAGCGAAACCTAATTACATAAGTATTATAATGGACCGCAAAGTCCAATGTACATCCACATAAGACATTTCATAACACTTCCCCTTGGACGTACATTACTGAATAACATGCCTCGTTAAAAACCTTCCTAGAAAAACCCGGTGGGAAAAACACTAGTGAAGGAAAAGAGTACAATAATCTTCAAATATGCATAATCAGTTGCTTCGTTAAAACCTTTCCATGGAAAACCCAGTGGGACAAAACCATGGATAAGAAAAAAGAGTATCGCGCGTGCACACTCCCCCTGATGGTTACATCACTTGAATTAATTTAAATGCAACTCATGATGAAGCAAAGTTTCTCAATCTTGGAAAAGCTATCTTCATATTTGACCAACTTTATAGGTACCTTCGATTAATATGAAAATAGTAATTCATAACGATTTTCACATCTTCACTTCAAATAATCTTGTCACTTTTGTAATACTGCACTTTTCTTTGATTGATCATATCATCAACAATAATATCCATGCATATGATATGTGACTAAGTTCTAATTCTATATCATATGAAGTAATGCAATGATGTAATATGAAAACAATATGAAAATGCTTAAATTAGTCTCTATATATGGACATGCATGATGACTCGATAATGCAAACTGTACAGTTTTATTTTCAATATCCATGATTTGGATGGAATTTAGGTTTATGAGCTCGTTAATAACCATATATATGTCGACTGTCAAATGGACTTATAAAGTCTTAATTCAATTGGCAATTGAATATTGCGCGCAAATGTTTATCCGTTTTATATGGATATACTTTTATGATCATATACTAGAATTTCTAGAATTGATATTTTTCAAATATTACACTGTAGGTGTAATTTCATATGATAAAACTACTTTTGTTTTACCAACTTTTCACTTACTTTCTCCCCGTAAGGTGGTAAAAACTATATCCAAGATAGATTGCAATCATTTATATAACCACGTTAGAATACGATTTCTCATTTCATATACAAATGAGATACAATAGTGGGCTTCTTTAAGATCAAAAAATATTTTGGGGAGTGGTGAATAAAGTGATTGGCTCTTAGTGTGCTGAATCAATACGCCCAATTTAGAAGATCAACTTGTTCACATGATAATAATCGAACTGTGAAATGTAATTGCACAATTACTCGTATTTTGTTATGTGGTTTTCAAGCCACTAAAAGCAATATCAATTTGTATAATTGAATTTATTAGGTCTTTTCAACCCCGAGTATTATTGTGGAACATACCAATGTTTTGATCGTCAAATATCAATCATACTCAAATTTAGTGTAGTCTCCTGTTGTAATACGGAGTAATATTTATATTCTACACATTAGAGTTTTAGCAAATTATAAGCTTTATGTTTATAATAAATGGGTATAGTCAAAACCCGAATGAACTCAATGTTACATCAAAGTTCTTTATGCACGTGTTGATCATATATGACATTCCATGTCAACTTTTGATAGTAGTTCGCAAGCAATTTATTATAGTCCTCCATATTTGGGGTTGAATATGCCTTAATATGTGCAATTGTGCACTACTGACTTGCCAAACTAAAGTTGGATGCTAACTTATAGTTAGCTATTATATCGTATGTGCTCAAATAATTTATCGTCATCTCGCCAAATATATGATGTTATACAACACATTTAGTGTCTTAGGTAAATTGACAATAATTAATATCTCTTTGGGAAATATGACGAATGATAAATAATTAAGTCAAAAGAATTAGAAAATATGATTTCCCGTTCAAGAATGAAAAAATATGAGTAAGACTACTCCATAAAAATTAGTCTCACATTAAATTTATAGGAGACTCAGTCACATTTTAGAGATAGTGAATTGATAGAAGGTCATCCCACATTATTATGCTAATAGAAAAAACTATTTTACATTAATGTGATGGGATATTGTATCCCTTATAATGACACGAGACTCCTTGACATGGATTGATAAAAGATCGTCTTAAATTATAATGATTGATAAGAGATCGTCTCATGTTAAATAGATACGAGATGTCTCACATGAAATAGATAGAAGCTCGTCACAATTAAATAAACATGAGATCGTCTTGAATTAAATAGATAGAAGATCGTAAATTATGATGACAGAAGACTGCTCCACATTAAATAGATAGGAGGCCGTCTCACACTAAAATGACCGAAGATTATGTCAGATAGGAGAATGTCTCATATTATATTGATAGAAGATCGTCTTAAATTAAAATGACGATCGTTTAATATTAAATAGATATGAGTTCGTCTCTTGTTATATAGATACGAGACCAACTCAAATGAAATTGATATAAGAGACTAACTTGAATTAATTCGATAACAAATCGTCTCATATTGAATTGACAAAATCGTCTCGCATAATAACGACATTAAATTGTCTTGCATTAAATTGATAGAAGATCGTAATGACGATCGTCTCGAAATAAAAATATGAGACCGTATCAAGATTGGGGTATACCACTACCAAACTTAAAATAATTTAATAAAACACAAATTTTGTAGGTTAGTTCAAACAATTAAACATGAGCAGGAATTAGATTAGTCGTCATAGTAACTCATGAATCAAATACACGGTTATAATGAAAAATATGTTCTATGAATGGAACACACATAGCCTTGTGCAGGAGAACCCAAGATTATACACATGTTGTGGAGTTGTAGTATTATACTATTATTATAAAATTATAAAGCCCCAAAACCAAACACATAGACATAAGATTATGTGGCAGAAGAAAGAACAATACACATGGTGAAATTATCCTATTATAATTAGTCGATGGGATAGAAAGATGAACGCCAAGCGCTAGATGTATCAAACTAATGCACTGGAATATTATATTGAATTTAGGGTATTCGTTATAGACGCTGTCGATGAAGTCTAAAAAAAAACAATCAGATGAGGTTACTTTGTCAAACAATCAGACGAAGTTATACATATACTACTCTACGAACTCAATAAAAGGAAAAGTTTTAAGGAATCAAGGGTTTGAAATCATACCGGTCTTTCTAATTGTTTACTCAGTCGGTTAGATTTCGTGTTGATAACGTGTTATAGAATAAGATAAAAGAGAAAATGTAGAGAGATAATAGAAGGAGGATTCAATCGTCATAGTATTATTTATCTCAATAGGGGCGTATATATAGTACATCTCATGAGCGAAACCTAATTACATAAGTATTATAATGGACCGCAAAGCCCAACGGACATCCACATAATAATAATAATAATAATAATAATAATAATAATAATAATATTAATAACAATAATATTAATAATAATAATAATAACAATAATAATAATAATAACAATATTAATTTTAATAACAATATTAATTTTAATAATAATAATAATAATAATAAAATAATAATAATAATAATAGTAATAATAATAATAATAATAATAATAATAATAATAATAAAAGAAAAGGGAAGAGGGTTAGGCCGGATGGTTTGAAGCCCACTTTGCCTTAGATGTATACCAACCCACTTTGTCTTAGATATACAACAACAAAGCAACCTAAAACACTTTTTTTATTCATAACTCAAAACAACAACAAAAAAAGAGACAAAGAGAGGATGAGAACCAGAGGAACGAACAAGGCAAGGGAAGGACGACGAAAATGAGTTTTTGTGAGACAAGTTTCGACCTTTACTCATTCCTCTTCATCGTAAGTTTAACCTAATCTATGTAATTAAACTAATTTCAGTAACTAGGGTTGAATTAGGGTTTAAATCGTATCATAATTTTATTTATCAATTAAGCATGATAAGATGAATTTGAAAAGGGAATTGCGGAAATTGTTGTTGTTAGCAAATTGTTTACGATTTATGATGCGTGAACCCGAACACTCGGCCTAGGATGTCTCTGTTTTGGTGTGGTTGGTTAACTGTGTGTCCAGTTGACTGGACTGGGCTAGTTGTGACTCGTGGCTGAGTCAGGCAAGGGGGATGGCCGTGGTAGTTACGGGTTTGCCAAAGTAGCTCTCAGTAAGGCTGTTTATTTTGGGTATAAAGGCTCACACCAATTTTCCGAGCCCCTGATCTATCTAGCTTTTGTTATACATAGCATTTAGATACATTAGTAAGATGTGTATTGGTTAGCTATTGGAAGACTCGTAGATTATTTTAGACCATTTTTGTTGACGGAATTATAAGGTTAATTGTATGTTATTAGTGAATGGTAGGTGACGGGTTCGTAGAAGAGTAATTTTAGTCATTGCTTTGTGAGACGGAATATTTGATGAAAAGGTATGGAATCCTACTCGGCTATTTAAGTACTGATCTTGTGCTTTGCATATTGATGGTGACGGAATATGTTAAATTTTCGTAACTATGAATGAGAATTCTAAAGTATGTATATTTATTTACGAGTTGTTTGATACTGGAAATAGTTACAGAAGCTGACCGCTGAGTTAGTTGGCCGCTGAGCCGTATATATTGAGTTACAGAAGCTGGCCGCTGAGTAAATTGGCCGCGGTGACATATATATTGAGTTATAGAAGCTGACCGCTGAGTCAGTTGGCCGTCTCGCCGTATATATTGAGTTACAGAGGTTGACCGGTGAGTCAGCCGGCCACTGTGCCGTATATTGTGATTTATTATTATCGTGACAGGAAATGTATGTGGTAACAATGGGAGCAATAATAATGTTATCGTTGTATTTATTAATTTATATTGTCTTACCGTTGTTTAAGATTTCTTACTCAGCATTAGTTTAAGTGGTTTATTTGTTTTGTCTATCTTAAAACCACCTGTGATATCCATATTATGACACTCCCACATACCAAGGTGCCTTACCAAGACCACCCTAGCATGAAAGACCGTCACCATCTCGGTTGCCTGAGGTTAGTATATCAAAGTTAACAATCCAAAGACTTTAGGTTTTGTAAAAGTGATTAGAAACTGATTAATGCGTCTTATATAACTCTAATCATCTCTAAATAAAACCGTGGAAATAACACCCGCCAGAATGGATACTCGGTCGAGTATAGAGTATAATCAGCCAAGTATCCTCTACTCGATCGAGTATTTCACATACTCGGCCGAGTAATCCTGGGCAGTAAACTGTCCAGAATACCCGACGCCCCTTACTCGGCCGAGTACGCCATATTCGGCCGAGTACCAGCTTAGGAAATCCGTAGTATTACAGTCTTCCCTCCTTAAAAAGAACTTTGTCCCCAAAGTTCACACTATACACACAAAACAAGGCCAACAAGAGCAAAAAACTCCTACCACATAAGACAAAACACCCAACAAAATGCCTAACACAACCGACCAGACGACCCAGACATAGCTAAACTAACATAAAACATCACTAAACCAACTCAGACTAACTCAAAAACAAACATGCGACCATCTCCTACCCCCCAAAAAGACAACGGTTATGACACGGCTGTCACAACCCTATCAAAAATAAAATCAACTGGCTCTACTAATGCAGTAGAGGTAAGTCGGGTATCGTATCCACAGGGAGGTTGTCACTAATTACTCGTTATTCGGTCTGTCTATGGTCACAAAACGAGGGGTTTGAGTTGATTTCTAACTAAGAACTAAATTAAAAGTAAGGATGAAATAAGAGATTAATCAAATAGAGAAAAGCATGCCATGATATCGGTTCACCATGATACTATACAAATCAGCTAAAAATAGGTCGGTCGGTCTGATGTGAGAAGGGTAAAGGAAAGGTCCTTTCGATCGCTATCCGCCCTAAAATCCTGTTGGCTTAGCTTTCGTCCTCACTAGTGTAGTCGATTGTCCATAGCAGGCCTGTTCATTCCAATTTTTCGATCTAGGTCTGAATTTAACCAGATTAACTAATTCAGTTGCATGCATTCAACCAAACGATTATAGTTATATTGCTAATGAAACAATTCTCACAACGACACCTTCTAACCAATTATCGCATCATTACTATACTACCATGGCTCTCCTAATCCTAACATTAGAAGATTAGCTAAGCATAATAATGGGTAAAGCAAAAGAGAAAGATAAAGCGACAAAAAGCATAATAGAGATGAAAGGAAGGGAAATAATACTAGAGTAAAGGGAAGAAGGAATTACAAAAGTCTAGATCCGGAAAGTGAGAAGCCAAGAGTAACGTTGAACAGTACCAACAGCAGAGAAAAAGTATTTATGAAAAAGTTCCCTTTAAACTAATTAAGTCTCTCCTATTTATAGGAGAGATATTTATTTTTCTAAAATACGATGACAAGATATTAAAATCTTGCGTCACATAGAAAAGTACTCGATCGAGGACTTTAGAACTCCTCGATCGAGTAACTCCTAGCAAAAACCTCTCGATCGAAGACATTAGGTACTCGATCGAACACTATCAAAAAGGCATCATTCGATCGAAGACATTAGGCACTCGATCGAGCAAGATAGTACTCGATCGAGTGATTTCCAGCGCACAATTCCTGCTTCGCGCACTGAATTTCAAACGGCCGCCATTTCTTCGTTACTTGGGCAAACAGAGCGTTTTTGGTGGCGTTGGAAAGTAGTAGGACAAGCTTTCATCTCCAATTGGAATCACTTGAAAATCAGTTGTAGAACTCGAGATATGGCTCTTCAAAGTAGGCACTAGTAATTTGAAGCTCTTCCTTTGCATGCATAGGGACATATTTTAGGCTTGATTATGCTCCTCTCTGGTTCATACCTGCAAATAATACAAGAGAAACTAACGTAGACAATTCGGGGGACATTTGTAGCTAAACACTATATAAAATGCATAGAGATGCGTGCAAATATGGTACAATAAGTCTATATAAAATGCACGCATTAGGTTACGTCCCCGTAACCAAACATACCTGATCAAAAAGGGTAGGAAAATGCTCTCTCATAGCCTCGGGTTCCCATGTGGCCTCTTCCACATTATGATTAGACCAAAGCACCTTGAGTAAGATGGTCACCATTCCTTGTCTTGCGTACTTTGCGGTCTAAGATCTCTTTAGGAAACTCGGAATAAGATAAGGACTCATCAAGTTCGATGTTCTCAACCTCAAGCACATGTGACGGGTCACTCACATACTTCCAGAGCTGTAAAACATGAAACATGTTGTGGACTCGATCCAAAGCTGGTGGTAAAGCTAACCTGTAAGCCACCTCACCTACACGATCCAAAATCTCATATGGACCGATAAACTGCTGGCTTAACTTACCCTTCTTCCCAAACCTCATCACTCCTCGCATTGGTGACACTTTCAAAAGAACTTTGTCAACCACTGCGAACTCGATGTCCCTGCGGTGCAAATCGGCACAACTCTTCTGGCGATCCTGAGTTGCTTTCATCTTTTGACGAATTAGCCGAACTTGTTCAACCATATCCCGCACCATCTGTGGCCCTAAAACCACTGCCTTTGCGCTGTCATCCCAACAAACTAGACGTCGGCACTTCCTGCCATATAAAGCCTCGAAAGGTGCCATCCCGATACTAGTATGGTAGCTGTTCGTATACGAGAACTCGATCAAATCCAGCCTGTCCTCCCAACTCCCACCAAAT
Source organism: Silene latifolia (assembly GCF_048544455.1). Lineage (NCBI taxonomy): Eukaryota > Viridiplantae > Streptophyta > Magnoliopsida > Caryophyllales > Caryophyllaceae > Silene > Silene latifolia. Next base: position 41,153,708 of record NC_133533.1, read on the forward strand.
TCCATGGCACAAGCTCTCAACATGTCCTCCAAGGTCTTGATAGTCCTCTCAGTCTGACCATCTGTTGCAGGATGAAAAGTTGTACTCATCTTTAAGGTCGTACCCATCAATTCCTGCAACTCTTGTTAAAACCGTGATATAAACCTCGCATCTCGATCCGACACTATATCCTTAGGTACATCATGTAACAGCTGAACCACATGTTTCCTGTAACTCAAAGCTAGTTGTATCTAGGCCATGTGTCCTTCATCGGAATGAAGTGAGCTGACTTTGTTAACCGATCGACGATCACCCAAATCATATTGTTACCTTGTTGTGTCCTTGGTAATCCCACGATAAGGTCCATAGAGATCGACTCCCACTTCCACTTAGGTACCTCCAGTGACTGAGTCTTCCCTTGTGGTCTTCGCTGCTCACCCTTGACTCTCTGGCATTGTGGACACGGGGCCACGGGGGGCACTTAGGAACAAGCGTTTGCATTTGTGGAGTCACCACCAATTTTTATGGAAAATTGGAACCGTTCGAATACCTCGTGCTATGTCAAGACACAAAGTAGTGACATGAACACTAATAACTCGTTACCCTTAGAATTCTATGTCTAGAATGACTCTAGTGGATGTCAATGAACACGGATGTTCACAGAGATCTGGAGTAAGGGGTGAGGGTACGTATTAGGAAGTCCTTTTACTGAACACCTAATCCCGCCCGCCTCGATAGCGGCCTCTACTAATGATTAGGGAAATCGTTTGTATTTGATATTTTATCGATTATATGCATGCAATGCAACATCCGTCGTTTTGATCCTAGCATGTGAATTAGACTAAGTCGGTGAACAATTAATTAGCACTTATTAATATAGAATTAGGGTTTAGAATTAGTTACATGTGAAGAACAAGCAAATATACATAATAAATACAATAAATAAATAATGATGATTATAATAAATTACAATGAATTAGATTGATTTACGTCAAAAATATACTTAAGACGGACAATTTGAGAAAACGAAGGAGAATAAAATAAAGTTAGAAAATATAGACAGATTAAGGGTGATATTACAATTAATAGTCGATTAATTACGTAGTTAAGGGTTTAGGTCAAAGCAAGAACGGAAGTTCAGGGACAGAAATCACCCCGGAACAGGCGCAACATTACTGCGTCCTTTGGAAGAGGCGCAGCTTTCACTGCATCTGTTCCTGAGGCGAGTTCTGGCTGTGAAGTCATAAATGCGGGTTATTTACGTTTGTTGGTATGTTTAATGGTTGATTATTGATATTTGACTCGGATGAAAGTGATTTAGCGTATTATTAACATGTGAAACCGTCATAAAAGCGATAAAACACGAATTAAATGAATTAAAGATGAATTATAACCAATTAAAACTAATTATGCGAATTAGGTTAAATTATGAAGACGGAAACGAATTGAAAGGCGTGACAAATTGGAAATAAATGGTAAAAATATGTACAAAGGCGAATCCCAGAAACTTGATATGAACGAATCGAGTTTCTAAAAATCCGGGTTTGATTTAATGGCGAAAACCCGCAAATATTGATTATAAGAGATTTAAACCGTAAAATAAACACGATAATTATTAAGAATATGTATTAAAAGATTATTATGTATAATTGAAAGAAAGAAAATAAGAAATTAAGACAAAAGGGACGAATTAACAGAGGACCGAGGAAGAAGAAGAAAAGCAGGAACTGCGGCAGCCTCTGGAAGAGGCGCAGTTGATGCTGCGACTCTTCGAAGAGGCACAGCAGTTGCTGCGTTTCTTCTCGACTTCTGCCCACTGTTAATCCGTAAAAACAGTTTAATGAAAGGGTTTTAGAAATCGGTTTTAAGCATGCTTTTGACGTAAATCTTACATTAATTGATACAAAAATAAAATACAATGAAAAAAGATAGGATTTACACCCTCAGACTTACATGTTTGACGAAACGAGATTAACTATGTTATCGATTTAGTGATTGTTCGACTCGAAAGTATGTAGAAAGTGCCATCGTAAGAGGATTTAGTTTAAGTTGATTAATGTGTAGTGGTCAAATTGGTCGGTCATGCAACGTGACTGGTACTCAGAATGCTCTGAGCTTACGTGGTCGATTGATCAAGCACGTAGACGTCAAAAGCTTAAAGCACGGTCTTAGAATGCAAAGGGAGAAGAGAAGGGCGAACACTCGCGTGAAAAATATGTGGAACGAAGGTCCCTATTTATACTAAAAAATACTGAGAGTTATGGAATAACTCAAACTTTGGATAGAAATCACGAAAAAATTTGAAAATACGCATAAAAGAGTTGGGGAAGAGGCGCAGCAGCTGCTGCGATCCTTTGAAAAGGTGCAGCATCTGCTGCGTCATTTCCCCAGAGGTTTCCTCCTGCGGAAGAAAGAATTCCGCGTTTCTTTTAGGGAATTGCGGTGGATCTCAACTTCCTCATTCTTTAAAATAAGATTTTCAGGATATATTTTAACAAAAGATATAAAATAATTTTATGGAATAAATATCCGGAATATTCCGACTCGGCATTTTGAACGGTTTCTTAGAAAATGAAGCTGTTTTTGACTCGGACTCCAAATGAACTCTAATTACTATCAAAACGACCGTATTGGCGCGTAGATGATGACCAAGGGGTAGACACAAGTATTTGAGCTATCATTTGACGATAAACTTATGGACTGTCATAAATCGTTCTACATACCAAACATGCGGCCCAATCATCACTGGGTGGCTGGCGGGAGGTGCAGAAACGAGGTATCTAAAGAGCCCCCACTTTGACGTAGGCTTGGACTAGGCGAAAGTCAAAGTATAGCCATCAGATCAATCGAAGATTACAACCTGACGACTATGGCGACGCGAGGCGGCTCAAGGGGTCTGAGCCAAGGACCTGTCGTCGGGAACATTTTAGAGTCTGTCGACTATCAGGGAGGGTCGTTTAAAGTCCATTAGACTATGTAAGGAGGCTCGCCAGCCATAAGAGGAAACCATACCTGAGATTTCTTTCTCGAAACAAACAAATATTGAAGATAGCAACGCATCGGTTGAAACTGCTGGGGGAATCTGCTTGCATCGGTCTCAAGCGAACTCTCGTCGGGGAATATGTCGATAATTCTTGTCTAGATTGAATCATTTCTGGGAATCTGCTTGTGTATGCTTCCAAACAAACTCCGTCTCTCGAGAAGTACAATCAGTCGTCATGAACCCTCGGTGGATAAAAAGTATAGAAAAAGGTGTGTCGAAACACCGCCGGAAATCCGCTCGTTGCTGCAAGCGAAGTCTTGATGAAAGATGAAATACTGTGACGGTTCGCAGTTTGCTTGAGAAGGATATAGGCGAGATAAAATACCACGACAGTTTGCAGTCTACTCAACAAAGTATGGGTCCGGACAAAAATAAATGTCCAATAGATCCAAAATATGTAATATGGAGTGTCGGAGAAGAGGCGCACCAAAGACGGGCCCACAAACAACTAACTTGTAACGAACTTTTGAAAATTGAGCTAGAAATGAGTTGGGGAAGAGGCGCAGCAGGTGCTGCGTCCTTTCCCAAGCTTGTCCCCGTCTCAGTAAAAACTCGCAAAAACTCGTGTTTTATTTCACAATAACAAAATACAAATTCTATCAAAACTCTCTCAAATTCCAACCATTTTCCATCAAAATTTTATCAATCCACTCCATTAATCATGACTAATAGAGGTATGTGTCTTATTCTTGCTTTCATTCTTGTATTTGCTTGATTTTGATCGAAAAAATTTAGGGTTTTCATACCCAATATGTCGAAAATTTGGGCCTTTTCCCCCCTAATGGATTTGTCTTGTAAAACTGATATTAGAAATGGATAACTGGCAATGTTAGGAACATAACCATGTATTCTTTTTGAATTTTCGCCAAGTATTGAACTTTTGAGCGAATTTGAGACGGTTTCTCAGCTGTTTCGAAAATCGCTTCGAAAATGCCTTTAAGATTGCCCATTTTTGATGAAATTTGGTTTTTGGAATCCTTGTGTAATGGGTAAACTTCCTACCATGTCGGATTTTTGGTTTGCAACAGCTTTTTCAGGACACTTTTCTAGGGCATAATCGCTATTATAGCGAAATGCTGCCGAATTTTCGACTCAAACCCGTGACTAGGCTTGGACTAAGACTGGACTTGACCCGATTTACCACATGAGCGGCTGGGTTTCAAAAGAAATGGTCAAAGATGGCGAGAAAAGGCCTTTGTCAGGGCTCGAAAAGGCTTGAAACAAACTCATCGAGGCTCGTCGTCATTTGACGCGGCCTAAATTACTTTAATTTTGCAGGTGACACCCCTTATACGTCGAGGAGGGCTCCCATGGACGTAGACTTTTACCCTTCTCTCGCTCTCGAGGAGGTGGTCGAGGAGGTAGTTGAGGAGGTTGTCGAGGAGGTCTCAAGGCGGGCCAACGTGGGATGTGGTGGTCGTCAGCTGGTGGGGGCATCCGAGTGGGCTGAGAAATGGGATGGCAGACATCTCATTTGGGCAGCAGAGAGCCACCTGTCTTATAGGACTGTGAGAAGTTGGGTAAGTCTCGAACTTGCCATTTTCTTATTACCTTCCTTATTTACTTGTTGTTTCATTTCTCGTCGGTCTTGTGATAGCTTTTGACCTGAATTGATACAAGATGCCGGGAACTTGAGGTCCTTTTCCGGCTGCATGACGATGATGGAGGCCTACGAGAGACTGACGGAGGAGGGAAAAGCCATCATCGAGCTGGGAGCCTTCGGAGCTTTGGTGGGAGCGTGGAGGGCGATTAAGGAAAGGAAGATTCGAGATAACCTTTGCCTGATTCGAGCTTTCCTTGATTGGTACTGGGACACGACCTTAACTTTCCATATGCCTTTTGGAGAGGTCGAGGTCACTCTGGAGGACTACGGCATGATTTCTGGTCTGCCGTGTGGAGAGGAGGCTGTGGTTTGGCCGTTGATGGCCATGAGAGTAGACTCGGCCGAGGCGAGGAGGCTGATCGGCTGGAACCTGGCAGCGGGTGCTGCCAGCGTTCCCGGGTTGGTGCCGAGTTCTTACGTCAGGACTACTTTGCGGGTAGGACCCCGGTGACGGTGGAGATGGATGGAAGGAAGATGGCTCCTCCTGCTTATACTGCGGAGCAGAGTGCTCGCTTGTGGTCGTGGTGGTTCTTGTCTTCGCTTTACCTCGGAGACAAGGGGGAGAGGCTGTCGACGAAGCTTCTTCCGTTCCTTTCTGACTTGAGTGACCTAGGTCGGTGGGACTAGGTTACTCCTGGCTTTGCGGCCCTCACTCGTTACACGAGGGCCATGGTTCTCCCCGAGCTGTTGGAAAAGGGGACTTTTCTTGCTACTGTCTGTCCTGGACTGCTGTTGGAGGTATGAACCTTCATCATGAAAGATCATTATCTCTTCCTTTATTTCCATTTCTATCGAATTATGAAAGATCAATATCGATTGTCTTATTTTGCAGGCATGGGTGTACTCCTATTTTCCGGGCTTCGCACCCAAGAGGACGGGGCCTGAGCCGAGGGCGTACCCGGTCGTGAGGGACTGGGTGGTGTGTCGTAGGAAGCACCATCGCTCTTCTTATGATGTTTGTCGATGGGGCGTGAATGCCCTGAAGTTGAACGACGTAAGTTCCTTTAATTACTTTTCTTCATTGTTATGTTTATTTAGGAGCAATCATAGAAATGACCCCCTTTCCCGTTTAGAGTCGATCATAGGAATGACCTTTCGTTTTCTTGTTTTTAGTGGGTGCCTAGACCCTGGGTGGACTATCCTGACGCTCCGGCCTTCGTGGTTGAGGTCCTTCGACCTAGAAGCTCGAGTCGGTTGCTGTTAAGGACGTCCATGGGACCAGTGTGGTACGTGGGTGACCGTTTGACTCATCAGTGCTCTCGCGAGACTTTCACGGTTCCCATCGATCCTCCACGGACGATGTTTAGGGAGCCTTCTGACGCTGAGAGAGAGGATGACTTGGTGGATGCTAGTGGTGACGCTCTCCTCCTTCGTGGCGAGGAGTACTCTCTGTTTGTTCACCGAAAGCTGGCTTACTGGCCGATCGTGGTAAGTATCTTACTTTCCCTTTTAGAATTGATTAGACAAATGATAAACGATCGTCGAATAAAGAACTATTTGCAACTCGCAGGAGATCGAGGTGGCAGGCGTCGAGCCCCCAGCGTACCCCGAGACACTTGAGTACACCGACGCGGCGGAGATGACGACGATCTCAGATATCCGCGACTTCGGCGAAGTGGTGATGGACGCTGGCCTGGAGGAGTGGCAGCACTTAGTGAGGAGGGTAGGCCCCTAGCGTCGGCTATCTTTTGTTGTTTTTGTCGCATAAGAATGCATTCGTTCTTAAACCTTTGTTATTCAAATGCAAGTGGCACCATCTCAGCATGTGGCGTTGTGGAGGATGGCCAACCGGCTGCGAGCCACGGCCATCGAGGCACTTGTAGGCGGCTAAGGACGGCAAGTATGAACCTCTCATTCTCTTCATTTTGAATTTTGTTGCATTTCTCGTACTTATTTTGAAACAGTTGAATGAAATGATTGAAATGGGGCATTTCTTTATCATTTGCAGAGGGAGCGTGACCTAGAGCGCGAGCTGGCGCAGTCCAGAGAGAACACCGCTCGCCTATTGAGGGAGTTGGAGGTCAGAGACGCTGAGATTGCTGCCCTCGAGGCGACCGTGGCTGAGCTGGGTGGTGACTAGAAGTAGTTCCCTTCTGCTTTTTGTTGTTGGTCGTCTTGTATATACTTGTACATTTGGACTTCGTTTTGTACTCTTCGGACCTGTTTTGGGCGAGAGCCCTCAGTTTGATGTACATATCACATTTTGGTTGTATATGTAGAATGGTCTGAGTGCCTTTGATGCTGGTTGTTTGTTGCCCGTGCAGGTTAGCTTAAAACAGGTTCGGTAGATGACGGTTTATGCCGTCATGCTGCCGAAATTTACATAGAATTTACACGTAGAACACATAATATTTACGTGACATAAATTAGCGCAAAATGAGAAAAGGTAAAAAAAGTGCCCGAAAATGAGCGAAAAAACGAAAAAAGTGCCCGAGAATGAGCAAAAAAGCCAGAAATGACCAGACGGTAGGGAGAGCTGCCCCCTAGAAAAACATAAAAAGAAATGTATAAGTGTGAAATATAGTGAAAATGAGGAGTGAAATGATTCCTCCTAAAAAAAAATTAAAAAAGAAATGAATAAGTGTGCTCGAATGGCAAAAATGTTGAGTTCATCTCGAAAAGCGTGCCCGAAAAATTAAGAAACATAAATATGGTAATTTGTCGGAATTACCAAAATAATATCCTATAGGAATAGGAAATTATAGCCAAAAACAAATAAGGAAAGATCCAAATCTGAATTTCACGGAAATCGGCCTAGGGAAGAGGCGCAGCAAGAGCTGCGACTCTTCAAAGAAGCGCAGCAGATGTTTCGACATTTCCCAAGCCGGTCAGACCTCAACCGAAATTAGGAAATTGTTTTTAGTATAAATAAAGATTTCGGGGAGGCTTTTATTCACACAATTCTTCCATCTTTATTCCGTCTATCATACAAAAACTCTCATATCTTCTAAAAAAAATTCAAAATCATGGATGCCTTTGAGAACCGTCTCAAGGAGTGGACAAATGAGTTCACGAAAGTTGAGAAACATGACATGGGCGCCTTTAACTTGGGATCGATCTTGAGTCTCAAATTAGTGAGGATCGTGAAGCCTTTCTTGGATACTTGTCTCGATTATTGGGACCCTAATTTTCATGTATTTGCCTTTCCTGGAGGCGATAGTTGTCATTTCCCTGAAGAAATAGCTGCTATTGGAGGATGAGACCCGGAGAATGCACCTCCTAGCTCTCAAGGGTATAAGGGTAATTCAGAGACTTGCTTGGATTAACCAAGGATGAGGTAGACCATCTTGTGACCTCAAAAGGTGTCCGTATGTTTGACTTCATTGACCGATTTATAAATAGGGAAGACCCTTCTATTTCTTATATTGCGAGACGCAGGGCGTTCAGGTTTTGTCTACTTCACTGCTACGTCCTTCGAGGGCATGTTGACAAGTAGATGAGAGGAGATCCCCGATTCTTGAGCATAGTTGAACAAATAGAGCTACGCAAGAGCCCGACATGCCTAATTTTAAGAGAGACCATTCTTGGTTTAGATAACAGAAAGGCCAATCGCGAGTTTCCTTATTTGGGAAGTCCCATCATTCTACAGGTAAGAACCCGTTTCTTTCCTTTTCAACTGTTTTTTTTTTTTCGTTTTTCGTTTTTTTTTTTCTTTTTTTTTTTGGGTTGATGAAAAGGACATTGTGGACATGGGCCACGGGGGCGCTTGGGAACAAGTGTTTGCATTTGTGGAGTCGCCACCAATTTATTGTGGAAAATTGGAAACCGTTCGAATACCTCGTGCCATGTCAAGACACAAAGTAGTGACATGAACACCAAGAACTCGTTACCCTTAGCATTCTATGTCTAGAATGACTCTCGCGGATGCCGATGAACATGGATGTTCACAGAGATCTGGAGTAAGGGGTGAGGGTACGTATTAGGAAGCTCTTTTGATCGAACACCTAATCCCGCCCGCCTCGATAGCGGCCTCTACTAATGATTAGGGAAAATTGTCCATACTCGATATATTGTCGATTTATATGCATGCAATGCAACATCAATTAGATTAATCCTAGCATGTGATAATTAGACTAAGTCGGTGAACAAGTAATTAGCACATAAATTGGGGTCGAAGTGAATGTTAGATTAATTACATGTGAATGCCAAGTAAATAAATCATACATAATAAATACGAATAAGAAATAAAGAAATAAATTACAATTGATAAACTTGAATTTACGTCATAAACATGCCCAAAAGAGTTTTAGAAATAAAATAAAAGAATAAATGAAAATTAGAAAATTGGAAAAAATAAGGAAATTGGAAATTGATTTAAATTAGGAAAATTGGAAAATAAGGAAATTTGAAGAAAAGGAAAAATTGGAAAATAAGGAAAATATGGAAATTTGGAAAATATGGAAAATATGGAAATTTGGAAAATATGGAAAATATGGAAAATATGGAAATTATGGTGATAATAAGAATAATGGTTAATTAAAATCCTAATTAGAAACCCTACGTCAAAACGAGAAGAGTTCAGAGGCAGAAACCACCTCAGAACAGGCGTAGCATCTGCTGCGTCCTCTGGAAGAGGCGCATCACTTTCTGCGTCTGTTTTTTAGTTGGGTTCTAACTGTGAAAGTCAGACTCGCGTTTTTTTTAATGTTCGTTGGTTAATTTACATTGATTTATTGATTGGTAACTCGAGTAGAAGTGATTAATTGATTTACATGCATCTGGGATCGTCATGAAGTGAAAGAAAACAATTTAAAACGAATTATTATAAGTTATATATTATTTACGATGTTGGAATTGATTTATTTACAAACTTGAAGTTAATGGTGGAAACAAAGGATTACGAATTGATGAAGAAAACAGATTTAAAACAAATATCAAAGACGAAATCAAGGGACTTGATATGAACGAATCGAGTCTCTAAAATCCGAGTTTGAATTTGTGACGAAAACCCACAAATATTAATTATAAGGGATTTAAGTCGAAAATTATTTAATTGGATTCATAAAAACTAATTTGAAAATTATTAGGTGAAATAAGGGAAAGAACGAAGAAAGAAAAATAAAAGACGAAAGGAACAAAAACCCGAGGAAGAAGAAGAAGTGCATCAACTGAAAGCAGCCCCTGGAAGAGGCGCAGCATTTCCAGAAGGCGCGTCAGTTGATGCAATTCTTCCCCACGTCATATATGTGTTACTTCCGTTAAAAAGGGTTTTAAAAGACGGTTTCGAGCATGCTTATGACATAAATTCTTACATTAATTATAATACAGAAAATAAATACATTAAATAAAATACATTAAATGAAATTGGGATTTTACACCCTCAGACTTACATGTTAGCATCGCGAGATTTAACTAAATCGGTTTTTAGTGGTAACTCGACTCGATCTATAATGCAAATATGAAAGTGCCCTTGAAAAAGGATTTAAAAGCAAATTGAATTGATTAATTGATTATGGTGTAGTGGAGTTGGTCAAATTGGTCGGTCATGCAAAACGAGGCTGGTACTCAGAAGGATCCGAGCTTACGTGGTCGAAAGTTCAATCACGTACGCGTCAAAAAGCAAGAGCGTGGTCTTAGAATGCAAAGGGAGAAGAGAAGGGCGGACACTCGCGTGAGAAATATGTGAGACCGAAGGTCTCTATTTATACTAATCACGGAATTAGGGTTTAGGAAAGGAGAGAAAGATCCGGAAATAACCGACTTAGGTTAAACACGGAAACTTGGACAAAAAGAAAGCCTTGAGGAAAAGGCGCAACAGATGCTGCGTCCCTTGGAAGAGGCGCAACACTTGCTGCGTCCTTTCCTCAGCGGGTTTCTCCTGCGCAAGAAAGCGCGTTTGACAGCCTGTCGTATTTTAGGCATAACTTTCTCTACAAGACTCGGATTGAGGTGATTTCGGTGGCGTTAGAAAGCTAAGAAATAGATCTAGAACTTTCTGTGAAATAGGCCTAACCCAAAAAAGTCGTTATCACCTTGTAAAACGGGCCTAAAGGTCAGGTTATCATTTTAGTTAAATGAAATGCACATTTTGTAATGTAAACTTTAAGTTTACCCCAAAGAAGTGACATGGGACTCAAAATGAGATATAATCTCAACATTTTATGACATCCTAACCTTAGGTAGACAAGGACATTGCTTTGACTCGGGATTCAACGGTTTTAAGAAATAAAGACGGTTTTTGACCCAGACTCCAAATGTACTCTAATTACTGCCAAAACGACCGTAATGACACCTAGATGACAACTATGAGGTAGACACAAGTGTTTGAGTTACCTTTTATTAACCGATCTACGAAACGTCATAAAATCGCGACATATGCTAGACATGCGGCCCAATCATCACTGGGTGTTTGGTGGGAGGTGCAGAAATGAGGTGTCTACAGAGCCCCCACTTTGACTGAGGCTTGGACTAGGCGAAAGTCAAAGTATAGCCCTCAATCAATCAAAGATTACAACCTGACGACTATGGCGACGCGAGGCGGTTCAAGGGGTCTGAACCAAGGACCTGTCGTCGGGAACATTTTAGATTCTGTTGACTATCGGGGAGAGTCGTTTAAAGTCCATTAGCCTACGTAAGGAAGCTCGCCAGCCATAAGAAGAGATCATACCTGAGACTTCTTTCTCGAGATGCTTCCGGAGGTGCATAAGAGTTAAGGTTAAGCGTAGGAGCTAAGGTTAAGACCTAAAGGATATGTAAGGATTGTGCTAGGGTGTGGGACCCTAAAGGAAGACATCGACGGGAAGGAGGCCAAATATAAGTTCAACCTAAGGGGTAACCAAAGTTTGAGTGTAGGAACTCTAAGAGAAGGTGATCCTAAAAAGAAAAGGTGATCCTAAAGGAATATGATCCTAAAAGGAAAAGGTAATCCTAAAGGAATATGATCCTAAAAGGAAAAGGTGATCCTAAAGGAATATGATCCTAAAGGGTATAAGGTGATCCTAAAGGAATATGATCCTAAAAGGAAAAGGTGATCCTAAAGAAATATGATCCTAAAGGGTATAAGGTGATCCTAAAGGAATACGATCCTAAAAGGAAAAGGGGATCCTAAAGGAATATGATCCTAAAGGGAAAAGGTGATCCTAAAGGAATATGATCCTAAAAGGAAAAAGGTGATCCTAAAGGGAAAAGGTGTATGAACTCTAAAGAGTTTGAGAACCTAAAGAGCGAGGCGTGTGAACCTGGGTGTACGAACCTAAAAGGACGGCTGGTATAGGAACTTAAAGGCTTATGAACCTAAGAGGAATTGGGATCCTAGGGTTAAGTTTAGGAACTACTGGGTTACTAATTCTTATTTTAAACGCGTGCGTTTAAGCTTTCTGAGGTATGAGAACTCCAAAATAATTTATGGGTTTATGAACCTAAGGACGTTGGTGTGGGAGCTTAAAGGTTTATGAACCTAAAGGAAGCCATTTTGGGATCTAAGAATCTAGAGGTAAGAATCCTAACTTTGGTTTACGAACCTAAGGAAGGAGGATCTGGTTTGGGAACTTCTGGAGAACGACACCTTTGCCAGTCTGCGAGGAAACAAAAATGTCAAGGGTAGCAGGACGTAAGCGGGAACTGCTGGGGAAGCTGCTTGGGTCGTCTTCAAACAAACTTCGATAAGTCTTGGGGTTGATGTTGATCTCCACGTATTGAGAGGGATGATTGTCTATCCGTGTACTCTCGCAAGGGGAACATAATCGGGAACTGATCTCCATGTCTCGAGAGGGAATGTCTATCCGTGTACTCTCGCTGGGGGAACATAATCGGAAACTAATCTCCATGTCTCGAGAGGGAATGTCTGTCCGTGTAATCTCGCTGGGGGAACAGAATAGAGGTGTGTCGAAACAGCTGTCAAAGAATATTCGCTCGTTGTGGCAAGCGAGGTCTTGATAAAGCATCGCGCCGATACTTACCTGCATGGTTAGTAGCCACACAAGAATGCAATCTAATATATGCACGTAAGCGATTATTACATGGACCTCGAATGAGGAAACACATAGGTTTTTCAAAAGTCGTTTAAAACTTGTTCGAAGAAATTTGTCGTTTGTAATGCGTTATGCATATTCAATGGGCTTTAGACATAGGACTTGACATGACACAGACCTTATATGGACGTGATGCGAAATGTTGACTTCGGTTTGACTGACGCGACACTAACTTAGATTTGACGCGACACAGGGATGACTTTGACAGACTTTGTTTAAGTATGCGCAACCCCTAACCAAGTGTGGGTGACAATGCGTATCGGTTCCAAAGGTATAAGAATTGCAATAATGATGAAGGCATATAAAGGCAAGGCATGAGCCATGGATCATCTATCTACTAGGACTTCTTTCACCACCGTTTGCTATAAAAGAGACCCCTCTTGAGGCACGATGACTTGAATAATTGATCTAAGATCTTTGTCATTGTCCGGACCGAGTACTAGCTAGACTTAGAGGAATAAAGGAAGGGTGGCATCTCGGAAGAGTAGCCCCCAGGATGAGAAGATGACTCTGGACTTTGGTAAAAAAGAGGCTGGGCGACAATAAGGAGCCCCCAGTATAGAGGTGTTGATTGTGGAAGGGATGTTAATTGAGGTTGGAAGGTTGAAAATTGAGATGGTTGATAATTGAGGTTGAAAGTTGGGATGGTTGTGTCCATGAGGACTGCCTACGTATTCACGTGAAGTGAAATCAAACCAGATCGTAGTTCAGGTTTGGTTAATTTTATTTGGGTGTTGTGGTTGTATCCTTCTTGTGAAAACAAAGGACTGCCTACGTATCCACCTGAAAAGGTGAAATCAAGCCATGCTCGTAGTTCAAGTGTGTGCCTAAGCTTATGTTGTCAGGACCTTAAAGTGTATGGGTCACGAGGGTATATTCCTTTGGTGACTCGAAGAACTGATTTGAGATAATTCCCTCTGATCATAGATCAAAGAGGTATAATTAATTTTGTAAAAATTTCCTTGTCGTGTGAGCACACCTAAAAGTGGACCCCAAGGATGATATGGGTATGTCCCGTCCTAGGTAGCAAAGTATTTGAAGACTCCGTGTCTGGGTCAAGGTGAAACTAGATTGGATATTTGGAATATGGAGCTCGGTAATAAGAGGCTTTGATGAACAAATCTCTGGAGCTTGATTTTGTAGAGTTAAGGCTTTATGGGGCTATGGCTTGTAATGTGGCTTGGAAATGGAGTCTCTTGGCTTGATGTAGCCGGAGCACATAAGGGTAGGTTTAAATGACGTGGGTTCAAGTTTCCATGTCTTGGCCCTAAAGGATGGGTATACTTGACAAGCTTGAGAAGATTCTCAAAATTCCTAACTATCTCCTTGTAACGGTCTCGAGAAGGACTTAGGGTGTGTGATGTGTGAAAGGCTAAGTGAGGGTGCTAGCTGACCATCTTCATCGATGTCTTGATTCTATATGGAATTCAGCAGTATTCCGTTCAGCACTTGATTTTAGGCTTGTTTTTTATTAAGACTTAGATTCTTGGTCTAGAATATATCTCGGATTTTTGCTCAGATTTTTGATCAGTTTTTTTTTTTTGAGGATGACTTTACTTTGGATATTGACATGCTTGATTGAACCTCTTCTTTTGACTCTTTTGTGTTGGATTATGGGCATAATTGTGGCCTTGGATATTGACCTCAGTTTCTCTTGATTGAGCCTTTTGTCTTTCATCATGGCTCCGTCTTGGATGGACTTGGGTCAGACTAGCACCTTTAGTGTGAAACGGATTGGTCTTTTAGTAACACGGGTTGTTTATTGTGGGGGAATGGGGTTGCCTTCCGTCATGGATTGTCAACAAGGGAGACGGTCTGGATTCGTCCTAGAATCTCTTGAGATATGCTCGTCCTAGACTAGGGTTATATTGTGGTTTCTATTGCCAGACATGGAATAGGTAAAGAAAAAACACGGAGTTTCAGGTCCTCTACAACATAGAACAGAACATTATTTAAGTGCACTCACATCGACTGTCATGTGCTGTCGTTATTATTTTTTTTAACAAAAAAGTCTCAAATCAATTCTTGTTGTCACAGGAGAAGGATAAAAGATAATATAGCATAGAATATATGGATGAAAAGTGTATTTTTATTGAAATGAGTAATGAATGTACTTAACATAGACTCGAAAAGACATGTGACTCGTGAGACAGCCCCCAGGTTGTCACTAGAAACGGAAATGGACACGAAGAAAGGAACTATGACAAAATTATGGGATAGAAAGCCTAAGACTCGGACTCGGACTCGGACTTTGACTCGATTTCAGATCTAGACTCGTAATCATCGGCCCACGCTTGAACGTTTACTCTTCCAGCAACTGGCTTCGGCATCTGACTTTGAGCATTCATCCATTTGAACACCTCATCCTCATCATTGGGAACATTGGAAGGATAATAGTCAAGAAGAGTTTCTTGATAAGTGTGTATCCATGAGGATTGCCTAAGCTACCTTGTGGGTTAAAGGTTGAGAGGGACAACCTCCCACTTTCGATCATATCCTGGATCACATGCTTGAGCTTATAGCACATCTCAGTATCGTGTCCTTTGCCCTGTGATACCGGCAATAGACGTTCTCATCCCAGAATTTAGTCTTCTTTTCTGGATCAGGTGTAGGACCGATAGGTTTCAACATTCGTCGTTCTATGAGTCTATGAAGGGCATCGGTGTATGTAATACCAATGTTGGTAAATTTCCTAGGGGGTGTATCCTTCTTCTCGGAAGCCTTTGTGAATGACCTTGAAGAGTTGTTAGGTTTCTTTGATGAAGGTTCTATGAGGTTACCTTTGTTGATTTTGATTCCTGGATGAGAAGAACTAGGAATGGATTGCCCACTCGTTGCTTTCTCCTTAAGACTGTCAAGTTGAGGGTTTGTCTGGACACTTTTCATTTTGAGAGGTTGGGCATCAAGCTTCTTACCCATTTCGGCGAACTGGTTTTCTATGTTGGAAAGCCAAGAGTTTAGGCTATCAATAGCTCCCTCTATTTCGGAAAATTTATTGTTGAAGGCAATGGAAAGCATGAGCATTCCACTTCGGATATAGTTGTCTTCGAGCACATTGATCTCTCTGTCGTCATAAGGATCGAGGAGATGAGAACAGTCTAGAGATGATTCTTCGTCATGTTTAATGATATTAGACCCAAGAGGCTCGATTTTTTTGGATTTCCCGACAGAAGGTGGCTTAAGAAGCTTGCCCTCTTCGATCATATCTTGGATGGTGTGTTTCAAGAGAAAACACTCTTCAATATCATGACCTCTATCTTGATGATATAAGCAGTATTTGTTGCCTTTCCAGAGGTTCACCTGTTTCTTTAAAGGTGGATCCGGAGTCGGTCCTATTGGATGTAGCTTGCCTTGGGCAGAGAGTCTCTTCAAAGCATCGGCATAAGACATGCCTAAATCGGTAAGCACCCTTTGATGCCTCCCAGGTTTCCTTTCAGCTGTTTTCGGCTTTCTAGGACGATGGTTATAGCAAGAGGTAAGCTTTGGACAACCTAGACTAGAGGTTTCTCTAGGTGGTGTGTTCTTTTCCACCATTCTATTCTCGAGGGTAAGGACGCGAATGCTCAAATTTTCCACTGTAGCTTGAACTCCTAGGACCATGGCGGCATAAACGTCTTGGAGAGACACGGTGATTGTGGCTTGATCTGCCTCGTGACTTTGCTGACTGACAGAACTTACTGGATTCCTACTTGACAGAAATTACGCGCATTACAACTCGATTCGACATGGGATCACGCATACTAAGACAACAAACAAAGGAAGGGATAAGATGTCAAATCTAGACTTGACTTGTGAATTCATGAAATGTCGTGAGCGACATCTCGTGTTTGAATTCACGGTGCTTGACTTTAATTTAGACTCGAGTGTTGACTTTGACGGAGTGACCCTTATATGATCGACCTTATTGACGGGATTGATGACACGTGTTGATTCTAATTTGTATGTTTCAGACAGACTTAACTCGAGGTTCGGGTATGTGTGTCCCGAACGTGTTATTAGGAGAATTCAAGAAACGGATATTGGAATGACTCGATGTGTTAGCCTCGAGTGTGTGAGTCGAGGTGTGGAAATGTTTAGATCCTAACTGAAATGGGGTAGGAGGTCCAAAATGACGGCGTGACGCCTTAAGACTTGATTAAAATATAAAGGAAGACGGGTTTATGACTCGACAGAGTTCTGACTAGGATATAGTCGGTTTGGATTTTGACTCTAACTTAGCCCAATTGAATTTACCTATTTTGAAAAATATTTTGTTTTTTTTTTCGGACCTTTTTTTTTTGGTTATTTTTTTTGGACTTTTTTTTTCTTTTTTTTATACAGGTTTTGAAATGGGTTTTAGGCCCGACGTTTGACTCGACACTTGGACAGGGTTTCGGCTTTATTTTGCGCTGTTTTGAAAATGATTACATTTTGAAAAGGATTTTATTTCACAAAATTTTGTCATGGTTTTGTTTAGAAAATGGTGATCACATATGATACAAACATACAGGCATTATAACGGGATGCTGAGTGCATTTAAAAGGGTTTTGGTTTAAAGGGTGGGTTACCATACCGAACAAGCAAACCCGAAGTCTGTGGAGAGGCTCGTACCAAACAAGAGTAAGGCCAATTCCTAGTCCATTTCCTCAAGTAGTGAAAGTCCTTGATACAAACAAGAGTAAGTACCATGGTATGGTTGACGTCAATCGCTATCCATCCTTAGGCCCAAATAAGAATTTGGACCGTCTAGACGAGACGATTGGTCGAATGGGTTCGGTTGGGCCTAGGAAGGCCGAATAAAACGGTCTAGGAAGACCGAGTTATGAAAACCAACAATTGTCTTGTACAAACTATTCTCTAACCTTGTTCAAGTTTCACCCTTGGCTACACGTAAGTGTATTCATCCCAAGCGGAGTCGCCAAACTGTGGACATGGGCCACGGGGGCGCTTGGGAACAAGCGTTTACATTTGTGGAGTCGCCACCAATTTATTGTGGAAAATTGGAAACCGTTCGAATACCTCGTGCCATGTCAAGACACAATGTAGTGACATGAACACCAAGAACTCGTTACCCTTAGCATTCTATGTCTAGAATGACTCTCGCGGATGCCAATGAACACGGATGTTCACAGAGATCTGGAGTAAGGGGTGAGGGTACGTATTAGGAAGCTATTTTGATCGAACACCTAATCCCGCCCGCCTCGATAGCGGCCTCTACTAATGATTAGGGAAAATTGTCCATACTCGATATATTGTCGATTTATATGCATGCAATGCAACATCCTTTAGATTAATCCTAGCATGTGAGAATTAGACTAAGTCGGTGAACAAGTAATTAGCACATAAATTGGGGTCGAAATGAATGTTAGATTAATTACATGTGAATGCCAAGTAAATAAATCATACATAATAAATACGAATCCGAAATAAAGAAATAAATTACAATTGATAAACTTGAATTTACGTCATAAACATGCCCAAAAGAGTTTTAGAAATAAAATAAAAGAATAAATGAAAATTAGAAAATTGGAAAAAATAAGGAAATTGGAAATTGATTTAAATTAGAAAAATTGGAAAATAAGGAAATTTGAAGAAAAGGAAAAATTGGAAAAATTGGAAAATATGGAAATTTGGAAAATATGGAAAATATGGAAAATAAGGAAAATATGAAGAAAAGGAAAATTTGGAAAATAAGGAAAATATGGAAAATTTGGAAATTTGGAAAATAAGGAAAATATGGAAATTTGGAAAATAAGAAAAATATGGAAAATATGGAAATTATGGTGATAATAAGAATAATGGTTAATTAAAATCCTTATTAGAAACCCTACGTCAAAACGAGAAGAGTTCGAGGCGAAAACCACCTCGAACAGCGCAAGATCTGACATCTGCCCGTCCTGGAAGAGGCGCAACACTTCCTGCGTCTGTTCTTGAGTTGGGTTCTAACTGTGAAAGTCAGACTCGCGTTTTTTTTAATGTTCGTTGGTTAATTTACATTGATTTATTGATTGGTAACTCGAGTAGAAGTGATTAATTGATTTACATGCATCTGGGATCGTCATGAAGTGAAAGAAAACAATTTAAAACGAATTATTATAAGTTAGATATTATTTACGATGTTGGAATTGATTTATTTACAAACTTGAAGTTAATGGTGGAAACAAAGGATTACGAATTGATGAAGAAAACAGATTTAAAACATGTATCAAAGACGAAATCAAGGGACTTGATATGAACGAATCGAGTCTCTAAAATCCGAGTTTGAATTTGTGACGAAAACCCACAAATATTAATTATAAGGGATTTAAGTCGAAAATTATTTAAATGGATTCATAAAAACTAATTTGAAAATTATTAGGTGAAATAAGGGAAAGAACGAAAAAAGAAAAATAAAAGACGAAAGGAACAAAAACCCGAGGAAGAAGAAGAAGTGCGCCCTTTCCAGAAGGCGCATCAGTTGATGCGATTCTTCCCCACATCAAATATGTGTTACTTCCGTTAAAAAGGGTTTTAAAAGACGGTTTCGATCATGCTTATGACATAAATTCTTACATTAATTATAATACAGAAAATAAATACATTAAATAAAATACATTAAATGAAATTGGGATTTTACACCCTCAGACTTACATGTTAGCATCGCGAGATTTAACTAAATCGATTTTTAGTGGTAACTCGAATCGATCTATAATGCAAATATGAAAGTGCCCTTGAAAAAGGATTTAAAAGCAAATTGAATTGATTAATTGATTATGGTGTAGTGGAGTTGGTCAAATTGGTCGGTCATGCAAAACGAGGCTGGTACTCGGAAGGATCCGAGCTTACGTGGTCGAAAGTTCAAGCACGTAGGCGCCAAAAAGTAAGAGCGTGGTCTTAGAATGCAAAGGGAGAAGAGAAGGGCGGACACTCGCGTGAGAAATATGTGAGACCGAAGGTCTCTATTTATACTAATCACGGAATTAGGGTTTAGGAAAGGAGAGAAAGATCCGGAAATAACCGACTTAGGTTAAACATGGAAACTTGGACAAAAAGAAAGCCTTGAGGAAAAGGCGCAACAGGTGCTGCGTCCCTTGGAAGAGGCGCAGCACTTGCTGCGTCCTTTCCTCAGCGGGTTCCTCCTGCGCAAGAAAGCGTGTTTGACAGCCTGTCGTATTTTAGGCATAACTTTCTCTACAAGAGTCGGATTGAGGTGATTTCGGTGGCGTTAGAAAACTAAGAAATAGATCTACAACTTTCTATTAAATAGGCCTAACCCAAAAAAGTCGTTATCACCTTGTAAAACGGGCCTAAATGTCGGGTTATCATTTTAGTTAAATGAAATGCACATTTTGTAATGTAAACTTTAAGTTTACCCCAAAGAAGTGACATGGGACTCAAAATGAGATATAATCTCAACATTTTATGACATCCTAACCTTAGGTAGACAAGGAAATTGCTTTGACTCGGGATTCAACGGTTTTAAGAAATAAAGACGGTTTTTGACCCAGACTCCAAATGTACTCTAATTACTGCCAAAACGACCGTAATGACACCTAGATGACAACTATGAGGTAGACACAAGTTTTTGAGTTACCTTCTATTAACCGATTTACGAAACGTCATAAAATCGCGACATATGCTAGACATGCGGCCCAATCATCACTAGGTGTTTTGCGGGAGGTGCAGAAACGAGGTGTCTACAGACATTAATTCCCGTCATCTTTTGTAGGTTTGGCTGATGGAGAGGCTGTGGTTGATCGATCCCCCAGTTAATGTGCCCGGATATCATGCTCGATCGATTGCAATGAGAACTAGGCTTTATATGGTGAACTTCACTCGGGTTTGTAATTATTGGGAAAATAAACTGAAGAGTGAAGGAGGACCTCTAATCCGGTGGATTGTGCCATGGTGGCATCTCAGGTCAGTCACTGGAGTTTCATCCTTAGACCAGACTCGGTCAGTTCGCATCCCTGGCTTGGAATTCATGATTTGCATCTTTCCGGAGAGATTGATGAGGCAAGTGAGCCTTAGGCAGAAGATCCCGAAACTCTATACCGTTCCTCAGACCGCCGCGGCACATACGACAGAGACTTGTCGAGAGTGGGCAATCAAGTGGGCTCAGAGGAATATGTGGTTCATACCTACTCCTATTGGCTTCTTGTGGGTATCTGACTCATACTTGCAATGAAGGAAGGCTGCTACTTCTGAAGAGCGTGAGAAATTAAGGAAGCACGAGCCTGTTGACTACAAGATTCTCGAGATAGCAAAGGAGAACCAGAAGTATTTGACTGAAGAGGAAGAAGAGGCCGGATTCCGAGTCGTTCATCCGTCGAAGAAACCGAAGACCGCTCCTGTCGTAGAGATGGTGATGGATCAAAATGGCAAGTCTAGACCGCGAGAGAGACCTTTGGTGATTAGGTCGGAGATAGCACAAGAGCGCCCGGCTCGTGGCCGAGACAAGAAGTATGATTAAATTGACAAAGGCAAAGGGAAGATGGAAGAGTAGCCTTAGTCGTATTACTAATTATTATTATTATTATTTATAATAAACAGCGGGGTTTTTAGAGTCCTAGCCTAGCCTTTATTTCAGCATTTATATTATTTGGCATATTATTATTATTTATGGAACAAATGAATAAAAGATTAATTGGTTAAGAAACCGTTGTGATTTTCTTTTATTATTCTTGCCGAATTTCAAATGCAAATGCAAATGTCCTTCTATTTACATTTTAAAATAATGGGTTGTGTCCTGTGAAGGATTGCCTACGTATTCATTAAAAATGAAATCAAACCATGTACGTAGTTCGAATAAATGTAAAAGAATAATTGTTCGAAGCAAGAGCTTGTAATGAACTTTAGAAAATAAGCAAGAGCTTTACTTACTCCTAAAATACAATTCAAAACGGGTCAGGGGCCATTTTATTTCGTGTCGCATGAGCAGTACATGGGTGTTATGCGAGGCGCGTTTCCTATTTTATGCTAAGGGTAGTATCGTTTTAGTTGGTCGAGGTTAGTTGGGTTAGAAAATTCATTCCCATCTAGGTCTGTAATCCTAACCGCACCCCTGAGAGTATGGACTTGACTAAGATAGGGCCGGCCCAGTTGGGTTTAAACTTTCCATGTGGATCGACAGGTAGAAGAGCTCTGACTGATTTGAGCACCAATCTCCTTCTTTGATGTTCCTGGGCTTAACCCGTTTATTGAAGGCTCGTTTGATACGTGCCTGATATGTTTTCACATTATGTAATCCGCGCAACCTTCGTTCATCCAAGAGGATGAGTTCTTCATATCGATCTCTCTTCCATTCAGCTTCTGGGATTTGACTCTCGAGCAAAAAGCGTAGGGATAGAATTTATAGCTCAACTGGTTGCACGGCTTCGATGCCATAAGTAAGAAAGAATAATTGTGTAATCCGCGCAACCTTCGTTCATCCCAGTGGGCATCCTGACTGATGTGCGATGACCCCACAGCGCGAAGGGTATTTTGCTAGGTCAATCTCTATAATTGTCGATCATTTTCTTGAGGATCACGACGACGTTCTTGTTAGCTGCCTCTACTGCGCCATTAGTTTGAGGTCTGTAAGGAGAGGAATGGTGGTGCTTGATTTTGTATTTGACTAGCAATTGTGCAGTTTCAGCTTGGAAATGTGACCCATTGTCGCTGATGATTTCATGTGGGCAGCCGTAAAAACAGATGATATCGGTTTGTATGAACTTTGCCACATGTTTAGCAGTAAGAGTAGTGTAGGATGCTGCTTCGACCCATTTAGTAAAATAGTCGATAGCTACCAAAATGAAACAATGACCTTCTGTTCCAGGTGGAGTGACCTTCCCGATAATGTCGATTCCCCAAGCAGAAAATGGCCAGGGAGAGGTCATGGTGTAAAGCAGTGAGGGAGGAACATGTTGCACATTCCCGAAGATTTGGCAATTATGGTAATGTCTGGCGTATTTAATACAATCTGACTCCATTGTTGTCCAGTAATATCCCAGACGTGTGACTTTATTTGCCATCATGGGTCCACTCAGGTGAGGGCCGCATTCTCCATCGTGAACTTCTTCTATCACCTTTTGTGCCTGTGAATGATCGAGGCAACGTAGGACTACACCAAGAGATGTTCTTTTGTACAATTCTCCTTGCATGAGGAGGTATTGAGAGGCTAGTAGGCATAAGGCACGTTGTCCCCTCTTATCCATATCTGGTGGATAGGTACCATTGAGTTTGAAGTTTAGGATCGCTTGAAACCAAGGTTCTCCTGGGCTTTCTTCTTCATCTGTAATTTGGTGTACATAGTCTGGCTCTGACCGCCGTTCGATGCATAAAGGCATTTCTACTATGTTGTCTGGCATGTTAATCAAAGATGCAAGTTTTACAAGAGCATCTGCAAATTGATTCTCTTCACGAGGTAGGTATATATAAGTGACCTGATCGAAGAATTGAGCAACTTGATCTATCCTAGCCTGATATGGTGCTAGACTTTCGCTTCGAATTTTTCAAGATCCCGTGAATTGATTAATGATCAAGGATGAGTCTCCATGAACTCGAAGAATCTTGATACCTAAACTTATTGCCGCTTGTAGACCAATGACGCAAGTTTCATATTCTGCTGCGTTATTTGTCACCTCGAAGTCGAGTTTGACAGACAGTGGTGTATGCTCACCTTCAGGAGAAATGAGAAATACTCCTATTCCAAATCCTCTTAAATTTGATGCTCTATCGAAATAAAGGTCCCAGGAGTCTACACTAGTTTGTAAGATGTCCTCGTCTGGAAACGACCACACATCTATTGCTTGGGTGTCGTTGATGGGATTGTCTGCAAACAATTCGGCAACGGCACGTCCCTTTATGACCTTTAGAGGTACGTATTTAATATCCATTTTAGAATACACCTTGACAGAGTAGCTAAGCATGTAGTGGCGTAGCTTCTTTGTTGCCCACACAAGAGCGAGGCATGTCTTTTTGAGAGGTGTGTACTTACACTCATATTCTATGAACTTCTTAGTAAGGTAGTAGATAGCTCTTTCTTCTTTCCCGACAGTTTGCGCGAGCATAGTCCCCATGGCTGTTTTAGTAACTGTGAGATATAAACAAAGAGGTTGATCTCGTTGAGGAGGCATTAGCACTGGTGGTTTGGCTAGTATCTCCTTGATCCTGTCAAACGCCTTCTGAGAGTCATCGTCCCATATGGTATGGTATGTTTTCTTGAACTGTTTGAAAATAGGTT
Source organism: Silene latifolia (assembly GCF_048544455.1). Taxonomy (NCBI): domain Eukaryota; kingdom Viridiplantae; phylum Streptophyta; class Magnoliopsida; order Caryophyllales; family Caryophyllaceae; genus Silene; species Silene latifolia. Next base: position 41,177,485 of record NC_133533.1, read on the forward strand.
CGCAGATCATAGTAAGCTTCGATATGAATCGGCTTATATACTGCACTTTACCCAGAAATCCTCTAACCTCTTTCTCTGTTTGGGGTTGCGGCATCTCGATTAGAGCCTTGATCTTGGATGGATCAATTTCTATTCATCTTTGACTGACGACATATCCCAGACGCTTGCCTGACGTTACCCCGAATGCACATTTCTGAGGATTGAGTCTCATGTTGTACTTGCGCAATCTTAGGAAGAACTTGCGAAGATTATCAATATGTCCCTTCCTATCCTTGGATTTGACAATCATATCGTCGACGTATATTTCTACTTCTTTATGCATCATGTCATGTAGCAAAGTGGTCGTGGTGCATTGATATGTAGCCCTAACATTGATGAGCAAAAATGGCATAACTGTATAACAATATGTGCCCCATTGAGTAACGAAAACTGTCTTATGTATGTCTTCTATGGCCATTTTGATTTGATTATACCCTGCATACCCATCCATGAAGGAGTACAATGCATGATCCACTGTAATATTTACCAATATATCGATGTGTGGTAGAGGGAAGTCGTCTTTGGGACTCGCTTTATTTAAGTCTCTGAAATCAAAACAAACTCGGATTCGCCCATCCTTTTTAGGTACGGGGACTATGTTAGCCACCCAGTCTGAATAATCAGAAACTTTGATGAACCCAGCTTTGAATTGTTTATCGACTTCTTCTTTTGTTTTAAGAGCCCATTCAGTCCTCATTCGACGAAACTTCTGTTTTACGGGTTTGAAGCCTGGCTTGATTGGAATTCGATGTTCTGCAATATCCCTGTCGATTTCTGGCATGTCTTTTTAGGACCAAGCGAAAACGTCCTTGAACTCGTGTAGGAGGTCTATGAAATTGGCCCTTTCAGTTGGGTTTAAGGTCGTCCCTATCCTAAGTTCCTGGGGTTCTAGTTCGGTTCCTACGTTGATAGGTTTGGTGTTCTCTATAACTAGTGCCCCTTTCCCCTCTTATAGTATCTCTTTAACCATGTAGGGAGGCAATTCGACTGAGTCTGGGTCAGGATCATCCTCATCATCTTCGTAAACAGAATTGTATTCAGAATAACACAAAGAGTAAGCTGAATCTGATTTATTCATATTAAATTTTGAAAAGAGTTGAAACAAAGAAGTCATCTGATCAGTAGACAGTGGCGGTAAAGGGACAGCTGTTGGGACATTTCCCAAGCTACTGTTATTACTCGACGTTATGCTAGGAGAAACAAGGGGATTGGGAGTGACGACAGGAGGAGACTCTCTAGACTCAGACTCTGTTTCCGACTCCGACTCTGACTCATATTCATTGTCTTCAGGCTCTCCTTTGAACATCTCTCCTTCTCCAGTGGTGACTTTAAAGAGTTTTCCTTGGTTGTTAGTCCACTTGATCGACTTTCTCCATCCTTTCTGCTGGTTTGAACTGGCTTCGGTGATCAATGTTGTGGGGTTGAAATGGTCATCTTGAAATATCATGGTAATGATCTCATCCTGTGCCGCTCTAACGAATCGGTCCTCTTCAAATAGAAGGCTAACAGCCTGTTCGTCTAAACAAGGTGTTTGACGAGTTTTGACGGTAGGAACCGTTTCTGGGGGTATGAAGTAGCAATCGTGGAAGACCTCGATTCCAGCTAGCTGCATTCCCTTATAGTGCCAAGGTTCGGGAAACCCGTGAAAGTACTCTTGGCTCCCTTCTCTAACGAAATATCCATTTACGGTAGGGAAGTAAGATCGCATTTGAATTCCCTTGTTCTTACGGTTCTGAAACTGGGTGAGCATCTCCAAAGCTTTTTCTTTTGTGGGGTTTGTATCCCAATCCTAGTGGTATCCATTGAGAGTTTTCTTCTTTGTAAGGTGAAAAAGTATTCTTCTTGGCAGGATTCAATGGCATTCCTGGGAAGTATCCCTGAGATTTGAGTATGTGGTTGACCACTAAATTGGAAAATGGGTTGAAGTATAGAGGTACTAGTTTGCTTTCTACAAGGTTTATGCTCTGAAAGCCCCCAAGCTCATCTACTGGATCTGTGACTACTTGGTTGCTCGACAGTTTCTCTATTACAGCCTTGATAGGTGACGAAGTGATCGTCACTATTTTGCCATCTAGTGGAATCTTAATCTTCTGGTGCAAGGTGGATGTTACTGCTTTGGAAGCGTGAATCCAAGGCCTTCCCAGAAGTATATTGAATTATGCTTCGATATCCACTATTTGAAAATTAACCTTTCGCTCAATTGGCGCTGTGGCTATAGTGTGGTTGATTAGCCCTACTACTTTACATCGTGTTCCGTCGTATGCTCAAACACCTTGGTTGGTAGGAGTCCAATCTGATTCTTTCATGCCTAGCTTATATGCTGTCTTTAGTGGTATGACATTGACGGCAGAGCCATCATCCACCAAAGTCATTGGTACATTTTTCTTTAAGCATGTGACTGTAATGTATAGAGCGAGGTTATGACTGGCGCCGAAGGGAGGCAAATCCTCATCTGAAAAAGTAAATGGGTTGCTTAATTTAACTGAATCTTGGAAAACCAAGTTGACTACGTCATCAGGCGTAGAGTTGTGCGCTACATTCAATTTAGCTAATGCTTGCAGTAAACCTTGACGATGGGGAAATGAACTCGCCACTAGTTGCCAGACTAAAAGATCAGCCTTTGTCTTCTGTAGTTGTTTCAGCAAGTGATCAGTAGATGTATCTTCGCCATCATTTGGGGTGACAAATTGGCATTAGTGACTGGACCATTAGTCGTAGGACCGTTCTGGGAGACATTCTGATATGGACGTCCTGAACGAGTAAGGTGGTCTATATCTTGATCTTCGCTAGCCTTGACTATATCCTCACTAGCTTTGACTAGGTAGTGTTCTGTGAGGTATTCATCTTCATCGTCGTCGGCCCATATTCCGTTGACGATATGCTCCCTCAATCTGATGATTTTGGCTTCCAGACTGATTATTTGCTCAACTAGGTTGTCAACCACGACGATTACCTCCTGCATTGTAGAGTCTTGGGATAGATTTGAAGTCAGTGATGCATTTCCCCTAGGTATAGTGTTGGGATTGCGTAGGGATGTCACTATATCTTCCAGATATGACACTTGCCTACTCACACTTTTTGCCCATGCGATAAAATCAGCGATGGTAGGAGAAATGGTAGAACATCTCTCTTCTTCTTCTAGAGCATGAATTTCATCTTCGATTGGAGAAATGAGGTGTGAACAATCCAAGGTGGATTCTTCATCTGTAATCGTCAGAACTCCAAGAGGATTTTGAGTATTGTTAGGCTTACCTCCGGGATCCCTCTTGATCCCTCTCACTCGGCAAAACCGAGACCCACACAAGGGAAGTGGGCTTCCACTTCCTCTTGGTTTTAACTCGTGGTCCGGTTCATTAAATTCCAAATGTATATGACGCGGTTTGATTATAAACTGTTATCGGTTATCGGAAATTAAGGCATCAGCTAATAATACGGGTTAGCTGAATTATTAATTCGTGTCCGACAAAAACAGTATTGTATAGTTATATTCAATATACATTTAATTAAATATAAATCGTTTATATTTAATTTTACGAATTAACTGGTTAATTCGCCTTAGCCCATGATATTTAATCCGTATTAAATATAATATCTCAACATCACATATTTGACTAATTACTAGTCAAATAACTCGGACTAACTGGTTAGTCAATCTTGGCATCTACATGACAGTATTTTCATACTGTCACGTCTCTCAAACGTATCCTATAGGTGTGACTTTTAGGGACCAGTTGATCACCGCCATCTGTATGACAATAACGTCAAACTTATCTAGCAAGCCAACCGTTATTGATAAACGTGGATCAACTGATAATAATACCAAAGTATGCCCTTTGATCCTTTTAGAGGTTTATGAGTCCTTGCACTAACTGTTAAGGACACCAACCCCAACAAGCTCCCACTTGTCCGTACAAGTGCATGTGCAATGACGTTATCCGCACTAACTGGAGGACACAAGCTCCAACAAACTCCCACTTGTCCGTACAAGTGTATGTGCGATAACCGATTCTCATATTCATTTAAAATCTCTCCCACTCAATGTAAAAAAATTTGCAGATCCGGACCCGCAAAGGTCGTATTTTACAATCGATCTGTATCTAGAGTGGTTTCCCCGACTAGAGAGTAACTTAACTGATAAAACGAATCCGTATTCGAGCATGGCCATGCATTTCAGTTACAGCTCCTCGAGTGGCCCTGAGAAATATCGAGTACCTGATGGAGGCTGAATATTTCCTTCAACTCGAACTCCTTCCGATCTAAGCACACATGAAATGACCCGGAAAAAAATCTACTTGGCCCCCCGTTACGGATGACCGTGAGAAAGAAACCAAAGTCACCCAAAATCTGCCTTAGTCTCAAGAGACAATCGATAGTCAAAAGAATCGACTCTTAGGATCACCATGGAAGTCCTATCCACGACCAAGACAACGAATGTTATAAAACATTTAGGACTCCACGTCGATGTCACAATAGTGTCCTACGAAATATCCGTATAAATCGCCTTTGTGATTGGTCAGTCAACCGGTTGACTTATGGCTCGTTGAACCCACCATCAACCAACGTCACAAAATAATTGCCAGAGTTATCAGCTCATGTGGGCAATTAAGGACTGAAAAATATAATGTTCGTTCAGTTCACTTTGTGGTGTTCAAAAATTGTCGTACAATTCCACATGAAAAACAAAATATATATATAAAATGTCAAAACGATGATGTCGTATAGAGTACAAAAGCGAATGAATCTAATCCATAAAAGAGTACTACAACTTAGGAACACGTTTAATTCCCATGGAATTAACATGCCCTTCATGCTTATCTTGTCGTAATGGTTTAGTGAGAGGATCTGCTATGTTATCATCAGTAGCAATCTTTTCTATCACTACTTCCTTTTGCTCCACGTAATCTCGGATTAGATGAGCTTTCCGTTGTACATGTCTAGATTTGTTGCTAGACTTTGGCTCCTTAGCTTGGAAGATGGCACCACTATTGTCGCAATAGATGGTGATCGGGTCATTCGAACTAGGCACTACAGATAGCCCATGTAAGAATTGACGCATCCATATCGCTTCCTTTGTAGCTTCAGACGCGGCATAGTACTCGGACTCAGTCGTAGAATCTGCTGTAACAGTTTGTTTCGAACTCTTCCAGCTGACTGCAGCGCCATTAAGAGTAAAAACGAATCCAGACTGAGATTTCGAGTCATCTCGATCCGTTTGGAAGCTAGCATCTGCGTAACCGGTTGCGCATAGCGTTTGAGAGCCTCCATAAGTCAATGCCCAATCTTTAGTCCTCCGTAGGTACTTAAGAATGTTCTTGACAGCCAGCCAATGTGGTTCACCTGGATGCTGTTGGAATCGACTTGTCATACTCAATGCATATGCCACGTCAGGACGTGTGCATATCATGGCATACATGATTGATCCTATAGCCGAAGCATAAAGAATTCGTGTCATGCGCTCTTTCTCTTCCGGTGTCTCGGTGCCTGAGACGGCTCAAATGCACCCCTGGAGCCATAGGAAGGAACCCCTTCTTGGAGTTAGTCATGTTGAATCTCTCTAGGACTTTGTCTATGTAAGACTCCTGACTGAGAGATAACATCCGTCGTGATCTATCTCGATAGATACGGATGCCTAGAATTCTTTGTGCCTCTCCCAGATCTTTCATCTGGAAATGGTTTTTCAACCATACTTTCACCGAAGTTAAGAGAGGTATGTCATTCCCAATCAGGAGTATGTCGTCAACATACAATATTAGGAAGACAATCTTGCTCCCACTCGACTTGATATATAGACATGGTTCCTCGACCGATCGAGTAAATCCATTGTCTTTTATCACTTGGTCGAAGCGATGATTCCAACTCCTTGATGCTTGCTTAAGTCCATAAATGGAACGCTTAAGTTTGCATACTTTCTTAGGATGTTGTGGATCGATGAAACCTTCGGGTTGTACCATGTACAACTCTTCCTCCAAAAAGCCGTTTAAGAAGGCGGTTTTCACGTCCATTTGCCAAACTTCATAGTCATGAAAAAGCGGCAATCGCTAAGATAATCCGAATGGAACGCAGCATGACTACGGGTGCAAAAATCTCATCGTAGTGCAAACCTGGCACTTGGGTGAAACCTTTAGCAACTAGTCGTGCTTTGTAGATATCTTCTTTGACCTTCCACGAAATGCTTTATCTTGTAAAGCCATTTGCATTGAAGGGGACGAACCTTAGCGGGTAAGTCAACAAGATCCCACACGTTGTTCTCATACATGGAGTCCATCTCGGATTGCATGGCCTCAAGCCATAGCTTTGAGTCGAAACTAGTCATGGCACCTTTATAGGTTGCGGGTTCACTACTCGTTAAGAGTAGAACGTCATCTATGTCATGTTCCTCGACCATACCAATGTATCTGTCCGGAGGAATAGAGACTCTTCCCGACCTCCTAGGTTCCTCAGGAATATTCACCGCAGCCGGGATTGAAGGAACAGGTTCCTCCAATGGTTGCTCGGTGTTTGGTTCTGGAATCTCCGACAGGTCGAAGGTTCTATCACTCTTTGCATTCTCGAGAAATTCCTTCTCTAAGAATGTCGCACTAGCCGCAACAAAAAACGCGTTGTTCGGTTGGCGAATAGAAGTAATGACCAAGTGTTCCTTTAGGATAACCTATAAAGTATGTCTTGACCGATCGCGGGCCGAGCTTATCCTCGTGTCTCCACTTGACATAAGCCTCGCAGCCCCAAACCCGTATAAAGGACAAGTTAGGGACCGTTCCCTTCCATAGTTCATATGGAGTCTTGTCAACAGCTTTAGACGGACTTCGGTTAAGTATTAGAGCGGCTGACAAAAGAGCATAACCCCATAATGAATCAGGTAAAACCGTGTGACTCATCATGGATCGAACCATATCAAGTAGTGTTCGATTTCTCCGTTCGGACACACCATTCAATTGAGGTGTTCCAGGTGGAGTTAAGCGTAAGGCAATCCCACAATCTTTGAGGTGTTGATCAAACTCGTGAGAAAGATACTCGCCACCACGATCCGAACGCAGTTTTTTAATCTTTCTACCTAATAGGTTCTGTACCCTATTCTGGTATTCCTTGAATTTCTCAAAGGATTCACTTTTGTGCTTCATTAAGTAGACATAGCCATATCTACTTAAATCGTCCGTGAAAGTGATGAAATACCTATAGCCTTCTCGTGCGGTGATTGACATAGGGCCACATACATCCGTGTGTATGAGTCCTAATAGGTCGGCGCGCGCATTCCAACACCTTTGAAGGAAATACGAGTCATCTTACCGATGAGACATGATTCACACGTGCCAAATGATTGAAAATCAAAGGCCGAGATAGCTCCATGTTTGATGAGTACATTTTAACGCGTTTCTCATTAATGTGTCCCATACGGCAGTGCCATAGATACGTTTGATCTTTGTCACCAACCTTTAACCTTTTATTCATTACGTGTAATATTTCCGTGGTCTGATCTAAAACATAAATTCCGTTCATGGAGACTGCCTTGCCGTAAATCATATCGTGTAATGAGAAAATGCAAGAATTATTTTCTATTACAAATGAAAAACCAAGTTTATCAAGTGCAGAAACTGAAATAATGTTTTTCGAAAGACTAGGAACATAATAGCAGTCATATAAAGACAACTCAAATCCGCTAGGAAGCTGGATCACATATGTCCCCTTTGAGATGGCGCCACTCTTGCTCCATTCCCAACACGCAGTCCACCTCACCCTTTACGAGGGGTTCGATGTTTCGAGCCCCCATGATTACACGATGAGAACCACAACCAGTATCAAGTACCCAAGTTCCGTAACTTGCGTGGTTAATCTCAATCATATGAATAAAAGTAGAAGAAGAGGAAGACATACCAACAGGTTTAACACGACCTGCCTTTAAGTCCTCATGATAAACAGGACATGTGCGTCTCCAATGCCCATCTTGTGGCGTGATGGCATTCCATGTTTTCATTCTTGCTCTTTGTCGTGCCTGATGAGGTGCTCGACTCACCAGGCCCACTCTTACCTGAACCCGACTTCTTGAACTTCGCCTTACCTACTGCTAGGTTTGCCTGAGCTTTGCCCTTACCCTTTCCTTTATTTGACACAACGAGAACATCCTGTTTCATGCTCCCACTGAACTTCATGTCCTTCTCGGTCTGTACGAGGAGGGAGTGCAGTTCATGCGGAGTTTTCTTCAAATCATTCATATAGTAATTCGCTCTAAATTGCGAATAACCATCGTGGAGTGAATGAAGAATACGGTCGATAACAATATTCTCGCTGATGTTACGATTAAAGGTCTCCGTTTCTCGACATTCTCAATCATGCTGAGAATGTGTGGGCTAACCGGTTGGCCCTTCTGGAGTCTCGCATCAAAGAAGCGAGTGGTATGCTCATAGGTCACGATTCTCGGTGCTTTCGAGAATTCCTTAGTGAGCGTGGTGAAAATCTTGTTTGCACCATGGGCTATGAAGCGTTTCTGCAAATTGGGTTCCATTGCAAAAATGAGTACGTTTTTAATCGCACCCGCTTCCATACAGAAATCATTAAACTTGGTGACTTCAGCAGCTCTAGCCGTGGGACCTGGGTTTGCCGGGATGGGCTCCAAGAGATATTTGAGCTTCCGTCGGCGAGCGGCGGCATTCCGTAATGCCGCCTCCCGGTCCGCGAAGTTGGATCCATCATTCTTGATCGAGTAGACCGATTCATCGATTCATGAAGATCCGAAGCCAGGACTCACGGTCCAATGTGGCACTTGGCATTGGGTTATCACTTGAACCAGCCATTTGTTGTTTAGCGATTTAAAATCGTGATCTACACCGAAAAAGAAAGAAAAACAAAACGAAATAAGCAACTCATCGAGGTGATTTAAGTCTATTTTAAAATTCATTTTAAACATGTAGACTCACGCACTTGCATAATTGATCTCCCTCAAGAAAGATACAAGTGATCCCAAGACTCAATTTCTGTAAATTGATAAGCCAACTGTTTAGCTAATTCTTCCGGAAGAACTCTTGGTCGATAGATTTCCGTAAATCCTATCTATAGTCCACCATAATCACAGGATCGTACGAGTGACCACAGTGTTGAGATAAAATAGGTCAATCGGTTCCAACTTACCCGACGTAGAAGGGGTCATATTATGCCTACCGACGAAGAAGGGACTCATTGGAGTTTGACCTATAAAGACCGTTCTCAATTTTAGTTTATACGAGGAAGATCCCATCAACAAAATTATAATTCATTTTAAGTGAACGAATAACTAGCGTCTGTCGTGAATGAATTTATTTGGATGATGGCTTTAAAACGTGTGACATGAGAATGTCAATGAAAACTAACTCGTGACCTCTATATGTGTCAGTTTTCATGCAATAAATAGGTGGTTTGGTTTTTAGGCGGAATATGATGCATATAATCGTTGCGAAAAATAAATAAAGGAATGCAATACGTAAATAAAAATTTCCTAGTGTGGCCTGTCCTAGTATAAGAACATAATACAACTTTGGAATCCACCGTTGGACCCGAAAAGCTTGTCTTGATGTTCCATCTTGATCCAAGTAGCGGGAGTGAGCATCTGGTCTCCATCTTTGGTCTTCTCAAAAATTACAATTAAAATTACAAAATATAAACCTATTTACATTCTAATTAAAAACTGTAATTACAAGTGAAAAATCCAAAACGGAGATACGAGATCTCAAAATACAACCAAGACCGTGTTCCATCATTACGGTAACACGTTCTACTAAGGCCACACTAAGTTACAACCGATTGTAAAAATTAAATACGTAATAAAAGGGCATTCACGGCATTCAAAAAAAAAAACGATAAATAAAAATGCATCAACTAAAACAAATTCATTCGTGACATAATTCCGTAATTATGTTAAATTTATCCAAACCACCTTTTAATGATTAAAATTCATGTGATAAAACCGCTTCTATCATTTAATTTTAATCCATTACAATCCGTTACTTTAAAAACGCTTTAAAATAACTTAATGGTACGTGTGTGAACCGTTTCACAATCATAGCGAGTGTACTATATCCGTATAAAGTACATATTGAAGCCAAAAGAAAATTTAAATCAAAAGAAACAAATTTTCAAAGTCATCAAAGACGAAATCCCTCGATCCAGGGACATAAGTGCTCGATCGAGGATTAGAGGGCTCGATCGATCGAACCGCAAGTCGATCGAGGGGTGTGCTAATCTGGAGGTGCTCGATCGACAACACTGGTGGTCGATCGAGGACTTATATCGACAATCTTGCTCGATCGAGTACGAGGACTTCTCGATCGAAGCGTGGGGTTTTTAAAGTGGTCGATCGAGTACAACAAGGACTCGATCGAGCAAAAATTTGTCAGAAAAACCACTCGATCGATTAAAAACTTGGTCGATCGAGTGCAGAAACCTCTGAAAACTTCAAACCCTCGTGAAACAGTTTTGGCGAGACAAAACAAACGCTATTTTGATCAAAACTGATTGAAAACAAAACTCGCAAAATGCTAGACATAAACATATTGTTACAATGATCGTGTAAAATAACAATATGCATAAAATCAAAACGAAAATAACCCGTGTAAAACATGTCACGGTACGGTTTTCGAGACAAAACAACAACAAGAGCAACCGAGTAAACAGGACACGGTTCCCAATGCAACCAAAAACGCAGCAATAACAGAAAAAAAATTTCTGCCGTGAGAATTACTGCAGCCGCACGGATTTTTAGACAAAACAAAAATCGTTTCAAGATAGTTTTATGAAAAACACATGGAAAAATTCACGTGGCCTCGCTCTGATACTACTTGTGGGTTAATATCCGTATACTACCCTTTAATTGCAGGACTATAACGTAAATTTAAACATGCAATTTATAGTCATAAAACGAAAAACATAATGAAATGATTAATGTATAGAAATCAACCTCGGGTCCTTTGATGCACGGCGTAAAGAACAGAAATCAAACCAGATTCCCTCCTAATTGTTGCACCCAAGACCTTGTCCGAGATATGCCCTTGTGCTAGATGGTGTTCTCCGATTGCTTTGCAATATTGGGAGAACTGATGTGTGTTTTTTTTCGAGATGAGAGATCTCAGGTTTTTCAGAGGAGAATACTCTTCAAAACCCTAATTTTTGTTTCAAATGATGATTAGGTCAGAAGGGAGGAGAAGCTCTCCCTTTTGATCCCTCTCACTCGGAAAAACCGAGACCCACACAAGGGAAGTGGGCTTCCACTTCCTCTTGGTTTTAACTCGTGGTCCGGTTCATTAAATTCCAAATGTATATGACGCGTTTGATTATAAATCGTTATCGGTTATCGGAAATTAAGGCATCGGCTAATAATACGGGTTAGCTGAATTATTAATTCGTGTCCGACAAAAACAGTATTGTATAGTTATATTCAATATACATTTAATTAAATATAAATCGTTTATATTTAATTTTACGAATTAACTCTTAATTAATTCGCCTTAGCCCATGATATTTAATCCGTATTAAATATAATATCTCAACATCACATATTTGACTAATTACTAGTCAAATAACTCGGACTAACTTGGTTAGTCAATCTTGGCATCTACATGACAAAGGTATTTTCATCTTGTCACGTCTCTCAAACGTATCCTATAGGTGTGACTTTTAGGGACCAGTTGATCACCGCCATCTGTATGACAATAACGTCAAACTTATCTAGCAAGCCAACCGTTATTGATAAACGTGGATCAACTGATAATAATACCAAAGTATGCCCTTTGATCCTTTTAGAGGTTTATGAGTCCTTGCACTAACTGTTAAGGACACCAACCCCAACACATCTTCGATCATATCCTGAAGGACATGTTTTAGTTTAAAGCAGTTCTCTGTATCGTGTCCCTTGCCTCTATGATACTCGTAATATGCATTTGCATCCCAGAACTTAGACTTCTTTTCTGGGTCAGGTGTAGGTCCCTAAGGGTTGGAGCTTATCCTGTTTCATCAACCTTTTCAAAGCATTGCAGTACGTATCACCAATGTTTGTGAACTTCCTTTGTGGGTTATTCTTCTTTGATGATTCGACAAGGTTAACCTCATCGGTCTTGCTAGTAGAGCCATAATAACGACTCGTCGAGCCTTGATATCCACGACCCACCGTCTTGGACAAGAGTCCTTTACGGATGTCATCTTCAATTCGCATTCCTAGCACAGTCAGATCTTTGAAGGTCTTTATGTTTTGGTACCTCATCAAATGGTTTGGATAGATAGGTCTCAGGTTATCCACGAACTTTTCCACAAGAGTGGCCTCGTCTGGACGTTCAAGAAGTTGTGTGCTAGTCTTCTTCCACCTACTTAGGAAGCCGGTGAAGCCTTATTTTTCATTTTGGGTAAGAACCTCTAAAGTACGCATGTTGACTTGGATTTCAGCATTATCCGCGTATTGTTTAGTGAACTCAATTGCAGCATCATCCCAAGTAGCAATCTTCTTGTGCTCCAAAGAGTAGAACCATTGATAGACATGTAGTCTTTGAAAGGACGAATGTGGTTCAAAGGGTTTTTATGCCCCTTAAACTTCGGGATGTCAGTCATATTGAAATTGGTTGGCAATTGAGCATTCACGGCCTCATACTTATGATTATTCTCCTTGTAGATGTCATCTCCCTTGAGGTACATTAGTTGCTTCTCCAAGTATTGGAGTCGCTTTTCAGCTTCAGTAGGACCTATTGGAGGGTTGGTTTCTTGTTGTCCAACAAAGGGTGGAAGGTTATCATGCACGATCTCGCTTAGAATATCATTTTCTGCAGGAGGGAGCCTAGCTTCTACAGCAACGATTCGGCCTTCAATAGCGTTGAGGCGATCATAAGCTTGGTCTTGGCTTGTTTGGAGACGGACGAGCGCAGCTAAGATTTGATCATTACCATTTTGGGGTTGACCACTAACACTTGTGGTACTAGTTCCAGGCATCTTGGAAACTGGATAAGAGATCGACAACGAATCAAAACGCGATCAACCATTCTAGCACACTTACTCAAAGAAAAGACTCAACTTGTGAAGTGGGAGTGTGCCACTATGTTAAGTGAGGTTTGAAAATGATAAAGTCTTGAAATGTTTGTCCTAGGCAACTGTAGTGTAGTTGTAGGAGTGCTGACTCGAAGTGAGGTTTTGAAATGGGTTTTCAGGCCCGAATTTTGACTGGAGACTTGGACAGATTTTTGACTCATTTTGCGCTAATTTCGGCCATTTTTGAAAATGTTTTAATTTTGAAGAAAGATTTTTTTTTTTTTTTTTACAAAATTTCGTCATGGTTTTGTTTACAAAATGGTGATCACATATGATACAAGCATTCATACAGGCATTATAATGGTATGCTGAGTGCATTTATAAGGGTTTTGGCTTAAAAGGTGGGTTGCCATACCAAGCGATCAAACCCTGGTCTGTGGAGAGGTCCGTGCCAAACATGAGTAAAGCCGGTTCCTAGTCCATTTCCTCGGGTAGTGAAAGCCCTTGATACAAATAGGAGTATGCACCACGGTATGGTTGATGTCAATCGCTATCTATTCTTAGGCCCAGATAAGAATTTGGACCGTCCAGACGGGACGGTTGGTCTAAGGGGTTGGGTTGGGCCTAGGAAGGCCGAATAAAACGAACTAAGAAGGTCGAGTAATAAAAACCGACAACTGTCTCATATAAACTATTCCCTAACCTTGTTCAAGTTTCACCCTTGGTAACACATAAGTGAATACTCCCCAGCGGAGTCGCCAAACGGTGGACACGGGGCCACAGGGGGGCGCTTGGGAACAAGCGTTTTCATTTATGGAGTCCCCGCCAATTTTTATGGAAAATTGGAACCGTTCGAATACCTCGTGCCATGTCAAGACACAAAGTATTGACATGAACAATAAGAATTCGTTACTCTTAGCATTCTATGTCTAAGATCTGGAGTAAAGGGTGAGGATACATATTAGGAAGTCCTTTTACTGAACATCTAATCCTGCCCGCCTCGATAGAGGCCTCTACTAATGATTAGGGAAATCGTTTGTATTTGATATGTTGTCGATTATATGCATGCAATGCAACATCCATCATTTTGATCCTAGCATGTGAATTAGACTAAGTCGGTGAACAATTAATTAGCACTTATTAATGTCGAATTAGGGTTTAGAATTAGTTACATGTGAAGAACAAGCAAATATACATAATAAATGCAATAAATTACAATGATTACAATAAATTACAATGAATTAGATTGATTTACGTTAAAAATATACTTAAGACGAACAATTTGAGAAAACGAAGAAGAATAAAATAAAGTTGGAAAATATAGACAGATTAAGGGTGATATTACAATTAATAGTCGATTAATTAAATAGTTAAGGGATTAGGTCAAAGCAAGAACGGAAGTTCAGGGACATAAATCACCCTGGAACAGGCGCAGCATTGCTGCGTCCTTTGGAAGAAGCGCAGCTTTCACTGCGTCTGTTCCTGAGGTAAGTTCTGGCTGTGAAGTCAGAACTGCGGGTTGTTTACGTTTGTTGGTATGTTTAATGGTTGATTATTGATATTTGACTCAGATGAAAGTGATTTAGCGTATTATTAACATGTGAAACCGTCATAAAAGCGATAAAACACGAAATTAATGAATTAAAGACGAATTATAACCAATTAAAACTAATTATGCGAATTAGGTTAAATTATGAAGACGGAAACGAATTGAAAGGCGTGACAAATTGGAAATAAACGGTAAAAATATGTACAAAGGCGAATCCCAGAATCTTGATATGAACAAATCGAGTTTCTAAAAATCCGGGTTTGATTTAATGGCGAAAACCCGCAAATATTGATTATAAGGGATTTAAACCATAAAATAATCATGATAATTATTAAGAATATGTATTAAAAGATTATTATGTATAATTTAAAGAAATAAAACAAGAAATTAAGACAAAAGGGACGAATTAACAGAGGACCGAGGAAGAAGAAGAATAGCAGGAATTGCGGCAGCCTCTGGAAAAGGCGCAGCAGATGCTGCGACTCTTCGAAGTGGCGCAGCAGTTGCTGTGCTTCTTCTCGGCGTCTGCCCACTGTTAATCCGTAAAAACAGTTTAATGAAAGGGTTTTAGAAATCGGTTTTAAACATGCTTTTGACGTAAATCTTACATTAATTGATACAAAAATAAAATACAATAAAAAAGATGGGATTTACACCCTCAAACTTACATGTTTGACGAAACGAGATTAACTAAGTTATCGATTTAGTGATTGCTCGACTCGAATGTATGTAGAAAGTGCCCTCGTAAGAGGATTTAGATTAAGTTGATTGATGTGTAGTGGTCAAAATGGTCGGTCATGCAATGTGACTGGTACTCAGAATGATCTGAGCTTACGTGGTCGATTGATCAAGCACGTAGACGTCAAAAGCTTAGAGCACGGTCTTAGAATTCAAAGGGAGAAGAGAAGGGCGGATACTCGCGTGAAAAATATGTGGAACGAAGGTCCCTATTTATACTAAAAAATACGGAGAGTTATGGAATGACTCAAACTTTGGAATGAAATCACGGAAAAATATGAAAATAAGCATAAAAGAGCTGGGGAAGAGGCGCAGCAGCTACTACGATCCTTCGAAGAGGCGCAGCATCTGCTGCGTCATTTCCCAGAGGTTTCCTCCTGCGGAAGAAAGAATTCCGCGTTTCATTTACGGAATTGCGGCGGATCTTAACTTCCTTATTCTTTAAAATAAGATTTTCGGGATATATTTTACCAAAAGATATAAAATTAATTTAATGGAATAAATATCCGGAATATTCCGACTCGGCATTTTGAACGGTTTCTTAGAAAATGAAGCGGTTTTTGACCCGGACTCCAAATGAACTCTAATTACTGTCAAAACGACCGTATTGGCGCGTAGATGACGACCAAGGGGTAGACACAAGTATTTAAGCTATCACTTGATGATAAAATTATGGACTGTCATAAATTGTTCTGCACACCAAACATGCGGCCCAATCATCACTGGGTGGCTGGCGGGAGGTGCAGAAATGAGGTATCTATAGGCATGTCAGACACCTAGCCACGAACTCAGTCATATCCCTCTTCATGTTAGGCCACCAAAAAGTTCTCTTGAGGTCCTTATATAGCTTGTCACCTCCTGGGTGAACTGAATAAGGATTACAACGAGCCTCTATCATGATTAATCCCCTCAAGTCTGCATTATCAGGAACACACCATCTCCCATCAAAGCGAGCACTCCCATCTGTGTGGATAGAAAACCTGGAAACTGTGCCACTTTCCACCCTTGACTTCTATTCTTGGATCATAGGATCATGCTCTTGCTTTCTCTTGATATCCTCATACAAATATGGCTCGATCGTCAAATCCCCGATGGTATCCCCTTTTCGAATCATATGGATCCCCATCTTGGACATCTCATCCCTCAGTTTCAGCAAAGACATAGCTGTACACAACGAATGAACACTCTTCCTACTCAAAGCATCTGCAACAACATTAGCCTTACCCTCGTGGTAGATAATCTCCATATCATAGTCCCCAATCAGCTCCATCCATCGCCCCTGTCGCATGTTAAACTCTTTCTGAGTGTAGATATATTTCAGAGTCTTATGATCTCAAAACACTTTAAAAGTTGCCCCATAAAGGTAATGTCTCCAAATCTTAAGAGCAAAAACAACTGCACCAAATTCCAAATCATGAGTAGGATAGTTCTACTCATACGGCTTCAGTTGCCTCGACGCATAAGCTATGACCTTCCCATTCTGCATCAGAACACAACCCAACCCATTCTTTGAAGCATCGGTAAATACTTCAAAGTTCTCACAACCCTCAGGTAAAGCTAGGATAGAAGTTGTGGTCAAACGCTCCTTTAAGGTCTGGAACGCCGTCTCACAACTCTCATCCCATCGAAAACTGGTCTCTTTCCTCATCAAAGCTGTCATAGGTCGTGCTATCGTAGAAAAGTCCTTCACGAACCTCATGTAGTAACCATCTAGACCCAAGAAACTCCGAATCTCAGCAACATTCTTCGGTGATTCTCACTTTGTCACTACCTCAATCTTGCTAGGATCCACCGACACTCCCTTTTTAGATATCACATGCCCCCAGAAAAGCCACTTCCTATAAGCAAAACTCGCACTTGGATAGCTTGGCATAAAGTTGATTATCTCGCAAGGTCTGCAAAACTAATCTCAAGAGCTCCACATGCTCTTCCTTGGTCTTAGAGTAGACTAAGATGTCACCAATGAAGACGACCACAAACTTGTCCAAGAACGGACTAAAAACCCGGTTCATCAGATCCATGAAAGCTGCTGGTGCATTCGTTAACCCAAAAGGCATCACTACATACTTATAGTGACCATAACGAGACCAAAAAGCTATCTTAGGAATATCCTCATCTGCTATCCTCAACTGGTGATAACCTGACCTCAAATCGATCTTAGAGAACACCCATGCGCCAATCAGCTGGTAAAAAAGATCATCAATCCTTGGCAAAGGATACTTACCGTGACACGATTCAGCTCTCTATAGTCGATGCATAGCCTCATGCTCCCATCTTTATTCTTCACAAACAACAATGGTGCTCCCCATGGTGACACATTAGGCCGGATATACCCCTGGTCTAACAGATTATGTAACTGTTTCTTCAACTCTTCCAGTTCTTTAGGTGCCATACGGTATGGTGTTATAGATATAGGACCTGTCCCCGGTTTAAGCTCCACATTGAAGTCGATATCTCCCTTAAGTGGTAACCCCTGGTATCTCATCAAGAAAGACATCACTAAACTCTCCAACCACATGTATATCAAATGCTGTCAGCTGCTCTGCGCGCCGATCTCTCACTTCGCAAAGAATCATGGGACACTTCTTCCTCAAACATGACTTTAAGGTTATTACCGCTATGAACTTACACTTAGGCCTCACAACAAACCCCTTATATGACACCCTTATACCCTTAGGACCCTTTAAAGACACTTTCTTTTGTCGGCAATTTATCTTAGCATCATATTTACCCAATCAATCCATCCCGAAGATGACCTCAAACCCATCCATAGGAAACTCTAGCAAGTTGACCGATAAGTCTACCCCTCCAACCAACATGGACACATCCCTATACAACTTGACACAAGACACCGACTCCTCGGAAGGTATAAACACACTATCCTTTACAAGCTCAAACTCCCCCAAACCCATAGACAAAGCATGGCCTCTAGACATAAAAGAGTGTGTTGCCCCAAAGTCAAACAAAACAAAAGATGGTGTATTATGAATAAGAAAGGTACCGGTAACTACATGAGCATCATTCTCAGCTTCCTGTTTGTCCATAATAAAGAGCTTCCCACTGCTTTTTTGGTCTCCACCCTGGACCGAGACGTTAGAAGTAGTCGGCTTAGCTGCCAAGTTCTGAGTCACACTGTTGTTCGGGCGCTGAAAAGATCCTCCACTATTGCGGTTGAAGCCGCCATTGTTGTTCTGCCCTCCACGGTTACACCACGACCCAGATGGCATGTTGCTTGCAAAACTCTGGCTCGCACCCTGTGAGAAACTTCCTAGATAAGCCCCTGACGCACCTCCAACTCTGGCACTGGTACAGTCGTACCTCTTATGGCATATTTCCCCACAGTTGAAGCAAGTAAGGTTTGAGTTATCACTAACACTCCGACCACCACCCCTTCCCCAAGCTCGAGATCCCCCAGAAAACCTAGATCCTCCCGAAAAGGCTCTAGACTGACAATAATTGTCCTTCTTGTGGCTCGACTGAATCCCACTCTCACTTTATGATTTCCTCTTTTCTGTGGTGGTTCCGTCCGTAGCCTCTTTGGATAAATCCACCAACCTCTCAGCTTGTCCGGCCCTCATGTACACATCCTTCATATCGGTGATAACCCCGGCTGGTAACCTATTCATGATCTTGGGTGACAACCCCCTCTCGAAACAAAGAGTTAAACCCCGCTGCCCCAGTTGCATATCCTCAGCATAACGTGACAAATCAAGGAACCGGTGGTAGTACTCCATAACCGTCATGTCGTTAGTCATGGTGAAAGAATCAAACTCGGATCTCAACTTGTGACAGATGTGTTCCGGCACAAATTGTTCTCTCATGGTGCTCTTCAAACCCGACCACGGTATAACACCGAGCCCCTCATCCCTGTAGAAAGCTCTGGCATCTTCTTTCACGTTCTGCCACCACACTGCAGCCTCCCCCCTTAGGTAGTACACTACCTACTCAACAGCTAACTCCGGTGGACACTTAACAACCTCTAGGAGACTTTCCATCCCACGGTGCCAGTTATCAAGCAGCTTAGGTTCTCCGGTGCCCTGGTAAGTAGATGAGTTGAAGCGGGCGATGATAGTGCTCAGGTGGGTAGCATCCACCGGTTTCTCCGCCCCCTTACCCACATTCTTAAGAGCCTCAAGGAGTGCATCTTGCTGCTCGATCATACGGGCTACCTCATATGTGGTCATCTCAGATGCTTGGATATACGCGGTTGATCTCTTTGGCGGCATTTTGAGCTGATAAGAAGAAAGGAAACATAAACACATAGCCTACGGCTCAAAATAAACATGACCCTTCGCCAAAGAAGCACTCGTCCTAGTATGGTGAGATACTCAGTCGAGTATGGACTACTCGGTCGAGTATTACTAATACTCGGTCGAGTGTTCCACTCCAGAAGCCAACGTCAGAAACACAGAAAACATACTCGGTCGCGTATGGGTGATACTCGGTCGAGTATGCTCTAATACTCGGTCGAGTGGTCACGACCATTAGCTACTGCTACATACACCCCAAATAACACTCGGTCGAGTACTTGGTTACTCGACCGAGTACCTAACCTGCTCGGCCGAGTCATGCCATAAACGAGCTGCAACTATCATAGACTTACTTAAACATGCTTTTCTACCAAGATATATACGATATACCACTACCCATTTGAAAGCCACATAATAAACACTTAACATACTCATCATATTTCATGCTCAAGATCTAACATCGACAAATTCTCAATGCATCTTTCACATACTATCACGTTCCACTTCTTTCATCATTTCATCCAACCATTGAACAAGATTCAAGTTTCAAGTACTACACACATATGACTCGAAATACAACAGTTCCCCCCATGTGATCGGTTAGAGATCAAAGGACCTTAATGCGACTTCGGGACATCTCCCAAGTCTTTGTGGTAGCTCCAAACAACTCTCCCCGGGTTCATTTTATTTAGACTCCCTAAGTTCATTGGGTTCATTAGTTTTAGGTGCCAGAATCGTCGCTCTGATACCACTTTGTGACACCCCCACATACCAAGGTGCCTTACCAGGACCATCCTAGCATGAGAGACCGTCACCATCTCGGTTGCCCGAGGTTAGTATCTCAAAGTTAACAATCCAAACACGATTATTAAAGTATAAAAGATTAAAGTTTACATGTTCTCCAACATCCAAAACCAAAATACTACTATGAAAGTTCAACAACAAGACTGAAAGCTAAATCTCTTGACAGCGGAAGCTAGACTCGAGTAATGACTCCCCACGACGGCCCCATAGCTAGAGAACATAATCACTTATCACAATCTGGTCACCATTCCCGAATGGATCACCACATTTTACAAAAAGTAAGACAAGTACAAAAAGGCAACCAACTGATCATCATCCACCTCTAAACTCCCGATCTCACATAGTAACCGACTACACACCGAAGTGTGTAGCCCTGCCAGATTACCCATAGCAACAGGTAAACCTCACCTATAGTGGGGGACTGCAGCCAATCCCCACCTAACCCAGCTCATCAACGAGCGATAACCCTGTTCATTAATGTGTGCATCTCATTCTATGGCGGGTTTCACAGAGGGTGAAACTAGGGCGTGAAGCCACTTGATACGGTCGTTTCTATACCAAAAATAAAACCTAAATATACTAACGGAAGCTAGTGATAAGTAGGTTCGATCTCCATAGGGAGGCAAGGTATCTATCTATAGTTCGTCTATCTAGGTCACAAATGGGGTTTTGTATTTGATTTTATAAACTACTAAAGGTTTAAAGGCAAGAGAAATAAAGTAAGAGCAGTAAAGTGAGAAAATGTGATAAAAGTGATCAGATAAGAGAGAGTATGTCAGGATTTCGGTTCACCATGGTAGTCTATCGACTCAGTTGCAAATAGCCTAGCCAATCTACTGTGAGAAGGGCATGGGAAAGGTCCTTCCGGTTCGCTATCCACCCTAGAATTCCACTAACTTAACTTCCGTCCTCATTAGGGTAGTCTACTGTTCATAGCCGGTCTGTTTATTCCAATCTTCCGATCCAGGAACAAGGTTAACCAGATTAATATAATTTAGAAGCGTGCACTCAACTAAATTGGTGTTACAGTTATATTGCTATGGGGACAGATTCTCACATGTAAATTATCTAGTCTATTTACTACATCGTCACAATTCTACCATGGATCTCCTAATCCTAACATAAAGAAATTAGCTACTCACGTTCTTGAGATTAACAATAACAATAATCATGATGATGCTAATAAGAGACATAATTAAAGAATAACAATAAAGCATAAATTAAACAAGAGTAATAATAAAGGAACAAGAAATTAATGTAAACAAAGTATTGAGATTAAGAAGGAAGGAATGATTACAATCTAAAAGAATCCGGCGTAAAGATCAATCCACAAAGCAAAGTATGAGATTAAGCAGTAGAGAGTGTTTAGAAATATATAGAGAGATTAGGCAGAGAGTTCGGAGTTAAAAGAAGTGATTAGAGGTTCCTATTAACCTAATTACGACTCCCTTATATAGGGGAGCATAAAACTAACAAAATAAAACTATCACGGGATTAATTAAACTCGCGTATCATAGCAATCCACTCGATCGAGTACTTTAAGATTACTCGATCGAGGTCTTCCCCAGCAATTGTACTCGATCGAGCACTTAAGGCTCTCGATCGAGTGACTCTAATAAAGCACATATTGATCGAGTAAAAGGAACCACTCGATCGACCTCTTGTTCCAGCCAAACAACTCGATCTACTCATAATTCCACTCGATCGAGTGAAAATCCATTACAACAGCCTCAAACTCGTCTTTGGCAGCTTCATATGACCTTCCTTCACGCACTCCGAGGTACGACTCTTGCTCCAAAATCTCTGTCTCCTTACAATGCATGCTAAATGGGACGAATAAGGGTCGATTCCGCTACTTTCGGGTCCATTTCTGCAATTACGACAAAACAAACCAAAGTAGCCAATTCGGGGCATTTTGCAATACAAAGCGATACAAAAGGCATAGAAATGCGTGTAATAAGGGGCTAAAAAGTCTATATAAATTGCACGTATCAAATCACCCCAAACCGACTTTACTCGTCCTCGAGTAAACTAAATGCAAACTAATGGAACGGATATGAAAACTCAGAGCTAGCTATAACTTGTCTACTTAAACCGAATTAATGCAAACAAAAATTAACAGTCATAGCTACAGCAGTCAATACGCAAACGAGTTGTATGATGTCCATAAATGAAGTTGACCAATCGAACTTGCAAGACCATCAAAATCGGACTATCACGGGGTCACTCTTCTCTCATGAAGCAAGGGTGAATGTATATGTAAGAGATAAAGAGAAAAAGTCACTCACCTAAACTGCGACCTACATAACATGCATGCAACAAAAATGATAGACGATTCAAGTACTATACATACATTCCAACCAACAATGTCCGTCACAGCCGAGGGCTTACAAATAATATGGGAAAGTGAAGTTACAGGTAAGAAAGGGCAAAATAAATTATGGAAATGTGCAGGTAAAGCGTCAAGCTAGCACCTAAACATGACCATATAAAACCATCCAAATCTCAGCTGTCTAGAAAATAAAGCACAAGTGCTCTTCATTGGCACAAAACTCACTACCCAATATAATACACAATCTCCTAAAAAAGAATACAAATAAGAATGGAGGAGTAGACCGTCACAAACTTCCCTTTTTTAACACGATCTAATTTCTATTTCAAATCAACTCTTTTTTTTTCTTTTCTTTCTTTCTTCCTTCCACTGTTCACGTTTTTTCTTTTTCTTTTTTTCTTTTTTTTTTTCTTTTCCACGTTCCTTTTTCTAATTTCTTTTTTTTCCTTCCTTTCCTCATTCTTTCCTTTTCTCACCAACTTCGTACAAATATCAGACGAGCCAAACTCACAACAATGATAAAAATACCACAAGAGTCACACTAAACTAGCTTGACTGGCAGGCTAGATTTTGGGTGTAGCTAATGGGTCAAAAAAGGCTATATTTGGCTAATGTGGAGCTAAATGGGTGAAAATGAAAGAAAGGGATATTGTAAGCACCTCCCTGCATGTGACACCGACCACAAACCCGAATGTATGCAAGTGACAAGAAATCGAATCTCATAAATGTGCAAAAGTGACAAACATGTTATGCAAGAAGTACTACTCTCAATTCCTACATGAACCGGTCATGAATGTCACCAGTTATATGGCTTTAAAACTCAGAAATTGTAAAGTAGGTTGCCAATTTATCAGGTCAAGTCTACACAGTCAGCTATATTTTCAACATTAACTCGTAGATATGCGCAAGACTAAACTATTAACTGTCAATTAGATGCAAGGCTCAAGTAATATGACAAGTTAAAGTGCAATTTCATCACAGAAATTTACCGTTCCGACTCAACCTATATGCAAAATGAAACGTGGAGGTTTTTTGAATTTTTGAAATTTTCTAATTTTCTAATTTTTTTGGATTTTTGATGATTTTATTGAAATAAATGACAATGCAAGCAGGAAAAGTAAACGTGAATGCAAAAATACAGACTCAAAGGATGCATTACCCTCCCCAAACCAAAACGGACAACGCTCTCGTTGTCCTCCAGCATACACCAGCAGATAAATAATGGGAAAGGGGTATATACAACCAATAAATGAATGAAAAACAATAAATAAATAAGGAGACGAAAATAAATAAAAGAGCAAAAGTACATACAAAATGACGAACTTCCCCAAACCAGCCAGAAAACTGGGGAAGTGAGTAGACCAGTAGCTACTCGTCGCCCTCCTCCTCCTCCTCTACCACCACGAAATCAGGATCACGCTCCCGCTCCCTCCTCCTCCCTTCCTCAGCTCGTACTCTCTCCTCCTCCACAACGGTGTCTGCCTCGCTGTCCGGCTGTGGGTACCCCTCCGCCGGGTACCGGTAGAAAGACAGGTGCAGCCAGCCCTCAGAAATAGGACGTCCTCTCCTCATATGATACTCGTATAGAGGAAACATAGCAAAAGCCATGTCCCACTCCATACGAGCCTGCCTGGTAAGAAGCTCAAGAAGCAAACCGTCACTACGTCCTTGGTCAATGACCTCGGACGCCTAAAAAGGTGGAGGAGGAATAAAATTAGCCGGGTAAACCAGCTGGGTAGGGTCAGGAGTGGGTGTGGAAATAGGGATCAGTGTAGGCGTGGCTGTGGAAGGCTGGCCAGCCGTAAACGGCCTGGATCCCTCTCCGGTCTCAGGTATCTTCCGCTTCTTAGCAGCGGAAGTAGTGGTAGTTGGAGCGAGTGGAAGGTGGTAGAAGGGCAAAGGTGGAGGTATCCTACCCCTAACAGTAGGTAAAAGGACAAGACGGGGTAGGGTGGTGCAAGGTAAGGACTCGGACAAGGAACTATAAATCTTCCAAGTCCGCTGGTCAGAAGGAAGCCAAAACATAGACAGCATAGTAGAAATGTCTAGGTACCTATCCCTATCAAGATGTGCTAAGTCACGAGGGAGGTCGGGGAAGATAGAACGGGCAAGAAAGGTGGCTATGCCACCACAGACAATGGTGCCCGCCGTCTTCTGCCCCACAAAGGGAGAAATTGGGGTTTTATCGCACAAAATATCGTACAAATAAGGGAGAAATAAGTTAGAATGAAAAATAGAGGAAGAAAAGGAAAGCATCTTGCGTATAATAGGCATATTCACTCGATCGAGTGATTTGAGATCACTCGATCGAGGACTCTTGCATTCATTATTCTCGATCGAACAAATTTTCACTCGATCGAGAACTCCTCTATTTGGGCATTTCGATAGAGTGACTGAATCCACTCGATCGAACACTATTCTTGGCCAATGCTCTCGATCGAGAACAAAAAGTACCCGATCGAATTGTTTCCTCGTTTAATGCATCCCTTTGCGACATAATTTCCCCAAACCTGCATAAAAACACGCAAAAACATTTCCCGACAATACTAAATCACCAAAACATGCAGTCTATAGTCGGTTTTTGCTAAAGCTAACTAAACTAATGTCTAACAGTCTAAAAACGCAATTAAAAATTCTTAACTGAAATTCAAAATTACAAGTTGTTACAACGGGGCATTCCAGGCTTACTGTCCAAAACACTTTAGTAGCCCACAAGAGGGCTTCTGACTGGACGAGGTCCCTTCGGCATCTCGGACTGTCCTCTTTGATTACCACAAGTTTGAATTTGAACTGACGGAAGGAGAGTAGTTGGCATCCACATACGCCCGAACTTTCTTCTTCCTCTTGACATTCCCATCGAAATTTGCATCTCCATCACATTGATTGATTTTAACTGCACCTTGATCGTTATCATCTCCAACATACACTCTATTTATACCTGCAGCAAGGAAAACAGAAGGATGGTCGTCCTTTTCGCTCTCAGTCTGAGGCGGAGGGATTACAATTACAGCACAATAGTCAATATCCTCGGCTGGAGTGTCTGTATCCTAGTCAATAGAGGATAGGGCATTGCAAGGTTGAACTTGCATGGGAGCCCTATGAGATTTAGACTGATAAAATATCAGCTCCTCGTCTCCTATCTGAAATGTAAGTGTTTTCCCCCCGACGTCGATCACTGCCCGAGCAGTGAATAAAAATGGTCTCCCTAAAATAATAGGGGTGTGAGTGTCCTCGGGGATGTCAAGAACTACAAAGTCTACAGGAATAAAGAATCTCCCGATCTTGACAGGTATGTCCTCTATAACTCCTAGTGGCCGTGATATACAACGGTCAGCCACCTAAACGGTCATACTAGTGCAATTAAATTTGGTCAAACCAAGTCTCTTAGCGAGAGACAGTGGTAAGACACTCACGCTAGCACCTAGGTCGCATAGCGCGTTATCAATCAAATGGGTCCCTATATGACAAGGAATTGAAAAGCTATCCTGGTCTGTTTGTTTGGGTGGCAACTTATTCTGAACCAAGGCAGTCCCTACTTCAGTTAAAGCTACCGTTTTATGATCATTTATATGCCTCTTACGCGCTAAAATTTCTTTCATGAATTCCATATAAGAGGATACCTGAGTAAGCAATTCGGTGAATGGAACGTTGACGTGAAGGCTTTTCAGGAGATCAGCAAATTTTCCGAACTGTTGGTTAGCCTTGTTGTTCTGCAATCGCCTTGGAAAGGGCACTGTGATAGGAATTTCAAGCCCTTTATTCCTTTCTTCCAAAGTCTCGATAGGTTCAAATTCATTTCTGTTCGATCGATCTCTTTTTCCTCGCGATCGAGGTCTTTCGATCAGCAGCCATTTCACTCGATTAAGCATTCTTATCCTCTCGATCGAGTTCCTCATAATTAGTATTGTTCGATCGAGACAAAATATCACTCGATCGAACACTTTTCTCAGGTATTTCACTCGATCGAAACCCTGATTATCCACTTTACTCGATCGACCCTCAGAACTACTCGATCGAGTAATATCCTCAGCATTTCTACTCGATCGACCACCAGAAATTAGTCGATCGAGTATATTCTTCGGATTAAGCATGGTCTTTCGTAAGAACGACCACTGCGCAAGTTAATCAAATTTATCGTCTCATGTGGATTCTTCTCAGATTGAGACGGCAAATGACCCGGCTTTCTCGTGGACTGGCTAGCGGCGAGTTGGGCAACTTGGGTCTCGAGTGACTTAATTGATGCTTCTTTCTATTGGTCATTCTTCTGCATCTGCTTAGTCAATGATTGGATCATCGACTTCAACTCAGCTAACTCAATAACTCCACTAGAGGAAGCTCCTTGATGTGGCGGTGGAAAGGATGGAGGCTTTTGAAAGCCTTGTTGAGCTTTGTGAGGAGGAACATAAGCTTGTTGCTGCTGCGGAGGAGGGGTAAGATTAAGCACATTCTGACTAGTCCATCTCAAATTGCGATGGACTCCTCTTTGATTATTATAATAGGAACCTCCTCCTTGCCTATATTGCCGAAAGGCGAGGACTTGCTCCTTCTCTGTGAGACAGTCAACAGTAGTGTGACCGTCATTACTCTCACATCTCTCACAAGTAACGGTTTCCTGTCTAGTCAACAAGTGAACCGTCTGTTGATCACCAGGATGCTGCGATTCCAACCTATCAAAACGAGTATTCATGGCTTCCAACTGAGCCACAACAGCATTATCAACTGAATTGATTGTCCGAATACCATCTCTCGGATTCCCACACTCAGCACAGTGGGTAGTCATCTCCTCTATGATACCCCATCCCTTATCATCATCATCATTGTACTTCTGAAACCGCCCATTAGATGAGGCGTCCAATATAGCACGGTGGTCATCATACAACCTATTATAGAACTGGTTGCATAAAAACCACTGATCAAAACCGTGATGAGGAAGAGACCGCACCAACTTCTTGAAACGACATCAAGCTTCATAAAAATTCTCATCATGTGCCTGCTTGAAACGTGATTTTTCCTCTCAGTTGATTGGTACATTGTGGAGGAAAATACCTTTTAGAAAAGGCAAGTGCAAGAGTCTCCCAGTTGGTAATACCAGCTGCTTCTCTATCAAGATCGGTGAGCCACTCTCGGGCTCCATCAGTTAAAGAAAAAGGAAATAAGACCTCCTTGATCTTGTCCTGAGTCACTCCCTTAGTAGCGGGAATGGTAGAGCAGTAATCAGTGAAAACTTCCATGTGTGTGCGCGGATCTTCACCTGCCACACCTCGATAAAGATTTCGTTCGACCAGGTTGATGTAGGACGGCCTGATATCGAATGTATTTCCATCCTCTGTCGAAAGTTTGAAACCCTTAGGGATTGAGGCAGCTGTGGGCTCCGAATGACTCGCAATGTTAGGCATCTTCACTGGCTTTATAGCAGAAATAAAGTTGTCTTCTTCACAAGACGGATCTTCTGCAAATAGAAAATGTTATAGCTCGGGTTCAAAAGTACTCAAGTCTTCCTTTTGAATCTTCCTTTACAATCTTAATCTATGCCGAAAAGATATCTCTAGCTCAGGATCAGCAGGAACTAATTCTGACCTAATTGACCTGGGCATACACAACACCGAAGGAAATAAGTGAGAACTGTCTCAAGGAATAAAAATTCCCTGCGACGGATAAAGATACACGATACAAACAAGACAGACAGGGCTATTGCCTCCCCGGCAACGGCGCCAAAATTTGATACGGTCGTTTCTGTACCAAAAATAAAACCTAAATATACTAACGAAAGCTAGTGATAAGTAGGGTCGATCTCCAAAGGGAGGAAAGGTATCTATCTATAGTTCATCTATCTAGGTCACAAATGGGGTTTTGTGTTCTATTTTCTAAACTACTAAAGGATTAAATGCAAGAGAAATAAAGTAAGAGCAGTAAAGTTAGAAAATATGATAAAAGTGATCAGATAAGAGAGAGTATGTCAGGATTTCGGTTCACCATGGTAGTCTATTGACTCAGTTGCAAATAGCCTAGACAATATACTTTGATAAGGGCATGGGAAAGGTCCTTCCGGTTCGCTATCCACCCTAGAATTCCACTAACTTAACTTCCGTCCTCATTAGGGTAGTCTACTGTTCATAGCAGGTCTGTTTATTCCAATCTTCCGATCCAGGAACAAGGTTAACCAGATTAATGTAATTTAGAAGCGTGCACTCAACTAAATTGGTGTTACAGTTATATTGCTATGGGGACAGATTCTCACATGTAAATTATCTAGTCTATTTACTACATCGTCACAATTCTACCATGGATCCCCTAATCCTAACATAAAGAAATTAGCTACTCGTGTTCTTGAGATTAACAAAAACAATAATCATGAAAATGCTAATAAGAGACATAATTAAAGAATAACAATAAACCATAAATTAAACAAGAGTAATAATAAAGGAACAAAAAATTAATGTAAACAAAGTATTGAGATTAAGAAGGAAGGAATGATTACAATCTAAAAGAATCCAACGTAAAGATCAATCCACAAAGCAAAGTATGAGATTAAGCAGTAGAGAGTGTTTAGAAATATATAGAGAGATTAGGCAGAGAGTTCAGAGGTAAAAGAAGTGATTAGAGGTTCCTATTAACCTAATTACGACTCCCTTATATAGGGGAGCATAAAACTAACAAAATAAAACTATCACGGGATTAACTAAACCCGCGTATCATAGCAATCCACTCGATCGAGTACTTTCAGATTACTCGATCGAGGTCTTCTCCAGCAATTGTACTCGATCGAGCACTTAAGGCTCTCGATCGAGTGACTCTAATAAAGCACATATTGATCGAGTAAAAGGAACCACTCGATAGACCTCTTGTTCCAGCCAAACCACTCGATCTACTCATAATTCCACTCGATCGAGTGAAAATCCATTGCAACAGCCTCAAACTCATCTTTGGCTGCTTCATATGACCTTCCTTCACGCACTCCGAGGTACGACTCTTGCTCCAAAATCTCTGTCTCCTTACAATGCATGCTAAAAGGGACGAATAAGGGTAGATTCCGCTACTTTCGGGTCCATTTCTGCAATTACGACAAAACAAACCATAGTAGCCAATTCGGGGCATTTTGCAATACAAAGCGATACAAAAGGCATAGAAATGCATGTAATAAGGGGTTAAAAAGTCTATATAAATTGCACGTATCAAATATCCCCAAACCGACTTTACTCGTCCTCGAGTAAACTAAATGCAAACTAATGGAACGGATATGAAAACTCAGAGCTAGCTATAACTTGTCTACTTAAACCGAATAATGCAAACAAAAATTAACAGTCATAGCTACAGCAGTCAATACGCAAACGAGTTGTATGTTGTCCATAAATGAAGTTGACCAATCGACCTTGCAAGACCATCAAAATCGGACTATCACGGGGTCACTCTTCTCTCATGAAGCAAGGGTGAATGTATATGTAAGAGAGAAAGAGAAAAAGTCACTCACCTAAACTGCGACCTACATAACATGCATGCAACAAAAATGCTAGACGATTCAAGTACTATACATACATTCCAACCAACAATGTCCGTCACAGTCGAGGGCTTACAAATAATATGGGAAAGTGAGGTTACTGGTAAGAAAGGGCAAAACAAATTATGGAAATGTGGAGGTAAAGCGTCAAGCTAGCACCTAAACAGGACCATATAAAACCATCCAAATCTCAGCTGTCTAGAAAATAAAGCACAAGTGCTCTTCATTGGCACAAAACTCACTACCCAATATAATACACAATCTCCTCAAAAAGAATACAAATAAGAATGGAGGAGTAGACCGTCACAAACTTTCCTTTTTTAACACGGTCTAATTTCTATTTCAAATCAACTCTTTTTTTTCTTTTCTTTCTTTCTTCCTTCCACTGTTCACGTTTTTTCATTTTCTTTTTTTCTTTTTTTTTTCTTTTCCACGTTCCTTTTTCTAATTTCTTTTTTTTCCTTCCTTTCCTCATTCTTTCCTTTTCTCACCAACTCCGTACAAATATCAGACGAGCCAAACTCGCAACAATGATAAAAATACCACAAGAGTCACACTAAACTAGCTTGACTGGCAGGCTAAATTTTGGGTGTAGCTAATGGGTCAAAAAAGGCTATATTTGGCTAATGTGGAGCTAAATGGGTGAAAATGAAAAAAAAGGGATATTGTAAACACCTCCCTGCATGTGACACCGACCACAAACCCGAATGTATGCAAGTGACAAGCAATCGAATCTCATAAATGTGCAAAAGTGACAAACATGTTATGCAAGGAGTACTACTCTCAATTCCTACATGAACCGGTCATGAATGTCACCAGTTATATGGCTCTAAAACTCAGAAATTGTAAAGTAGGTTGCCAATTTATCAGGTCAAGTCTACACAGTCAGCTATATTTTCAACATTAACTCGTAGATATGCGCAAGACTAAACTATTAACTGTCAATTAGATGCAAGGCTCAAGTGATATGACAAGTTAAAGTGCAATTTCATCACAGAAATCTACCATTCCGACTCAACCTATATGCAAAATGAAACGTGGAGATTTTTTGAATTTTTGAAATTTTCTAATTTTTTTGGATTTTTGATGATTTTATTGAAATAAATGACAATGCAAGCAGGAAAAGTAAACGTGAATGCAAAAATGCAGACTCAAAGGATGCATTACCCTCCCCAAACCAAAACGGACAATGCTCTCGTTGTCCTCCAGCATACACGAGCAGATAAATAATGGGAAAGGGGTATATACAACCAATAAATGAATGAAAAACAATAAATAAATAAGGAGACAAAAATAAATAAAAGAGCAAAACTACATACAAAATGACGAACTTCCCCAAAGCAGCCAGAAAACTGGGGAAGTGAGTAGACCAGTAGCTACTCGTCGCCCTCCTCCTCCTCCTCTACCACCACGAAATCAGGATCACGCTCCCGCTCCCTCCTCCTCCCCTCCTCAGCTCTTACTCTCTCCTCCTCCTCAGCGGTGTCTGCCTCGCTGGCCGGCTGTGGGTACCCCTCCGCCGGATACCGGTAGAAAGATGGGTGCGGCCAGCCCTCAGGAATAGGACGTCCTCTCCTCATATGATACTCGTATAGAGGAAACATAGCAAAAGCCATGTCCCACTCCATACGAGCCTGCCTGGTAAGAAGCTCAAGAAGCAAACCGTCACTACGTCCTTGGTCAATGACCTCAGACGCCTCAAAAGGTGGAGGAGGAATAAAATTAGCCGGGTAAACTGGCTGTGTAGGGTCAGGAGTGGGTGTGGAAATAGGGATCGCTGTAGGCGTGGCTGTGGAAGGCTGGCCAGCCGTTGACGGTCTGGATCCCTCTCCGGTCTCAGGTCTCTTCCGCTTCTTAGCAGCGGAAGTAGTGGTAGTTGGAGCGAGTGAAAGGTGGTAGAAGGGCAAAGGTGGAGGTATCCTACCCCTAACAGTAGGTAAAGGGACAAGACGGGGTAGGGTGGTGCAAGGTAAGGGCTCGGACAAGGAACCACAAATCTTCCAAGTCCGCTGGTCAGAAGGAAGCCAAAACATAGACAACATAGTAGAAATGTCTAGGTACCTATCCCTATCAAGATGTGCTAAGTCACGAGGGAAGTCGGGGAAGATAGAACGGGCAAGAAAGGTGGCTATGCCACCACAGACAATGGTGCCCGCCGTCTTCTGCCCTACAGTATGAAAATACTGAGCATTTAAATAGGCAATGTTAAGCACAAAGAGGCCCTCGCTATCAATATTCAGGTAGCCCCCAAGAATAGACAACTCAATGTTGTTAACATTGTTGGGTTCTTTACGGCCAAAGATCATTCCACCAATGAGACACAAAAAGTAACGGGCCGGGGGAAGGTGGACATGAGCGAGTCTGCGCTCCTCAAAACGAGTATGTGCCAAGGTCCGCCAAAGGATACGTAGGACCTTCCTAGGAGGGTCCGAGTCACCGTGGGAGGAAAGACCTAACCTACTACCAAACTCAGCTAGGGTCCAGGTCATAGTCCGGTTAAACAACCGGAAGGAAACACAAGAACTACCCTGGTCAGTGGCGTAGGCACCAGCAGAAAAAGTGAAGGAGCTGAAAAACTCGAGGGTCAGCTCCTTATAAGTCGGGGCACTCATAGTAACCAGTCCAGACATCCCCGTCCCGTTCAATATCTCAACTACAGGCTCGTAAATACCCAACCTCTCAAGTGATTTTCAACACGGAAATTTAGTCGAAGCAAAGTCACAGCTCTCTAAAGCATAAAAACGAGTTTGATGCATAGCGTTAACGAAACGTACCTCGGGGTAATCGGGATGTTGGTCAAGAGACTCATCGGCACGAAATGTGACTCATCCAGCAGCGGGTGTACCTCGTCCTCGACCCCGTCCACGCCCTCCAGTACCTGAAGAAGAAGCACGTCCAGTAGCGGGGCGAGGTACTAGGGCAGCCCGGAAAGCAGCTGTGACAGCTGGTGACGACGCAGCAGCGGTAGTCACCATAGAAGACGCGGTACCAGCAGTAACAAAAGTAGCAGCAGCTGTACTAGTAGAGGCAGAGCTAACAGTGGCAGCGAGAACAGAGCTAATAGCAGCGGAAACAGTAGTACTAACAGTCGAAGTGACGGTGGTAATATGAGGGACCATCGTCTCAGTCGAGGATGGGGCAACAGTCGAACTAGTGGAAGGTAGAGTGCTACTATCCATCCTAATCAAGCAAGTAAGCGGAGGGATTAATCAAATAAACAGAGAAACACGAAATCCCCTAATTAAACTTGCATTTTCGACAAAAATCGAAAAACCCTAAACCCTATTCCATCAATAATGTTGAAAACAACAATTAAACAACAAAGGAATGAGGGGAAATACTTACTTGATGATTGACCCACAAGAATAAGCAATAAATCGACAAAAATCGCAGCAAAAGACGGATTTCAAGCAAAAAAACCCGAAAAACCCTAATTCCCCAAATTGACCGCAACAAAGACGAAATAGAGAGGGAAAAGTGAGGGCAAATGTAGAAATAAGCACAAGTAAAATAGTGTGGGTGTTTGATTTGGTAATAGGGAAGATTAAAGGGAGAAATTGGGGTTTTATCGCACAAAATATCGCACAAATAAGGGAGAAATAAGTTAGAATGAAAAATAGAGGAAGAAAAAGAAAGCATCCTGCGTATAATAGGCATATTCACTCGATCGAGTGATTTGAGATCACTCGATCGAGGACTCTTGCATTCATTATTCTCGATCGAACAAATTTCCACTCGATCGAGAACTCCTCTATTTGGGCATTTCGATAGAGTGACTGAATCCACTCGATCGAACACTATTGTTGGGCAATGCTCTCGATCGAGTACAAAAAGTACCCGATTGAATTGTTTTCTCGTTTAATGCATCCCTTTGCGACATAATTTCCCCAAACCTGCATAAAAACACGCAAAAACATTTCTCGACAATACTAAATCACCAAAACATGCAGTCTATTGTCGGTTTTTGCTAAAGCTAACTAAACTAATGTCTAACAGTCTAAAAACGCAATTAAAAATTCTTAACTGAAATTCAAAATTACAAGTTGTTACAACGGGGCAATCCAGGCTTACTGTCCAAAACACTTTAGTAGCCCACAAGAGGGCTTCTGACTGGACGAGGTCCCTTCGGCATCTCGGACCGTCCTCTTTGATTACCACGAGTTTGAATTTGAATTGACGGAAGGAGAGTAGTTGGCATCCACATACGCCCGAACTTTCTTCTTCCTCTTGACATTCTCATCGAAATTTGCATCTCCATCACATTAATTGATTTTAACTGCACTTTGATCGTTATCATCTCCAGCATCCACTCTATCTGTACCTGCAGCAAGGAAAACAGAAGGATGGTCCTCCTTTTCGCTCTCAGTCTGAGGCGGAGGGATTACAATTACAGCACAATATTCAATATCCTCGGCTGGAGTGTTTGTATCCGAGTCAATAGAGGATAGGGCATTGCAAGGTTGAACTTGCATAGGAGCCCTGTGAGATTTAGACTAATGAAATATCAGCTCCTCGTCTCTTATCTGAAATGTAAGTGTTTTCCTCCCGACGTCGATCACTGCCCGAGCAGTGAATAAAAATGGTCTCCCTAAAATAATAGGGGTGTGAGTGTCCTCGGGGATGTCAAGAACTACAAAGTCTACGGGAATAAAGAATCTCCCGATCTTGACAGGTATGTCCTCTATAACTCCTAGTGGCCGTGATATACTACGGTCAGCCACGTGAACGGTCATACTAGTGCAATTAAATTTGGTCAAACCAAGTCTCTTAGCGAGTGACAGTGGTAAGACACTCACGCTAGCACCTAGGTCGCATAGCGCGTTATCAATCAAATGGGTCCCTATATGACAAGGAATAAAAAAGCTATCCTGGTCTGTTTGTTTGGGTTGCAACTTATTCTGGACCAAGGCAGTCCCTACTTCAGTTAAAGCTACTGTTTTATGATCATTTATATGCCTCTTACGCGATAAACTGTCTTTCATGAATTTAATATAAAAGGATACCTGATTAAGCAATTCAGCGAATGGAATGTTGACGTGAAGGCTTTTCAGGAGCTCAGCAAATTTTCCGAACTGTTGGTTAGCCTTGTTGTTCTGCAATCGCCTTGGAAAGGGCACTGTGATAGGAATTTCAAGCCCTTTATTCCTTTCTTCCAAAGTCTCGATAGGTTCAAATTCATTTCTGTTCGATCGATCTCTTTTTCCTCGCGATCGAGGTCTTTCGATCAGCAGCCATTTCACTCGATCAAGCATTCTCAGCCTCTCGATCGAGTTCCTCATAATCAGCATTGTTCGATCGAGACAAAATATTACTCGATCGAACACTTTTCTCAGGTATTTCACTCGATCGAGTAGTTTCAGCCTCTCGATCGAAACCCTGGTTATCCACTTTACTCGATCGACCCTCATAACTACTCGATCGACTAATATCATCAGCATTTCTACTCGATCGACCACCAGAAATCAGTCGATCGAGTATATTCTTCGGATTAAGCATGGTCCTTTGTAAGAACGACCACTGCGCAAGCTAATCAGATTTATCGTCTCATGTGGATTCTTCTCAGATTGAGACGGCAAATGACCCGACTTTCTCGTGGACTGGCTAGCGGCGAGTTGGGCAACTTGGGTCTCGAGTGACTTAATTGATGCTTCTTTCTGTTGGTCACTCATCTGCATCTGCTTAGTCAATGATTGGATCATCGACTTCAACTCAGCTAACTCAATAACTCCACTAGAGGAAGCTCCTTGATGTGGCGGTGGAAAGGATGGAGGCTTTTGAAAGCCTTGTTGAGCTTTGTGAGGAGGAACATAAGCTTGTTGTTGCTGGCATAGCGTCTTGTCCTGCAAGCTGGGTGGACTGATCTACACGTAGGAAGGCTAGTCCTGCAGGCAGAGTACTTTCTGCAGGAAGAGTTTGTGCATTCTACGAGAAGAAAGATTTGATCTGCAGTAAGAGTGGCAGGTTCTGGAGCCCGAGTGACCACTCCTGCTGGAAGGGATATATCATGATGTTCCTGGCTTGGATATTGCTCCTAGGGTTGCGAGGGTGTCTGTCTTAGGATTCTGGTCTCCGGTTGGGGACCTGCCTCGTTTTGGATGTCTTTAGGTGCTTGACTTTCAAGGGCACCATAAACTTGGACGATTAGGTCCCTTCCTGGTCCTCTCTTTGGGAATTCAATACCAGGCCTACTCCTGCTCCCCTTATGTATGTTGGAAGCTCTGTCTGTATTAACATCCAAAGGTGGTCACCCCTATCTTTAATGAGGGTCAGGATGTTTTCATCTACCTGGGTCTGGAGCGTTGGAATAAAGTCAGGTACAGATTCTACCAGGGACTGTGACTTAATGGTTGTTCGAAGCTTAATTTTCATGTTGTAAGCACTTAGATGTGTGGTTCACTTGGTCATTCCTCCTGACAGCCTGGTTTGCTTATAATGGCTTTCGGGGGGGTAATTAGTTATCACATGGATAATACAAGTTAAGAACGCAATTTATTGAAGGCTGTAACAAGAGCAAGAAGCGGTTTTTAAGTGATGTGAATCTGGTCTCTACAGGAAGCAAAGACATGCTGAAGTAATATTCTGGGTACCAGCATGATGTTGCCTGCTGCCTCGGTTACTGATAGGTATGGGGATCTGGATTTCTTAGTTCTTGACAGAAGAGGTGGTGTGTTCAGATAGTGCTTCAGCTCCTTGAATTCCTTTTCACGATCCTCCGCCCATTCGAGCCTTTGGCTCTTTCCAAGTATGCCACAGGAAAGTCTGCAAGTGTCCCCTTTAGCTGGTGGCTCCTATAAAGTGGCTATATAGAAATTGGGGTTCACTCTGGGTGCTGCCCTCTGTCCAGGCTACTACTGGAACCCTGTTGTCGGGATCGCTGGCGAAAGTGTTGCTGCGATAACTGGCCTTGGTTGATATTTGTTGATTTTCATTACTCGACCTTCTTAGGTCGTTTCAGCTAGCCTTCCTAGGCTCTTAAGCATAACGATTCGACTAATCGTCCCGTCTCGATAGCAAAAATTCTTGTTTGTTCTTAGTAGATGGATAGTGATTGACGTCAACCACACCACGATGCTTACTCATGTTTGTATCAAGAGCTTTTACTACTCGAGCGAATGGAACTATGAACCGGCCCTACTCATGTTTGGCCCGGACCTCTCCACAGACCAAGGTTTGATAGCTTGGTGAGGCAACCCACCCTTTTAAGCCAAAACCATTTCTAAAGCACTCATCATACCGTTATAATGCCTATTTGTATGTGTGTACATTGTATGTGTTTCCCGACTCAATCACATGTCTAAAATTCCACATTTGTAACCAAATAATGTCAAGTTTTCTATAAATAAAATTCATTTCCTTAAAAAAAAAGGACCATTTGTAATCCAAATAATGTCGAATTTTATGTAATTACATTTTCAACTTCCATTTTTCAAAAACGATTTTCAAACAAAAAAAATTCGAAAAATCCAAACAACAACAAAAAAAACGTTTTCAAAAAAAAAAACTTTTTCAAAAATCAAATTTTGAAACCAAAAATGTCCAACCGTTTGTAAATGTAAATCCATTTCCAATTTTTCGACATAAAAAAACCTTTCAAAAGTCACTTTTTTTAAAATTCCATTGTCAATTTTCAAAATTCAAATCAATCTTAAATTTTTCGTAAATAGAATTCTTTGCAAATTCTCAAAAAAAAAAAAAAACTAAAAAAAAATCAAAAAATGCAAAAAGTTTTAATACTTTTAATTAATGTAAATGCAAATATGTAAATTCAATTGGGTTTAAACTAGAGTCAAATTTCAAATCGAGTCATTTCCTAGTCAAAACTCCGTCAGGTTATAATCTCGCTTTCCCTTACATTTTGGGTCATTCAAATTCGAGTCAAAGTCCAAAGGCGTTGCGCCGTCATTTTGGACCTCACATCCCTAGTCAGTTAGGATCTAGACATTTCCTGACTCCTCGAGCCACACACTCGAGATGAACACACCGAGTCATTCCAAAATCTGTCTCTCAAAATTCTCCTAATGTCACGTTCGGGTACACACATGCCAAACCTCTAGTCAAGTTTATTGTAAACACACGTCTTAGCATTGCGCCAAGTTCAATCCCGTCAATAAGGTCAACCATATAAGTGTCACTCCATCAAAGTCAGACATCGTGAGTTTAAACACGAGAAATCGCTCACGACATTTCACAAATTCATAAGTCGGAATCTGGTTATCCCATCTCGTCCTCGTGATATACTTGTCCCTTCATGTACCATTTTGTTTGTCGCCTTAGTATGCGTGATCCTTGCTAAAATCAAGTTGTAACGCGCGTCATTTCTGTCGAGTACGAATCCAGTAAGTTCAGCCAATCAACAAAGTTAAGAAGCAGCTTAAGACACAATCACCGCCAAGACGTTTATGCCATGAACTTACGCCTTCAAGCTACAGTTGAAAATTTGAGCATTCTTGTCCTCACCCTTAAGAATGAGTTGGTGAAAAAGAATATGCCGGCTTGAGAAACCTCTAGTCTAGGTCATCCAAAGCCTACATCTTGCAATAACCGTCATCCTAAGAAAACAAGCACAACTGAAAGGAAACCTGGGAGACATCAAAAGAATGCTGTCTAATCTAGGTATGTCTAACGTTGATGAACTGAAAAGGCTATCTGCCCAGGCAAGCTACACCTAATAGGTCCGACTCCGAATCCACCTCTAGAAAATCAAGTGGACTTCTAAAAGGGCAACAAATATTGTCTATACCACCAAGGTAGAGGCCATGATATCGAAGAGTGTTTTCTCTTGAAACATATGATACAAGATAGAATTGAGGATGGTAGGATTTCCATCTCGCTCCTAGCTAGTCCACATGCAGAAGCTAGGCAACTTCAAGGATCATTCACGATCAAGAAGATGAGAAATCCACCAATCATTTGGTGAAAAAAAAAGAAAACGGATTTACAAATATCTAATCAGTCAAGGGAGGCGTCATCAGTTGCTAATGTTATTAGTTGTCTTCACCCAAACTATGCTTCAAGTTTGAAAAATGGCATCTGAAGCATCGAAGATTTGTAAAACGAGATTATTCGTATCGATGAACTCATTCAAGGAGATTCCTCATCTATGCCAACTCCTAATGAGCAAGCTATCTGTTGAAGTGAGTGTCCTCCACAATAATGTGTTTACATACTACATCTCGTACAAGGAATATCAGGGATTTATATTATATATATTTGTCAGCTGGTCAACGTTAATCGGTAATGATTGGCTGACTAGAGTTTGACATTACTGTCGTGTGACAGCGGTGATCAGCTGATCCCTTTAAGTCACACCCATAGGATGATGCCCAAATGGATAAACTAATTATTTATATGAGATATAGTATAGTATCTTGTATATATAGACTTTTAAGTCGTGTGAATATATTATTTGATGACGAGTTGTAAACTCGAGCCAAGGGAATTTATTATTTAATCATACGATAATTAATTAATAAATATTGATTATAATTTATTAATTAATAGTTAATTAATTAATTAATTTTATACGTTGTGTGTGTATGTTTTGAGGTGGAGGTAATTAGTTATCAATTAGTCTCCCTTGTGACATAGAGTATCCGTGACAAGGGAGAGACGGATTGAATTGATACCATATTATTCTAAATGGGACAAATGGACTCGTCTAACATTGGGAATTAAAGAAAGAAGAGAGACAGAGACAGATTTGACATTTTTATTAAACAAATAATTAATGGTTTTTTTGCCTTCCCCATGTAGACGGTTTTCTTCCCAAAACCACCTAGTAAAACACAGTGTATCCATTTCCTCTCCTCTCTCATCAGATTTTCTGAATTCTCATTCCTCTCTCTATAAACAATTATTCATCATCTTCATAAAACAACAAACAATTATTCATCATCTTCATCGCCTACTTCATTATTTCCGCTAAAATCAATCCCTGGTGGCGGGGCTTTGTCAATCCCTGAGTCGAAATTTATCAACGCTTCATCTTCAGTTACTGTGCTAACATTTGACTGAGGTCCTGGAGACGATGGAGAAGAAACAAATGGCTAGGAGGACACCCCCGAAAAAACAAATGGAAGGTATGATTTTTGTTTAGAGATGTTGATTTTTGTTTAGTAAGAAATGATGACATTGGTATAAAAAAGTTCAGATTAGGTATTAAAAATGACACAGTAAAATTGATGACATTGTCGAATTTTTTTGTTGAATAAAAAAGGCCAGATTAGGTTTTCTCGGAAAAATGGTTGGAATGTCAGGTCAGATTAGGTTAAAAAAAGGTTGTTTATTGGTTGATGTTTTGTATAAAGCATGCTTGAAATGAGGCTGTAATGTAGGTCGGATTAGGGTTTTAAATTTTTTTTCTACACAAAATTTAATATTTACACTATTCATGGATAACTAGGTGAGAATAAAGGAAAAGGGAAGCTTGCAATGCAGAAGAGTAAAGAAAAGGTGAAATCTGGGGTTTTCTTTAGAGATCCGGTGAATACGGATGAAAGGGAAGATAATGATGGGTCAGAGGAGATTTCAGAGGAGACAAAAGCAAGTGGTGAAGAGGACAGGGAAGCTAGTGGTGAGGAGGAAGGTAGTGGTGAGGAGGAAGACAATGGTGAGGAGGAGAAGCAAGTGTCGGAATTCGAAGATGGTGGTTTGGTAGAGGTGCTTAATAAAGTCGTGAAAATGGCAGTTGCTCTTGGTGTAAAGAAGAAGAGGAAGGAAGAGACGACCATGGTAGACGGTAAGCTTAATATGTAACCATTTTATTTGAGAAATGTGATCAATTTAACTGAGAAATGTGCCCTGCTCAGGGTTATGTGGCTCTGTTAGGGTGGATTGACCTAATATTTACAGGGTAACATATATGCTAACACATGGTGACATATTTGTCATTTGTAAAATGTGACCACATCTGTTGTGATGAATAAATGTTAATATTATAACATATCCTTGTGGCATGAATTTGTGATGAAATGTCAACACCTAAGTGACCACTTTTGTTAGAAAATATACTTTTCTCTGAGATTTCCATATATCTTAACATGGTGACATATATTGCTTAACATTGACATATGTGTTGTTTAAAGATTGAGCCCTATTTTATTTGAGAAATGTGATCAATTGAACTGAGAAATATGACATTGTCAGGGTTATGTGGCTCTGTTAGGGTGGTTTGACCTAATATTTACAGGGTAACAGATATGCTAAACACATGGTGACATATTTGTCATCTTTAAAATGTGACCACATTGTCTTGTGATGAACAAATGTTAATATGGTAAGATATCCTTGTGGCATGTATATGTGATGAAATGTGACCACCTTAGTGTAGACTAAAGATCTCAACATGGTAACATAATAGACTAAAGATGAACACACATGAATTAACATCATAACATTTATACTAACACATAGTGATATATTATCAAATCTTTATTATGTGACCACTTTTGTTAGAAAATATACTTTTGTCTGAAATTTCCATATATCTTAACATGGTGACATATATTACTTAACATTGACATATGTGTTGTTGTTTAAATAGTGACCACCATAGTTTAGAAATGTACGTATGTTTGAGTTTGTTGCACATTATAATTGTATCAGTAATTGAGCTTAATCTGGTGACACCTATGAAGAACATAGTGACATATTTATTCGTAATGGAAATGTGATCATCTTATTGAGCTAGTATACCTATTTTTAGATGTAGTTGATTATATGAGAGGGCATCTAAAAATCTTAATATGGTAATCATAATAAGTAAGTATGGTGACATATACTTTAGTGTTCAAATGTGACCATCTTGCATTATAGTACACATTCTAAAATGGTTACAATATTATTCAAAGATGGTGACATATTTATAATGTTATCAGGTGACCATCTTACATGTGATATGTATGTTTGTTTTAGTGAGATTAATATTCTAAAATGGTAACATCTGTGACAATCTTAGATAAGTAGTACAAATGTGATCATATTTAGTATTAGTACAAATGTGATCATCTAATAATGTGTTCATATTTATCTAAAAATGGCAAACATAACTAGGTAGTATCATGACATATTTTTTAAGTGTAAAAATGTGACCATCTTACGTCTGACATGTACATGTGTTTTAAAGAATTGGACATTTACTCATGTGACCATTTGCAAGCAGATCCTCTCAAAGTGGCAACTGTTGTCCAAAGCTCGAAGGAGGTGGAGGTTGGCCAGGGATCGAAGAGAAAGTTATCCGAGGGAGCAGTGGCTCAAAAAAAGAAATGACAGAGAAAGGAAGGAACGTATGTTGACCATTTTATTGTATCTGATGAACTGTTCCTCTTCATGTTACCATGTTAAATTTTTTCTTTAACGACTAATTAATTGTATCCGAATATAGGAAATTGAAGGGGGTCGAGGGACATGGATCACCAGCTTCCCTACACTATGTCATAGAGCATTTATCGTCAGCTTAAAGCAAGGATGTTGAAGATATTGGGTTCGGAGGTCTTATGGAGCTGAAGGCATCTAAGTTTATTCATACCATGGTTGATTGGTTGTTGGAGCGTTATGATACGCACACTAGGCTGATTTTATTTAATAGGTTTGTTCATTTCTCAATCAGTAAACATGATGTTTATGATGCCGTCATGTTACGATGTGGGGGTGAGGATGTGTCAGCTGTTACAGACGATAAAGAGCTATTGCACGGTTGGAGAGAGAGGTTCGGTGCTTTACCGAAGAAAGATATTCACTTGGACAAGGTTAGAGATGAGATGTTGCAATTGGTGGAAGGCGGATCAGATTTTAAGAAAATGTTTGTGTTGTTTGCAATGGGATCGTTCTTGGCCCCAATAGTTCACAATCGTGTTGACACTAGGTTGATTGGGGCGGTGGAGGATGTTGCTGCCATTCCGAAGATGGACTGGTGCTTTTACGTACTGGATCGTTTTGACCATTCAGTGGAATCATGGAAAGAAAACGATTCCAAAAGCATCGGGGGCTGTCTAATGTTATTTAAGTTAGTCTACTTTCACCGATTGATTTGGAGGGGTTAGCCTGAGGATAGAACACTACCCTTGATACGACATTGGTCATATGACGCACTGAAGAAGCGAGTTAAAGAGGAGTGCAAAGCTTACACCGTCCATATGGGCTTCGGTATAGGGGTGTGGGATCTGAAGACGTATCCGGTATCCATGAATCTGGAAAAGTCATTCTACAAACTTCCGGTTGAAAGGGTAGATCCTGAAGTGGAAGCTATCAGGCATGAGGCAGCTCGTTCGGCCGAGAAAAGTATGATTGCAGAGGATAAGGGATGTAGGACTGTGTCTTTCACACTACCAGATGACCTCCCTTCTGATGAGGATCATCGCCGTCTGTATAACGACGTAAGTCCTAGCACTTGAATACCTTCAAAATCAATTTATACTGTATGATATATGAAGACAATCGTTACTCTGTTGCAGTCTGAATTGTGACAGCATGTTGTGTTGAAATCTTTAAAATGGTCACATTTTGGTTAAAGTTGGTGACATTCTGATTTACTATTAAAATGTGACCATTATATTTATGATATGTAGGTGTTGTAGTATCAAATGTGACGGCTTGTTGAGTGTATTTAAAACTTAAAATGGTGACATTCTGATTTTAGATAGTTACATTATTATTTACTTTTAAGATGTGATCATGGTACTTGTGATATGTAGTTGTGTTAGTATGAAATGTGACAGCATATTCTGTGTGTTTAAAACTATAAACGGTGACATTTTGACAAACCATGGTTATATTATTATGGACTATTAACATGATGCCATTATTAATGTGATATGTAGGTGTTATAGGATAAAATGTGACGCCAGGTAGTGTGTGTTTAAAACTATAAATGGTGACATTCTTACTTAAGATGATTACATTCGGATTTACATTAAAAATATGACCATGGTAGTTATGATATATAGTTGTTTTAGTATGAAATATGACAACATGTTCTGTTTGTTTAATACACTAATGGGTGACATTTTGATAAGGAATGATTACATTCATATGGACTGTGAACATGTGACCATCATAGCTTAGATATGTAGGTGTTGTAGTATGAAATGGGACAAAAAGTTGTCTGTGTGTAAATTTTTAAAAT
This sequence comes from Silene latifolia, assembly GCF_048544455.1. NCBI lineage: Eukaryota > Viridiplantae > Streptophyta > Magnoliopsida > Caryophyllales > Caryophyllaceae > Silene > Silene latifolia. The sequence goes on from NC_133533.1 coordinate 41,221,786, forward strand.
GGTGACATTCTGACTTATGATGGTTACATTATGATTTACTGTTAAAATGTGTCAATGTTCTGTGTGTTTAAAACTCAAAATGATCACACTTTGACTAAAATTTCTTACATTCTTATGGACTGTTGACATGTGACCATCATAGCTGTGATATGTAGGTGTTTGTTGGAAATTTAAAATGCTGACATTCTGACTAAAGTTAGTTACATTCTGATTCATTGTTAAAATGTGAGCATAGTAGGTGTGATATGTAGCTGTGTTAAAAAGTGACATTATATGTAGGTATGTTGAACATTATATTGGTGTATTTAGGTTGTTACATCATATTTGTCCATGTACAAGCGCGTGTACTGAAATGATATCGGTCAAAGAGGAACCAGAAGTTGATTTCACGCTTACATCGTGAAATGGCAGCAAAAATGATGGTGGATCCTCCACTGTCTCAGCAGGTGCGGCAACAACAGGATGGAGATGGTCAAGCAGCGCGTGAAGCGGAAGAGACCTTGACGCAGAAATTGGATAGCAACCCCGTATTCTATGCTGACTTCATTGCCATGCTTGATCAGGTGGACCAGGCTTTGGAGAACGTGGTTCTCCCACCCTCGTTTGACTTAGGGATAGATGACATTGGCGAACAAGCACCAGCCCGCTCGTACGAGCTCAGGTACACTCGTGCTAGAGATCGTCAACCAGGAGATCCCGTTTACAATAGCGTTAAGGATGTCACCCGTGTCCCGAACCGTCCAATACCAAAGCCTGCCGGTAAGAAGAAATAAAGTAGGGGCACATTTCGTTAATGTAATTGACGGTTTTTAATAATGAAGACTTTCTAGTTGGTCGTTTTGTTAATGATTTAGTATTTTGGGACACCGCTTTTTGTCCTTCGGGCTGCGAAGGGACTGTAAATAGTCCTTGTTTTGTACACAACTTCTGAACTACCAATGATATGACATGTGTAAACTAATGTGGTGACATTATTAACAGTAATGTAGTTATATTTTGAAGAGGTTCAAAAATGTCCCAATTTTATTAAGCAGGTATATTTTATTAAGCAGGTATTATCATGTTATGTTGAAGTTCAAACTATCCATACAGACAGTTATATGTAACTATGTTTAGTAGTTATGTTGCCAAAACTTGTGTTTTTATAACCTTCAACAAAACTAAAAATAGGTACATTTTTCAACATTAGTGGTCACAATCTCAATATGTTATCAAGCATAGATGTTATCATGTTAAGTTCAGGTATAATGTGACCATTTTATCTTAGTTAAAAATGGTAACATATGGCATTGTGATTGTTGGCATTGTGTATAATGTGACCATTTTATAGAGTTTGTGTAGTGTAAAAAAACACGATAGGTACTGATTATCTTTCATATATGTTGTCAATGTGTAGGTTATAATGTGACCATTTTAGAGTTCATTGTTACCCTTTTAACCAGAACTTATTATCTTGCCATGGGTACTAATCTTTCATATATGTATATATTTTTTAGTTAAAAGGGTAACATATTGATCAAACAATGATACATTTATTAGCAACAATGGTTACATATGGAGCAAAATAAGCAAACATTGGTATATATCAGAATGTTTACACAAATCCGTCACAAGGTAAGCTTTGAAGTTCACCCAAAGAACAGGCATTTAAATATCAAAAACATACAATAAAACATGGCCACATTAGTCCACTGCTTTGGTGACAGTAATCGATTTGCTCCACATTAGTACAAACACACTCGAGATTGCGACATAAATGGTATGTCATATCAGACGCGGCACAGCGACGTACATGGTACTCTCCCCTGCCCCAACTTCAGACCCTTTCCTAGCCTTCTTCCTCGTCCCCATGTTCCTTTTTTTCGTTAACTTCGACCCTTTGTCGTACAACGTACGGGATCAAGAATAGGAGGCACGGACACATCTACGGTTGGTTGATCTTCCTCCATATTAAGCTTAGAAAGCAACAATTCGACCTCCTTATTCGCTTTAGTAAACAACTTATCCACGACAGCTCTTGCATTAGAAACATTCTGACATTTGGTGATGAGATAGTTCATAGCCGTCAACATTGAACGGCGCCAATTGATGGCGTCATGAGCGGCACTTTTGCGTATATCGCTTGGGAGGAGCCTCTCCCACACTGTAGTCTTTGAAAATTTGGTCCATCTACGTAGTATGTACATGTCCGGTATCTCGACAACATAATACATGTGGAGGACACAGATGATATGACTGCAAAGCATACTCTTAACCTGGAAGTTTCGGCACGTACATTCTGTTAGGTTGTTTTTAAAATCATATGTCACGTGATGGTCGTCCTCCTCGTGGCCCGCGGGGTAAACACGATACAACAATACCTCAGGATCGTCAATCAGAAGGATGACAGCACGAGTACCCATAGCAAGCGTGAATTCTTTCTCAAAGACTTGAAACAGCTCGAATGTGTAAAACTGAGATGCATGTAGTAACAAATTCACTAGAGGGTACACAGAAGATGGTGTAGATCTTATGTCGTTGAATTCTTTACGCTCTTCCTCACCTCGCCATATTTTGACCTTGTTTTCAAATATCCCAAAAAAATCAGTGATGGAAGTGGTCTTTGAAGCTTGGAAGCCCATCGCATGGTTTGTGCTCTCACTCCTTTGGGGCGATAAAATCCTAACTGAAAATAATTGATTGTTCAAAGCAGTGCTCCATTTCGCCCTATGTTTGTACAATCTTTTAAACCACGAATGGTTCACTAACCCATATTCTGTCAACATTTTATGCCAAGTCTCCTAAAATTTAGTCTCATTGACGATCATCCTTTAATTTCCCGAACTGAGATATGGCGTTTTGTTGAATGTGCCACTGACATAGACGATGTCTCGTTTGTGGATAAACTTGTCACCAGTTTAACGTTAAAAGAATTAGACACATATGCTAATCTGCATAATATAAATGATGACATATACACTCTAAACCCTACATGTGACCATTTTAACAATAATTAATTGGTCTATAGACAATATGGCCAAATGTAACCATATTAGCATATGTTTATACAAACTAAGATGGTCACATTTATGGCAGAATGAGGAGACATGAGAAAATATGACGCAATGTAACCATATTAACTTATGTTCATATTCAAAAAGATGGTAACATATGTAACCATCTTCTTCACCTACTCCATCATCCCTACATGTGACCATGTTAACAATACTTAATTGGTCTTTAGACAATATGGGTAAATGTAACCATATTAGCAAATGTTTATTCAAACTAAAATGGTCACGATTATGGCAGAATGTGGTGACTTGAGAAAATAGGACACAATGTAACCATGTTGTAGATACCTCATTTCTACACCCTCCGCCAACCACCCAGTGTTGATCGGGCCGCATGTTTGGTACACGGAACGATTTGTGACAGTCCGTAAGTTTATCGTCAAGTGATAGCTCAAACACTTGTGTCTACCCCCTTGGTCGTCATCTACGCGCAGATACGGTCGTTTTGACAATAATTAGAGTTCATTTGGAGTCCGAGTCAAAAACCGCTTCATTTTCTAAGAAACCGTTTAAAATGCCGAGTCGGAATGTCCTAAAATATTCCGGATATTTATTCCATAAATTAATTTTATATCTTTTGGTAAAATATATCCCATAAATCTTATTTTACAAAATAAGGAAGTAGAGATCCATCGCAATTTTCTAAAAGAAATGCGGAAATCTTTCTTCCGCAGGAGGAAACCTCTGGGGAAATGACGCAGCAAATGCTGCAAGGATCGCAGCAGATGTTGCGCCTCTTCCCTAGCTCGTTTCTGCCCATTTTCATATTTTTCCGTGATTTCTTTCCAAAGTTTGAGTCATTTCATAACTCTTCATATTTTTTAGTATAAATAGGGACCTTCGTTCAACATATTTTTCACGCGAGTGTCCGCCCTTCTCTTCTCCCTTTACATTCTAAGACCGTGCTCTAAGCTTTTGACGCCTAGTGCTTGATCAATCGACCACGTAATCTCAGATCATTCTGAGTTCCAGTCACGTTGCATGACCGACCAATTTGACCACTACACATCAATCAATTTAATCTAAATCCTCTAACGAGGGCACTTTCTACATACATTCGAGTCGAGCAGTCACTAAACGTTAACTTATTTAATCTCGTTTAAATCAAACATGTAAGTCCGAGGTGTAAATCCCATCTTTTATTGTATTTTATTTTTGTACTAATTATTGTAAGATTTACGTCAAAAGTATGTTTAAAACCGACTTCTAAAACCCTTTTATCAAACCAATTTTACGGATTAGCAGTAACTAGACGTCGAGAAGAAACGCAGCAACAGATGCGCCTCTTCGAAGAGTCGCAGCATCTTCTGCGCCTCTTCCAGAGGCTACCGCTGTTTCTGCTCTTCTTCTTCTTCCTCGGTTTTCTGTTATTTCGTTCCTTTTGTTTTACTTTCTTATTTTCTTCTCTTTCTTCATACGTAATAAATTTTAATACGTTCTTTTTAATAATCATATTTAATTACGACTTAAATCCCTTATAATCAATATTTGCGGGTAACGAGTTCATTGGCATCCACGAGAGTCATTCTAGACATAGAATGCTAAGGGTAAAGAGTTCTTAGTGTTCATGTCACTACTTTGTGTCTTGACATGACGCGAGGTATTCGAACGGTTCCAATTTCCCATAAAAATTGGTGGCAACTCCACAAATGCAAACGCTTGTCCCAAGCACCCCCGTGGCCCCCGTGTCCACACATGTAAACTTATGTTAGTGTTCACCAAGATGGTAACATTTGTGTTGGAACATGGTGACAAAACAAAATATGAAAGAGTGTAACCATATTTGTCAAAAGATGTCATACCGTTTCAATGGCATTTGCTATTGCTTGGTCTTGGTCAGTGAAGATAGAGACATGACGAACATCCTCACCAATGGATTCAATGAAAACATTGAACAACCACTCGAATGATTCTTGTAACACCCATAAACTTTTAGTCTCATTTACTTTATTTTTAGTTATGAGATTTAAAATTTTAATTTTATTTTATCGATTTTCGTTAAATCGTTGAATTTATTCCATTTTACGTCTTATTTTAGTTTGATTTATTCTCGGACCGACTTCTTATTTAAATGACACATTTTATAAGCAATTGGAAAATATATTTTTGGTTGCCCATTTTCATTTTCATTTGGACTGTGTGTTAGTTGCTTTTAAACAAGTAAATTATTTAACATGATTTATTCTTTAATTCTTTTATTTAAAATCTTTAAGATATTTGGCAATATCTTAACTTGATTATTTAACAAGAAAATGAGAAAATATTTTCTTGGTTTGTTAATTCCTTTTGACTAGCTATATCATCTTAAACAATAAGATTTTATTCTTATTCATTTTCTATCACATTCTTTTTTTTTACCTACATTTATCTCAGTTTTTAAAAAAGAAAAAAAAAATAAACCCTACATACGGCTGCGTTTTCTAAGAAAAAAATATTACGTACGTACTTGCCTTCTTACTTCTTCATTTTCATCGTAAATGATTCTACGTACGTACTTACCTTATTGCTTCTTTATTTCGATCCATCTACAACTTCAGTTAATATTCTTGTTTTCCTAATTTAATTCAAGTTTGTTTTTTATCGGAGTGGGCGATTGATTGGTGCGCAAAATTGATTAGAGGCATGGATTCGGTTCATTTTTGTGTTCGTTGTCAAGACTATCGAGATTCAAAAGGATACTTATGACGAATCTCTTGTCGACTCAGATAGCGAATTGAGGTAACTTCGACGTTACTCGGTATTACACGATTTACTTGTTGTAGTTGCATGTACTATTGAGTTTTTAATATTTTATGATGATTTATACCCATATATGATTTTTGAAATTATTGAAATCTGGTTCTATGATTTTTATATATTATTTTGGCTATACATAATTTTATTTCGTCAATTGGGAATTTATTTAGTTGATATATTGATTTTTATGCTTTAATCGTTGTTTTGGGTATTAGAATTTTTAATTCGATTTTTATTTTTATTTTTCTGGAGAAAATTTTATTTCTGGAGTTTATATTTGATTTTATGATACCGTGAATTTTTGTGATATTTGTTTCGGACTTTAGTATTTATTTTGCATTTTATAATGTTCATACGGTTTATGCGATATTAGTAATGCTGAACTATTTTAATTCGATTTAAAATACCAAATCTTAATGTTAATTCTCGAAAATTTAATATGTGGCCGCGACTGTAAATTTAGATGTGTGTAAAATTTTAGGTTGTGAAAAATTGTTTTCGATTTTATAGGCATTTTACAAATTTTTGTGAAAACTGTTATGAAATCTGTCAATTCTGTCAGGCTGTTTGTAAAATACATTTCATCTGTTTAAGTTGCTCAAACAAAAAAATATAAAAAAGAGACTCCTATTTATTTTAAGGTTAGATTATCTCTGTAAATTTTCATTGGTTTCTTATGTATAGTTTTCTCGGAATGAATTATTTGTGAACAGCTCGCCTGTAAACCGTGTTTCAGACTTTTGCTCAAAGTTTAGTTCGTAAAACATATTTTCCTTTTGATACAGTGACTAATCGTTTTCTCACAGAAACTTTATAATGTCTAGTTATGCTTAGAATTTTACTTTGCCTTAAAATATTTTCTTAAAGTCGTTTTAAGAACTGAAACTTTCTGGATATCGTTTTCTGTCAGTTTTTAGAAATGGATTTTTAGACCCCTGATACTTTCATCCTTTGAAGTTGGTTTTAAAATGAAAGTTGTAGCTAAAAGCTACAGGAAAGTATGAAAATTGGTCTTGCATCATTTCGATTTTCCTGTATTTAATTATTAATTTTATAGAATTATTGTCCAGTTTTAAAAATCTGTTTGTAAGAGTTTGTCTCATTAAGGCCCAATAATATATATCTTACTAAGTATATTAAATTTTTAGCTTATTCTAAGCTTTAGTACAGTAGCTTCAATTACTTTTTAACCTTGAAATAATTTTACACTTTGGAAAGTAAAGTTTAAGCTTTCTATTTTGAAGAAATAAAAGTGTAGTTCACTTACGAACTTTTCAAGTAATGTATTTCAAATAAGATACAATCTTTGGGATATTTTTAAGTTTGGAATAATTAAAGTAACGGCAAAGAATAATGAACTAAGGCATACGGGTTCTTATACAGCTATATGATTAGGTACACTTGTGGGAGGTACAGATTGTCGTAGAATCATGTACATGTACTTAGACTGGGACTACGCACTACGTGGTAAGACGAGTCATGTTATAATTTGTTGTCTAGTGAGTGGACCTGGAGTTGGTCACCTTTGCGTGACACTGGGTTCCCGAAACTAGTGTAAGATGTTGCGGTGTCAAGGAGTATAGCTAAAGTGAATATCTAGCCTGAACTAAATTATTTGCATTCTGTCTTTTGAATATTTTGCTTTTAAGCATGCAGCACATTGGTTTTAACGTGATTTTGTAATCATATTTTGTTACTTATGTTTTATAACATTTCAATTACTTTGATATATTATTTGCATCTGTAACATTTATATCATGTGATATGGCTGGGAGAACGTCGAGTTACTACCCACTGATTGTGGCTGTTATGTTTATAACATGATAGGTGTTAGCTTTGCTGGGGATTTCTGTGTGAGCTAGCGAGTAGTTTGCAGATCCTACTCTATTTTTTTCTGCTTTCTTTTATGGTTTTAGTTTGAACACTTTGAGGAATTTTATTTTCGCCCTTTTTATAAAAGGAGCAATTGTTTAGACTTGACCATTTGTTTTTATTTTATCCTTGAGAATTTTATACATTCTCGATTTATAACAGTTAGAACTTTTATCTTTGTGTATTTAATCTCATTCAACAGTGTTTTCGCTGCTGTTTTGCACTAGATTTTATAGGGGATTACAGTTGGTATCAGAGCATCACTACTCCCGACGCTCACACATTGATCTTTAGGAAAATGCCTAATAAATGATTTGACTAAATAAATGATTTAGTGAGAGATGGGTAGAAACCATAAGGACTTGGATGTTAGTTTATGTGTTCCTGCAAAATCAATGACTAGCATTAAATCTCTGTTTTATTTCTCCGACGAAGAAGATGAAAGAAGGTGGACGTGAATATTGTGTTTTCCCGGACCAGAACGCGATCATTATGGTGATATTGAACTCGTTCAACAACCTAGCTAACCGCTTGGAGAACTTGATGCCACAAGGAAGAGACAATGGTGGTTCCAGCCCAGATTCAATTCTGTTCAAGCTACAGACCAGTTGGCCGAGAGAAGACTCAAGTTCCATAATGGTGCAGTACACCTAGAGTGATTACAATGTGGATCCGTCAGATGGAGTGACCCAAGACAGGTGTGCTTTTTTTCTTTACAAGGTGATGGAGTGATCCAACGAGCCATATTACGTACTCTGGAGGCCTGAAGATTCCTTCTCTAGTCTCAGACTTTATTAGTCTACGATCATCGTTCTTATTCCTTCACTCTTTTCAGCTTTAGCTGCTTATGTGTCCTTCTTATAAATCTTTACCTCCCACCATGATGAATGAATCTTTGTTTGCGATTCTTCCTCTTTTGTTCTATTCTCTTGAGATTCATTGGTTAAACTGACTCTTTCTTGGAGAAATGTGATGGAAGTTAAGTGCGTTTGAGGTCTAGTGGAGTCTTGTTACTTATGGTTTGAGGATAGTGAGTTTTACCCTTAATGTCTATCTTGTAAGAGCTTTTATTTCTTGAGGATTAACTTGAATGGTGAGTAGTGGATTATGGAGTTAGAATTTTGGCGTAGTTACTGGTTTCAGATTATAGGTAATTTACCTATTTTGGACTGGAGGTGATTAAGGCTTTTACAGTATCCATGTGTCATTATTTTTTATTTTATTTTTTTTGAAAAACCACTCAGGGCGGTATTACCTCATATTATTAATATCATCATAACTCATGTCCAAAACATGTCGGGGTAGAGAATCAACCCAGACTTTCCTACCCAGCTACATAGAGCATAGGAGAGTCAGTTCATGCGCTACACAATTATGTTTTCTATTAACGAAAAACCATAAAACAGACTCGAACACATTACAAAAGCGTAGATATCGTCCAAAAGCAAATGGAAATCACTCCTCCCTTGTGACTTCGACTTCAAGGCATCGATCAAGACTTTGCAATCACTTTCGATGACCAAACACTTGCATCCCCGTCTTTGTGCTTCCCTCAAACCAGCCAACACCCTTCAGCCTCCGCCAATCTAGGCTTCATCGTCCCGCACCTATACTCAGTCATCCCCCACAACACCACCCCTCACCTTTGTCTCGACACCGCGCCAATTCCCGTCCCCCACCCTTCCTTAACCCTGCATCCACATTCAACTTTACCCATCCTATCTCCGGTTTTCGCCATTGTCCACAACCCTCTTCCCGTACCCCATGGACACCAGCCACCCTCGTATCATTATTAAGCTCCTTTGTAAGCTCTTCCACCCGTTGCACCACCTTAAACACATCCACTATGACCCCTTCAAACACCAACTTATTACGTGCTTCCCACATCGCCCAACATCCCAACATAAAAGTGTCTATCTCACCATCCTCAAGCTCCTTCCACACACCCTCCACCCACTCCCTCACCCACTCATACCCGTCAGCCAGTCGCACACCAATTCCCAACCTATCCCACAGCCCACCCGCCCAACCACAACCCCGAACAAGGTGAAGACAAGTCTCCACCTCGCTCTTACAAACCAGACAGCCCACACCAATTGCCTGCACCCTCCTTGCCAAGTTATCATTTGTAGCAATTGCATTGTTACACAATTGCCACATAAACACTTTGATCCTAGGGAGAATATTCGCTTTCCAAGTTCGGTTCCACAACACTTTTTCCTTCGAATAGTCCGATGAAGTCGCCTCCTCAACACTCTCTCTTGCCAATTCCTTATAAGCCGATTTGACTGAGTATTCGCCATTCTTTTCTAGATCTCATATCCACTTATCCTCGGGTTTCGTAGCACTTATACGCAGCTGAAGGATACGGTCCTGCTCAAAAGGGATAAAAAGAGTACGTACCTTATTCGTGTCCCAATCGAGCCCATCCGCCGTCCATAGCTCCGCAACCACCATCTCCAAATTAGCATTTTGGCGAGGTGAAATAACCTTCCGTGTCTGCATAGCTGGTATCCACGGATCAGACCACACATAAGTACTCATCCCATCTCCAATGCGCCGTCTCACTCCCCGCTGAAGCACTTACCGAGCCTCCAAAATCCCTCTCCAAGTAAATCTAGGTTGATCTAGTTTAATCTCAGTTTCTATTCTTATGGATTTAGATTGTTGAATTTTGATGTGAGGTTGTTTACTTTGAGCTTTTGGTTGTGTGACAACTTTATTTGGATTGCTTAGTATTAACCTTGAGGATAAGGAGTGTCTTAGCCCAACTGCAGTTTGGATTGATTATATTGATTTGAAGAATTATGAACCTGAAGTTGGGAATTATGTATACCTATCATATCTTAATGTCTTAACCTTAGTAAATGTGTTTCTCTGAGGAATATTTTGGTCCGAATTACCTTAAAGGAAATTGTTGTTTGATGACCTTATATGATCGAAATTGTTGCTTGGCTGAGTTCTTAACCGACTAATTATTACAGTGTTATGATTGGGAATTTAATGGACTGCTGAGAGACCTTTATATTCATTTGATGGACTTCTGAGATTTCTCCTTTGGATATAACTCTATGGATAATAGTAACAAATTAGTGTATTTAATTCAGAGGTGCGTTGTTGGATGGTGGTTTTTGGCTTAGTGTTCCATAACTCGAGAAACCTTATGAGTTTAGTAACCTTGTTGCTTTGGTGGTGAGTTCAGAATAGTAAAATCCTTTGAGTGTGTTATGCCTTATTAGGCTATTTTGGGTTTAGATCATATCTCGAGTGCGGACTTGATGAGTTTAAAACAGTTTTATGGGCCTTATCAATTAATTAGATTAGTTCTGTTTTGATAACCTATGGAATTTTGGTTGGTAAGAGTGGAGTTTGGACTACTTGATGGATTCTTACCATGCTATTCTGAGAGGTTGTGCAAGTATGTAAGGTTTTGGATGAATGTTGTCCCAATTGATAATCTTGGAGTTATAGATTAGGAAGTTTGGCAACTTTGCACTTGACAACTTAGTTTCCTGGTGTTACTAAGCTTGAAATTGGTTTCGATGGATATAGGAAAGCTGGCATTTCATAGAGGAGTTATACCGAGAATCTCAAGATGATTAATCTGTTTTTCTATCCATGAGAGAGCTTTGTGTGACTCTTGACTCCTTTCCTCTTTTCTAGAGCATCGGATTACTCCACTTGTTATAAATTCCCTCGACCCTTGCTTAAGTCTGAAAACTTTTGGTTTTGACTTGTCGTGAATTTTTCTCCTCGAATATTTCCATGTTATTCAAGAGTTTCGACTTTTTCAAAGTTTGGTTCTCGGAAATTTTAATATTGAGTTATGATTTCAAAACCTTAATTTCATATTTGGTGCTACTCTGGATTAGTGTCTAAACTTGGTTTTGTTTCAAAATTAAAACTCGTTTGAAAACATTTTGGAATTGTTTCAAATAATGTTGTTTGATGCTTCGAAAAACTTTCAAAAGTTATATGGTGTTTACACATTGGATTTGTCCTATGGTTTTGAAGTAAAATTTACACATCCTCTTTTGTATTTCGACATTGGTTGGATGCTAGAACTTGTCATTAAAGATGTCTAATGACCAGTTCGGTACTTGCTAATGTTTGGTTTTAATATTTGATTTTTTTTCCATTATTGACTTGCCCTTATCTTGAACGACAGAATTCTGATTCGCGACAGTATTCTCTCGTTCCATGAGATTAGATAGGTGATTTCTAATGGTTCAATTTTGAAAATTGGCTAAAGACTGTTTATGCCTCAACAGTGACTTTTCGAATTTAATTGTCAGCTGAAATGTTTTAAAAAATCATTGTTCTTTAAATTTTGTTTTCTAACTTTTAAGTTTCGAGGACGAAACTTTTCTTAGTGGGGGAGGTTGTAACACTCGTAAACTTTTAGTCTCATTTACTTTATTTTTAATTATGAGATTTAAAGTTTTAATTTTAATATCGTTTTTCGTTAAATCGTTGAATTTATTCCATTTTACGTCTTATTTTAGTCTGATTTATTCTTGGACCGACTTCTTATTTAAATGACACATTTTATAAGCAATTGGAAATTATATTTTTGGTTGCCCATTTTCATTTTCATTTGGACTGTGTGTTAGTTGCTTTTAAACAAGTTAATTATTTAACATGATTTATTCTTTAATTCTTTTATTTAAAATCTTTAATATATTTGGCAATATCACAACTTGATTATTTAACAAGAAAATGAGAAAATATTTTCTTGGTTTGTTAATTCCTTTTGACCAGCTATATCATCTTAAACAATAAGATTTTATTCTTATTCATTTTCTATCAAACTCTTTTATTTACCTACATTTATCTTAGTTTTTTTTTTTAAAATAAATAAAAATAAATAAACCCTACATACAAAAAAATAAACCCTACATACGGCTGCGTTTTCTAAGAAAAAAATATTACGTGCGTGCTTGCCTTCTTACTTCTTCATTTCCATCCGTAAACGATTTTACGTACGTACTTACCTTCTTGCTTCTTTATTTCGATCCATCTACAACTTCAGTTAATATTTTTGTTTTCCTAATTTAATTCAAGTTTGTTTTTGATCGAAGTGGACGATTGATTGGTACGCAAAATTGATTAGAGGCATGGATTCGATTCATTTTTGTAATCGTTGTCAAGACTATCGAGATTCAAAAGGATACTTATGACGAATCTCTTGTCGACTCGGATAGCGAATTGAGGTAACTTCGACGTTACTCGGTATTACACGATTTACTTGTTGTAGTTGCATGTACTAATGAGTTTTTAATATTTTATGATGATTTATACCCATATATGATTTTTGAAATTACTGAAATCTAGTTCTATGATTTTTATATATTATTTTCGGTACACATAATTTTATTTTGTCAATTGGGAATTTATTTAGTTGATATATTGATTTTTATGCTTTAATCGTTGTTTTGGGTATTAGAATTTTTAATTCGATTTTTATTTTTATTTTTCTGGAGAAAATTTTATTTCTGGAGTTTATATTTTATTTTATGATACCATGAATTTTTGTGGTATTTGTTTCGGATTTTTAGTATTTATTTTGCATTTTATAATGTTCATACGGTTTATGCGATATTAGTAATGCTGAACTATTTTAATTCGATTTAAAATACCAAATCTTAATGTTAATTCTCGAAAATTTAATATGTGGCCACGAAACTATAAATTTAGGTGTGTGTAAAATTTTAGGTTGTGAAACATTGTTTTCGATTTTATAGGCATTTTACAAGTTTTTGTGAAAACCGTTATGAAATCTGTCAATTCTGTCAGGTTATTTGTAAAATACATTTCGTCTGTTTAAGTTGCTCAAACCAAACAATTTAAAAAAGAGAATCCTATTTATTTTAAGTTTAGATTACCTCTGTAAATTTTCATTGGTTTCTTATGTATAGTTTTCTCAGAATAAATTATTTGTAAACAGCTCGCCTGTAAACCGCGTTTCAAACTTTTGCTCAAAGTTTAGTTCGTAAAACATATTTTCCTTTTGATACAGTGGCTAATCGTTTTCTCACATAAACTTTATAATGTCTAATTATGCTTAGAATTTTACTTTGCCTTAAAATATTTTCTTAAAGTCGTTTTAAGAACTGAAACTTTCTGGATATTGTTTTCTGTCAGTGTTTAGAAATGGATTTTTAGACTCCTGATAGTTTCGTCCTTTGAAGTTGGTTTTAAAACGAAAGTTGTATTTAAAAGCTACAGGAAACTATGAAAATTGACCTTGTATCATTTCGATTTTTCTGTATTTAATTATTAATTTTATAGCGTTGCTGTCAAGTTTAAAAAATCTGTTTTTAAGAGTTTGTCACATTAAGGCCCAATAATATATATCTTACTAAGTATATTAAATTTTTAGCTTATTCTAAGCTTTAGTACAGTAGCTTCAATTACTTTTTAACCTTGAAATAATTTTACACTTTGTAAAGTAAAGTTTAAGCTTTCTATTTTGAAGAAATAAAAGTGTAGTTCACTTACTAACTGTTGAAGTAATGTATTTCAAATAAGGTACAATCTTTGGGATATTTTTAAGTTTGGAATAATTAAAGTAACGGCAAAGTATAATGAACTAAGGCATACGGGTTCTTATACAGCTATATGATTGGGTACCCTTGTAGGAGGTACAGATTGTCATAGAATCGTGTACATGTACTTAGACTGGGACTACGCACTACGTGGTAAGACGAGTCCTGTTATAGTTTTTTGTCTAGTGAGTGGACCTGGAGTTGGTCACCTTTGCGTGACACTGGGTTCCCGAAACTAGTGTAAGATGTTGCGGTGTCAAGGAGTATAGCTAAAGTGAATATCTAGCCTGAACTAAATTATTTGCATTCTGTCTTTTGAATATTTTGCTTTTAAGCATGCAGCACGTTGGTTTTAACGTGATTTGGTAATCATATTTTGTTACTTATGTTTTATAACATTTCAATTACTTTGATATATTATTTGCATCTGTAACATTTATATCATGTGATATGGCTGGGAGAACGTCGAGTTACTACCCACTGATTATGGCTGTTATGTTTATAACATGACAGGTGTTAGCTTTATTGGGGATTTCTATGTGAGCTGGCGAGTAGTTTGCAGATCCTACTCTATTTTTTTCTGCTTTCTTTATGGTTTTAGTTTGAACACTTTGAGAAATTTTATTTTCGCCCTTTTTATAAAAGTGACAATTATTTAGACTTGACCATTTGTTTTTATTTTATCCTTGAGAATTGTATACATTCTCGATTTATAACATTTAGAACTTTTATCTTTGTGTATTTAATCTCATTCAACAGTGTTTCCGCCACTGTTTTGCACTAGATTTTATAGGGGATTAAAATTCTTCCCTCGCGTTCGACGGGAAAGCACAACCGAACATGACATTCGACCAATGGTTGTTAATACCAACAAAGGCTCCACAAATGAGATTGTACCTATTTGTGCGATACGGCGTATCAAATATTTTAACTTCTCTGTACAACAAATAGTCCTCTCTCATCATCGCATCCCTCTAGAATAGGTTACTTAATCTTCCTTTTTTGTCAAACTGAACACGGAAAAATAACCCCGACTCCTCCGCTTGCCTACTAGTCATGAGGTTGATCAAAGTGGCTGCATCACCACCTTCAATTGATTTCATCTTCAATCTGTTAACATAATTAATATGGTCTCGCTTTGTGTGGCCGACAAACGCATCACCCCCAGCCCCTGCCGCAACAACCCTAAATTGGACTGAAGGAGGAACATATGCTTCAGTCATTGCCTTTATTACCTCACCCTCCGCTTCTGTGATTTTGCGCTCCGACCTATGATGATGCTGCCACTGAACGAGTGTGAAAGGGTGATTATGTTCAACCACGTGTTGCACTACCTCCCATAATCCATCATTATTTACTTGTGTCCTAACACAGGCTTCACATTTACAGCGAGTAATTGCTGCATTCCTAACATTGCTAGTACTGACTTTACTCCCGTTCCCATGTACACCTTCGCAAGAGCATCTAAAGTATCTCTCAATCAACGGCCTGTCTTTCACGTCGGCCTTACGAGATGATTTCTTGATACTAAATCCCTAAAATTGTGAATGTTTCTTATACTAGCTGAAGATGTGTTCCCATTTTCTATGTTTTATTCCAAGTAAACAACCTGATAGATCAGTACCTATGACAAGATATATTAAGCATTGGTTAAAAGGGCAACACTGAATTGTAAACAACTTTACTCAGAATGTCACCATTTTAAGTTTTTTAACACACAACATACTGTCACATTTCATACTAAAACAGCTACATATCACAACTATAATGGTCACATTTTAATAGTACATCAGAAGGTAACCATATTCAGACAGAATGTCACCATTTTAAGTTGTAAATGCACACAACATGCTTTCACGTTTCTTACTAAAACGTCTACATATCATAACTATCATGGTCACGACTGTTGATCATGATGATCACATGTTTAAGTCTCATTAAAATGAATGCAATTGGGAAGTAATATTGTTACTGTCAACTGGTCAACATATATCGGTAATGATTGGCTGACTAGAGTTTGACATTACTTGTGTGATGTGCAGTGGTGATCATTGACCCCTAGGTCATACCTAAAGGGCAATACTCTTAATTGATTATTTAATTAATCGTATAATGTTACGAGTTAATTAAATTACTTGAAAATTGACGGACGATTTTGGAAGTATAATTTACGTATCAAATTGAAATGTGAATAAATGAGATACGGTCTGAGTAATCAAATTGTATAATTACTCGGATGAAATAATTGGTTAATGTAACAATTAAATTGAATGAATTATTATAAATACAATCTGTTGTGATTTATAAAATGGTAAAATTTTTGGCACAAGTAATTATGAAATTACTAAGTCGATTTTGTATGTGACGTATTTTTATTAATACGTTGATTTTTAATATGTTAAAAATTACATAACAAATTTATGTCACATATGACATATTGACAATTGACAAAAATAATATGGATTCCATATTACCAAATGGACCGAAATAAAAGAAGAGGTTTAAGCTAATTAATTGTTTAATTAGTAGCTAAACATAATGATTGTTTTGCTTTAGGAGCCATGCAACCCTACTACTCCTTGTGAAGACAAATGTGGGCATGCATTGGCTCCCCTAAACCACTCCACTTACACGGTTTAGAGAAGAAAAATCATCATTGTTTTTCTTATAATTTTACCTAATAATATACTAAGGGTTATGCATTATTATTCATTCAACTAATCATCCAAAATATAAGTTCTAGTGAGAAGAAAAATCCTCCTCTTCTTCTCTCATAAAAACCGAAATATTCAAGGGTTAAATAATATTTTTGGTTCAATTTTCTCCTAGATTAATATTATACTAGTACTTATAATATTAATTAGATTAAGTGTTAAGCCTTGGGTATAAAGCTTAGGGAGAGATCTTATACTTAGATCTTATTCATCCATAAGGAAAAGCTCAAGATCAAAAGAGAAAGGTGATCTCTTTTGTGCCCTTAAATCCGAAATCCACAATGTAAGGACATGATTTCTCTTCTATTATATTATTTGTTTGCATGCATAAAATCCGTTTTAATTTTATGACAAATTATTTAGACATATTTGAGTATGTTAATATGTATATGAATCTACATTTCCTTCAATCGGTATCAAGAGCCACGGTTGTTTGCATGCAAATTGGTTAAAAGTTTTTCCGAGTTATAAGAATAACAAATAAAACTTGTAAAATTTGTGTTATTATGATATATCACGAAATTATTACATGCATGTTAATATTTCTGGTCCTAAAATGTTTTAGGACATTTTGGTTAATTTTTCGGATTTTTATTGTTCATAATTTACAATAATGGCATTTAAATGTGATTTTATGAGTAAAAATGTCATTTTTGGTCTAAAATTAGCTATACTTCGAATTTTCACTTGGTTTTTGGATATGTTGTCACATATATTATTTTGAAATAACCTGTAAATTTTCATAATTTTTGGACTTGTTATGCTCGAAAAATGAATTTTTCATTATTAAATTCGGATTTAGGTGAAAAAATAGGTTAATATGAGTTAAATTTCGAATCTGGTCATAGAAAATTAATATATTGTCACATGCAATTTTCCAAGATGTGTGTAAAATAATTGGCTATAAAGAAGTCTTTTTGCATGATTTATGAATTTTTGAAGAAAAATAGCATAAATAGTGACATTATTAGTGGAAATTAATAAAACATAATCTATGACTTAGGAAAAACGTCTAATGTTGCATTTTATTATATTTTTCAGATCTAAAATTGAAAAGTTAATGAAAATAATTTTTCCATGTTTTTATGATTATTTTATTAAAATCGATAAACCGCAACATTGTTTTTCCGGAAAATTTTCGAAATTTTTAACCTAAGATTTTGAACATTATGAGTGTCATGGAATTTTTCCAGAATGTTCATGAGTTTAAATTTCAAATTTTGAATTTATTTGTAATTTTGTGATTTATTTGAAGTTTAATAGCTTATTTTTGTAATTTTTGGTCCATTTATGAACAATTTTATAAAATATGGGTTAATTATGGTCAAATTATTAGTGAAGACTAAATTTTGAGTCCTAATAGGTTAGGGTAATTAACTTATGCATAAATATGAGTTTATGTATTTTTGTGATTATAAAATGTTGAAATCACGCAAATCCGTAAAAACCGAGTAATATACGATATTGGCTAATTAAAAGGCGATTTAGCATAAAATTGAGCATGTTCATACATATTATAATGCTGCATTTTCTTTATGATTGTCATAATTTTAATTTATGTAATTTTTGAATTATGTAATTTTACTTAGTATGGCATTAGATTTTAATTGGTATTTCCCGAAATGTATGGGAATATCGATTCGGTTGTAATTTTATTGTGATCTCGTATCACCATTTTGTAATTTAATAGATTTATTTTATTTTAGTTACAAATGTATAATAGGAAATTATGTAATTTATTATGTAATTTTATTCATTCCGGAGTTCCAAAAGACGGATTTCTTCAAGAATGGCGACACATAAAGACGGTGTTACATCGAGATGCGTGCCACAACCGAAGTTCAAGGGACCAATGGAGTTGGTTTCCGAATATGTAATAGTTAAATAGTTTTTCTATTTTAGGAAGGCCATACTAGGATTTATTTATCTTTATGCTTGCATTTTATTTTATGTCACATGCATCGCTAAATCGCCATAACTAAACATGCATTGTCTTTTTATCGAGTTTTTTCGACCATGTCAATTAGAATTATCGTAGTTCACCGCTTTAGTTCACTTAAAACGTGATAGATAATAAATTGACATGACCTCTCGCTAAAACTATCAATTGAGACATAGCCTTACCAAATAGTAGAAACCATGAAAACCTATTTCGTGAGGGAGTGCACTCGGCCACACCGGGGTACAAATCTTGTTACGTAGGGGAAGTGGGTGATGAATGTTAATCCACCGAATTCATGTTGATGAGGGATGTATCGGCCCCACCGTGCCCAAGTTAATGTGGGTTTGGATCATGGACACATTTATTCGAAATTTGGATTGAACTCAACAAAAGTATTTGATAAGGGATGTATCGGCCCCACCGTGCCCTTGTCGATGTGTTTTGGGCTATAGATAATTGTTATTGTAATATTATCGACCAAGAGTTCTAAAAGTAGAATCGATTAAACGTTAATCCACCGAGTTATATTGATAAAGGATGTATCGGCCCCACCGTGCCTAAGTCGATATGAATTTGGATCTTTGAATCATTTATCTAGTTGGGTAGAGGTCACTAGAAAAATGCATAAAACTTGTTTAAATCATACATTTTTACGAGTATTATTAAAACGACAATTGTTTTACTCCTTATATTTTGTTTTGTAGACCACTTCTTTTTCATAACAAATGGCAACACCAACACCAACTCCTAATGCTACACCTCTCGCTAGTTCGTCTTGGCTCCGATCCTTCATGGATCGATGTAAACTTGAAAAGAATGGGTCAAATTTCTCCGAATGGGATGCCCAACTCAAATTAGCCGCCGAAGGTGACGACAAGCTTCGTTACCTTACCGAGGCCTCTCCACCCGAACCCTCCACTAGGTCCACCGCGGCCACTAGGGAAGCATATGAGGCTTACCAAAAGGAGTCCGCCGCAATGAAAAATGTCTTGATATTTGCGATGGAGGCGGACCTCCAAAGAAGAGCCTTTAAAATGGGCAATGCTAATGAGATTTACTCCAAACTTGTGACCATGTTTTCACAAACTCCGCGGATCGTCCAATATGAGGCGGCGCGGCATTCTTTGATCTCGACTTCAAAGAGGGCCAAAAGGTTAGCCCTCATGTGCTCAAACTCATGGAGCTTGTCGAGACCTTGAAAATTCAAAAGGTTGAAATCCCCAAAGAACTCATCGTAGATAGGATTCTACACTCCTTGTCCAAAGTCAAGGCATATGTGCAATTCCGGGTGAATTTCAACATGCAAGACAAGGACGTGTCTCTTGAGGAGTTGCACAAGTTACTTGTGCAAGCCGAGAGGGACATGGGGTTAAATGTGAACCCTCCCAAGGATGTGCTTAACATAAGCACAAAGAGTAAGGGGAAGTTCAAGAAGAGTGGAAGAAAGGGTAAAAAGCAAGCTCCCACATTCACCAAAGCTAAGTCTTGTGAAGCTAGCACATCCAAAGTCAAGAAGGGTCCTCTTGATAAATGCCATTATTGTAATGGCATGGGACATTGGAAAAGAAATTGTTCCAAATACCTTGGTGATATCAAAGTTGGAAAGATCACTCCAAAGAGGGTAAATGACTAACCTTCTTTTATGTTTCTAATACAACTATGGTAATGTGATGCAAAGTTGTGATAATGTATCTCCCTTTTTATTGTAAATAGGGTCTCCACCAAGCAAAGACAAAGGAAAGGAAAAGCAAGCATAAGAAACCATGGAGAAGCTAAGGATAGCTTTTATGGAGCTTTGCTTTTCATTGTCTTATTTTAAGTTATGTTTTGGATTCTAGAACTTTAAGTTTCCGTGTTCTACATGGAAAGGTATTTTGGATAATGAGTTGTATTTTGGATGATGGTGACTTGGTTTGCAACCCAAGTCACCCGTTTTATCATTTATCCTTTTAATGTTCTAAAATTTCATCTTTAAAATGCTTGCGTTTTGAAACATAAGATTATTCACTTAAGGTGATCTAATAGACAATTATAATGACGGGTTTCATTATATGTCCACATGCTTAAGGCGTGTGTATGATCATTTATAAAGAGATTTTGAGTCTATGAACTCTCTTAAAGGTATGTCAATCACCAAGTACACATATGAAATCAATAACTATTAGTCTATCTATGAGATAGTTCTCCTTATACTTCAACATCATTAATTTGTGTCTCATATGCTATCTTTGAATATATCGTGTATTTATTCTAAAGATAGAGTGGGAGAAAAATGAGGACACAACGCACAAGGCAAGATTAAATTGTGTACTTGTGTAATTAAAGATCTTACGCAAGAGAAAATGATTTGAATGAAGGTATATCTATTTATATAGTATGCCGAATAGATGAGATTGGTCTCAAGTTAATTCTATATGACTAAAGAGACCAAGTATAGTTAACATAAGAGTATATTCTCAAGATAACTACACGAGGAGACCAAAAGAAAGTTTTGGAAGAAAATGACTAATGTAAAGTCTCAACAAGTTTTTGACTGAGTTTATGAAACAATTGACCAATAGTTTCAACCTTGAGATTTACTTAAGAGCCTAAATGAATCATAGTAACATACTAGTTATGATCGAGTTACAAGGATTGATATACCGATATCTTCAATGGCCAAAGTTATAACCACGCAGATGTCATGCTTAACCTCACTATGAAATGGTTAAACCTCCTTCCAAAACGGTATTTGCGAAGGATACATTCTAAATATTGTTTATATTTGAAAATGACATTACTACACATCATTACGACATGAGTGTGTTGGAGATTTAAAATCTCTTTCCGTAAGGTTATGATAAGACCACATCAAAATAGGCATTTTGAAAGGATATGATGGGAACATATATGGTTTTATCCTAATAACTTGGCAATGCGATTTATATTTCAATTCTTGAATAAATTTCGATTGAGAAGTCAATCTCGAAATGTGTAGAATTGAGTGGGAGTTAGGAAATTCTCATGTGAAGACATGGAATTTAGTGGGAGCTATCATCCTTCGAATATTTACGACTCATCACTCATTAAAGAATGACGAGCTAATACCTTCCTTCATAAAGAAGCTTTTGAGTTTTCAATTCTGGATGAAAATGGACAATGATGAATCCAATTACATCAAGGGATGTCGGATTAGTATTAAGAGATACACATCGTATCAACATTCACATGGGATATTCATGTAGATGAAAGTGGAATTGCCATGAGCAGTCATGGTTGTTCATTGAACCTAAAAACGGTTGATCTCATGATTATTAGTAACTAATGTTTCCGCCATTAGAATAATCATGTACATGTCCAATTGTGAATCATATGCGTAAGAGCATGATGATTGATTGGTGAGCCATAATATAAACGTCATGAATTCTCAAGTAGAATCCGATGAGCGATTTCGGTGCTTGACGGAATGTTCCATTGTGTGTTAAGAGGTTGCACATATTGTAGAAGATCCGAGCACACATAAGGATTTATGAGAATCCCAAATCTTTCAAGCCTAGAAAGAGAAATGAGAAGTTTTGGAAAGATGCTTGGTTGAATAAGAGGTTATTCAAGATAATCTTTCCTAGTTAAGCTAGGACTTGTGAGAAGTACTAAGCTAATAATCTTGACAAATTGTTACAAGATTCTACAAAACATATACCTAGTGCATTGTGTGTGGATGGAATACTTGATCGGTACAAGTTGTATTATTCATCGCAAATTCGTTCGTTATGAGATGATCGATAAGAAAGTTCTTTCAAGTTAAAGAACCGAAACCAAGGTTGGGAACCTTGATGTATACTTGGTAAGATTCATGCTATGAGAGAGAACATGAATGTGAAGGAGATTGCAAGTGTAAGAAGTTTGAACACATGGACACATGGGATGTTAAACTTGTATTGCAATAAATAAGTGTTTACACTGACGATATACATCACAAGGTTGTAATATGATATTGACTACCCGAGTGTGATGTCGACATTTGTCGTTTGAGTTATTATTAACTCACCTTGTACATTGTTATATCCAAACGGGTTGTGAAGACAATTGAACCCCGTTAAAGTGAACATGGATTAACATTGTTTTTGCCCATAGTTACTTATATGAGGTGACGTCTCGAAGTGACTAGAGTGTGATGCGATTGATGGCAAGTTCAAGTCCCATAGAGTCATGAGAGATGACTAGTCGATCACATAGGCGATCATTAGGAACATTTTGTCGGGCCTAATGACCGCTTATAGAGTTCTGGCAAATTTATATAGCCTGGTCGTGGCGAGAGCTACTATAGTATTCAAATGAGTCGATTCTTTTGACTAAAGACTATTCGCCTAAGATGGCACAGTTTCGATTAACTTTGATTTGTGTTACTACGACCTTCGTAAATGGGGTCAAATGGGCATATTTTGGGTTATGATGGTTGTGGCTAGTCGAAGGGAATGAGTGCGATAGGAATTGTCCACCCCAGTCAGGGTTATAACAATATCTCGGGGCCACTCGAGGAGTAATGAATCGAAATGCGTGGCCACGCTCGGAAGGTATCCGAGTGGATAAATCCGGTCAATCGCTTATTCTCCGGATCGAGGAAACCACTCTCGATATGATCACTTGCAAGTACGACCTGAAAGACACCTTGCATTGAGTGGGAGATAGTAATAGGACAAGAGAATTGGTGACGCACACTTGTCGAGGACAAGTGGGAGATTGTTGGAATATGTGTCCTCCGACAATAATGCGATCACGACTGTTGATCATGATGATCACATGTTTAAGTCTCATTAAAATGAATGCAATTGGGAAGTAATATTGTTACTGTCAACTGGTCAACATATATCGGTAATGATTGGCTGACTAGAGTTTGACATTACTGTCGTGTGACGGTGGTGATCGATTGACTCCTAGGTCATACCTAAAGGGCAATACTCTTAATTGATTATTTAATTAATCGTATAATGTTACGAGTTAATTAAATTACTTGAAAATTGACGGACGATTTTGGAAGTATAATTTACGTATCAAATTGAAATGTGAATAAATGAGATACGGTCTGAGTAATCAAATTGTATAATTACTCGGATGAAATAATTGGTTAATGTAACAATTAAATTGAATGAATTATTATAAATACAATCTGTTGTGATTTATAAAATGGTAAAATTTTTGGCACAAGTAATTATGAAATTACTAAGTCGATTTTGTATGTGACGTATTTTTATTAATACGTTGATTTTTAATATGTTAAAAATTACATAACAAATTTATGTCACATATGACATGTGACATATTGACAATTGACAAAAATAATATGGATTCCATATTACCAAATGGACCGAAATAAAAGAAGAGGTTTAAGCTAATTAATTGTTTAATTAGTAGCTAAACATAATGATTGTTTTGCTTTAGTAGCCATGCAACCCTACTACTCCTTGTGAAGACAAATGTGGGCATGCATTGGCTCCCCTAAACCTCTCCACTTACACGGTTTAGAGAAGAAAAATCATCATTGTTTTTCTTATAATTTTACCTAATAATATACTAAGGGTTATGCATTATTATTCATTCAACTAATCATCCAAAATATAAGTTCTAGTGAGAAGAAAAATCCTCCTCTTCTTCTCTCATAAAAACCGAAATATTCAAGGGTTAAATAATATTTTTGGTTCAATTTTCTCCTAGATTAATATTATACTAGTACTTATAATATTAATTAGATTAAGTGTTAAGCCTTGGGTATAAAGCTTAGGGAGAGATCTTATACTTAGATCTTATTCATCCATAAGGAAAAGCTCAAGATCAAAAGAGAAAGGTGATCTCTTTTGTGCCCTTAAATCCGAAATCCACAATGTAAGGACATGATTTCTCTTCTATTATATTATTTGTTTGCATGCATAAAATCCGTTTTAATTTTATGACAAATTATTTAGACATATTTGAGTATGTTAATATGTATATGAATCTACATTTCCTTCATCTTATACTAGCTGAAGATGTGTTCCCATTTTCTATGTTTTATTCCAAGTAAACAACCTGATAGATCAGTACCTATGACAAGATATATTAAGCATTGGTTAAAAGGGCAACACTGAATTGTAAACAACTTTACTCAGAATGTCACCATTTTAAGTTTTTAACACACAACATACTGTCACATTTCATACTAAAACAGCTACATATCACAACTATAATGGTCACATTTTAATAGTACATCAGAAGGTAACCATATTCAGACAGAATGTCACCATTTTAAGTTGTAAATGCACACAACATGCTTTCACGTTTCTTACTAAAACGTCTACATATCATAACTATCATGGTCACATTTTAACAGTAAATGAAAATGTAACCAACTTTAGTCATATTGTCACCATTTTAAGTTTAAAAATGTTGTGACATTTCATACTAAAACTACTACATATCACAACTATAATGATAACATTTTAATAGTACATCAGAAGGTAACCATATTCAATCAGAATGCCACCATTTTAAGTTGTAAACACACACAACATGTTGTCACGTTTCTTACTAAAGCGTCTACATATCATAACTATCATGGTCACATTTTAACAGTAAATCAGAATGTAACCAACTTTAGTCATACTGTCCCCATTTTAAGTTTAAAAATGTTGTCACATTTCATACTAAAACAACTACATATCATAACTATAACGGTCACATTTTAATAATACATCAGATGTAACACCCCACGGTAATTAAAGAGGTCCATTGATAGGCTTAAATGACTAGTGCTTAAAGGGATTAAAATTACTACTCATATCAACAAAGTGTACTTTCTTTTATGGTCATCCATGCAAAAGAACTCTATAGATAAGCGTGCTTGGCTGAGAGTAGTCTTAGGATGGGTGACCTCCTGGGAAGGTTCCCGGGATGTGCATGAGTGAGGACAAAATGCGCTATAAAGGACCCGTGTTGATCTGTGGGCCATGTACACAGCCTGGTGAGCTATCATAAGTAACCGCTCCCGACCTGGTTTGGGCCGGGGTGTTACAAGTGGTATCAGAGCAACCCTGCGACCGTGTGGTGATGGGAGGCAGGTGTTATACGCTCCTGGAGGCAGTTGTTATACGCTCCATTGTGATGCTCCATTGTTATCACCCACCTAGCGGGAGAGGATTCTGGGTTAGCGGTTATGCTCTCAGGCGCAACGAGGACGTTGTGTTCTTCAAGTGGGGGTGATTGTAACACCCCAAGGTAATTGAAGAGTTTCATTGATAGGCTTAAATGACTAGTGCTTAAAGGGATTGAAATTACTACCCATATAAACAAAGTGCACTTTCTTTTATGGTCATTCATGCAAAAGAACTCCACAGTTAAGCGTGCTTGGCTGGGAGTAATCTTAGGATGGGTGACCTCTTGGGAAGGTTCCCGGGATGTGCAAACTAACATTTATGCGACTAAATTTGTCGAAACATCGTCAAGAATATATCATCAAAACAAAATCAAAAACATACCTTTGCTCATCAACATCGTCGCAAAATCATCTTTTTTACCATCAAATAATACATCAGCGGTCTCAACATTACCATCAAGCGATACAGAATGAGCGGTCTCAAAATCAACAATTTGTTGATTATTATCATCCTCCATTGCCGAGTTCCCATCCATAGCCATGGTTTTGTGAGAAAAATTTTAATGGATGATTATGATTGTGAAAAAAGTATGAAGATTTGATGATAATTATGAAGATTGTTAGAAAAGTATGAAGATTGTGAGAAAATTGAAAATTTGAATGGATGATTAGGGTTGATGGAAAGTGAAACCGTGGGTGAAGGATTTAGGTGAGTTGATCTCTCCATTTTGACGTAAAGATGATTTGGTGTTGTATTTCATGAAATATGGCATTTAATGCAATTGTACCTTATGTTTCCCACTCAATTCTACCACAATTTTATATATTATAAACATACCCCACTCAATAGTACTATCCGGCCCATATTGCACAATACGGTATCTATTCGCCCCGTCTCTTGTTTGTGACGGATAGCGCCCGTCACAAACAAGAATTTGTGATTAGCTATTTAGTATTACAAGAGGTTGTAAAATTAGCTAATAAGGGTCCATTAACACATTTTAAAGTGAAAAAATGGTTTAGTGATTACTTAATAGTTGAGTAGTCATTAGTGGTTAATTTGTATTAATAAGAGCTAAATAATCAAATTAATATTTAATTATATAAGATAATTAAATATAAGACTTATAAGCATTTGTGGGACAAATGTCGGAAATCGAAATGGACCCGATTGAGTCCATATGGACCGATTTTTAGTGAGGAAATATGACCAACACTTGTCAATATTGTTGACTAAGAACACATGGTATGTTCCTATCAATTGTTTACATTTCCTCACCTAGCTTAGAGATAATATCAGATTTGATTTGATTTAGATTTGATTTGATTTAGGTTTTATTTTATTGTTATCTTATTTTTCAAGTTAGTTTTAGTTATGGAATTAGTATAAATAGGGATCTATTGTAAACCATAAAGAGGACACACGTTGAACTTTGAGTTTGAGAGTAATAAAATTACTTTTTTGTTTGCGAACAACCCTAATTAGTCTTGTGAGGTTAGTTTGTAGTTCACCCTGGCGAGGCTGAAGTTATAGTAGATTAAGCTATAACCTTGCGAGGATTAGAGCGAGACCGCTACCCTAGTTTTGTGTTGTTTCGAGTTTCTTGCGAGGAAGGAGAGCAATTCACTCCATATCTTTCATATTTCGTTCATTTCATAAATATAGAATACAAAAAAGTCGATTCCGCTGCATATTTTCAGATCACGATCCGTGTATCTAGATCGTGTTTCTTTATTCTATATCAAATTGGTATCAGAGTCAGGTTTTTGAATTCCTTAAATCTAGACGGTCCTAGAGTTTATCTTTTGTCACTTGTGCTGTCATGTCTCGAAGAAAGTTCAAACAAATTTTCAAGGAGTGCAAGGAATTTGAGATGTCTTTATTATTGAAAGATTTAGCACAAAGGCTGAATCGTGTTTCATACAATTTAGACAATCTTGAACGTGGACTTATTCAATCGTGTGAAATATATAACGAACGCAAAGGTAGGTATTGAGGTTTTTAAATGTTGTTCATGAAAGAGAAGAGTAGGTTGAAGATGAGACAAAGACAGAGTCATATCTGGAGTCCATCGAAGTTGTTCACAAAGACGAAGAAGAGAAAGTTGAATCTTTTGCCGATGGTCATGAAGAGGAGCAGTGTGTAGAAGGCGTGAATGAAGTGAAGGAAATGAAGATCTATATACTAACATACTCATATATGTTATAAATTTAATTTGTCATAAAATTAATAAAGGTCTTATGCATGCAAATAATAAATCAAAATAAGGAAGAAATATTATCCTTACAATATAATTTCGGTTCAAATGGGCACAAAAGAGATCTCCTTCTCTTTTGTTCTTGAGCTCTCCAAATGGAAGAACAAGGATTCAAATGTAGAATCCCTCCCAAAAGCATATACCCAAGGAATACATCTTAATAACCAATATTATTTAAATCTAGTAATAATATTAGTTTTTGCTATAAAATTGATACAAAATAAATTGTAATTTTGCTCTTGAAAAATTTGGTCAAGAGATGGAGTAATTTTGTGAGTTTATTTCTCTAGAATTATCATAAATTGTAGAGAGTTTTTGATGAATTTTCTTACACTAGAAAATTTGATGGGAAGAATGAATTATTGTATTTTAGAGAAAAGCTCTTCTCTCTTTTCTTGTGGAGTGGCCGAAAATTAGGCTTGGGTAGGATGCCCAATACCTTTTCATTTTGCTCTTCTCAAAAGCTTAGGTTTTGCATGCCTACTTGTTAGCTTTTATCATTGTGTTTATACTTAAACAATTAACACAATTTCCACTAACTCCCTCCATTTATTTCGGTACACTCACATAAAATGGATATAACACCCTTAAATAATAGCGTTAATTAAACGCGTAAATTCTACAGAAAAACTGACAGGATATGTTTGTAATTGGTTCAACTAGACAAAACCTGTAATTTTTAAAACTTTCCTAAACCATTCACAAACATTTCCAACATTCCCAAGAGGAGGGTGCCAAAACCTGCAATGCTAACGAACTAATTTACATGCCATAGCTAACGATAAGAAGATATAATAATACAACCCAAAGAAAAAGAGGGAGACATATGTCCCTTCAAAATATATACAAAACCAAAAGTTAAAAGGTTTTACTACAAAAATAGCCAAACTAGGTCCAAGGTTCTCTTGCTCACTAGCTCGTCCGTGAACCCCAACTAAGCATTCATCAACCTGTCAATCGCATTTTATACAAACACGAAAGCCACAATTAAGTGGGGAGTAACTTCGAGTCCTCCCAGCCACGAATCGTCATATTTAATGTAACATGTAATGTAACAGGTAAACAACATGATAAATCAATTAACTATCGAGTATTCTAACATGTGAACACTAAACTGACCAAACTAAACTATCATGTGAATCATATAACAAACAGTAATCCAAACTTTATCAATTGTAACCGGCTTACATCTCACCTATTACAATTCATAAAATCACCATACAAGAAAGGGCAATATATCAAAGACAGGCATAAGTTCTTAGCACGGTCAATAGTCACTCTGTAAATCGAGTCTATACCACGAGGTAGGGAAGGTAATCGAACCGGTATCTTGGCTCAGCGGTTAATATTAATAAAACATGGCCAAGACACAACACAACCCTAGCCTAAAATCTGCGCAGACCTAGACATGCGGATACACACCACCGCACCCAAGACCCACAATTTTTCTAAAACAAAGTGAGTACCCTAAGGAGTCCACCAAAGGGTTGGCTAGTACTTAAGCTGACCACTTACTATCAAAATAAGTAACGAGGTCATGCCCCAACTTGGATATAAACCCACCAAGTCAGGAACACAAAGGCTATTAAGCAGTGAACATATACTCGTCAAAGACTATAAAGACCTATCTATGATGAAGGCCGAAATACTCACCTAGGACCTAGTCTCAGCTAGTCCCAGCTTGAATACTTTAGCCCACACCACACAAGACAAGTAAGACACCCACTTAACCATAAAAGGGCAAAGAGTCCAACTTACCAACATAAATGCTAACATTCTATCATGTGAAAGGCTATATAAATGTCTATTCAAATGAGACAATCCAACAAAGATCCTCAATAAGTATTCAATACCAATTTCCAATTCTAACAATATTAACCATATTAAAGGTTTCGGGGAAACTAGGGCCGTTTCTACAATATAAGAAGCTACTTAAATCAACTAACTACACATGTGAAATAAAAATATAATAAATGGCCTAAAACCAAGAAAAAGGCCGATTATCTAATTCATTCAAAATTTCATCCAACCGAATTTTTACCCGCAACCCCACCCTCGCGACAGTGCGGTTAAATTGCGGTGACCAATCACACAATTGACTCGACATCGAATCGACCAAAGGGACCAAGGCTCAGTTTTCGGCATAATCATTCAACATTACAATTATCGCTATATAATTCATTCTGAGCCTATTCTTTACAATTTCATTTTCTAACCTATACTAACATGTGCAACTTCCAATATAAACATAATTTTTACCTTTAACATAATTTTTACTACTAATATGATTTAATTCAAAAGTGTACTCATATGTAACTTATACTAACTATGACATTAATAAACCCGAAATGACAAATATTGCATGAAAAACCGCGAAACATGCAACGGACCAACCCGGGCCAGCCGTGGGCCTGCCGGGCCTGCTGCCGCCACCCCTACACCTCCATTTTTCCGTTTTTGTTCATTTAAACTCCGTTTTAAACATTACTTAATCGCTCCTAAATTAATATGCTAACTTAAACTAACAAAAGACAAGCATTAGACATGCATGCATCCAATTTTATCATGTGAAAATTTACTACTCAAACAAAAATCACAAAACATACAAAAACAACAAAGAATGTGACGATTATTCGTCGAGTAACTCGAAATATGTTACCTTAAGCTAGAAAATGAGCAATTAGCACCTTAAAAACCAAACCCTAACAAGCAACTAGCCGCTATCCTCGACAATATACGAGTCCCCAAACCCGTCTTCCAATTCTTCACCTAAATAAACAATAAAAACACAATAAATAAGTATAAATACCGAAATTTGCCAAAATTCGTCTTAAAAAAACTTCAATAAAACTGAAATTTAAACATACTAGGTTGTAGATCTCGACGAGAGGATTCCGGAAATATAAATTATGTGAAAATCCGATAAGAAATGAAGAAATTATGGCGAAAACTAGCTTGGATTCTTAAGTTTTAATGGTGTTTTGGTTTTGGAAAGATAAAGAATGTAAAGGAAGGTGAGAAAATCAGAAAAAGGAAGGAAGGGGGAAGGGTGCCGCGGGTAAAGGAGAAAGGAAAGGAAAAGTGCGGGTTTTAGTCGGGATTTTACGAGTCGGTTTTGGCTCGTTTCGATAATAATTAAAACCGTTTGTCAAACGCAAATTCCGACAAGACCAAAGTTCTTAAACACGAGATTACAAGAAAATTGAATACTCATACGACCCATTTCCAAAATCGTTTACCCAATTTTCAAAAGAGTTGTCATTTTTCCCCGATATGCCCTTATTTCGAAATAACAAGTTTATACACAGTTTAAACTATTTTTAAACATTTCGAAACTATCAAAATAAATACTTTTCTTCAAAATATAATAAAATTATATTTCTTTGAATTATTATTACTTCAAATACGTTAATATCAAATTTTACTTGATTAATAAATTACTTTCGCAAAGTAATAACGGTTTAAAATTACGGGGTGTTACAATCACCCCTCCTTTTAAAAAGTTTCGTCCTCAAAACTTAGAAGGAGAAATTATAGTAAACAACATCTTAATAATATCATCATAAGAAAATATAGGTATCTTTTCAATGAAACGGTGATACTCTTGTTGATCAGACAAGAACATCCCCATTCCATATCAAGGATAAGGTAAAAAGGCAAATCATTTGTATAAATCAAAAACCAAAATACCTTCAAAACATTAATGAAGAGTTTTCAAGAATGAATCGAAACTAGTAGCTTGAAATATTTAGAAATTCCTCGAAGTGAAAAGTAACTTAGACATCATAGGAGCAGGTATGCAAAAAGGATTCAAGCTTAACTAATCAAAAGAGCTATGATGAATTTCATGGGGTAGAAATAGAAGTCGAACCTAAAAGGGTGTCAAAAATGGAGTTTCATAGGTTACCAACATCAAACTTATGAGAGGAGTATGATGAAGCAAGGAAGAGAGGTATGAACGATAACGTTCATGATCAAGGAAGAAGGGAAATTCGACAACAAGGAAACGCCAGACACTTTTATCACAAACAACAACATCACTCATAACCACATCACTCCCAAGGGTTTCCTCAATCGCTTATGTTACCTCATCCTAATCTAATCCCTGAAACAAGGTATTCCACTATATGTAAGATCTCATCGTTCCAAATCCTCAAACATCCAGAAACAACTTCCACAAGCCTAGGGTCAAGGCTTCCAATAAAGCTATATTCGTATCCAACGAGTGTCAACTATGGGTTCCTCAAAACAAATAAACCTTTAATCAAGAATCCCAATACCAAGCTATAAACTCCAAGAGAAAGTTCCTCAAATAGTTCACCAGATTCTCATTTCAAAACAAGGTGGTAACATACCAACCCCAAAATCTGAAAAATCAATAGGATCTCAAGTTTTCTATCCTTTTGCTTATTAAGGATTGCCAAAAGCGGATCTACACTCAGCTACAACATCATCCCATCATCTCAAGTACTCAATGCGACCTCAAGGTCTATAAATCTATAGGGTTAACAAATTTTTCTCAACACTAAGTCTCTCTCAACTCAAGAACTCTCAAGAGTCAACTAAAATACCAAATCACATCACCAAACCATTATGGTCATCAACATCTCAAGGAATATTCTTTCAAATTTGACATCCTAAAACTTATTTACCATCAAATTCCCAAGGAACAAGGTCTTAATTGTAACAACACTTTATCACCTCAAAGTTCCTAAAACCATAAGTGAAACTATGTTCTTTAACCTAACAAACAATTGGTGTCAACCAAACCATTACCCTTTCTAGTTACCAAAACAAGTGCTAAAACTTCCCAACAATGTAGCTTACTCTCACTCTCATAACATACTTCAAGTAGTAATCAATATCACTCACTAAAACCAACAAATAATCCCACATTTAACATTTCCCACACGATAACATATACATTATCAAACCCTCAAATCCAAAGTGATTATGGAAGCCAAACCCAAACTCGGCTACTTAGTCAATCCTATATCCTCAAATCACATCTCACTAACTCTGTAAACATGGTAAACAGGGTACCAACTATACTAAGGAGATAAGGAGTGATAACGGGACAGAGAAACGGTAAAATATTTTCAAAGGGTGCATGAACCTGACAAGTTAGGAAACTAAGGAGTCAGACCGTAAAGATAACGGTTGACAAAAATAAGAGGTATTCGAGTTAAGAAGATATCTAGGGCAAGAAGAAGATACATAAACTTTGGCATAAAAACAGGGTTCAACAACGTTAAAGAGAAGGGAAGGAGAACAGAAGCGGCATAATGAAAGGGTTACCGCTTACCAAACACTCATCAAAGCCTATGATCGATATGATAAGGTTACATCACTAAGGTGCTCAACAAAGCCTCAAAAGTCTACCAAATCATAGGACTAACAAGGACTCCACAATGGTAGGTATTCCTCAACTCAATTGGTTCTAAGAGCCAAATCAATTCACCACACAAATTCATTTGTTACCAACCATGTCCCAAAGTATCTCCTTTACCATTCTCATCATCGAACTTCACTTACTATGTCATCCCCAAGTACCATGGCTTGTTTACTCCCTCCTCTCACGACTTAATACTTCTAGTCTCCGATACCATAAATTAGAATCACATCTTTAAACTCACGAACTACATCAAACAACATTCCACCAAAATTTCCAAATTCAGATATGATTAACAAGGTCAACCACGTGTTCTCAAATTTCGAAAGGTCAACAAGGGCTACTCTATACTAGATTTGGTCAACTCAAAAGGTTTAACAAACTAACTAATTCCAAAGTACGATACCAAACCATTAAGCAACATCAATGTCCTATTGTATTCCTTTCATGGCCTACAAGGATTAGGGCTACTTATATCATTCCTTTAATTCTCCATAGGACACATCGAGACTCTCAAATGGAGTAGCTCAGGTTCATTCCATCTTATGTACTAAGGTAGTACCCATGCTCAATCATCTATAACAAACAAGCCCTCAATAGACATAAATCCCAAGGTATTTCTCAACTCACTAGGCTCCCATATCAAGCACAACTAACAAGACTAACCAAAGGATCCCAAGTTAAATTCTCCAATACAGCTCAAACCTTAAACAATCAATTTCTCAACTCGTTCACGCCCTCCAAAGTTACATTCTCTCAAAACCGGGTTCTCTTGAACAAGGGGACTATCCTGTGGAATAAAAGGAAGGTGTCCACATGGACTTTTGTTATAAGGAGAAAACGAACCAAGGATGAATCAGGAGAAAGAATTGAAGAGTAGTTACCAAGGCGAGATAAGAGGAATTTGAAAAACGAATGAACAACGAAATTGGAAGATTAAGGTAAGATACACTGAATATGGAAAGAAATATCGAGAAAGTGGAAGCATTCTTCATTTGGCATAAACAATCTTTAACGGCACCAAAATTAATAACTAACAATCAACAAACCTAACAATTAGCAATCACAAACAGACTACCACATAAAATCTTAACTCTACCCATCCTACCCATCTCTCAAGTTTATTATTTAAAGGTCAAGTGATTTTAGGTGGGGTGCACAAACGTGCGTCGGGAGCAACAAGCTCTGATACCAACTATAACACCCTTAAAAAATAGCGTTAATTAAACGCGTAAATTCTACAGAAAAACTGACAGGATATGTTTGTAATTGGTTCAACTAGACAAAACCTGTAATTTTTAAAACTTTCCTAAACCATTCACAAACATTTCCAACATTCCCAAGAGGAGGGTGCCAAAACCTGCAATGCTAACGAACTAATTTACATGCCATAGCTAACGATAAGAAGATATAATAATACAACCCAAAGAAAAAGAGGGAGACATATGTCCCTTCAAAATATATACAAAACCAAAAGTTAAAAGGTTTTACTACAAAAATAGCCAAACTAGGTCCAAGGTTCTCTTGCTCACTAGCTCGTCCGTGAACCCCAACTAAGCATTCATCAACCTGTCAATCGCATTTTATACAAACACGAAAGCCACAATTCAGTGGGGAGTAACTTCGAGTCCTCCCAGCCACGAATCGTCATATTTAATGTAACATGTAATGTAACAGGTAAACAACATGATAAATCAATTAACTATCGAGTATTCTAACATGTGAACACTAAACTGACCAAACTAAACTATCATGTGAATCATATAACAAACAGTAATCCAAACTTTATCAATTGTAACCGGCTTACATCTCACCTATTACAATTCATAAAATCACCATACAAGAAAGGGCAATATATCAAAGACAGGCATAAGTTCTTAGCACGGTCAATAGTCACTCTGTAACTCGAGTCTATACCACGAGGTAGGGAAGGTAATCGAACCGGTATCTTGGCTCAGCGGTTAATATTAATAAAACATGGCCAAGACACAACACAACCCTAGCCTAAAATCTATGCAGACCTAGACATGCGGATACACACCACCGCACCCAAGACCCACAATTTTTCTAAAACAAAGTGAGTACCCTAAGGAGTCCACCAAAGGGTTGGCTAGTACTTAAGCTGACCACTTACTATCAAAATAAGTAACGAGGTCATGCCCCAACTTGGATATAAACCCACCAAGTCAGGAACACAAAGGCTATTAAGCAGTGAACATATACTCGTCAAAGACTATAAAGACCTATCTATGATGAAGGCCGAAATACTCACCTAGGACCTAGTCTCAGCTAGTCCCAGCTTGAATACTTTAGCCCACACCACACAAGACAAGTAAGACACCCACTTAACCATAAAAGGGCAAAGAGTCCAACTTACCAACATAGATGCTAACATTCTATCATGTGAAAGGCTATATAAATGTCTATTCAGCAGACAATCCAACAGTATCCTCAATAAGTATTCAATACCAATTTCCAATTCTAACAATATTAACCATATTAAAGGTTTCGGGGAAACTAGGGCCGTTTCTACAATATAAGAAGCTACTTAAATCAACTAACTACACATGTGAAATAAAAATATAATAAATGGCCTAAAACCAAGAAAAAGGCCGATTATCTAATTCATTCAAAATTTCATCCAACCGAATTTTTACCCGCAACCTCAGCCCTGCGACAGGTACGGGTTAAATTGCGGCTGACCAATCACACAATTGACTGACATCGAATCACTCAAAGGGACCAAGGCTCGATTTTCGATAATCATTCAACATTACAATTATCGCTATATAATTCATTCTGAGCCTATTCTTTACAATTTCATTTTCTAACCTATACTAACATGTGCAACTTCCAATATAAACATAATTTTTACCTTTAACATAATTTTTACTACTAATATGATTTAATTCAAAAGTGTACTCATATGTAACTTATACTAACTATGACATTAATAAACCCGAAATGACAAATATTGCATGAAAACCGCGAAACATGCAACGGACCAACCCGGGCCAGCCGTGGGCCTGCCGGGCCTGCTGCCGCCACCCTTACACCTCCATTTTTCCGTTTTTGTTCATTTAAACTCCGTTTTAAACATTACTTAATCGCTCCTAAATTAATATGCTAACTTAAACTAACAAAAGACAAGCATTAGACATGCATGCATCCAATTTTATCATGTGAAAATTTACTACTCAAACAAAAATCACAAAACATACAAAAACAACAAAGAATGTGACGATTATTCGTCGAGTAACTCGAAATATGTTACCTTAAGCTAGAAAATGAGCAATTAGCACTTAAAAACCAAACCCTAACAAGCAACTAGCCGCTATCCTCGACAATATACGAGTCCCCAAACCCGTCTTCCAATTCTTCACCTAAATAAACAATAAAAACACAATAAATAGGTATAAATACCGAAATTTGCCAAAATTCGTCTTAAAAAAACTTCAAGAAAACTGAAATTAAAACATACTAGGTTGTATATCTCGACGAGAGGATTCCGGAAATATAAATTATGTGAAAATCCGATAAGAAATGAAGAAATTATGGCGAAAACTAGCTTGGATTCTTAAGTTTTAATGGTGTTTTGGTCTTGGAAAGATAAAGAATGTAAAGGAAGGTGAGAAAATCAGAAAAAGGAAGGAAGGGGGAAGGGTGCCGCGGGTAAGGGAGAAAGGAAAGGAAAAGTGCGGGTTTTAGTCGGGATTTTACGAGTCGGTTTTACTGCTTTTCGA
This sequence comes from Silene latifolia, assembly GCF_048544455.1. Lineage (NCBI taxonomy): Eukaryota > Viridiplantae > Streptophyta > Magnoliopsida > Caryophyllales > Caryophyllaceae > Silene > Silene latifolia. The sequence goes on from NC_133533.1 coordinate 41,259,149, forward strand.
TAATAATTAAAACCGTTTGTCAAACGCAAATTCCGACAAGACCAAAGTTCTTAAACACGAGATTACAAGAAAATTGAATACTCATACGACCCATTTCCAAAATCGTTTACCCAATTTTCAAAAGAGTTGTCATTTTTCCCCGATATGCCCTTATTTCGAAATAACAAGTTTATACACGGTTTAAACTATTTTTAAACATTTCGAAACTATCAAAATAAATACTTTTCTTCAAAATATAATAAAATTATATTTCTTTGAATTATTATTACTTCAAATACGTTAATATCAAATTTTACTTGATTAATAAATTACTTTCGCAAAGTAATAACGGTTTAAAATTACGGGGTGTTACAATGGATGAGTCCATTTTATATGTGATTTTGTCAATATGTCACATGTGACACATTTCATGGCATCTTATTTATAAAATGTATTTTTAACCATTAAAAATCAACATATTAATAAAATATGTCACTTATAAAAATTATCATTGTAATTCATAATTACTTGTACCAAAAGTGTTTTCCGAATTATAAATTACAACATTCTGTAATTTATAATAATTTATTCATTCCGATTCAATTGTTTCTGTAAACAATAATTTCATCTAAGTAATAAAATAATTTGATTACTTAGACCGTGTCTCATTTAATCATATTTACAATAAGATACGTAAATTATACTCCCAAAATCATCCGTCAATTTTAAGCAATTTAATTAACTCGTATCGGTATACGATTAATTAAATAATCAATTAAGAGTATTTCCCTATAGGTATGACCTAAGGGGATCAATCGATCACCACCGTCGCACGACAAAGAATGTCAAACTCTAGTCGACCAATCATTACCGATATGTGTGGACCAGTTGGATCGTAAAATATTACATCCCATATGTATTCTTAAAATGAGATTTAATAATGATATTTAAATCATGTGATCGCACTATTGTTGAGGACACATTTCCCAACAATCTCCCACTTGTCCTCGACAAGTGTGCGTCACCAATTCTCTTGTCCTATTACTATCTCCCACTCAATGCAAGGTGTCTTTCAGGTCGTACTTGCAAGTGATCATATCGAGAGTGGTTTCCTCGATCTGGAGAATAACTGATTGACCGGATTTATCTACTCTGGATACCTTCCGAGCGTGGCCACGCATTTTCGCCCATTACTCCTCGAGTGGCCCCGAGATATTGTTTTAACCCGACAAGGGGTGGACAATTCCTATCGCACTCATTCCCTTCGACTAGCCACACCATCATAACCCAAAATATGCCCATTTGACCCCATTTACGAAGGTCGTAGTAACACAAATCAAAGTTAATCTGAAATCGTGCCCATCTTAGGTGAATAGTCTTTTAGCGATCAAAAGAATCGACTCATTAGAATACTATAGTAGCTCTCGCCACGACCAGGCTATATAAATTTGCCGAACTCTATAAGCGGTCACTGCCCGACAAAGTGTTCCTAACAAATGCCTATGTGATCGACTAGTCATCTCACATGACTCTATGGCACTTGAACTTGCCATCAATCGCATCACACTCTAGTCACTTCGAGACGTCACCTCATTTAAGTGACTATGGGCGAATACAATGCTAATCCGTGTTCACTTTAACGGGGTTCAATTGTCTTTACAACCCGTTTGGATGTAACAAAGTATAATAAAAGAGTTTTAAAGTAAAACTCGAACGACAAATGTGATTATCACATATGAATAGTCAATGCCTGATTACTATTTCATGTTCTATAATCTAATTTGATCTTGTACGTAGTTGTTCATTTCAATTCAATTGAAATGACATGACTCATCATATTTAGCCTTTGAGAAGGCTTTGGTTAGTAGGTTTTATCAATTTCTTGTACCTTACTCAACCTCACTACATACTCGTTTTCCTTTGTAATGTATACATTTGCATTACAAAACTTTCTGAGTACGTGTCGAGATCCAATCAAGACATAGGCCCTCTAGCCTAAGAACAGCTCCCACTGTTTTCACAGTGTGCGGGACTCATCCTTCTTGCACATCTCATGATCGCAAGTGTACTCAATTTCCGTTATAAATATCTCTCATTGTTCTTTATTGCCTAGAACGATTCTAGAAAATCTACTTCTTAATTAACATTGCCACAATGGTATCTTAACCATCCTAATGTGTTTTGATTATGGTTTTGTCGGAAACCATGCGCAACCTCAATTGTCAATTGTCACTTGTGTAACACCCTTACACAATATTGCATCATAAACACTTTGCTTTACTTCCTTAATGCTTCTGCAAGCACTTAAGGGTAATCTTTATGGCTTACTTGGCAAAGATTACTTAAATTCGATTTTGAAAACAATTCATCATACTCAAAGTATATGAAGTGTTATACATCATTACACATTTAATTGATCTGGCAGCGGAAGCAAATGGGATCAATCAAATATGTTCAAATTAATTGAACTAGTCATGAATCTTATCAACATAAGACTTCTTATTGACGCTAATATCATGTGGATTTATCTTCATAAATCCGGATAATAAAGATGTATTATAATACTCCAAAAGTTCTTATATCATTCGCAATGATCAATATGTCATCCACATATAAGACTAATTAAAACTTCCGTAACTCCCACTAAACTCCATGTATAAACACAACTTCTCGACTTATCGAGAAAGGTTTTATCACATGATCAAAATGTTGACTCCAACTCATTGATGTCCTACTTAAGATTCTCTCTTAAGTTTCACATTATCTTAAGATTGCAAGAATCTACTAAACTCAAGACATGTATTGAATACATTCCTTCTATTGAAGAAGTGGGTTTTAGATTCACTCGCTATGCATTTCATAACCTCATGATGAAACACAATCCCTAAGAAGATCCAAATAGACTTAATCATTTCAATTAGTGCAAAACCCTTTGCAACCAATTTTGCTTTGAAATATCTCTTTATTAGTGCAAAACCCTTTGTCACTAATCAAGCCCTTTTGTTTCGGATTTTCATGGCTCTAAGCCTTGTATTGAGTTGTGACTTAAACACTCTTATGTAAGTCATATGTTCATTACTTTCTAGAAGTAATCAACTTGAATCAACCAATTTCTTTTGTAAGTTATAAGCTCTTTACTTTCTTAAAAGTAGCATGAATTCATCATTTTTAACAAGTGACGAATTTAACCTCCTAGGTTTTAAAGAAACAATATTTTACACAAAACGTCTCATGTAGCCAAGAAAGACCAGTTTCTTGCGACATAACATTCTCTGTGGCATTCTTTGTGGCTCTTGAATAATTTCTCCCACTCTGTCTTCTAAAAATAAACTTGTATTTTAGAAAGACAGCTTCACGAGCCGCAAACCCGTCGTACTCGTGATAATTGAAGAGGGAAAAATGAGCATTTGTTTCTTGTGAAAACTTACAAACATGGTACCCTTACCATTTCATATCTCATATGATTCGATTTAGTGGAAAAATAATTTAGACAAAATGATAAAATCCCCAAAAGGATCAAGTAACTCAAAGTAACTTGATCGAAGTCCAAACCTTATCGAATAGTGTTTGAATTCTTATCCAATCACACATTATATCATAATGCGTGCTAAGAGAGATTAACTTGTGATACTATATCACATTTCCTTTGGCTTATATCAAAGTCTTCACTTTGATAATCCCATCACGACTAAATCGTGATTCCTTGAACTCTTTGAAATTCTTCAAAGATTTCTCCTTTTACCTTATTAAGTGAACATATTAGCGTCAACTTATATCGTTGGTAAAAGAAAATGATCAACCTATTATGGATCGATGATATACAACCTCGATCTCCTTTTCAACCAAAAGGCACGAGACATCTTGCTTTGAATACAAGATACGCATATACCATTAACAATCTAATGGTTTCAAGAGTACTCGATAACTCTTTGCGTTCATCATTCCAAAATTTATGGTTTAATCTTGGGTTACCAATTTGAGTCTTGCATCATCTTCATGATATATCATTCTAGTTTGGTTTAGAATATAATCACCTTGATAATGGGCTAGCCATACATCAAATCGTGGTGTATAGGGTCACAAAAGTGAAACCTCTTTTGTATCGTAACAAGTATATATTCTTATTTAGAGTTTATGCACTTATAGTCACAATTAAGTACCACTTTAAATCCAAAAACCAGATTGAGTACACAATTACTCTATCTCTAGACATTATTGTTGCTAGTCGTCATATTCTTATCATCCCATGTATCAAACATAATGATGAAAACCACCACCGGTTTCTAATATTGACGAAGTAGTACTAGCAAAATTTATGTCAATCATATAAACATTTAAAGAAGAACATCCTATTAGATGTCCCACAACTAACTTGTTGATTCTTCAATAATTTGGGGTAGTTTCCTTTCTCGTGTCCAACATTTAAGACAATGGAAACTTTATCGGTCGGGATTGATAGGTTTAGTATCGTCATTCTCAACAACTTTACCTTTAACATAACCTTGTATCAATTCCATTCTAATTTTACTTCTTTAACCTCGTCCTTATCTTAACGGTTTAAGAGAATGCTCCCACTTATTTCAATGAGTCTTTGCTTTGAGAAGCAAAATTGAATTCATGAAGATCACTCTTCATTTGTTCGTTTTAGTCTTAAAACTTTCATTGAAGTGGTTGCGTTATTTTGGTCAATTACGAATTCTGGACAAAACTAATTACCAAAACAATTTATTGCTTCAAGGTACTTAATTCAATTAAGTATATGAAACATAATCCATTGTAAGTAGAAGTGTTAGTCATGAATCAAAAACCTGTTTGATAATGAATAACTTTAATCTATACTCTTTACAAGAGATCCTTATCAATGGTTCATATGAGGTTTTAGAAGCAAATTCATATTTGTCTTTAGTTACGATGTTTTAGGGAGATTTGAATCAAAAATCAAAATGATATCGTATATGAATTGTGGTAAAGAAATAGAACAATAATAACGGAATAGTGGAAAACTTAACATTTATCGTTATAATAATACTTGTAAATAACAAGTAAAGCATTTACATAGTGACCTCTACCCAACTATGATAAATGATTCCAAGACCCAAATTCATATTGACTTAGGCACGGTGGGGCCGATACATCCTTTATCAATATAACTCGGTGGATTAACGTTTAATCGATTCTACTTTTAGAACTCTTGGTCGATAATATTACATTAACATTTATCTTTAGCCCAAAACACATCCGACAAGGGCACGGTGGGGCCGATACATCCCTTATCAAACACTTTTGTTGAGTTCAATCCAAATTTCGAATAAATGTGTCCATGATCCAAACCCACATTAACTTGGGCACGGTGTGGCCGATACATCCCTTATCAACATGAATTCGGTGGATAGACATTTATCACCCACATCCCCTACGTAACAAGGTTTTTACCCCGGTGGGGCCGAGCGCACTCCCTCGCGAAATAGGTTTTCATGGTTTCTACTATTTGGTAAGGCTATGTCTCAATTGATTGTTTTAGCGAGAGGTCATGTCAATTTATTATCTATCACGTTTTAAGTGAACTAAAGCGGTGAACTACGATAATTCTAATTGACACGGTCGATAAACTCGATAAAATGAGATGCATGTTTTAGTTATGGCGATTTAGCGATGCATGTGACATATAAATAAAATGCAAAGCATAAATATAAATAAATCCTAGTATGGCCTTTCCTAAAATAGAAAAACTATTTAACTATTACAAATTCGGAAACCAACTCCATTGGTCCCTTGAACTTCGGTTGTGGTACGCATCTCGAGGTAACACCGTCTTTATGTATCACCATTCTTGAAGAAATCCGTCTTTGGGAACTCCGGAATGAATAAAATTACATAATAAATTACATAATTTCCTATTATACATTTGTAACTTAAAATAAAATAAATCTATTAAATTACAAAACGGTGATACGAGATCACAATAAAAATTACAACCGAATTGATATTCCCATACATTTCGGGAAATACCAATTAAAATCTAAGGCCATACTAAGTAAAATTACATAATTCAAAATTACATAAATTAAAATTATGACAATCATAAAGGAAAAATGCAGCATTATAATATGTATGAACATGCTCAATTTTATGCTAAATCGCCTTTAATTAGCCAATATCGTATATTACTCGGTTTTTTTGGTTTGCGTGATTTCAACATTTTATAATCACAAAAATTACATAAATTCATATTTATGCATAAGTTAATTACCCTAACCTCTTAGGACTCAAAATTTAGTCTTCACTAATAATTTGACCATAATTAACCCATATTTTATAAAATTGTTCATAAATGGACCAAAAATTACAAAAATAGGCTATAAACTTCAAATAAATCACAAAATTTCAAATAAATTCAAAATTTGAAATTTAAACTTATGAACATTCTGGAAAAATACCATGACACTCATAATGTTCAAAATCTTAGGTTAAAAATTTCGAAATTTTTCCGGAAAAACAATGTTGCGGTTTATCGATTTTTAATAAAATAATCATAAAAACATGGAAAAATATATTCATAAACTTTTCAATTTTAGATCTGAAAAATATAATAAAATGCAACATTAGACGTTTTTCCTAAGTCATAGATTATGTTTTTATTAATTTTACACTAATAATGTCACTATTTATGCTATTTTTCTTCAAAAATCCATAAATCATGCAAAAAGACTTCTTTATAGCCAATTATTTTACACACATCTTGTAAAATTGCATGTGACAACATATTAATTTTTTATGACCAGATTCGAAATTTAACTCATATTAACCTATTTTTCACTTAAATCCGAATTTAATAATGAAAAATCCATTTTTCGAGCATAACAAGTCCAAAAATTATGAAACTTTACAGGTTATCGCAAAATAATATATGTGACAACATATCCAAAAATCAACTGAAAATTCGAAGTATAGCTAATTTTAGACCAAAAATGACATTTTTACTCATAAAATCATATTTAAATGCCATTATTGAATTATATGAACAATAAAAATCCGTAAAATTAACCAAAATATCCTAAAACATTTTAGGACCAGAAATATTAACATGCATGGATTAATTTCGTGATATCTCATAATAACACAAATTTTACAAGTTTTATATGTTATTCTTTATAATTCGGAAAAACTTTTAACCGATTTGCATGCAAACAACCATGGCTCTTGATACCGATTGAAGGAAATGAAGATCTATATACTAACATACTCATATATGTTATAAATTTAATTTATCATAAAATTAATAAAGGTCTTATGCATGCAAACAATAAATCAAAATAAGGAAGAAATAATATCCTTACAATATAATTTTGGTTCAAATGAGCACAAAAGAGATCTCCTTCTCTTTTGTTCTTGAGCTCTCTAAATGGAAGAACAAGGATTCAAATGTAGAATCCCTCCCAAAAGCATATACCCAAGGAATACATCTTAATAACCAATATTATTTAGATCTAGTAATAATATTAGTTTTTGCTATAAAATTGATACAAAATAAATTGTAATTTTGCTCTTGAAAAATTCGGTCAAGAGATGGAGTAATTTTGTGAGTTTATTTCTCTAGAATTATCATAAATTGTAGAGAGTTTTTGATGAATTTTTTTACACTAGAAAATTTGATGGGAAGAATGAATTATTGTATTTTAGAGAAAAGCTCTTCTCTCTTTTCTTGTGGAGTGGCCGAAAATTAGGCTTGGGTAGGATGCCCAATACCTTTTCATTTTGCTCTTCTCAAAAGCTTAGGTTTTGCATGCCTACTTGTTAGCTTTTATCATTGTGTTTATACTTAAACAATTAACACAATTTCCACTAACTCCCTCCATTTATTTCGGTACACTCACATAAAATGGATGAGTCCATTTTATATGTGATTTTGTCAATATGTCACATGTGACACATTTCATGGCATCTTATTTATAAAATGTATTTTTAACCATTAAAAATCAACATATTAATAAAATATGTCACTTATAAAAATTATCATTGTAATTCATAATTACTTGTACCAAAAGTGTTTTCCGAATTATAAATTACAACATTCTGTAATTTATAATAATTTATTCATTCTGATTCAATTGTTTCTGTAAACAATAATTTCATCTAAGTAATAAAATAATTCGATTACTTAGACCGTGTCTCATTTAATCATATTTACAATAAGATACGTAAATTATACTCACAAAATCATCCGTTAATTTTAAGCAATTTAATTAACTCGTATCGGTATACGATTAATTAAATAATCAATTAAGAGTATTTCCCTATAGGTATGATCTAAGGGGATCAACTGATCACCACCGTCGCACGACAGTAATGTCAAACTCTAGTCAGCCAATCATTATCGATATGTGTGGACCAGTTGACTGTAAAATATTACATCCCATATGTATTCTTAAAATGAGATTTAATAATGATATTTAAATCATGTCATCGCACTATTGTTGAGGACACATTTCCCAACATGAAGAGGGCTTGGTTGATGACCTAATTATAAAAGAACAAGAAGTATTTCCGAACCAGGCTAAGAGTGAAACCAACGATGATAATCTGCTAATAATTTCGGGTAAGGATAGTATTTGCTCGGATATTCAGGTTAACAAAAATTATCAATCATCACGTGATCAATCAATTGATAAGAAGTTATATGGCGAGGGTCGACGTTGCTGCTTTTGTTGAGTTCGGTTCGTGGTATTTCTATTGCTGGAAAGTGTTCCTTTGATTTTAAGATACTTTTGCATGGAGGGAGGAAGGTGGAAGGCACAAGCAAAGATGGTTCAAAAGGCACGAAAAGGACATGCACAAAAAGTTCAGTCATAAAACGAGTTGGCACAACCAAAGATGGTTATGGTTTGTATTCGATCCGGGAGGTCGTTGGGCCAAGAATCAGGTCGATTATTTTTTGAAGAAGGAGAGAATGATGCGGGAGCGGCATGGAATGAATGGGAGGAGCTGAAACTCGGCTGCATAACCCGTGTAGGAGAAGACGACGTCCAAAACTGAGTACATATCATGTATTCGGGTATTATTTGGCTGGGTTTAGATATTATTAGTTATTATTTTATCTTCCAATAAAAATATTATTATTAGCTTATTATCTAAGATAAGCTTAGAGATAATATCAGATTTGATTTGATTTAGATTTGATTTGATTTAGATTTTATTTTATTTTATTGTTATCTTATTTTCCAAGTTACACTACTACAAATACAGGCAACCACAACGGCCCTTTAACAACGCTTATTCACGAAAATCATCAAAACACGTTGTAGAATTTATTCCGCGAATTTTACCAAACTTAATTACAACGGTTATGTGTTGTTAACCGTTGTTATTGGTTTTAACAACGGGTCATACTTAAACAGCCGGTGTTAATGAAAAAACTAATAACAACGGTTAAATTTTAACCGTTGTTAATGGTTTGGCGCCAAATTAGTGAAAAGTAATCACAACGGTTATATTAGAACCCGTTTTTAATACGTTTTAACAACGGTTGTAGACTCAATAACCGTTGTTATTAATATTATGAAAATCTTAAGAACAACATATTGCTTTATTCTGCTATACGCTACAAACACAAACACAAGCTAATATCGCTACTATATCATCCTCCATTCCTCCCCGATCGTCTCTCTTCATCTTCATCTCCGTCATTGTTGTCACGTCTTCTCTCCCTCATCGTGTTTATCAATCGGGTATATATATGTTTCTTAGCAACGCTTATAGATATAGGATTTTTGGGTTATTATCTAATTTGTTGATAATTTAGCTTAATTGCTTTCCTGAATTTCGTTTATTTATTTGCCTATTATTGTATTTTCTGAATTAGTTTCCTATTATTACGAATGTAGAATAATGACTCGAACTTGGATGACTGATGCAAATATGAGTGACTGCACCTACAAGGATGGTTTAGCTGAATTTTATGAATTCGTTTCGAACAATTTGAAAGGTTCTTCTAGTATTGCATGTCCTTGTGAAAGATGTGGTAATATTAGCTATATGGCTTTTCCGGACGTTAAAATACACCTAGAAAAGTGGAGATTTAGTCGATCCTATACACTTTGGATTTTTCATGGGGAATCATTAGAGGAAGAGAATAACTCTGAAGAAGATGATGTTGAGGTACACGAAAGGCTAACTGATGATCCTGAGTTTGCCGAGTTTTTTGAGTTGGAAGAGTTGGAAGTAGAGAAGTTGAATGTTGGGTCTATAGATAATGAAGAGAATGATGATGAGTCCATTGCTTTTGAAGATGTAGGTGATGACACTAGTAATTGGGATGACCTTAACAACATGTATGAGAAGTTGTGTGAGTCCAAGCACCTCTCGTATCCTGGTTGTAAGTTCACAAAAATGTCGACTGTGGTGAAGTTGTATAATATCAAGGGGGCAAATGGGGTGAGTGACACGTGTTTCACTAGTTTTTTAGCTTTGATAAAGGAGTTGCTTCCAGATGGTAATGTTCTACCCGTTAAGACATATGAGGCGAAAAAACTAATAAGAGGAGTGGGTATGAAATATGAGAAAATACATGCATGTCCAAATGATTGCATATTGTATCGGAAATTATATCAAAACTTAACCAATTGCCCTAAATGTTTGGAGTGGCGTTATAAGGATAAGGAAGGGATCCCCGCTAAGGTGTTGTGGTATTTTCCATTGATACCAAGAGTCATAAGGATTTATGCGAATCCCGATGATGCAAAAATGTTAACTTGGCATGAAACAGAAGAATAAATGATGGAAAGCTAAGACACCCTAAGAGATGGTAAGCAATGGAAATCGTTCGACGATAAGTATCCCGAGTTCGGCAATGAACCTAGAAACTTACGTCTAGCGCTGTCCATGATGGAATGAACCCACACGGAAACATGAGTAGCCAACATAGTACTTGGCCGTAGTGTTGGCTATTTATAACTTACCTCCATATGTGTGCATGAAAAGAAAGTATTTGATGTTGTCATTGTTAATTTCCTAGGCCCTAAACAACCTGGAAATGATATAGATGTATATTTGGAACCTCTTCTAGATGATTTGCGATTGTTGTGGGATAGTGGGATAGAAGTATTTGATGCATATAAGAACGAAACTTTCAATTTGAGAGCGATGTTATTGTGTACAATAACTGACTATCCGGTTTATGGCGACCTTTCTGGGCACACAGTTCATGGGAAAGAGGCTTGTCCATTGTGTGGGGAGGATATCGAGTCTGAATACTTGAAGTCTTCTCGTAAGTATGTGTATATGGGAAATAGGAGGTTCTTGTCTCATGACCATTGTTATCGCAAGATGCAGAAAGCATTCAATGGAAGACAAGAACTTCGTCAACCTCCTAGAATTTTGAGTAGGCATGAAGTTTATCGAAAGTAAAGCATATTGAGATAGATTATGGGAAGAAGAGCGGCTCTAAATTGTCTACTCGTGGGTATAAGAAAAGATCCATATTTTTTTATAAACTTTCATATTGGCCTGACCTGGAGGTCAGGCATTGCCTCGATTTCATGCACATTGAGAAAAATGTCTGTGATAATATTATCAATACCCTTCTGAATGTTCCTGGTAAAACAAAGGATAACGTCGCAGCTAGGGAAGATATGAAAATGATGGGTATTAGGCTAGAGTTGGCACCACAGAAGAGAGGTAATCGTACATTTTTACCGCCAGCAGCTTTTACCCTTTCACGGAATGAGAGAAAAGAGTTATGTGCATGCTTGAATGGAATTAAAGTGCCACATGGTTATTCGTCGAACATCAAAAGCCTAGTGTCGATGCAAGACCTAAAACTCACCGGGTTAAAGTCACATGATTGTCACACTTTGATGCAACAATTACTACCTGTGGCTATTCGTTCCATTTTACCTGAAAAGGTAAGATATGCTATAACTAGATTCTGTCTCTTCTTCCAGTCCATATGCGAGAAAGTCATCAATCCCAATGACGCGGATTCATTACAGGACCTCGTTGTAACCTCTCTTTGTCAGTTGGAAATGTATTTTCCACCCTCTTTCTTCACTATCATGATTCATCTGACCATTCACTTGGTTAGGGAGATTTTGTACCTTGGGCACGTGTACTTGAGATATCAGTATCCTTTCGAAAGATTGATGAAAGTCTACAAGGACTATACATCTAATCGGTATCGTCCGGAAGGTTGTATTGCTGAACGCGCTATTTTAGACGAAGCTCTTTCATATTGTTACGCTCATCTCTCCCCTCAGGAGTTGATTGGCGTTCCTAAGAATCGTCATAGTGACTGGATGACCGGAAAAGGTATTAGGGGCCGGGTTGAAAAAATTGTGACACGTGAAATGTTGCATTTAGCACACATGTATGTGCTAAACAACGAAGATGAGGTGCAACCTTATATTCAACAACACAAAGATGAGCTCAAATACGATCACCAAAACAAGACCGAGAAGTGGATTGCGAACGAGCATACGAAGACGTTTCCAGTGTGGTTTAGGAATATTGTCTTACAAAGTTGTACCGATCAAACTCGTGATGACATCTCTCCTAGGTTACTACGTCTTGGTTTAGGTCCAAATGCCAGGGTCACCTTTTACAACAGTTTTGCCATTAATGGATATACTTTTTACACCCGCGAGCAAGATGAGGTGAGCACAATGCAAAATAGTGGTGTGAGTTCTGAATTTGAGGCAATGCAATTTGCTACTTCAAAAGATAAAAAGCCTATTTGGGGAAAATGCCTTTATTATGGTGTTATTCAAGAAATATTGGTACTAGATTACATTGATTTCACAATGCCTTTGTTTCGATGTAATCAAGTTGATAACAACATCCATTGTGTCCGAAAGGATAAGATGGGATTTACGTTGGTCAATCTGGGTAAGGTTGGCAATAATAAGGATGATCCTTTCATAATGGCATCCCAAGCTAAACAAGTGTTCTATGTCACCGATCCTATGGATAAGAAGTGGTCTATTGTACTGTCTATAAGGAGTAGAAGGAGTAGTCCATCCGATAATGGTGATGATGATCGGGATGTCGTTTTTGAGGAATGGATCGCCTACCACCGTATCTTATTTCGACGATGTTGACACTGATCATGAGGACACCGAAAGCATCTATATGCGTGATGACCATGGTGAAGGTATTTGGGTTAACGAAGAAACTATGACATCCAAGAAACGCCCTCGATCCTGAGATAGTTCATCGACACAAGATGCATGCATCTTTGGTGTTGTCTTATTTTCTTGATCTTATTATTAGATGTGGATGCTTTGGTGTTGAAATTGCTGAATAATGTTGCAAAGATATGGTGCTTCATGTTACAAAGATGTATTGTTACAGTTTGGACCGTAATGGAATTACAAAGAATTTAAAAAAAAAAAAAAAAAAAGAGGTTCAACAATAACAACGGTTATATTTAAATTACCCGTTGTTAATACTTTCAACAACGGGTGTAGTACCTCTACCCGTTGTCAATGATTTTTTTGACATATTTCATTTTGGCGCAAATTTGGTGAAAATATATTACAACGGGTATATTTTAACCGTTGTAATAAACTTTTGACAACGGTTGACTTTTATTGACCCGTTGTTATTAACATATAACAACGGTTCTTCTTTGAGCACCTGTTGTCAATAGTTTGTCTTAATAAAAAACTAATATAGAAACCCATACAGCATGTCATACACAAACACACACAACATTATTAGTTCAACCGTTGGTATCCTGTGTTAATTCTTCTCTCTTCCTCGCTTTTTACATTCTCGCCGCCGCCGTCGCCCGCTTTCGCCCGATTCCGTTGCCTTCCCTTATCATCCTGCTCGTTCTCTTTATCATCATCATCAACAGGTATGTTCACTTTAATTTTGTGTTTCGTCATTAGGGTTTTAAGACGATCATCTTGTTTCTTTTTCATGCATCTTTTTGTTTTTCGTCTTCTTTGTTATCTTTATCATCCCGCATCATCTAATTCACTCCTCTTATTAGGGTTTAGGATTTTAGAAGCTCAATCTGTTGTTTTAAATTTTCATTCCTATTAGGGTTTAGGGTTTTAGATAATACTCTGCATGTACATTGTTAAGTTGTTCATTTCTAGCTATATCATTCATATTTGGGTTTTAGGATTATCATGGGTGAAAAACGTAAAAGAAGTCAAAAGAATAATGAGCCTGGTGATAATAAGCCTGGTGAGAGGGGTGCTACGGTGCCGAAAGTCCTTGCAGCTATAGCCGCTAAAACAAAAGTTGCCCAAATAACATGGAGTGAGATGGGTTTCCCTCTTTTGGTCCAAATGCGGATCTTTTCTCCAGTTGGATTGGTACTTGCACAAGACAGTTTGTGCCTATCCATTTAGATGATTTTAGAACTTTGAATCCAAAATTGGCGGAGTTATACTTGGCTCGTGTAAAGGAAGGCTTTATTATACCCGATAAAAGCCATGATGAGTATTTAATGCATAAGGCAAAATGGATGTCCACAGCAAGGTGGAGGTGTGGCGTTGCTAGGGATTGGTTGTATGTGGACAAGGCAACGGGGAGATGCGTAAGAGCCCACCGAAAAACAAGTGTCCCACCATCAAGCAGAACAATGGGATCTTTTCAAAAAGATGAGAACTACCGAGAAGTTTCAGTTAAATATCCTCGCCTTTTAACGATTTACCTATCATTTTTTTAATTAATGAGTCCTTTATATAATGTTTTTATTATCTCATCTACTTGCGCTTTTATATAATTATTTGAAGGCCGTTAGCAGAAGAAATCGTGCTAACATTTCATGCAAGAAGGGGAAATTCTATGGTTCTCGAGGCGGTTACAGAAAGATAGAAGAGGACCTCGTAAGTAGCATGCATTATTCCCCTATGAGACTTTATTTTTTTAATCACACTTGGACTTGCATTGATACACATTTACGTGTATAAATGTTACCATGTTAATGTATAGGTGGCAAAGGGAGTGAAAGAGGTGGATCGACATGTAACTTATAAAGAAGGGCACACGCCTAAAGGATCCTGGTCGTCGCGTGACAAATATGATGAGGAAGTTTTGGCCAACATAGTAAGCATTATTTTATTAAGACGAGTTCATTACTAACTTTATTATTTTAGTCACAAATATAATTTGAAGTTTATTTAATATATTATAGGACAACGTATTGAAAGAGGTAGAAGAAGGGAAATTCACTCCCAGTGGTCGTAATGACGTTCTTGCTAGAGCGATCGGCCAACCCGAACATCCAGTCGTTTGAGGGGCGTCCCAGTTGAGTAACGAAATATTATGGGAAAACTGCCCAGATAAAGAAGAAAAGGAAGACTAAGTCTGAGAAGGCCGACATGGTAACATTTATTCTATTATTTTCATTTAAGTTCAATTCACATGTTATTGTTGGGATAAAAATTGCTGACACATTACATTCTTGGCAAGCAACTTCAGTTAATGGCATCCGTACTACTAAAGCTGAATGCTGGAGGTAAGCTTTCCGAAGAAGAAGTGAAGATGATGGAGGATGTCATTTCTAAAGGGGGTAATAATAAGGTACAACAGATTGGTCAAGAGGCCGCTACTACCTTGGCAATACATGAGAAGGAAGTATCGGTCAACGAGATTCGAAAGATCGGTACCTAATAATGCTTCAAAGTTGTAACAACTAAAGCCGATCTGGTACCTAATACTTCCTTATTTTTCTTTTGTTTTTTTTTGGGTAAGATCGGAGTGTGTTCACCGCCACTCTAATGCTATAACTTCCACATGGTGCCATTGAATTGGTTAATTTTATTAGGTAAATAATGGGTCCGAAAAGGAGATGCAACTTGAGAAGACGGCTGATGGAAAACAAAGATACATCCCCTTCAAGTCGGTTCCCCTGTTTTTCGAAAGGTATGCATGAAGTGTTTAATTAGTTAAATTTATATGAATGCTGAAGTTTGTGCAAAAATCGGCCTGAGACAGAAAGCGTTTTTGCAAAATCTTTTGAATGCTGAAGCGTTTTTGCAAAGATATAATAATGTATGTGTATATTCTTCAGGCCGTAAACAAGAGGCCAGTTATTCTTGCTGACCCTAAAACCGAAAAGCCACATGTGCGTGTTGGCCGGGGTCTCGTAGAAACCAAATCTGCAGCAGCGGAAACTGTAGTTCATGGCGAAAAACTTTTGCCGAATCATAGAATAGTAGAGATAACTACAGTCTTTCCAGGCCATGAAAACTTTCAACTGCCTGTCCCAGTTCGTGACGACATTACCATTCTGGGAGATGCGCTTGGAAGTTTCATCCAATGGCCTGAAACTCACATCTACTTGGCGAAGATATCTCCGCCGCCTCAAAGAAATGAAAGCATTGGGGTTAGAAGAAATACCTTTATATATATGTTAAATTTTTAATTGTTGAATGTTTTTATATGTTAAATTTATATGTTATTTTTTTGTAGGGAACTAAAAAGACGGCTTTGGCGGATAAGCCTAAGTCCACAGACATGCCAACGACCTCGTCGAGACAACAACTTGATGAGGTATTTAATTAACTTCTCCATTTTTTTAAAAATTAACCTCGCTCCCTTTATTTATATTTTGTCTGTATTTATAAAAAGCATGGTAATTTTGTGTAGGGGACAAAAAAGACTGATAAGCCTAAGTCCCCAGTCTTACCTGCTACTACTACCTCATCATTGAAAGAGCAGGTTGACGAGGTATTTAATTAAGTACGCTTTTATTTTTATTACTCCAACTAGGATATGTTGCCTTTGGATTTTTTATTATTTTAATTATCTACTACATGTGTAGGCTGGTGGTAGTAGCACAAAATCAAAGACTCATTCTTTCCCGGACCTGAAAGTTAGGAGTTTAAACTCCACACAATATAAAGGGAAGGATTACATGCAAAAAGTAAGAACGGTGACGATGATGAGACTGCATGAGGAGGCTGGCCATCGCATAGCCACCGAGCAATTGATAGTTATTCCGCTCGAGGAGGATATTCTAGGGGCTGAGCGCCAAGCGCTTATATCATGGGATCTGCTAGCCATATGGGCTGGCCTAGACCAGATTGATATAGCACACATATTTGTTTGGATGAAGTAAGTTTCTTAATAAATAATTTCATAGTCTAATATTCTGACTACTAGATAGTGTTTTAAATACCGGAATTAATACCGTAATAATGTAGGATATTGAAATTGAGAGTGATCCCCGAGAAGAATATTCCATCTGATCAATACGGATTCTTATGCCCCTATGTTTTATCTTTATTTATTCCGGATTTCTCTCGTTCGAACAACGGGTAGATTATATTGCTCAGCAATTGGCGATAACCAAGAAGCTGATTTTTGGCGCTTATAATGAAAAAGGGTAATAAACAAATTAATATTACGTTTCCCCCTACAATTGCATTTTCATAACTAATATATGTACTTGTTAATAATGATGATGTCTCTTGATGTAGGACTCATTGGGTGCTAGCAGCTATCATGCCGACAAGGAATAAAGTTTTCTGGTTGGACTCTTTACATCATCAACCAAGTGAGACTTTTAAGCACTTGATTAATATGTAAGTTTATAATACTGATTTATTTATAATAACATTTTCATTTTTTATTTATAGAAAAAAGCTCTTTCATATTTTTGCCCCTAAAAATTAGTTTCGCCTCCTTTTTATTTTTTAAAAAAAGGGCCTTTAAGAAGAAAAGAGCAAACGAGCAGGATCAACCCACGAAAGATTCGATGTTGGCCCCGATTTTATTACGATAACGGGGGCACGTGCTCAAATACAATAACATTAAGTGCAAAATCTCTGTTTAATACTAATACAATACCTAAAGTTCAAGATTCTGATGTGAGCCTTCTCTCGTCTGTTTTTTTTTTTATGTAATAATAGGCCCTCACCCCGGATAGCATACAATGTGGATACTACGCTTGTCGGTTCATGTTGGAGATTATTAGGCGAAGATATCTCGTTATTCCAGAAAAGGTTAGTAATAATTTAAACATGTGTTTATTACTTTTTTTTAAAATTAGAGCTAATGTTGTCTTGCTTGCTGCTATATATACCATGATGTTGCTAATGTTGTCTTGCTTGCTGCTATATATACCATAATGTCTTCTCTTTGTTTTTTCCGCAGTATGCAATCAACCCGTCACAACAGATTGAGCGGACTCAAGTGTAGATATAGACGAGGTAAGAGACATGTGGGGCAACTACGTCTTAGAATATATTAGAAATGCATGATACTCAAAGTTTAGATCAACTTATTAGTAAATTTTTTGTTGAAGTTAGGGAATGATTAGTTCATGTAAATTCAACTCCTTGTAAGTATATATATATATATATATATATATATATATGATGCAGCTGCTGTTGTGGTTGAATTGAATCTATTGAGTTCTGATGAACCCACCAGATTTATCTTTGTCTTTGGTATATGGTGTCTTTGACATATGCAGGTTTTTGAATGACATGAAACAAATTTAATTTTTCAAAACATTAGGAGTTCGTAATAAAAACGGTTACTAAAAAAAATCGTTGTGAATACCTTTCACAACGGTTAATAAAAATAACACCGTTGTGAATGACATTCACAAATACCCGCGCATAATATTCAACAACAGGTTTTAATCGAAGAACCGTTGTTAAAAGTCTTCACAATTTTGGAGGTAAAATTACAACAACGGGTATTAAACAAAGAACCGTTGTTACTAACAATTTCAACAACGGGTATGTACCATAAACCCGTTGTCAAAAGACTTCACAATTTTGGAGGGAAAGTTACAACAACGGTTATAAATACGACAACCGTTGTTATATAATTCCCTCCAAAATTTTGAAACACTTTCCACAACGGAGAACACCCAACAACAACGGCTTTTAACCGTGGTGAATACTTTAGACAACAGTTTCATTAAATAACCAAACCGTTGTAAATACCTTCTACAACGGCCGCTTTAACAACGTCCGCTTTTTGTTTTTACAACGGTTTTTACCCGTTGTTATAGCCTGTATCTGTAGTAGTGTTAGTTTAGTTATGAAATTAGTATAAATAGGGATCTATTGTAAACCCTAAAGAGGACATGTTGAACTTTGAGTTTGAGAGTAATAAAATTACTTTTTTGCTTGCGAACAACCCTAATTAATCTTGCGAGGTTAGTTTGTAGTTCACCATTGTGAGGCTGAAGTTATAGTAGATTAAGCTATAACCTTGCGAGGATTAGAGCGAGATCGCTACCCTAGTTGTGCGTTATTTCGAGTTTCTTGTGAAGAAGGGGAGCAATTCACTCCATATCTTTCATATTTCGTTCATTTCATAAATATAAAATACAAAAACGTCGATTCTGCTGCATATTTTCAAATCACGATCCGTGTATCTAGATCGTGTTCCTTTATTCTATATCAACGGGTCGCCTCGTTGGCTAAAAGATAAATCAAGATATTTATCACATATTAATATTTATATATTATATTTCAAAAAAAAATTAAAAGTATTATATTAAGTGCTTTAAATTTCAAAAACAATTAAAAAAATAATTTTATAACTCTTTTATAACCTTTAATAATAAAATAATTCTTAAAATAACTTAATTTCTATAATTCTTTCAATATAATTAAAGTAAATATTTAATAAAATTAAAATATTTATATTAAATTTCTATCATTCTTTCAATATAATTAAGGTAAACATTTAATAAAATTAAAATATTTATATTAAATATGTTTTACTTTTCTTAAAAAAATTATAATTTATAAAATGGCGTTAGTTACTAATTTCTGACCGGTATTATGACCCTAACCCGACTCGTTACCCGTATGACTCGACTCATATTTGACCCGACATGTATTTTAACCCGACATATATGACCCGACCCACCCGGCCCATTTGATAGGTCCACTGAGACATTTAGACAACTTAGAGGATATATAACTTCGTTTAAATGGTGGAAAAAATGATCGGGAAAAAATTCTAAAATATAGCCACTCATAATCTAGAGTACTACATCATCTATTGAAATAAAGTAAAAGTATAGTCATATAGATGTCATTTACTCCATATTATAATTATAGTAAACCACCATTTAATGGTAAGAAACTTACCCTCCTATACTCGTATATACACACATTAAAAATTAATCGGAAAAAAAATATAGCATATAAAATAATTATACACAATTATAGAGTAAGACGATCTAAAACTATTTCCAAAAATCTATTTTTGTAAAAAAAAAAAAAATCAGATTTATTAACACATAAACTGTCATTTTATTTAATAAGATCGTCTCACACAATCACACATTATGAAATAAGATGGTCTCATAAGTCACACTATCAGACGGTCTATTATTATTAAAAAATTTATTAATTAATAATGCTAATAAATTAGTTTTCTTTTCACATTACGGAATCCGTCTAATAGTATGAGACCGTCTTATAACGTAATAATTACTGACAACCACATTAGTTGATGGAGTATCCTTTTACCATTACTGTAGATGTAAGATGGTTAAGAGTACGTTTATTTTTGGGAAGAATATCATCAATATAGGAATTTAAAAAAATAGATTAGTAATTTTGCGAATTTTAAAATATACTCCATGATCTTGTTTACATTTTAGTAATTTGTTTCCTTTCTTTATAGATGATGATATTAGTACAGGTTAGGAATCACTAAATGCAAAAAAGGAATGAACCTTTTTATAACAATGAATAATGATTTATCACTTATGTAGTCTAACTGACGATTTTTTTGTTGATGTCTATAAATGTGACATGTCATCTTCGGTATTTTATTATCATGCCATGTCAGCGGTGAGTTAGAAGACTAATATATAGTATGATATTTCCCCCCAAAATTCCCCCCTAAAAATTTCCCAAATTTCCGTCATAATACCTTAATTATTGAGAGATTGTTGATCCATCACCACTATCACTTTAGTTGGGATATTTGAAGATGAGTTGGAATCAAACAATGGGGATACACTTACCTTGAGAATGAGTTCTTCAAATCAATTTGGGGAAAATGAGAGAGAAGAGGGAATGAATGAATGAGGAGAAAGAACAATACCTATATGCTTAGTAATAGAAGAAGGAAGGGCAAAATAGTCATAAAATTATTGTTTTGCCCAAAAAAAATTGAAATTTGATGGAAATATGGCTTGAAAATGCCATTGAGTGCAAAATGTAACCTGAGCAAATATTTGGGTGTAAATTATTAAAAAAAATTGACGTGGGAGTTCGCTTAAAAAAGTGGATTAAGCGTGGGTGTAATTGATAATTTACTTTATTATATTCAATTGTCAACATTAACGAGATAGTTAATCTAACCACATTCATTGTGTTTAGTTTTAATGGACTGCTTAAAACTACATATTCACATTGTTCAAGCATGAAAAAAATTTAAAAAAATAAAGGGTATGTAGTTTAAAGACACAAATAAACGTCAATCATATATTTACGAATATAAAAGATAAACAAATGACTGAGACTGAAACAATACTTTGTTTAATTTGTGCTTTATTAGTGTAGATTTCACGTAAAAGTAATATATTTCAATAAATCGAACTATTTATCAGCAATATGTATAATAAACGTTCCGTGTATTGCACGGATCACAAGACTAGTTTTTATTTAAGATAGTCTTAATTTAAGATGGTTCTTACACTTAGTTAAAATAAAAATGACAATAAAAAGATGAGAGGTCATAAGTTAAGACCGTCTTAAATAAGATGAGTTGAACATAACAATAAGGCGTGGGCTATCCTAATCCACCTACGACCTAGGTAGCACGAACACTTCTCCTAATCAGTCGTCCCGTGTCCGACATGTCGGACACCGATACTCCTTGGACACACGCCAAAACGTGTCAGACACCTAAAAAGTCGTGTCTAATTTTCTACATTTATTCGGGGACGTGTCCGACGTGATGACATTTGTACATTATTTGGGGTGAATGATGTTCTTTAAACGAGAAATGAGCTGTCAAAAGATATTGATTAGAAGATTCGTTTGGATGGTAAATGAAAATGAGTTATAATCAAGAGCAAGTTTTATCTTCACTTGTTTAAATTTAATATCAAATACTTTTATAAAAATAAAATCGAACGTTTATAATTATAAAATATATATTTTATTAAATTTAAATAATGTGTCCCATGTCCTAAATTTCATGGGATGTCGTGTCATGTGTCCGTTTTGGTGCTACCTAGCCCGTGACTATCCCCAAGCAGAAGGTCGAGTTAACTGAGGTACCAATATTTTAGCCCTTAATCCCATTTTAATTATCTCGACTCACTTACCCCTTCCAACCAGAAAGGTCACCAACCCAATCATTTCTCACTTTCAATCATTTCTCATATTCTCTACCCTACTAAAATCTCTCTCTTACAAATGAGATGTGGACACCTATTGGATCACCAAAGAGGTCAAGGTGAGCAAAAGAGGTCACAAATTGACATCTTCTTGCCTTGGCCACTCATTGGGTCATGCTAATTTATTGCCTTAATTATGATCAAGATGACCTTAATTTTGTTGATGATCTTGCTTAGACATGGTCAGCAGGGTAAGGTGACGGTGGACAGTAGAATAATAAACATATTCACAGTCACCACTCACCGCCTATAGTTAGAGTAACACACCTTGCTAATGTGAGAGTTAATGTGAGAGTACGGACTACGGAGTACTTACTACGGAGTGTTGATAGTGAAACAGTTAGAAGAATGGAGGGTTAACTTGTCATTATATAAAGTAAGGACGATTAGCAATACCCCGCAACACAAGTAACCCACGAGAATTGCCCTGCACTTGGGTCCCACCGTCTGTCTTTTAACATAAAACTATATTGGACCCACACTCTTCCCTCCATTCTCTCACTCTCTTCCTTTTGTCTCCCACATCCCACAGACCACCACCTATTAGCCCATCACTCCTTCCTTAATCAATAGTCGTCTATACAATTATACATTATACATGTGCGTTCTGTAAACCCGTCTCAAACTCACTAACTCGCTTGTTCGTAGCACTAATTTTATGTTATGTCACTAAGTTCTGTTAGTGTTCGGTTTAATCATCTTTCACTTGTATGGTCATAGAGATACACTAAATTATGATCATAGAGATACACTAAATTTGATTTGAATTACCCTTTTTGTCTCAGTTATTTGTTTACCTATTATATTTATGAGTGTATTATTTATTTGTTTATTTTTCTATATTAGATATATTTATAAAGGGATAACCACTAGTTACTCAATAATGATATTCACAAATGGTCACCTCTTATTTCTTTGATTGTTGTGCCAAAAACAAAGATAAACAAATGACCGAGATTTAGAGAATGTAAAGAGCTAAGTTAAAAAATTTAAATACACAGTTAATGTATTATAAAACTGGTTGTATATACAACTTATTCAGGGGGTGTTTGGTTTGGTTGGCATCATTGGAATGGATTGGAATGGATTTGATCCATTCCAATGTTTGTTTGGAGCATTTTGGAATGGAGTTAGATACCCAATGGATTCTAACTCCATTCCAAGTTTCCAACCCCTTGGAATCCCATACCCACCTCTTTCCTATGGATTCAAACTCCATACCTTCATGTTTATTTTTTCAATGAACCAAACAAGTTTAGAAAGGTATGAAGTTGGAACCCCATACTTCTATGGTTTCTCATTCCAATCCATTCCATTCCTAAGCAGCGAACCAAACGACCCCTCAATGTTGTTGAGCTTTGTTACAAAGTTGTCGAGTTTTATTAACAAAATTATCGAGTTATGGTACAAAATTATTGAGCTTAACAGAATAATTATTAAACTCAATAACTTCGTAAAATAGCTCAACAACTTGTAAAGCAGCTCAACGACTTTGTGTAAGAGCTCAACAACTTTGAGGCGGTTGTACAATGCTATTATACAACTGGTTTTAGGATATTATTTGTGTTAAATACACCACCTGATTTCTAAAGTGATTGACTTGAATACCGGTCTACCTTAAATATAATTTACAATAATAAATTTAATACTACTTAATACTTCCTCCATTCAACTCCACTCTACCTATATCACTTTTGTACACTATTCACAATTGTGTCTTCAATTTCGATTTTCTCTCGATACGTAAGTGGAAATATATTCATGTGGGATCTTGTTTGATTCGTCTTTACGAGTATATTAAAAATATATAACTTTTATATTTTTTGCAAATACGTAGCTAACGATATTTAACGCGTAAAACACGTGTTGGCAAACGTGAAAAAAGAAAGCGGTAGAGTGGAGTTGAATGGAGAAAATACTTATTAGTTTGAAATTATTCCGATTAATCCAAAATGTTTAAATAACTTTAAAAAGCATGAGTCAACTAAGTAAACTAATTATCCAATCTTAAAAAAAAAATAGAAAAAGAAAAAACAAGTAAACTAATTATCCAGCTAAATAAACTGCTTAATCAGATCCACTCTAGTCTCTAGTCTCCCATCATTCTATTTCTTTTCAGTCTCCCCTCTTCCATGTTCATCCACTCTCTTCTCCTTTTCAGTTTCAAACTTTGAATCAAACAAAAAGTACACACCACCTTGTCCACCTCTCCCATTCTCATTCATTTTTACCATTTTACCCCCACTCTCCCCTCCCTCTTTTAATTCCCAACACTAAAATATCTTTACCCTTTTTTCCCTCCTTTTATTCAAACCCCCAACCTAATTCATTTCCAAACACAATCAACTATCAATAAATACACAAATTATCGTTTAAGACGGACATATTCGTATCTACTCGTCAAATAATCTTTTTATTGTATTTAAATTTAATTAAGTAGAGGACATTACAAAGATAGTTAATTTTATGGTTGTAATAGTAATAGTAGTGGTGGTAGGTTGAGGTAGTTGAAGTTAATTATACACATTTTGTGTACACTATCGTTTTGGTAAATGTAATGGCGTCCAGAAACGGCGTCGTTAGAGGATCTTTCAACCGTCAATCATCAGCATCGAATTTGAAGTCGTCAATTAAGTCTAAACCTCCTGTACGCCGGAGTTCCTCCGCCGGCACTGCTGGTGGCGGTGTCGGCGGAGTTGACGGTGAGCTTTCCGTCTTGTTTACGACTTTTTTTAAATAATGTACTAGCTCCGCCCCATTCATTTGTTTACCTTTTTTTAATCACTGGTGAACAAATGATTGTGACGGAGGGAGTACACAATTCAATGGAACAGCAGGAGTATCATATACGTGCTAAAATTATTTATTCATCTTGTTCGTCATTGATTTCCATTTATTTATTTGTTTTTGATTAGTTTTGTAAGGTTTGCTGTTGAACTCAGAATGAACAGTGAAATATTGATTTTTTTATTTTTTTTCTGATTTTTTGCTGAAATTGATGAAATATTGTGTCGTCTTTAAACAATCAGCTTAGGGTTATGCTTGCCGTTCTTTTGGTAATAGGTTAGTGTGACTTGGAGCGGAGGAGAGGTGTTCGTTGTATATATGATTGTTAGTTGAAAGACACAAGTGATGAATGGATGCTGTATAAGTTGTGTTGCTAGTCACAAGATCTATAAAATTTAGCTTAGTTTGTGTCTGACTCTCCAACTGGGGGGTGGAACAGTGGTTGGGTGGGTTAGCAGGGGATGCTGTATAAGTTGTGTTGCTAGTCACAACATCCTCCTGAACAATGAAGAATTATCAATTCTTGCTAAGTTTTCAATTTGTTTCTTGTATACCTTACTCCATTAGTACTTCGTCCCCATAACTAAAATTTCTGGCTCTGGGAGTATAATTGCTCATCGTATATGATTGGCAAGTAAGACACAAGTGATACATGATTGTGGTCCAAGGCATGTTATCAGTTATAGGATCTATACAACTTTTTGCATATGTAGTGGTCATGTGTGAGATTGCGAGTGCCTAATTGGCAATTTATGAACTGTTTGGGCTAGTACAATGAAGCTGGACGAATTAGTTAGATGTTAAGCTTATAATGTTTCAAGTGCCATTTGGGATTGAGCTGTTGTGTGGTGCTTTTCTTTGGGTGCATAATTGGTCCTTTTATGAAGACTATGGACGTGGAAGTTAGAGGATTGTGTAAATGAATCGGTATGTGGCATCATGACCCGGAGAAAGTACATGAAGAGTTGAAGTGCACTTTTTTTAGCCCAAAAGGAATGTTTGCACTTGGAAGAGGTGAACACCCCCCGTCAGCAGCCTAAGAGATCGTCTTAGATGTAAAGCAATGTTTCCTGACTCGCTGTAGAATCAAGAAGTAACTAGTAAATATGTGATTCTAAATGAGCTGTGAGCTAATCTGATCTTGGAGGAGGAAGGTGGTATCTGCTGTTCATCTTAGTTTGTGGGCAGTGTACTTGAATCAAAGGAACTTTTAAGGTTAGGTACAGTAAATGTACTTGTGTTGGATGTTGGGTGAAGTTCTGTCTCATGGTAGGGATCTTTCAGCTATGCTCCTGTATTGCAGTAAAATTTCAATTTTTTATTTTCTCATGTACGGGTCATTTAGTTTTGGTTGAAGTTGCCTTTTCATTCGCATGCACTTTTTGCACGGCTTTTGATTCAGTTTTACATATTTTACATCAATGCCAGGGAGAGTCCGAGTGGCTGTGCGATTAAGGCCTAAAAATACAGAGGAATCAGTTGCAGATGCTGATTATGCTGACTGTGTTGAGCTGCAACCAGAGGTTTATTATCCCTTCATTTATTGCTCTTGGAGGTGCTACAATTTTTAAGAAAAGTTGTATCTCCTCATCATGATTTCTTCCTACGTCTTTTGTTTCTTAAGAGATCATTAACTCATCACTGTTCATCCGTCTTTCATTTCTACTGCAGCTCAAGCGATTGAAACTTCGGAAGAACAATTGGGATTCTGACACCTATGAGTTTGATGAAGTGCTTACTGATTTCTCGTCGCAGAAGCGTGTCTATGAAGTTGTTGCAAAGCCTGTTGTGGAGGTAGGTTGTCTTTGTACCTGCAGATTTTCTTTCACTTAAAGCAGCTGCAAATTGTGATCCCCTAGGAAACATCAGTCACGTTTGGTGTATTGTGTTATCTATCACAGTAGTATAGTATGACATGTAATGTTCTCTTTGCCAAACTCTTTTTGTTTGTGTGTAGTTCAATGGCATCTATTCTTTCATTCAATCATTTTATTCTGTTATCGTTATTTCCTGGTTGCAGCTTTTGGATGTTGTTGGACCTTATGAATGTTTGATGGTGGTATTTACTTGACATTATTTCTGGGTATTAGGATATGTTTGGTCGAACCCATTTCTCGCCACAAAATTTTAATGTGAATGGCAACCATAGTCTATGTTGCTCAGACTCGTTTATAAGCATCCGACACGGATGCGTGTCCAAGTGTCGGACTCGGCCATTTTAATGAAAAATATGCATAACTTGGCTTAA